>NC_053422.1:19786000-20489500 GCF_016859285.1 Xiphias gladius
AAAAAAAGATATTCAAAATGGCAGTTTACGATAGAGATCACATAGCTACACGTCAGTCACATGCCAATATGCTTTATCCTGTTTCTGTTTGCAAAAATGCTTAAGCCCATCTTTAGATTCTCCATATGAGTCAGTAGCTCTTAGCAAGACTAATGAAAAATTTACTTAAGCTATGTTTTTTTAAGTAGCAAATGTGGTACTCTCAGCATTACTCTTAAAGAATCCGTCATTTAGTCAGCATTGCTTTCCAAAGAATTCTCAGTACTGAGTATATAAAACCATGCCATTTCTGCTTTCAATAAGTTTGTAGTTTTAGGGCAATCGTAGTCTGATGGCAAAAGTAAGAAAAACTTGGTGTACTTGATATGTACTTAGGCTTTCAGGAAGGGACTGATAGCTGGCTGCCATTCTGGATTACAGTCATGGAAATTTTTGTTAAATTTTTTGAAGCTATAAAAGCGTTTCTCTCTCATGATAGATGGTATGTCAAATGATTAATTAGCATAAAACAAGTGGCAACAATGCTGCCTCTCAGATATGTTGCATCAGTAATTACTTTACAGGTAGCCATGCAGAAAGTCCTTCCCCAAAAAACTTGGATGCAGACCTTTTTCAGACGAGCCCCTTTTTGATGCCTGAGTTCAAGTGCATGGCAAAATTAGCACAAATCAACCCCCAAATCCTCTCTCTGTCTCTCTGCCCCCCCCCCCCCCCCCCCATATTTCCTCCTCCATGTGTCTCTTGTGTGCCTGTTGCCATGGCGATATGACACGCAAGCAGAGGAGGTCAGATGAGATGGAATGGAGATGGAATGGAGGGGGTTGGAGGTGGCTGCGATAGAGGGCGGGCTGCCTAATAAACCACAATTCTAACAGATGATTTGTAGAATATTTCGTAGCAGTAAGGCATCTGCAGAAGCAAAGAATTGGTTTTTTCATTGGAGAAGTTGTCTGTCATTGTTTTGCCACCACAAAGCGTCATGGTGACACCTTAACCCTCTGCAGTGCCTCTCCAGCATGTCAACTAGTTGCCTCTCTCAGCAGGCTTGTTCCTTTGAAGTCAAACATTTAAGAAGAAAATAGAAGAAAGTGGGTTACTGTAGCACTTCTGTGACTCAAATGAAAGGTAGCAAATCAAATCCTTTCACAAAAGGGATTATATATAAGGAATTACATTAATATATATACATATATAATTACATATACATAGGTGCATCTGTTGTCTGAAATGGATCTTGTAGTCTACATTGCTGACACGGTACTACAGCTTACTTTTTTGAGTCAGTGGATTCATTCATATGGTCCTCAGAAGAACCTTTCACCTTTCCTGATTAAAGTGATTTGGTTACTCTTTGTGACTTGTTTTCTCTTGGCAGGGCCCGTAAAAGTACCCATTGAAGCTGTATAAATCAACCTGTGTATCAGTAGAGCAGTTGAGCCGCCCTAGTCCTAAAGAGGATATAATATAATGTACTAATCAATGCTAACTTTGTACTTTGTAAAATGGACTGTCCCTGGGGAATTTTTGGATGAGACATTTCCCTTTGTTTGTAAAACAAATGGGGACAGTGACAGTGTTTTTTGCAAAACCCAATCAAATAGTTTTTCAATTGAGTATATACAAAATGTAAGGCATTGCATTAAAGAGAGTAGTCTTGGAAGCTAACGAGCTTCTCAGAACTGCATTATTCACGTTTTTCCAACCAGAGTTGGGATTCAGAAATGTGCATATTTCCTATTTTCATACTTTTGTTCATCTGAGTAAGAAATTTTGGCCATAAAAGGCCATGTTGCCTTGGTTATGAATTGTTTTGAAAAGAATAGAGCAGTTTGTTTTTCATTTTTTGCTTTATTACAGAAAAGACTGTAAAAGTATGTTGATTATTGTTCTTCTTAACTTTTTACCACAACATTTAATTTGGTAGCAAGGGGGCTTGGGTAGTCTTTTACCTTTTTTATTTTTTAATTTAAAATCTGTTATTTTATTTATTTATTTATTTTTTTTTAACCTCGTTTGAGTACTTAATGACAAACATTCAACTCTTACTATTAAATTACTTTATATTTCTTTATTATCCACACTAGACTGATGACATCGCTTTTTAAATGCTGAGTGTGGGGCAGTGTTATTTAATTGAAGACAAATGCGACCGAACCTTAATTTCCTGCCGTCCATATCATTAATTAGTCAAGAAATGGCACATTATTTCATGTTACTCTTGGTCAAATCCTTTTAATTTTGTTAAAGATGTGCCCACTATGATACCGTTTTCAGAAACTGTACACCAAGTTAATGGCCTACAGACACAAAAAAGACAGCTTAGCACATTCTTCCCTTTAGGTTTTCCAGCTGGCCTGTCAGTCTGTCAAATCTGTCCTCTACTTGCCTGACACATTTCTCTCTTCAGGCTTGAAGAGGGAGAGATCAGTGTACCATGATGACTTATTGCATTTTTTTCTCCCTGTGTAATTTTCCCTCTGCCCCTTTCCTTACAGAAACAAATCATCGTGGACCCACTGGCATTTAGTGAGGAGCGCTTCCGTCCCTCCCTGGAGGAGCGCCTTGAGAGCATTATCAGTGGTGCTGCCCTCATGGCCGACTCTTCTTGCACACGTGATGACCGCAGGGAGCGCATTGTGGCTGAATGCAATTCTGTCCGCCAGGCTCTTCAGGACCTTCTGTCTGAGTATATGGGCAATGTAAGTATCTTACCTTTCCATTTCCTTTCTCTTGCCACTCCACAACCTCCTACTCTGTATCCACAACACAACATCTCTCTTTAGCTTTCTTTCATTTTGTTGTAGTTTGACACAGTCAGTGAATACTTTGCATCTAAAACTACATGGCTAACTGGAAATAGCATTTTCATTGGCAAGTCAATGGGTCCATTTACACTTGCCATTTCAAATGAAGACATTTTCATTTACATTTAGCCAAATACAGTATTTGTACCTCTGTTGGCCAGATCAGAAATCTGATTATAGTCCATCTTTTGGTCTGCCCCGAGGTGGTAATGCACCTAAAGCTGTTTGGAATCTACCAAGAGGCCAGAAGGTGAATAACTTCTTCACTTTAGTAGTTTAGTCACAGCAGTTAACAGTTTAGCTAGCTTTAGAATGAATTATATTAATTAGCTACAAGCAAGACAAAAATCTTAATGTCTTAACAGGCTTTAACTCGGGGCGCTCCCTCACTCATAGAGATCAGTGCTCGGTCACCCACACAGATCATTCAGTTGTTGAACTTAACAGGGATCAGATAAGTGCCAAAGTAGCTCAATGTGCCTTGTATTTGATGGTTTGTGTAGAGATCACTGGAGCTATTTTCCTTGTTGCTTTAATGAGACGGAGAACAATGGCTAATTTCAGTGTAATTTTGGCATAACTTTCCTTGTTGTTATCACAAGGTCAGAGGACACGGAACATGGATGCATTAAGAATATAAGACAGTGAGTGGATATTTCCACACACTGCTTAATGAAATTGTAACGCTTTGGGAGGAGAACAGACGACATATATATATATGTCTTTGAGAGATGGATCCATTTACTTTTTCTGGCTAAAATGTGTCTCAAACCACTTATGGACGTGGTTTTAGCATTAGGATTTCAATACATCTTGGACTGAAAAGTGGAAATGTGTCTTCTTGGATGCATTTACACTTAGCTTTTTTGAGGTCGGATGGCTATCCAATCTGCTCAAGACACATGAAATGACTAAGTGTAAGTGAGGTCAGTGTGAGTCTGGGAAACATGGATAGTCTGTTCTATTACTTTTTGTGGAACAAATGATAAGCTATTATGTCATTTAAATCAATATCACTTTTCTAGGGTGAGAGAAGTAATTGGGCAACTCTCCAGCAACATAAAATGCTTTCTTTTTAGCACTAAAATATGAACTTGGCTGCAGTCCTATCTGTCAGGGGTTTCTTTTTCTAACTGTTCAGCCAAAGAAACCAAAGGTTCAATGTTTGTAGCAGACAGTAGAAATCATAGGTAGCCTAGTTTCCCTAGTACAGTACTTAAAACCTTGTATACTCCTTGTAGCACAACAAATTATGTAAAAAAGTCAAAAGTTAACGTCAGTTGCTATTCTACGTACTTAATTTACTTTTTTTTTTTTTTTTTTTTTTTTTTTTTTTACATAAATACATTGCACTTAAACAAGTGACATTACAACTGGTTGTTTTAGTAAGTAGAGAACTGGCTTCACTACAGAGAAAAATATTTGAACCAAAATTCACAAATGATGTAGAGTGTGAATCCATCCCACCCTGACAAATCCACTTAGATTTCATATAGATTTATCATTTGTTGCTGGCTGTGGAGGCAGTGCATAAGTTTAGCCTTTTCTTAAATCATAAACCTGCGGAGTCAATGTTTATTGTTTATCAATTTGCTGATCAAAGGATCAGTGCAGTATCTGAATGTATTATTGTCATATCTCTTCCAAAATACTCACAGTATTGGACTGTGTCTGTTATTAGAAATTTCCCAAGACATCATTTCACTAGAAAACGTTGTGTTGTCTGTGGTGATGGCTTGTATTAAGGAAGGAGCAATGAAACCGAAAAACTGATGTAATTATCCACTCTGTTCGACTGTTCTGATTTTCTTTTACATTGTGTTCCCACTCAGCCTGTTTCTTATTCAGATTGTTTTTCGTGTTTTTGTTTGTAAATGACTCAGTGTAACCACCCTCGAATATCCTCCCTGTAACAGCAGAATTTCAGAATTAGCCAGCCATCCAGAAAAATTTCATGGCTGTGGTAATGCCCGTTTTATTATTATCTATGAGCTTGAACTTTATCAGTTTTCTGCTGTTCTTGCAAGCCTTTATAGGTAAAATGGTAAACTGCACAGCTTGCACATTTCATTAGTGAAATGTTATAGTGGTCCTGTGGCTGTAATGGATGTCTCTTCAGGCAGGGTGTGATAGTAGTACAGATTATAACTCCTATCCACACATACAGCAGTAGTTCTACCAAAACGCAAATATCTTAACAATGCAAATGCTACAAATTAATTTCCAATGAATGTTACGTTTTTTCTATGAAATACCTACCTGCTATAGCCTGAAAAGGTGGCTGCTAATTTTATCATGCCACGATAATTAGCTTACTACCTATAGTAATGGGACCATACGTTAAATTATAAATGGGCCAATTTGGCAATTCGACTGGCATATGTGCTGCATGGCTGGCCAGCCAGGGTCTTTACTTTCGCAGATTTTTGTGCTTGGGCATGAGAAATACAATAATGTAGCTGTATAGACGTTTGAGTATCAGTCTTCAATAACATGTTCCAAAAAGGGTAGTGGAGAATTATCTCACAAACCATCTTTGAAATACTTGGTCCTTAAATTATTACTCACTCTAGTGGACATCACATTGGTAACCTGATAATTGTAACAAAGTCAGTGACTGTTGATAAAAACTTTCCGTTACAAAATGCTCTCTTGTTTGTCTGATTGAATATTTTTTCACTGCACATTGACAAACAAAACGATATGCGGTCAGATGTCAACTCAGTTTATGTATCGTTCTCTCTCAGTAGTGTCCTGCTATTCATGCAGCATCTCTGGTTTGCTTTGGAGTTTTCTACCTCACTGGACTCCTCCAATGCCATGACTTGAGAACTAAGATTTACAGAGGAACACATCTCATCAGTGTATCGATGAGAGGACATGACTGGGATTTGGCCACTAATTTGACCTGATAAAGGGAACAGATGAGAAGCATAATATGTCTTTGTCCACTTAATGCATTTAATGGCACAGTATAGCCATTAAATATTAGAACTGTGGGTCATGTGTAGTTAGCACAGTGAGATAACTCGTGTTTCAACCTGGTGCCTTTAAACCAATGGTAGACACCGTCACAGGTAACCTGACTGTGTCTGCGATTAAGCTTGACAAACTAAAAAAAACACCACACTGGCTTGATGAGCATGTTTGTGCCATCATTCTAAGGCAGAGCTGTACCCTCTTTGACTAAGTTATACGCTATTGGCCAATACATAACAAAGAATTTACTGGGGAATATACTGTATATGGTTTGATGGCCATGCTTTTGTCTGCATATTATTCTGATTGTAGAAAAGTCAGTGCAAGTCATCAAACAGTCATGTTGCCATTACAGCATACGGGTTTACACTCACAGCTGAGACTGTTGGATAGATTCCTAACTCATTCTCTTTCTCTCTCTCATCCCTTCTGCTACTTCATTCCCTCTAGCTACAAGTTGTCTCTACCCCCCTTCCCCATGTTTTCTTCCTCTGCCTCAGTTCCTTGTTTTTAAAAAAAAAAAAAAAAAAAAAAAAAATCTGTTGGAGATCCTTACTGCACCAAATTTATTGTAAGACGCTTCAGCGTCATTCACTAAATACTGTATACTTCTCGGTAGCATGTCTGCCATAATACACAGACACTCTCGCTCATGCAGCTACAGACTCTTAAAGAAAAAACAGAATAAATCAAAGACTAGAAAAAGTGATGGAATCATGCAACTGTTGTCTGAATGGGAGAGATACATACATTATTCAAGTGAAAGGACAATTTTAAAATGCTTTTCCCTAATAACAAGTTAAAGGAATTTGTCCATTGGTGTGGTTACTGTGTTTGCATACTGAATACATTTTCTCAAACGAGCTCAGACAACGACGTTCAGAACAATTTTTTTGTGCATGACATTTTCTTGTCATGCATGTCTAGAATGTATTCATTGCTTTTTATTTCATTGAGTTACGCATAGGTTTGTTTTATTAGGCATACTACAACTATTACAACCATTATAAACTTGTGTACAAGTGATCCATCTGGGAATAAGCAGGTCTTTAGTCACGTTGAAACAGAGCATTAAAGTTATTATTAAAAAAGTACTTTTGAATCTGCTTTGAAATAAATGGCGCAATGATTTTACATAGAATAGGGATCAGACTAATAAAAGCAATTTAGTATAACATGCTTTTATTTTTGTTTTCATGAAAACTGCTAAAATTTTCATGTAGCACATTGATTGGAAAAGCGGCATTTCATTTGGGCTAAATTGTTATCAGGACAAGGAAGGTGGTGGACTTTGAAATGTGGGAAACAGAAATGTGGCAAATGTATAAATATATATAATACATTATGTTGTTGGATTACTTGGATTAGACCAAGTGTTTTTTTTCCTCTATTGCTGGAGTGGAAATTGTGTACATTGTTATGATCATTTAACAAGACTAGAGCTTGTCCACTCAGCCGGTGACGGGTGAAGGGGAAGGGCAGATGAGGGTAATGTTGCCCCAGTGCTGCCACATAGTATGACCTCAATTATTCCAGTTTGGCATGGTGTGTGTTGAGTGTAACTATTTCTGCCACTTTTTATTAATAATGCATCTCTTGTTCCCAGCTTCTGTCAGGATTTTATTTCACATAAGAGTGTGATGCTAGGTTGCTTTGACATATTGGGCTACTGACATTTAAATTCCTTCAACTTGAAGTGATACATTATCATTTGGACCTGCATGAAAAGGACATGTCAGTCCACTGCAGTGGGACCCCTGCTTCTTCCTTCATTTATAGTATCTCAGTATAGTCTCCGACTCTGCATTCTTCAGCATTTCTTTTACACTTTGCTTTGTCTTTGCTGAAACCTCTTTCCCATTTTCTCCATCCTTGCAATCTTTCTCTTCGGATTTGTGTCCCTTTCTCTCTCGGCAGCTCACTTTTTCCCCCCAACTCTTGCTGTCTTTTTGCCTTGGGCATCTAGAGTGAGCGGTAGAAGTTTGCTTTATCCCTTTTCCTCTGTGCCTACATGGTTGCTTCTCATTTTAAACACATTTTAGGTTGAATGGATCTTGGACCATCTACCCTGCCTACCAGATACTATGAGTTATATGTAACCTAACAGAAAATGATTATTAAAAGTTAAAAACAACTGCACAACAAATTACCTCTCATGGGGCTACCATTGGGCATTTTAAAAGTTTATGAAACATTATATATTATTTCATGCCTGCAGGTGAGAATATTGTGTACGTCAAGGGCTAGGGAAGTGACAGACAATGTAGTGGAATGACCCAAAGTGTGTTTTTGTTTTTTATTTTAAGCTTTTGAAAAAAGTGGAAGACCGTTCAAAGGGACTAGACCTAATGCAAGACCATTGTGAAAGGAGTTCAATTTATCTAGTTGTAATCTCATCTAAATGCATAATTAAAACAAATTACACTCCACACAATGTAACAGGAGAAAGATTTAGTGCCCCCAAGGCTTTTCGTATATTTACAGCCTCCATAAAACACTAGTCTGTCAGTAACAGCCTGTCAGGCAATGTTTCCCAGACTTGGCCCTAGATCTCTTGCTGGTGAATTCTAAGCTTTTTCAATGGCTGGCAGGTAGATGAGATGCACCCCTTTTTTCCACAGTAGCTAAGCAGGGTGAAGGCCATGCCCTCATTAATTGAAAATTTTTGATACTATAACTGAAATCTAACTATAAAGGCTTGTTTTCTTTTTCTTTTTTTTTCTTTCTTTTTTTTTTTTTTTTAAACAAGCTTGTCTGCAACCTTATGTACTGGATGATTTAGTTAGCAAATATGGCCAATGAAATATGTCTCTTCATGTTAATATTTAATTTTTTGACTGATCTTTTTATTGTACAGTTTGAAGCACAATGTATTTTCACCACCTGAAGCTGCAGTACTAATTTAAGTATGAAGTTTTCCTCCCATCCTAAAAAGCGCTCTGTTTTGGCCCTTGGAATTACTTAATTCCTCCAAATATCCCTTTTGTGGACGCATGGCAGATGTGATGATGCAAAGCTGTCTAATTCTTCTCTCTTTCTTGTTTTGAGTTGTAGTTTGGTTACTCCTAGAGGAGTGAAGAAAGGTAGTTGTACAGGTTGAAAAAGGAAATCTTTGAGAAAACTTTGATCACTGTTAATTAGGGATGTATAAGATTTTTCAATTAATCGCAATTCTTATTTGACTGACCCGGTATCGTTTCTTAAAATCCTAATCTTTCCATTTGCACCTTTTTCTGTGTAAACATTTACATTTTTGCCAAATGTTACGTGTAGGTAGTGGTTGCTTGTTATAAGTGGTTCAGTTATGGCTGCATGATGTGTGAAATGGCTACTTTGTGGAAATTGAGTCATTACAACATGCAAGAAAAAGGTTTTTTAAGTTAAAAAGTAACAAATGATATCTGGGTATATTAGCTGCTTTGAATTATGACAGTCCCGTAAAAGTCGGGATGGACATATGACTCCAGCTATCTTTTATAGAGGGTCCAGAGATTGCATCAACAGGAGAGAAAATGAAAAAATCTCTGTACACTGATTTGAGCTCTGTTTGTGTTTGCTGAAGAGAGATTCTCTCTGGCTACAAATTGTGAGGCTTCGGAAGTCAACTGAACATTGTGTGCATTTTACTTTATTCAGTCTGTGCCTGCCGGAGGTAACACTAGCTAACAGCTGTCTTCAAATATCCGGCTGATGTCTTGTCAACACAAACAGTGCAGCTGAATTAAAGAGCAAACTTTTAGTTTCTGCCTTGTCTGTGCTGAAAGTGATCATTAAAGCGGATGTGCTGTACTTAGTTGAGGCATCTGCTACTGACAGTCCTTGCATAGTTGTATGAGAGAGCTTTTAAAAAAAAATATGCATAATGATGATGTCGTTTTATTATTATTATTGCTCAAACGTTTTGCACACGTAGGGCTAAAAAATATAAATGTGTCATGTTTTAGTCGTTTTGCAGTTGCCAAGGAAAATAAATGGTTCACAGTTTTATAATTGGTGAACGTCTTTACATTCAGCCTATTAAGTGCACTTAACACAATTTTATGTTCAAGAAAATAGTGTTGCTCACTTGTTGAATGTAGAAGAAGTTTAAGTTCCCAGGATAAACTGCTGCTTGTAATATTGGTATTTATCTGGTGTAACTGAATCATCAAGAATCTAATCAAAGCAAGTGAATTGAAATGAATTGATTTTGGTCTTTGTGAATCGAAATTGAATTGAGAGATCAGTTCCAATGTCCAACTCTACTTTTTAGTGTTACTACAACAGAATTCAGATATGCATCTTAACTGTGTTTTACTGTACTTTTTGAATTTAATTCATAACAATAAACTAAACACATAAGGCCCCCCCTTTTACTAGCCTCTGACATGGTTATTGTTTGAGAAGATACAGTCCAGAACATTCTAAATTTTTGCAGACATAGAAAGGGATGCATGGTTATGTGTTTGTTTTTAGCATTTATACTCTATTTATATCTGTAACATAAAGCCCGCGGACATCAAAACTCCCTACGTGATCCTCATCTCATACTCTGTGCATTTTTTTTTTTTTTTTAATTTATATATAGCCTACACCCATTGGGAATCCTTTGAAACCAAATATCAACTTTTTCTGGTTGAGAGGAAAAATTGCTATTCTTAATTGCAGATAGACAAAACGTGTAGCTATAAGGGTGAAGATGGGATATGAGCAGCATGTATTTTGAGATATAGTCGAAAGACTCAATAAATCTCCATAGAGGTGTGGGGAACTAGAGTCAGACGATAATTCTGTTGATTGACTCGCATACAATTAGTCATGTTAACCAATGTTGATATACAGCAAAAATTTTCATTCTAGCCACTTTTAAATACAGAAAGAAATATGAAGTGTGAGTTTTGTTCCACCTTCCTAGGAACATATATTTATCACATGCACAAATAAAATAGAATCAACAAAAAACATTTTTATCCCGAGTATTATTATACCCTTTGAGACTGTTTCTCATCCTCATAAGTCTGATAAGCCATTGTCCTCCACCCAGTGGCACAACCATTGTTGAAAATGTGAAGAAAACCAGAATTAGAATCTGCTGTTTGCAGGCGTGTTGAGCCAGAGAATTACATTGGGTTTGAAGGTGAGACAGACTGAACTGAAGTGAATTGAGCTGTGATGAATGTGTTTCACTGGAAGGCAAACCACATCTATGCATGTTTTAACACACGCACACACATATGCTCAAATACTCAGCTGTAGCAAGTCCCTTTGTTTTCATCAGACGTGCCACTGACCATGGCAACAGGAAATTACTGTGTTCAAAACTTTCATATTAAACGACAAAGGAGAATGGGAATTTTTACTTTATTATGTTGAGTAAAAAACTCCTTTTTAAAAAAAACTTTTTAAAAATTATGCATATTTCTATACCTGCTTTTCTAACATGGGTGTGTTAAACATATATTCCAGAGGTTAAATATTTATTTGTTATAACATTTAACAATATCCATCCATCCATTATCTACACCATATATCCTGTTTAGAACCCAGGGGAGTATACACCATAGACAGGTTGCCAGTCTATCACAGGGCTAACACACATATACACAAACACTGTTCACACCTGTGGGCAGCAAGTGTTTCCAGTTCACCTGACCTGCATATATTTGAACTATAGTAGAACCGTAGCACCTGGAGGTAACCCCAACAGACATGGGAAGAACATGTAGACTCTAAACAGAAGACTTAGCCTGGATTTCTAACTCCAGCCCTTCTAGCTGTGATAACACGCTGCTAACTACTTGCATTTGTAATACAGCGGTTGGGGAGATATTCAGGATAACCTATTGATATTTGTTGTCATCCATTTATTCTGCACAGAAAATAAGGTTTGTCTAGCGCTGTCAGTGCTTTTACTTAAAGCAAGTGCTTTCAGCAGTGCATTTTATTTAATGATGTATCACAATTTAAAACATTTTTCCATAACTTAAGAACATTGCTTTCTGGGTAGAAGACAGCAGTGACGGATTTGCCACGAGTCCATGGATGTTTCTTAATCGGCCGCTTTTTAACTGAACCAGTGCATCACTGACAGCTGACCGGAGTGAGTGCGCCACTGGCTGATGTCCTTAGTCATGGGTGCCGTCAGTATGGACACCTAGTCTTGATAGGTGATTCCAATGCTGTTCTACAATTGGCTCATTAGTTTTTGCTTTCGAATATTTATAATCAGATGTATGTTGTTCTTAGTCCCAATATCTACCCTTTTGCAATTTGTAGCATTAAGTTGCGTCAGTATACGGGTGCTTGAAAGACTGTGGAGTTTGCAAATGTCATTTCTATTAGTCCAGGGCTTAAAACTGCTTGCATCAAGGCCTTCTAAATTGCTTGTTAGGATAATTGCAGCTGAATTGGCCTCTAACCTCTGTACACTTGTTTTAAATTCTGTAAAGTGTTGTTCAAGAATTGTTTTGGGTCTGATTCTGCTGCTGACTTTGCCTTTGTCCTTGATATGAGAAAAGGAATTAATTTTTAATGTAGAGTATACTGAAGATGTCTATGGCCTTTTTTGTGTGTGAAAAAAAGTGTCCATCTTCTCCAAAAAGATCAACAGAAAAGTTACGCATTCTGCAAGTACCGTGTCCACAGACCATGAAAGGGACTTTTGTTTTGGTCATCTCTCTATTGTTTGCTCTTAGACCCTACAATGATGTGGTTGAGGAATGGCTTTTAATTTGTTAAGCAATAAATACATTAGGGGGGTATTTGCTGATGAGAGTCCAGATCAATATGTCCTTCCTAAGCATTTTCTAGATTTATTGGAGGCCTCATAATGAATACCTGAAGCATACATGAGCTCTGAGTAACCTGCAGACTACTGAGGCCATGCAGTCTGGCTGATCAGTTTAGAGCCTCCCCCGCCTGGGTACACTCTGCAGGTTAATTACTGAAGCTTGCTTTCTACAGGCTTCATCAAAAAAGAGCAGGTAAAATTGAAGTGGTTCTTACAGTCTGATAGCTATGTCATCCTATAATCCTCACAATGTTTGCCTCTTTCATAACTCCAAACTGTTTGACATAAAATGAGTTGCCTTTAGATAAAAAGTATACATATCAGTGAACTTGTCTACCTGAAACTGGCTATCTGAAGCCTTTAACAGAAACTCTTGTTCGTTCTTTTGAGTACATTGGGTCTGTTATGTGGACTTTCTGGTAAATTGGAAAAGCTTGGATTATATAAAATTTAGATTAGATTTCCTGATTAAATTTTGGTCTAGTGGTTCCTAACCTGATCAGTCATAAAGTATTTATTTATTATCTGCCTATATCAATTTCTGATCTAATTCCTACATCATACATCTACACAGTATATACTGAAATTAGTAAAGCCAATTTAACTGAAAAATGTTCAACAGAAGAATGGCTCTGCATTAAAAAAATGAACCCTGCATCACAATTTCCTTTTTAATGGTTTCTTCTTCAATTTTGTACCGTATCCTATAGGGGGTAAACTAAAATTTGCAGTATGATATTTCTTGATAGAACATTGTGACTACATTGGTACTAATTGTTATCAATTAGGTTTATAAGTGGTCCAGTGATTGTGAACAGCACAACCATCACTGGCTATGGGTTCAGTGCTACAGCATCCCCTTCAGCTCTCAAATTCCTACTTCAACAAGTTGTTGCCTGGATGCCTCATTCTTTACTTCTATCTTCTGCATATACTTTAGCTTTGTTATTTTGGAATAGAGACTCTAATAGTCTTTGCAGTGCATTTTTGTTTAAAAAAAGTCATAACAAAAACAGAAATAAAAGTTCAAAAGGTTTCCTCTGATGTACTGTGAACTCAAATTTTAAAGTGTTTTAAAAGGTTTGTCACTCTATTCCTTGCGTAGTTTGACAGATTATCCAGTCAGCATAATAGGTCAGACTCATGGAGTGGTACACAGGCTGATCTTGATCTCCTTTTAGATGTCATATCTATGGGTTGTCTAATTCTAAAAAAATGTCTGCTGGCAAAATATATCTGCTTTAAGAGTTACTTTGACTTACCAGGTAACGTGGGTGTTGTTTCTCTTCTTGCAAACTATCTGTGTGAACATAACATGTAGAAAATAGTAATTTTCCCCCAAAATGGGTGGTGAATTTTTACTTAGTCTCTGTCATTGGCATATGGAGAAAGAACTTTGACCTTTACGATGTAACAAACAATTCATATTGTGTGTAGGTAACTTAAAGTTGATGCTCTGGTCATGAATATATCCACAAATATGTTGCGAAATGGTGGGCTACTATGAAATTTCCAGCTTCGGTTTGTAAAACTGCTACATGGTAGAATTCATGTATTTGTCATTAACATGCATACAACCTACTGACTTTGAGAACCCGAAGTTGCACCTGTGCAGGTGATACTTGCCCTGCAGTACTTAAATCTCATAAATCCAGTTTTAATTATTGAAAACTTGTAGTCAGTTAAATTACTGTAAACAATTCATAATTGACCAGTGTCAATATCAAATTATCATTATGTCTAAGATTCTACTGTTAACATTATTCTTCAACATCTTGACATGACTCCAAAATCTTATTCAAGGATGGAAAGTTTTATCGTAGTTAATCTTATATTAATTTTAATATATTTGTATAAAAAAATGTTTTGCCACATTGCAAGATACCAGAATAAAATGCATTTCAGTGGAGCATTAATTGGCAACTGTCAGCAAACACCCAGATATATAGGCACCAACTTTTTTTGAAAATTTTATCTGAACGTTAATGTGTCTGGCATTTCTTAGAATATTGTTTTTTCATTGCATGACAAACTTAGCTATTGACGTAGCACTGACATGGAGAATCAGTTAATCGATTATTCAGTATAGTCATTTATTAAGTATAAAGATGTTTAAACCATTTGCTGCTTTCATTTTGTCAAATGTGAGGATTTAAGACTTTTCTCTGTTTATTATTTCATTATAAATTGAATACCTCTGAGTTTAGGACTACTGTTTGGACAAAACTAGCAATTTGAAGACATTACTTTGGGTCCTTGAAAGCAAAGAGGAGGAGCTTGGATTACCATTTATCACTATTTTCTGACACTTAATAGACTAAACAGTTAACCAACTGATTGAAAAAAATAATTGAGGAATAATTGATGATTTGAAATAAACAGTAGTTGCAGCCTTCTAATGAAGCTTCCCATACCTCTTCCTGCCATTGACTGCAAAATACATAACAGCAGTTTTAATAGTCAACAGCATAGATTTGTCTGCACTTGTCACTATTCTATTTAAATTTCCACATTTATAACATAAAAACACTGCATCACTCTGCCCCTAAAGGATGGATTTCAAGCTTGTTTACATTGTGGACCCAGGTTGGTATGAAGATTAATACTTGGGATCCACTCAGTATTTGTTGAAAGGGGTCCAGGCACACAGAAATGTTTTTCCATTTTTTAGTAAAACACAAGTTTTGCAAAACAACATAATAGAATTTCTTTTTTTATCACACTGACTTGTAAATTAGATGATCTAAATCGTTGTGTTGACATACATTGGTGGAAGAGACATGGAATTGAATTAATCTCTTAAACTGAGTGATTTAAAGTATTATTTAAAAAATGAGAAAATTAAGAGGTATTATAATTGACACATAATTTATGAATTTTAATATAATGTTACATATCAACTTCATCAAAGTTTGGGTTTGATTTGGAACGTTTTTTTTCATGAGCTTAAGATTTATACATTGAACCAAAGTGTGATGAAAGACCAAGCCATGTTGTGAGTATCCATCATTTAGCCAACACTCTGTAAATTATAACCATTTTATTTAAAAAATATATGTTTTGAGGGGAAAATGTATTTTTTTTTTCTTTTTTTTTTCTCCAGTTTGGCACATCTTATCCACTATACAGATATGAAATTGTACATATTACAATACAAAAGGAAAATGGGAAGAGAAAAGCATTCATTTTGCACAAAGAGGTTTGGTAAGAGAGAGGGGATTGGTTCACTTGTTTTTTCTTTTTTTTTTTTTTATTTTTAGGCAGGTTGGGGGACCAGGGCTAGAGGATGACAGGAGGAAACAAAAACAGTTTACAAAGAGCCAGAGTGCAAAGGGATGCATATTTCTACAAATTTTGTGGATTTTCAGTCACTTGGTACAACCGTAGTCTTAAACAGTGGAATGTCAAATGATTGACAGAACTTTATAGGAATTCCACATACATCCTCATTCTTGGTGTTATCAAAAATGAGGTCTCGCCATAATGTTTGCTGAATGACATTAAGAAATATTTAACTCAATTTTTGACTTCTGAACATGCAAGACAGTCAGGAAGGGCAATAGTAAAAGCACTGCGAAGCTGGAAGAAAATAAAATTAAAGACAAAGTGGAGGTGCTCGGCTTTGGAAATCAGTGTGATCAGGGTATGCAATGTTTTTTTTTTTTTTTGTTTTTTTTTGTTTTTGTTTTTTTTTTCATTGAATTGAAATGTGAAGTGTAACAATTTTTGGTTTACACATTTTATGAATTGTTGTAGGCATTCTATGAGCATGTGCAGAGAAACGTTGACACAAACATTCATTTAAAAGTTTGAAGCCAAATTTGGCAGGCTCGCTTGAGAAACAAAGCCACAAATGGTACCCCCTGGCTACCTCTAGGGGGCACCAGCCAACGAACTGCATCCTTATAACTCAAAACCTCACTTCAAGAAACATCTCGCCGTCTTAATGGATTACTTTGTTTAAATATAGCTGAAAGTTGAACTGCTGAGAAAACACCCTATTTTGATATTCAGCATGAAAAATTTTACCTAATTCTTTCACTATTCAAACATTGGACAGCTCATCAGGTCAAAAACAGTGAAACTGATGCTGCTCTGTGGTCAGTGTGCATTTCAAGCCCAAGGTGCTGTCAGTCTGTATTCATCATTCCATTCTCTACTACCTTTACTTGGCCAGAGAGATGCTCATTGGTTTTGATAAACTACAACATTACCCCATAGTTTCCCCTCTCCATCGTCCCATCAATTCCTCACAATTCCTCTCTCTCTCACCCTGCCCCCACCACCAAACTGAACACAAAGAATTGCGGGGCTGCGGCAGCAGCTTTAGTCTGATGCTAATGCACATCCTCTCCCTGCTGCATACAAATTTGTCCTGACCCAAGCTTGCTGTTTGGTTATCACTTGATCTCCATTTGCTTTCAGGGTATTGACCACAGTTTAACTTGACACTTGTGACTGGAAACCGAGGAGCTGCTATTTATTGTTCACGCTTACCCCATTTATTAGACTGTAAATGACAACTCAAGTATCCCTAACAAGAACAATGTCTTAAAAGAAAAGGTTCAGTGATGTTTTGTTTGGTGTGGAAGATGATTCTACTAGAACTACTCTTGAGTGGCTTAACAAGCTAAATGTTGCTGAATCACTGGTGTGGGTGACAGAATATTAGATTCTTTTTGCCTTGCCTTAATTGGTTCAATCTTGAGCCTGTCAGTCCTGATTAGAGTGTAAGCAGTAAAGCGCTTGGGCTACGGGGAAAGGTTTATTTTTCGAGTGAAATGCTCTTCTATCTGACATTTGTGCTGTTCATTTGGTACCCTCACATCTGACACTATCTTGTCTGTATATTAATCCTGGTATATAATAGCAAATCAGCAAAGTGTACTTACTAGGTGAAGCTGCTGGAAATATTGTGGTCACAGTGTGTATGGCATTTGAGTGCTAGAGAATCCATGTACAAGTCATGGTACATTTAAAGGTCTGGTAATTTTGTTCTTGATGTCCAAGGTGAAGAACACATCCATGTGTTTTGCTAAGCAGTGTAGCGTATTGGAGATTAACCACACACGAACAATGCTTAGTGTTTCCCACAGGTAGAGAATTTATTTGTGGCAGTTGGCCCCCTTGGGTGGGAGCGCCAACATCCAACACTTGAGTCAGCTGCCAAGCAGCATTGCATTTATGTGCTAACGTCTGATTAAAGAGGTCATTTTTCCAATTCATATAATTGAACATAAGTTTACCATTCCAGCAGTCTTTTCAATCAGTACACACTTTTAGTTGCATTTGCACACAGAAGAAATTTTGGAAGAAACCAAAATTTCTAAGATAAAAAAATAAACCCTTTTTAGCTAAGGACAGCTATTTTTTTTTTTTTTGTGGGGGAGCCACCCAAATAAATTCTGTAAACAGGAAACACCGACAGCCTTTTGATCTGATGGAAGGTTATAGACTTGCCTAATTGACTCATGTCTGATTCAGCAAAAGTAATATTATGAATCTATACTGAATAGAATTTCAGGGTTCCTCTCTCCCCAGAAGAGGATTTATTTTATTTGTAACATAATAACAATACTGAACTTTATTTTTTAGTTATAATTCGGAGTTTGAGTTTGATCTTATTAGCCTTTAATGTATGATGGTTCTCCCAAACAATGAAACTGTAAAACAAAAACATTCTGATAACGGATCCAATTCATTTTCCCCAGTGATTTGCTGATTAGCTTACAGTGCCTGTAATGCATTTAGAAACATGATTTCAAATATTTACTTGTAAAAGAAATAAGACATGAATCACAATTCTCCAGTTAATGTATTCCCTTAGCAGAGGGCCATTTGGCCAAGTATTATCTCTGTGCTGCAGAATATAGACAATGTGGAGAGAAATCTCACAGTTCACAATTTTCTTGTTTAAAATGATTGCCCCCCTGCCTGATATGAACAACCTTGCATTCATAGAAAAATAAATTTGTGACAATTTCTACCCCATCCCTAAACTGTCACATCCAACCTCTGTCATTGAAGCATTCGACATTTCTCACATATTCTCAATTCTCACTTGTAGAAATTATGCTTTTTACATAAACTGGAAAAGAAAATCAAAAAAGCAAACCCTGTATCATCTGAAATGGTCAAATGGCAAACCATATGCTCTAGGAATAAATAAGTGTTCATACTTCACACTCTTTGTAAGGCAGTTGCTGACACTTGCACTGCCCATAGCCGTTGATGATTACGAGTGCTCCTTCTTCATGGCTGGGCTCATACTCATTATAGGGTACCTGTGTAGCTAGATCTGCCATAGGCTGTCGCTGCTGGGTCCTCATCTGTCTGCGGTTCTGTATAGCCGAACAGTGGCGTATCCGTCGCAGGGTGGGAGGGCAGCACTTCCGTGAGATATACACAACAAAAATGATGAAAAAGAATGAAAATAGAAGGGCCATAGTTCCAATAATAACCCTATGAGTCATAACAGTGTTGTCCATTGCCGAGAAGTCATCCGTTACAGCTGCCTCTTCCAGTGTAGCAGTAGTTACTTCAGCAGTGCGTGGTGTTTGTGTTGTGGTTGTTGTGATAGTGACTGTGGTAAAGCTCCCAAAATCCTCTGTATAGTCCAGCGTTGGAGTCGGCTGCATAATTCCAAACAAGGAGCTTGTGATCTCTGCAGCTGTAGTAGCGTCTGTGGTTGTACTAATGGTCTGAACAACTGGCGCTGAAAAATTCTGGCAAAGCTGGAATCCATAAACGGCATCAAGTATCTCCTCACCTTGGGCATATTCAGGACTATGGCAGAGAATGGAATGTTCCCACCTTCCCTTAAAGGTGCTTAGCCAAGTGGCCAGAGAGCAAATCCTTCTGGTACATTCCCAAAGGTTGCTAGACAGCCCAATGGTGCCCAGAGACTGCCACATATCCATGACTTGGGGATCAAGACTGCTTAGTTTGTTGTTATCCAGCAGCAAAATCTTTAAATTTGGCAACGTTTGAAACACGTCAGGTGTCAGGACACGAATTTCATTTCCTGTGAGGTCCAGCTTCTCTAAAGTGGTCCAGGTCCACTCCATGCCACATGTTAGGTTGCTTATCTTGTTCCATTGCAGATATAGAAACTGCAGGGCAACAAGGCGAGGGAAATGGGCCAAGTTTATCTTGGTCAGCTGATTGTGCTCCAGGTGGAGCTCTTTAAGCTTAATGAGCCCAGCAAATCCATTCCGGGCCAGACTCCGTAGGCGGTTGCTGCTCAGGCCCAGATATTCCAGGCTGCGGCAGTCCCAGAATGCCCGAACAGGTGTGGTGCGAAGTAAATTGGAGCGAAGGTGGAGTATCTGGAGTTTCCTCAGTCCATGAAACAGTTCTGGTTCCAATGCAGTCATCTGATTGAAGGACAGGTCCAGTATCTGAAGGTTGATGAGGTGGATGAAGGTTGTGTTGGGCAACTTGGTGATACGATTGGAGCTCAGATTGAGGTCCTTCAGCTTGTAGAGCCCTTGAAAGGCATCCTCTTGTACTGTGGTAATCTGGTTGTGGTCTAGATGTAGCCAGGTGAGCTGGCTGAATCCATAGAATTGATCAGGTCTGAGCTCAGTGATGCTATTGTGGCGTAGCGACAACCCCAGGGCCCCCTTGTCCACACCATCTGGGGGTGCCTGAAGCCCCTGGGTGTCGCAGTAGAACTGTAGGTCCTCACAGCGGCATTTTTGAGGGCAGGTTGTGCACGATGCATGAGGCATCAGGCACACTAGGAGCATGCTGATCACACACAGACACAGAGCCGCTGGTGCAGGTCCCACCAATGGCCACCTTGAATGGAAACCTGGGTGGGTTCAAAGATAAGAAAATGAACTGTGGGGCGGGAAAGCTAATCTCTGCAGAGCACTTATTACTAATTCATGGTGGTGATTATGCTTTTTGTGTGTGCTCTCGTTTTTTCCCCATTCATACACCAGTTTAGGTATTTTACATTGACAACTTTCACAGTGTATGTAACATGTTTTCTTTGAGCTTAGGTTTAATGGAGATATGACTTACTTCGGCATCTAATGATCAAATCATATATACATGAGCTGGACTTTGTTTCCACTCCCATGTTATTTATGTTTAGTTTATTTTGTTCATATTTTGTGCTCTGTAATTTGGCATATATACTAATTTTCTGCTGATTACTCAGTCATGTTTCAATTTTGCCGTCCCCCCCCCCCATTTTTGAGCACCTCAAATATGCTTGTCCTATGTATGTTTTTTTTTTTTTTTTTTTTGTTAATGGAGTGTTTTTCATCCCTCAAGGTCTGCTGTAAAATACTAGTGGTATTTAAAAAGTATATATTCATAACTCGTGCGTCAGTGAAGAAGAAAAAATGAAGGACAATTGCAGTAAATAGACTAGCTCTTACTTGTATTCCCTTTTCATGTCCCAACCTTCCATATAAAGGGGCTAACTTACCCATTCTTTTGTGAACATCGGAGGCTGCATTCAACTGTCCTTTTCCGCAGACTCTTGGAGCAACCAGATGGAAGAAAAATCCAAGGGGAAAAAACCCTTTTGAGTAAGCACGAAATGAATCAGCCTCTTTGGAAATAAAGCAATTCTGAACCCACCCAAATGAAACAAAATATGAAATTCCATTTCCCAAAATGATGTTTATTCCTGTTGTTTTGCTCAGAGTCCTTTAAAATCCAAGCTCAAAGAAAGGGTTGAATCTTTTCCTTCATCCCAATGAATTCTTTAAATAAATATTTATATATTTTTTTTTAAGTTGATCAGTTGCATCCAGAGCGACTCCAGTGAACAGACCCCCCCTCCTTTTTTCTTCTTCCTTTTTTTACCCTTTTGTTTCCCTTCCACCGCAATGATGTCAGCTCAAATGGTTAATTGAAGATCAAGCGTTCCTCTTTCATGGCTGTGGTCTTCCAACCCTAACTTGTTGATGGCAGCCAGAGATCCTGCTTCCGACGCCGACTCAGTCTCAGCATAGCCTCTGCAGAGCTGTGAGCAAAGCCCTTGTCTGCTAGCTGAGACGCAGGGAGAGAGAAAAAAAGCAGAGCAGGGAGTCAGGGATGTTATTCTGTGCTTTTTGTTGCAGCCACTCACTGCTACAGAGTGGTGGCAGCCTGGCGTCGATCATCACTACTCTTTCTCTCTCTCTTTCCCTCCCACACACACAAACACTCTCTCACTCTCTTGCTCAGTCATTTGCTCTCTGCCTCATACACACTGCTTGTTCACCTCAGTCTTCCTGCACCTCCTTCTGGTATCCCCCCTTCCCTTCCACTGGCTCGTCACCCTCAGAATATTGATATCTTGAATGTGTTGCGGCAGCTTGCTGTTGAAATTAACCACAGCTGTAAATCTCAGCCTCACCTTGGCGTTGTTCTGCATGCGTTATGTATGAATGTACACCCGAGACATAAAAAAATAGCCTAACAAAGCAAAATATAGTTTGTAACGTGTGGATCTAGACAACATAAACATGAACAAGAGTGAACAAAGGTGTGCTGATTTGCCATAGGAGTATGCAGTGCAAACATAGGGTGTCTGGCTTATATTCATAATTTACATATCCTGAGTGCAGTGCTTTAATTTTTGAGCACTGGCATGTGATGTACGGCCAGCTGCCCTAAAGTTAAATTAGACTAACTTTTAACATGTAATAGTAAAGGCTGAATATCTTCTTGGTTGTCTGATCCACAAGGTGAGATCAAAGTATCTCAAATGCTGTTAACAAGTTCTGTTTTGTTTTTTTCAATATTGAGAAAATGGATTTGATTTGTGATTTTGTTAAAAGAAGGCTACATTTCAACACCATTTAAAGTACTAAACAGAATGTGAAATCTGTAATACGGTGCATGAAAATGCAGACTTTTCCTTAATTATTTGATATAGCTGGAGATGGGTGTGAAGGTACTTGCAATCAACTAGATTTAAGACACGGCAAAGACTAGGTACCAGAGAACGTATGAAGCACAGATAGTCGTCTAAAAGATTTGACACACAACCCCCTGCCCTCCCTCTACTTCACTAAAGCAATCTTTGACTTAAACATGACCTCAGATTGCTTTATACCTTGATTTATACCTTGTTGCACCTGTTACAGACAATAAGTTGTACTAAATGAAAGGAAAGGATTAAGTTCCCACTTTGTGCTCTGGCTAACTGAAAACAGATTTTTGTATTTTTATAATTGAAATGTAAATACTGAAAGCTAACTTGCATCACAAAGTCACTGAACTGTGTAAGTAACCAGATAATTATTAGTACCAAATTTTTACTCCCTCATTAATTTTATTGCGCAATTCTCAGGTCTTAAGACAACGCTTCTGGCTCTGACTTTCAAGGTCAGATGACCAGCATGCTTTCATTCTCCACATTTATTGTGGCAGTACATAAGTACATCTCCCACTGGGACTCTTCTGCAGAATGTGAGGGTGGAAAACTTGGGGAAGAAAACGCTTAAATCTCAGGGGTTATGATGGATATTCCTTTTATTTGATGGGTACTAGTTTTCCATTTGGAAATCAAGCAGTTTAAAAAAGCATTTGTATTAGAAAAGTTACATTATTGATGGAAATCCAAGTAAGTGAACTTGCCGAAATATCAAAAAAGAAATATCATTGAGCTCAGCTATCATTTGACAGTTGGAGCATACATAATTTCCATTGAATTTTTCCATAATCCAGAGGACTAGTGGTTTTGTAGAGAAGGGATGTTCCTAAATCTGTCCTGAAGGAGGTGGATAGAGACTCACTTGAATATCATAAAAGATGCCGCAGAGAAACTGCCTTCATAATAAGCACCTGAAGCGGTGCTTTAGAACCCTCTGGCGTGGAAATGGAATATAGGCTAGGCATGAATGAAATAGGATTGAGAGAGTAGGGGCAGAGCAAACTAAAACCCTACCACAGGACTGCATCCAGCCGGCACAAAATCACAGGGGATTAGTGCCGTTAGAGCTCCCCAGCCCTTAACTATGTACACAACCCCCCAATGGGCAAAGGGCAGTGGGGGATGGGGTAGGTCAGTGCCACCACCATCCATGGTGTTATGTCGCAGTTGATTTAAGCATAAGGGGGATGAACAGCCCAGATTCCAACTGGTTCTTTACCTTTTTATCGGTTACCCTTTTCTGTTCATCTAATTCTGTTCTAATTTTATTATTATCCAAAATCTGTCCATCTATGTCTGTCTCTCTCTCTGTCTTTCTCTCTTTCTCACTCCATCTCTCCATGCTTCCTGAAAGTTTTAGATTTTAAATTTTTGCTTGAGCAGTTTACAGAATGTGACTGAACATTTCTGCTCTTGCTGGGGAGCAGTGGTTAGAGCTTTGACTACTGCTTAGTGCTTAGTTGTTTGACTACGGCTAATGGTGTTGCAGTTTTACTGTACATAATTTATACATTTAGCCATGAGGAGCAAATTGTAACCTCTTAATCAACACAGATGTCTCTCTGAAGATGAGAAAAAATACAAATGTGTAGAAGAGATTTTCTAGATTCTTTTCTGTTTTGATTTACATTTTTATTGCCCAGTGTTGTCACAGTAATTAACCTTTTTACAGCCGCTTTTCATTTATTAACAGTAACAGTAAATTCCACACTGATGTGGATACATATACATAGTTTTTCCTCTTAGTTCTGGATTTCCATCCACAAACAGCATCCAATCTGCTGTGTTTAAGCCCCACAAATGGAGATCTGTCAAAACACCAGTCTCAGGTTGAAGAGTTGATGGACAGAACAGAGCTTCTTGAAAATGCTTGCTTGATTGTCAGCATGTCAACCTTTCCCAAACAAGGTCAAAGTGCTTCTGCTTGGTAACAAAGTTAAGAAGGCAACTCTTTCTCACAGGCCAGATCTTGCTTTGTTGAGAACAGTGTTTCCAGGGCCTCTACAATTTTGAGCCATTACTGATGGTGGCCTATTTAGCCCAAAGAGTGTGTGTGATATTGAGCAATAAAAATAACTTCTTACAGAACAAAATGATTTAGGCAACGGTGGATTAAAGATTAATGGAAAACACTTAGACAAACCTATTTAAAAGTAGTGTTGCTCAAATTAGATTTTTTTTTTTTTTGTCCCTTATCCTCTGAGTCGAAGACAAAGACTTCAATGTCTTCAATGAAAGGCATCGGTATCTTTTGTCACCGATTGCCTTAAAAGTTTACTGTAAAATATTGTACATTCTGTGCAATATCCATGAGGACGGTTGTGATGGCAGGAAGGCCTGCACAGGATTTGAATACACTCTCTTGATCTGTCCATTGATTAAATTCCATGTGTAATTGCAGTTTACAAACAACAGCGGCATTTTTAACAATTAAGACGGTGTGGTGCAAATGAAATGTACCACTGATAGAGATGTATATCAGTTGTTTTTTAACCCAAAGCAGCTGTGCCTTTTACTGATGCATGCTTTCAGTATGTGTATTATTATTTGACACTGTTGGCCACTGCTTGTTTGTGTGCTCCACGGTTCACTGGCAATGCTTTGAGTTTGGAAATGATTCCAGTGTTTTAACAGAGAGAAATGGGGCACTTTTGACAGCTGGTCTACCCAGAGCACAATGGTTTACAATAAATAAAAGGATCAGAAGTGGATCAGGCTGGGTATCTGCAGAACAGTAGCTACACTGAAATTTGAAAATCACTTTTCCTCTAATTAAAATTTGTAACATGTGGATGGACGGACATATGAATGAATGAATGACTGTTTTTTTTTTTTTTTTTTCCATTCACAGGATGCATCTCTTATGGGATTATTCAGACATATTAACAACAAAATGAGCATTCTGACGTATATACTCACCAGCATCTAACAGCATAATATATTGACATCATGAAGAAAGTTCTTGAAACAATCTTTTATTTTTATTTTTTTTTCCTTACAGCTGACTTTCAGGATTTTAATTTTACTGCAATCGCCCGAAAAGGGCCACAAATTGCTGTTTGTTTTTAGAGAAACTACTGCAAATTCTGTAATTTTAGGCAGCAAACACACACACAGAAATGTTAAAACAACATGTTTTTGGTTGTCCAACTGCCCTACTTGTCTAAAAATTAAAAAAAAAAATAAGAGAGAGAAAATGCAAGTGGGCTAAAACTGAACCATGTCAGAGAGATATATGAATTGAAACTATTAACACTCTTGTTAACTATGATTTCTGATTACAGTATGTCTGTATATTGTTCCTTTTTGCCTGTCACTCCAGTCCAGCATCCACAACAAATATGTTGTAAACACTTGTCACTGCACCATACTAGTCTGTTCTAACTTCTCTCCCATGTTCATATTTCAGGCAGGAAGGAAGGACAGGAGTGATGCTCTGAACACGGCCATTGATAAGATGACAAAGAAGACAAGAGACCTTCGCAGACAGGTTTGTTTGTTTTTTTTGTTTTTTTTTCTGTTTGAAACTTTTTCCATTATCTCTCCAATATGCATAGAACTTCAGTATTTGTGCACACTGGGCTTTTAATGTAAATAATATATATCCTTTTTTCAGACGAAGAAATGTTTTATCTGTAGTTCGGCTAAAAAAGCTGATTAGCTGTCCTCTTACAAGGCTAGTGTCTATGTCTTGTATATGAAGGGAAGTTATGCTATGTTGTCAGGTCCACAAGCTGTACTGTAAGATGTCCCGCATATATACAAGGAGATGTATTATTTTAACTGTGCCTTTTTTTTATTTTATTTTTTTTTTAATGTCTTTCTTCACAGCTGCGTAAAGCTGTAATGGACCATGTCTCTGACTCTTTCCTGGAGACCAATGTTCCCCTCTTGGTCCTGATTGAAGCTGCCAAGAATGGCAATGAGAAAGAAGTCAAGGAATATGCACAGGTGTTCCGTGAGCACGCCAACAAGCTGATTGAGGTAATGTAGGATTCCACAGTCAAAACAGAACATTTCATATTTTTTCCTTTCCATCCCATTGGTTATGGACATTTTAACTTAGCTTCTAATAAATATCAGTCTTTAACCAGCTTCTCTGTCCCCTCTTTGTGGCTCCATTCTCAGAGATTCCCCCATGATACAACTTTAGGATTACAAAGCCTCTGAAAACAGCAATCTGGGATATTTTTTCCCTAATGAAAACAAACATGTAAACATTGAAATTATTTTCTTTCTGTGTGCGTGCGTGTGCGTGCATGCGTAGTATGACTCTCACATACCAAGACGCTTTCTAGCAGCATTTTGTAAATGGAAGGCGATGCTGACTCTAATCTGATGCTGTGATGCTATAGTGAGCAGACAAACAGAACATTGCTATTTGTGGTTATAGCAGCAAATCAAATTTTTAAGCAGAGCCAAAGGAGCGAAACAACCACAACACAAGGATAAATGCTGCCTCTGGAAAAATGTAGTCCTTGCCACAACAGATTGATGTATGACTTCATACTAACCAACTCCACGTATGCTTTAGTGATACCTACAAAGATAAATATCATAAAAAGGACCTAATGCATCCTATTTCTTATCCCTTACTGGGGCTGGTCTCATGTCTTAACAGAGCGTGTTTTTGTGCAATGACAGGGGTTTTTATGTCTCCAGTGCTGTATACATAGCAACAAGAATGCAGATACAGGGGAAAGTCAAAGAGATGGACTTAGATGAGCAACACGGTAATAAAAACATCAGCTTTCCTCATTAGTGGTCTTTCCTTCAATTTCTAGAATGTCTATGTCAGAGCATCATATTCTGACATTTGAAAGAGACTTCTCCCTATGGGCAGATGCCCACGAGTGTAGCTGGATCGGATAGTCTAGTAGAGCAGGGCAGCATAAGCATTCACTGGGGAAATTGCTGAAACATCAGAGGGAAAAGGGGACCACACTGGGGAGTAGACCCTTAAGTAGCTCCTGAAGGCCAGAGTGTCAGAAGTAGCATTAGAGCATGACATTGATGGACTTCCCTAATGCTCGGGTACTACTCCTGCTTATAACACTTGGATGGGTAATCCGAAGAAGTACAGCTATGGTTAAATTTTACTTATGTCACAGATGAATGGCATAAAATGAAAATACTTTCCCATTGCGAAATGCAGTTTGATGTGATGGAGTTCCTCTCACAGTGAACTTTTAAGACATTGAAAGAGGCATTGTTCCTTGGTGTCCATCCAAGCATAGAAGATAAAGATCTTAAAAGTGTTTTTCAGCTGCTTAAGTGACACATACAACAAACCGTCCTCAATACACCAATTAAATGTCAACAATGAAACTGCAGAAAAATTGTACTGCAAGAAGTACTGCCAAACAGTTATAGTTTTGGGTGATAGTGATAGTCTTTAATATCATGTCTTGTAGACAAAATATTTAATTACAAGCCCCATCTCTATTTCTGCCTTAACCACTAGCTTGATCTATTTCTTACTAAGCTGTTCATCAGCAAAAGTGTCTTTTGTTACACATAAATTAGGAATTGTAGCTATATAACCAAGAAGCAGCATTGGATAGCATATAGGAGCTGTACTGAGTCGTTAGAAGTGGCCAAACTTGAATTCTGATATCTGAATATGACACACAAACTGATCTTACATAAATTCAGCAAGGTCGCTCAGTTTATTTCTACCTACAGTGTTGTAACTAACGAAACTCCTACTTATCTTTTATTACATTCTGCAAGTGCAATAACACACATTGTACTAAAAACCATGTACTGCAGATAGTTTAAGAACTGTGCAGGAATTTGCGTTTTTTTTTTTTTTTGTTTTTAATTAAAGCATATGCTACTCTTAGATAAAAACACCTAATGGCACAGTCACATCACATTAATGCACCACTAAAATATATGAAATTCATGAACACATTCAAATTATATTTCAGGATGATGCACACACAAGAAAGGACATGAATTTAGACAACCGAATTAATCTTAAGGTATGCTCAGATGCTAAATGAATTTTAGAGAAGGCACGATTACATCCAAAGGCTATGTAGAGGCAGGAGCAGATGCAACCATTCGCTGATTCACTCCTGCTCTCATAAATTTAGGCAGAGAGGTGTCTGTGTGAGTTGAGTGTAGTGAAGATGTTATCAATAAATTGACAAACGCATAGTCTCTTTTCTAAAATCCCGTTTTAGGGTTTCAGTTACATTGCATTCAGTTACAGTTGAGTACCTGATACAGTAGTACTAATTACTGCCAAATTATATTTTATTATTTGTACTGAAATATGCAGAAGTTGGATACCATAATGCATTCATTGGGGCTAAGAATTGCATTCTTTTTAGGAGCAGCCAATGTTGAATCTTATCATTTTAGGTTAATGCTTTGCCTTTTTTTTTTTTTTTTTAGCACAAGCTAATATAATTGCAAAAAGGACACAGTCAAGCATTGTATAGTTTTTCATGAAAAACCTTCATGTAGAGCAATCCAACATTAATGCAGTCAGCTTGAGCAATAGGTAAATCACAGTAGGACTCTTGGCTTTTACCTCTCTGAAAATGGTTTACATTTCCCTGCAAATACATTGTGCAACGTTGGTACTCAGCGTTACTGGAAGAGCCAAACACTACAAATATAAATGAAAAGTGTGGCAAGGTCCAGAGTGAGAAGTAACAAAATGTTTAGTTACTTATCAAATGAGCAAGCTTGAATATGTTGTAAATGTAATATGTCCCCTGTTCAGAGGTAGGAACAGCAAAGTGCCACCATTCTTGGGCTCTTTTTGTATGACATCGTGAGTTGTGCAAGTGTAGGCTGCCCAAAGGCAAATGGTCCATTAGTTCACACATATTTGTGAACTAAGGAAACATTATAACTGACCCACATTCATCCATAGGCCCCTTTCACCGGCCTCTCTATCCTTGTTTGTCAGAACCTCATTCTTTTGAAACGTAGTGTTTATATCATTAAAGCTAAATTAGAGGTTTTACTTTATGGGTTAAAATCTTACTAATAGCCTTTGTGCAAGCTATCAAACAATAACCTGTAATTGTATGATGACAAAGTTCTCTTCATGTTTGACTGAATTAAGTCAAGATTATTTGATCTGAAAACAGACACTTTGCTCTTGGGAGTCGGGCTAAAATATTCCACATTGCATTCACAATGTCGAATGCACTTTGTTCTTAATGTCATTAAGCTTCATTCAAATGTAGTCATATTGGAAAAATAGCTATGGCCATATATGCTGATATTGAGATTTGTTGCCAAATCCAGTGGTTTAATGGTTTTCCCATGTTTGAAGGCATTTTTAAGCAGTAAAATTCAACATCTTAAGAGTAGGAAAAAATAGACTGAGCTTAATGTCTTTACCTCTAGACCATCTTCTTAAAGGTTCTAGGCTGCTCAGGATGCTGAGGAGATTTCAGCACTGAGTCAGCAGAGGAAGAATGAAAATTAGAGAGGCAGCTGAATATACAACAATCTGTAATGTCCTCATCAGATACTGTAAATCCAGTTGAATTCTCTCTTTATGACAAAAAGGAAGAGTCTGTTCATCCTAATGAGATGATGAAATGAAAAGATGTAAAGCTGAAGAAAGGGGGAAATGAAGAAATGGATTTAATTTGACATGCACCAAACCATAAAGCTCTCAACCAGGCACAGGGATGGTAGTGGTATTAGATAAGAGGTTAGTTAATATTATTTAGATAAGTTGATGTTTGTTTTGAGTGCACATTCTGTTTTGATCATGAGTTTTAGAGTAAAAAGTCATAAGTCATGGAGATGTGCAACATGACATGATGTAGAGATGCCTCCATTGAGGTGTGACCAGTGATGCAATGGAATAATGTAATCAGCAGTTGAAAGCCAGAATTTACTGGTGGAAGCCTACTCTGTATTTTTTTTTTTTTTTTTTAATTATTATAATTACACAGGGCTAAAACCTTGTTTTTCATGCAGTTTTACACTGGAATTTACTCTAATATAATAAGATGGGTTTTTTTTATTCTTTATTTTTTTTTTATAAACATTTATTCCATTTATGATGAACAACTTGATGTTCAATTTTAATGCCTTAAAAAATAATAAGAAGTAATTAGGATACGCATTTTTTAATCCTGGCTGACCTTTTTATCAAATTTCCAACCTTTTACCAAGAGAGCTACTAAAAAAGAAATACAGCTACACATTTTTACCTCTGATTTCATTTTGTACAATGATGACATTGCATATGTAGCTTCCAAAACACATTCTCCTCCTTTCCCCTCCCCTCATCCTGTCTTCTTTCCTCTCCTTGACAGCCAAGGGGAAATATTTACAATCTGGTATCTATATATTAAAGTCTTTTTTATTAAGAAGATTACAAATTTTTTTGCATGATATGTGAGAGACACTGAACGTGCTGTTGATGTATAATTTTGGAATATTGAGACAATAGGGGTACACATGTCTGATCACAACAAGCTCTGGTGGTCATCACATCTATTTAAATCTATATAATATCCATGTTACACATACTGTAGTTACACACAGTGTTTCGACTAAGCTAGTGTGCACTAAATTATGGTTAAAGAGATGATACAGCAAAAACAGGACAATGTGATAAGGCCATAAGGATAAAGTTTGTAAGATTGTCCTTCATTCGTGTATCTGCATAGATAGCAAAATTTGATTGATTGTCCTTACTTATTTCAAGTGATTTGACATGTTTCTAGGTTCTATACAAAGGCAACTGGACTTGCTTGAAGTTTTTGAAAAGAACCTCAAGAACCTTTCAAGAACCTCAAGCGAGTCCAGTTGCCTTCATATAGCACTTAGAAACACCATGACCTGGATGAATGAGGATCTTCAGATATTAGACTTGTTTATCGTCACTGAATGAAATACATTTGTTGTCCAGGTGTAGGTTTGTATAACTTTGTAGCCTGATAAAGGTGTTACTGTTTTTTTTTTTGGTAATGGTTTGCACAGACTTAGTAAACTCTGATTCCACTGACACTTTAAATGGTATGGTATAGCATGGAGAGTGGAATGGCATTAGTTGACTTGACGGTAGAATTTCCTTATTTGGCTTCTTCCCCAGTCCCTTTATGCTGAAATGGTTGCAGTCCCAGTGAAAGCTTATGTTAAAGATCATGAAAGTAAAAATGCAGGTCTCTAAAAGTGCCCGTTTTTTCTTTATGTAACCCCTCTCACACCGCTCCTCTGGGGTACCAAATGTTCTCCCTGTGGTCCCTGCATGTGTTTGCGTAGTGATTGATTTAGGATATGTTTAAGTCCATGTTGCAGTGCCTCACCAGCACACTGGAATAAGTGGTTCTCATCAGCAAAATTGTAGAATTCTACAAGCAAAAATCTTGTAGAATTGAGGAGACTGAGGACGAGAGGATCTCTCTCATACTGATTCACTCTGCCTCTCTTGCAGCCAGTGAGCCATTCACCACCAGCGCTTTAAATGAAATTAAAAAAAATTCTTTATTTATTTTCGTGATTTGCCACGCATTTCTATGCCATTGTAGTAGTATCTTATCTACCATCTTAAATTGTGGTCACCAGTACAGTTCAGTAGTGCAAACATAATCAATCAGAAGATCACACAGGTTGAATATAAATTAGTATTAGTAATTTTGTTATTTTGAAAAGAAGTACGAATATTAAAATTAATACCCAACTTGTCAATTGTAAACATTCTCACTGCTTACGTTACTCAATGACCCAGAAATCAGCATTTAAATTGGTGAATAAAACATAACAGATCGATGGCTGCAGCTACAAAAATAAGACCCAGGTTGTATAAAAAAAACCAGTCCTCAGTCCTTGTTCATGCTGGAGTGCAATCAGCAGTTGGTTTTTGCCTTTGTAATTGTTTAGTTTCAGCACGTTTTCTGTCTATTGGATAATCCCACTTTGGCACAGTTCCTCACATCCCAGGCATTCTGTTTCAGCATTGTTGCCAGCACATCCCAACCAACCAATGAGAATCTTCAAAGTCTCTGACCTAATTTTTTTTTTTTTTTTTTTGAATACGAGTAGAAGCATAATGTTACTCTGGAAGATGCAGGAATACTTAGAAATAATTGTAGGAGAGCTTGATTTGTGGGTCAATACATGAAAATATACTCACAAACCATAAATGTTGGCAGCCGCAAAGCAAGACTTGCTTACCTCAGCACTCCAGCTCTCCCTTGGCTGCTCAGTTTTTGAAAGTGTCAGGAATATTTGCCTCTCTGATTCCAGGAGTGTAATGGTAATCTGGCAACCTAGTTGTTGAGAATAATCCCATCGTAGAGTTACCAGCTACAACTCACGTTTGCATTTTAAGAAATTTATTATTTTTTGTAAAACAAATACACAAATTTCATTTTATTTATTCATTCAGCAGCTTAGCTTTTGTTTTCCCTCCTACTTCTCCTTTTTCCCCTCTGTGGCATCATATTGTATCATTGTAGCAGCTTTATAAATTAATCCTCAACATTGGGTTTGTATTCCACAGGGATTAGTCGTGTTCCATGACTGCTCCATTTCTGATAGAGAAGAATCTCTAAACAAGGCTACCATAATGAACTTCTCTAAGTTAAATTATTAATCTATGTATTGCTCTCTTTGTATTTCTAAAAAAATAAGTATCAGAATCCCTGTCTCTGGCTAAAAAGTAGATTTGTGTGCTTTTTTTCTGTCTAGGTAGCCAACCTGGCATGCTCCATCTCCAACAACGAGGAAGGAGTGAAGCTGGTCCGCATGGCAGCATCTCAGCTCGAAACTCTTTGCCCACAGGTACAGGACAGCTCCATATTCTACCCACTTAATTGATGGTCCACCTCTTTCAGAGTCTGCCACATTGTCTTTTAATACGAGCACTAGAGTTTCCTATATAAAAATGACAGTTTATAAACATTGTGGCTTCAGTTAAGTAGACTGTAGTTAAAATTGTAGCACTTAGTTTTTTCTTTTTTTTTTTATATCCAAATCATGATTTTGATACAAAGACTTCAATTGTTCTGGACTACCTAAATGCAGTTAAGTATTTTATAACTTGATTAGGAAATATTCCAATCTTCCAGTTTTCCAGTTGTGCACATCTTACTTGAGTTATCAAATTAAGGTCCAAGTCAGAGTTACCATAATATGCTAAAAGATCTGGATTACTTTTGAATTAGTGTGGGAAAGATATAGTGTTATGTGTCTACATTTGTGCAAAAAAGGAGGTGGACTGAACCAGACGCAAAACATTAGGTGGGTGTTGCTTCTTCCCACAGTATATTCATTTCAATATAAATGAAATTAAATAAAACAATTAAAATAGACACAATATGCCACATGAAGTTGCATAGCTAGTGGTAATAAGAGGAAAAACAGCAAAGAAGTGACAAATACAAGATCCTCCACTGGTTTTCCCACCTGTAAACACAGATTTTTGTGTTTTGACCATACAACCATGCCAAAGGTAATGCTACCTGGAATTGAAATCCAGGTCTCTGTGCTGGTGATTTAGAAATTAGCCCTTGTGCAACCCATGAACCCCCCTCCTCCCGCCATTGAAACGTTTTCAAGACAAGAAGAATAGAAAAGAAAGAGACAAATCAGGGAGCTCTGTTTATATGGAACAACATTCTTGTTAAACTTCTAAAACACACCCCTAACTCAATTTTCTCACCTGTGCTAGACTCACTGAATATGATTAGGTCTGTAATTTGCCCCCCCCCCCAATTTCCAAAACTATCTTCCATCCATGCATGATACATGTATATTTTTCCTATCAAAACTCCAAATGGTTTATCCCAACTCTGTGGTTTTTTTTATCTTGTCTATATGTCCGACACTGAGCCCATCTTTTCATAACCTTTTATCATGCCAAGTGCCCGTCCCTCATCTGTACCTCCGGAGCTCTCTCCACTATGCTGCCTCCATTATTTTTAATCTCATCTAATGACTCCCATTCATCCTGAGCTTTGATACCCACAGATGTTTCTTCCCCAAAAACAAGCAGTTATTAGTTTTTATTTCATTCAAACCTTCAAAACACCCTGTCTCTATAGTCACTCCCAGGAATGAATTGGCTTCATGCTGCAGTCCCAACATTGAGGTGGGAGAGTGGGGGGCTCGTGCAGTCAGCCTATGCAAATGTTGTGGCTGAGGGCTATGCTGTAATGGAGCTTTAATGGCTGTAATTGGGTGATTACAGGTGATTAATGCTGCGTTAGCCCTTGCTGCCAAGCCCAACAGTAAGGTGGCCCAGGACAATATGGATTTGTTCAAGGAGCAGTGGGAGAAGCAGGTCCGCGTCCTCACTGATGCTGTTGATGACATAACATCCATTGATGACTTCCTTTGTGTGTCTGGTAAGTGGTAGTTATTTGCATGTCCCTGCATACAGGGTAAAAAGAAATGTTTCGTACTGTCGGATTGATCAGGATTCATGTTATTTTCAAATGTGAAAACGGACATTGCATGGTTTATTGGTAGACAGCACTTTTGGTCAGAATTAAGATAGATTTACACAAAGCATTCAAGACCATTCTTAAGAGGATGTAAAACAGCTGTAAAGAATCCGTGGTATTAGTCTTTTCTAATGAGAGCCATACATACCAGGGCTGATTGGGTTCTACATGGGAAAGCACTGAAACATCAGCAGCACCATGTCTGAAATTGACATCCTGTCCCATGTGTTGAAGCACACAAATGGTTTGTCAGGAATACACTTACAGAGTTCTCATTAAGCATTAGGCAGAATGACTTCTCTCACCTCCAGCCAAGGACAGACTGTAATTTACACAGTGGACATCTGCATTTTACAGGCTCACCATTAATAAGCAGTCTAAGAATGTGTCTTTAGCCCTCCCAAACCTATACTCGAGCTTCCCAGTGGCCCTCTTAATTTTAGCCCTATGCAAACACTGAATAAAGGCGCAGAATTTCCTGACTACATGTATTTTTTCATTATTACTCATAGAAACATGTTCCGTTTTTGATTAAAGTATGTTGCGGATGAAGAAAATTAAAAATATAATTTTAAGTTAAACTTACATACAAACCTCTTTTATATCCAGGCAGGCTGATGGCATGTTTGGAGCATAGTGTTTAACTAATAAAAAGTATACACTACTAAGTTCATCATTGCTTTATGTCCCCAGAGAACCACATCCTGGAGGATGTGAATAAGTGTGTCATCGCTCTGCAGGAGAAAGATGTTGATGGTTTGGATCGTACTGCTGGGGCTATTAGAGGCCGGGCTGCCAGAGTCGTCCATGTGGTGACTTCTGAAATGGACAATTATGAACCTGGAGTCTACACAGAGAAGGTCTTGGAGGCCACCAAGCTCCTCACTGATACAGGTACCACAGAAACTTAATATTGTAATTAACCAAAAAAAACAGGAATCTGTTTCTTCCAAACAGACCAATCATTTGACTAATAAGGGTGTTCAGGTCATTAAAATTGTCATTACTTGGACTTGGGCACACCAGGATGTCTGCTCTAGCCTCTGAAATATTGCAGCATGTATGTGCCATTTACAGTACCTGACTTAGTGTTTGTGATTATGCACAGTTAAAGTTCATGAATACATTCGAAGGGAACCTATGCTCTCTGTTTAACAACTGATGCATCCATATTGGTGTACTGCACAGACAAAACTTGGATACAATGGGCTCTCCAAGGATGCCATGTTTTGGCCCATTGTGATGAAACAGAGGATCAAACTTTCCTCCCCCTTTCATATCTTATTTCCTTACATTGTCTTTGTCAGTGAGAAAGGCATAGTGAACGTGTACAGCCCACTTGAGTGTTTTGCTGCTTGTTTGCTCATTATGGATTCAACATGTATTAAATTGTCTGAACCCATCTGTTATGGTATGGGTGTCCACATTATGCCTGATACAGTGTTCAAAGCCAAAGTCACACCCAGATGTGCGTACTCTGCTAGAATTCACCAGAATTGGAGTAGGAAATGCAATCTTTGTTTTGTGAAGTTGAGACTTTTTTCAGACATTCCCTTTTTTATTATGAATGCTACATGCTTGTGAGATCCAACCACCTCCGACTCAACTGACACTACTAATCTGTACAGCAGGCACTGCTGTGCACAGTTGTAGTTGTTGTAATTCAAGCAAAATGTCTGCCTAAGTTGAGAGAGGTGACAAGCTCTGGAAACATAGACCTATTATTAGATATTGTCAACTTTCTTTCACGTTCTTTCAACAATAAAGCTATGGGATCCGGTTTAAAACTCAAATGTCACTCTTTAATTTTAGGATTTCTGCTCTGACATGTATTCTCATCTGTGTAACAAACATTGGTATATAAGTATAAATAGACAGGTATTAGTGTATTTGTTTTTCATAAGTGGACTTGAGTCAAGTTTCAGAGACTTTAAAAGAATTTTGGATTTCATCAGTCTTTCTGACTTTGATTCAAAGTTTTTTTTTTTTTTTCTTTCATTTATCATTGATTTACAAAATAACTGGTAATACTATGTACATGTCTGGGTATATATTTTGTATTTATTAAGGATCATAATTGAAAATAGCTAATTATATTGACAAATCCAAAGCATAAATATGTTTTTTAATACAATAACAATAAAAACAGCAATCTTGTCTTAATTATGTGACTGAATAAAATATATTGAACACAGTGAAAATATCACATTTTCTACATTGGCACCAATTTGCAAAACTTTGTTTGTACAGGATCTCAGTGTTTGGTTATTGTGTTTGGTCTGTAGGATTTCGATGCTAAAAATGATGACTGAAAGTTGGTTGCTGCCTTAAAGTTCATTAGCTCTGCATTTGACATGGAGGACCATGCATTGTTGCTGCATTTTGTCTCACTGGAATGACTTGAAAGAGTCATCAGTAATAGGTTTAGGAAAGTAATCACTGTGACTGTAACAATCACAATATGACCAGATTTCTTTTCAACATAATTTTCATACAGAAGCCTGCAGGTTTTAAAAGGTTTGTAAGCACAAAACCGAAACCTCTTTTTTCCTACTCCTGCTGCTTTTTGCCTCCACATCTGCATCCTGACATCCATGCCTCTCCCATGAAGGCCCAGTTGAATCCTAAGCACTGAATTTGAAATGCTATTAATGCAGATGTGCTGGAGAGCCCTCTGGAGCTGTTATTATATCATCAGTGGAGCAAAATACATGTCCGCTGGGACAGCTTTGTGAAACGTTTTATTGGAAAATTCTGTTATGCCAAATCTGGGACCAATCCCCATCAGCATTTTATTGCGTCTTTTCATTGCATCTTTTTTCCTGCAACCATATAAGGCAGCAAGTAAGTAGATCAATAGTGCAAAACTCCATCTGTCAAAGTTAAATGTAATCTCTGCACTTTTTAATTATTCAAAGGCAACTGTTAATGGCACAGACTAATTTTTTTTTTCTGCCACAGAACAGAATTATGCATTATTAACATCATTGAGTGATAATTATCACCAATACTATTTCCTCTGTAAACTTACTCTGTGGATGATTTATGTCAAGTAGCTTTTGTTAACCTGCAGTGTCAGGAGGAATGTCCTAGACATGGAATAGATGTAAATTCTCACCTCAATGCTAATGCTTTCATTAACCCATTGGCTCTGATTTGGTTTTGTGTTGGAGTTGGTGGCTGACAGTTGTTTAATGCAATACGTTGTTCTGTTTGTATTCAATTCCCCCCCCCCCCCCCCCCAAACATTCATATATATTCAATATACTTAACACATGTCGTGCCTCACTCTCAGGGCATGTGAATACTGTTTGTCTTCTACACTGTGCTTTCTTTACTTATGTACTACCTTCCCTCTCTGTTTTTTAGAATTAATTTTCATTTGTGTTTTTCTTTTTCTTTTCTTTTTCCACTCTTCCTCCCACCTTTCATCTCACCTTCCTTCAGTCATGCCACGGTTCACAGAGCAAGTGGAGTCTGCAGTGGAGGCCTTGAGTGCAAACCCCTCACAACCTGTGGATGAGAATGAGTTCATTGATGCATCCCGTCTGGTATATGATGGCATTCGTGACATTCGCAAGGCTGTCCTCATGATCAGAGTAAGTCACATTGTTTTTTTTCTACTTTTGCATCATAAGACTTAGTTTTAAGCTCATTGCAGTGTGAAAATCAGCATTTATCTTTAATGAAAGCATCTCTCTTCCCTATTCTGTATTAAATCTGGACAGTGTAAGTTGCATTTTCTACCTTTTCATCCCTAGAGCATGGGGTTAGTTCAGCATGTCAGGAATAAATAATGCTCTTTCATTTCTGGATGTTTTCAGATGTATAGAAAGGTTTGCCTCTGATCCCATTAAGAAGCTGCAACTGCCTGAAAGCAGCACACGCCCTGTGTAAAGATTAAAATTCATTCAGCATGGGCAGCATTAATTTGATGTGGTTTGATTTAAAACATTTCAACAGAAGTCATTTTATCCACAACATTGTGAGAGTCCTTGGAATTTGTAGGGTAATTTAATTTTATATGTTTGTATATACATGGCTATTGGTCTGTGCACCAGATGCTATCTTAAATGGTATGTGAGAAATTGTATATGCGTGCGGTCCTAGAAGCCAATGATTAACTTGTCTCAGGCAAAAGCCGACCTAATTGACCAGACTTGCAATCTAGTGTAACAACGGTCTTAGTTGTCTGTGGGTTAATGGCCTTTGCTTGAGTAGAACTATAACTGAGACAGATGGTAGTTGGGTACCATTGAAGCATTACCTAATTGACTGACGATGAGCTGACAACAAAACCCACTCCAGCTGTAAAGAGAAATGAATCGTTCTTAAGGCCCTATAGTATAACTAGGTAACTACTCCAAACTTCCAAATTTGATTTCTCATATATTAAGAAGTTGATTTGTGTAAACTGCTTCTCATGTGTAACAATACCTCATTATATATTTACTACGTTGGGTTACAATATGCTGGTTCGTTGTATTATGCCATCTTCCATTATTTGAACAACACATAAATCTTTTGAATTGAAATCATTAGTCTTGACAGCACATTTTGTTGACAGTGGTGCTCCAATCTGTGTCTGGGCTCTCATTAATAATGCTGTACAGGCATAGAAAAAAAACAAATAAGAGAGGGACCATTATGCAGTATTAGCATTACAATAAGTAATTGATTTAAGATGGAGGTTATAATTAGCATTCTTTAGTTGGACTGCGAGTCTGAGAACTACATTCAATTTCCATCTGCCCCAGCTTCCCTATTGTTAACAGGATTGATTAAATTGTTAATAATGGGCATGTGGGGCGGGCTGAACTCAACCTGGTGTGTGTAGGTGTGCATGTGTGTTTTTATAAAAAAAAAAAAAAAAAGGATTTATGAAAAATCTTTCTCATTTATAAATAATCCATCAGTCTGCCATTAACTGAGTGCAGGAGATAGCGATGAGATTGAACTCAGACGTCATCCATTATCTAAAAAGAAAAATTATCTAGATCCCCTGGGTTTGCCAGGATTTCTTGATCAGGTGTGAGAGGTAATCATAACAGGTTCTGTGGTGATTTTTCAGCTGATTTATTCAGCTGTAAATAGTTATTGAATTTTTAGCGGCATCTACAAAGCAGCTTCTTTAATAATACTCTTTATTATTGTTTGGAATGAGGTTAGAGAAATGTATATATATTTAAAAAAAAATAAATGTATTCCTATCTAGAAGAACCCATTGCTTGGCCGAACTGTCTGTCAATGGCACAGTTTACATGTGAAACTAGGAATGTTCAGCTCTGAATCCAAAGAAATATGAAATATTCCAAATCAGCTTGAGAAGACTATGACACAACTTCTCTAGGGGGCATGTCCACACATGCACAAGCATACGCTCTCTAGCCATCTTTCTATAAACCCTCACATGCATGCGCTGCACAGTGGCCTACTCTTAAATCAGAACAGACAAGTGTGTGGTGAGGGCTACTAAAGATAGACAAGTCTTTAACCTCTGTAAGTGGTGCACAGGCAGTCTGCTGGACGTCCCTCAGATTTTTAACAGGTGGACAGAACCCTCTCCCTACTAACAGCCACACCAGAGAATATGCCTCCCAGACATCAAACTGTCTCAAAGCCAGGGAGCTCCTGGAAGCGAGATACAGGGGGCAGCTGTCGTTACCTTATGATTTCAGCAGTGTGTCACAGCCTAAGGTAATTTTGCTGGCTGTGTCCAAAAAAAAAAAAAATCTGCACTACTCACATTGGCAACAAATAGAATTTCAAAAAAAGAATAACAATGGGGGGTTTTACCTTTGGACTGTCCTGTCCATATCTACAGCAACAGACAGAATACTACATAAGACTAAGGCATACTTTCTAAAATTGTCACAATACTGTAATTTTAACTCTGTCCCTGTCTTCTCTTATTTATCACACTTCTGATACCATCTGGTCATATATGCCTTAGAGGTGATACAGGTGAAACTGAGCATTATAGCTATCAGACACACTGGAGGTGCTGGACATTACAAAATTAAATATTGATTAATGTATTTTGCCACAGCATGAAAAATAGCATTAACATTTAATTTACTGTGACAGCAGTACTACATTGTCTAAACCCCGTGTTTTATTAAAGTGCAGGCTGTAGTTGTTGCTTCTCTGCAGTAATTTCCCATTGGGTGCTCACCATGAGCTATCATTTCTGAGCCTCCCACATTCACAGGTTATCTTTCGCACAGGCCACAGCAGGTGATATCTCTGCCCCACTGAACAGCATTGTCTGGGCTAAAAGAGATGCCTATGAGTCACTAAATCTTTGTATCTGAAACCATACCCCTATTCCCTTGAGAACAAGAGCATCTCTTCATTCTATAAAGCAGTATAAGGTTGTTCAGAGACCTTCAGCTATTTTTAGATGTGAGGGCTCCAAATCCATTACAGAAGGGAGGTATTGAGACAGCTGGATAAGCGCAAGTAGTGGCACACAGGTGTGATAATGCACCTTTATCTGTGCACATTATCTTCCCTGTGCCCATATCACCACCAAATACATTTTTCTGTCAGTCAGTAGTGTATTTTGCCGTAAGCATGACCTGTTGAGATAGAAATTCTTTTGAATATTAATATTTATGGGAAAATAGTTGGTAGAATCAGAGATTAAGTAGCAACACTCTAGAACACAACTCACGCCTCACTCGCCTTTCTACAGATAGCAGCGACAGATGGAACTCTGAAGAGCTTTGCTCCCAATATGTTTCATAGCAGTTCATACCTTCCTTTTCCCTCTCAAAATATACAGGCAGCACATTACACTTGATTTACAAATTCATTTAGAGGATACAGTTTCTTGTACCAAGCTTTTGTGAAGAAGACATTTTTCTGATGCCGCCCTGGCTGGCAGTGCAAAGGCATTTTTCATAGATAGTAAGCCTGTTGGATTTTTAATAGTGCTCAAAAGGCTGTAGTATGCCAATATTATATTATTTTATGTTCTCCACTCTCAACTAACTTTTTCTTAACCCATTCTCCTTTTTTCTATCCTTTCTCTTGTTGCTTCCCCCCACCCTGTACATTTGGCTCTTTTGATCTATCTCCTCCTTTGCCCTTCCTTTGCTCCTGTCTCCTTCTCTGTTGTCCCATTACAGACTCCAGAGGAGTTGGACGACTCCGACTTTGAGACTGAGGACTTTGATGTTCGCAGCAGGACCAGTGTGCAGACAGAGGATGATCAGCTTATTGCTGGCCAGAGTGCACGGGTAAGTTGTACATTGTTTCTTGTAGTATTTACAGACAGAGTCCGATCTCCTGCCTCTAAGATTATTAGTTGTCAAATGACATGAATAATACCTTGAGAGAAATGGGAGATATGTGCAAAAGAAAAACATATATATGGACACATGGAAATTACACACAATCATATAAGTAATATTTCCATATAGGAGATTGCATTCACTGGTGCCCCACAGAACAGAGGCATACTTGAAGTTGGTAAATATTGACTTCCAAGCTTGTGTTATATGCTTCAGTTGTTGAGTTGAATATTGCGTCCTAACTTGATTGAATTAATGTGCAGTTTTGATAAATGCATTAGAGGAAACATGTAACCACTTGGTACAGTGAAATACATTTAAGAATACTGCATAATCAGAAGAAAATGAGAGAAAATAGCGGTACATAAATACTTTTATTTGTTACAATGCAGATTTACTTATGGGACTTTGTAACAGTATTCTCATGTTAATGTCCCAGCCACTGTTGTTCTGTCAAAATACCCCACCCTCATACTTACTGTTAATGGGTTATGCACAACTAGTATGACACCACCATAGACAATGTGACCCAAGTATTTGTAAAAAGCTATTCGTTTTACAACTCATACAACAGGGTCTCATTTTTTGTAGTGAATTAGGTGCTACCCACAATTCAAAGACCTGCTTGTCAAGTGAGTTCAACACCAAAGAAGTCTTTAGGTAGAAGTATACTTCATCCTCTAGTCCTATAACAGACTGGTGATTTTTGTATGATGTTTTCCTTCCCTCTGTGTAATTCATGCTGTGATAGGCTTCAGGCCTTATGACTCTTGAGTAGCCATACAAGGGTAAAAACAATGAATTGATCTTTTGCAATATTTTAGAATTATTTCAGTTATCCATGCCATCTGTTTTTCAGATATCAAGTCCTAGTCTTAACAAATGAATTTGTGTTGGTAGTTGAATGCTCAGGACAGAATTTTCAAGCACTCAGTAAGCTATCTGAAAAGACTCAGATAATAAGTCTGCTGTTGTTTGCCCTCTTCATAGGAGAGGTGAAATAAAGTGTGAATCCAGGCTTGTGTGCTGGGATTGCTACTCTCTGTCCTTTTGTTTTGAGTGGTTATACAATACAGTAGTCAACTTGATAGGGCAGCATTTCCATTGTGTCTGTGGTTGTATCTACCCCCTTGACAAACCGCTTTTGTCCCTTTTAGGCTCTCACATAACAGCAAGTTTAGATAGTGATTTAATCTTAAAAATCTCTAATGGTGGAGTGATCCATCAGTACATTTCCATGCCTATTGTTTTGTTCATCAAAGATTATCTGACTTTTTTCTTAGGTAGGGGTTTTTCCATCTCCGCACTTCCCTGGAGAGCTTTACTGAGGCTTAGGTGACTCTAGAGAGGGAGTCCTATTTACCAGTAATGGAATGAACGATCTTGGAATGATATTCGATTTCCTGCTCTTAAGTGTCTGCCCACTTCGTCCTCACAAGCTTATTCATTGAATGCGATTGCCTGTTTGGAAACTGCCCTTTAACAATTCAGCCCAAGAGGATGGATAGAAATGGTGATAAACGCATTTGCACATGATATTAAGTACCGCTAAACAAATGCCCTTATATTGATCTTCTTCAGTAGCCAGAAGCATTGAGTTCGATGGATGTATATTTCCAACAGTGCTGCTTTTGATAATGTGGAGCACCCTTTCGATGACATTTCATTGTCATTTAAATGTATTTGAAACACATTTCAATATAATGCAGTCCAGTACAAAACTACCACTAATGAAGACTTCAGTAATAAACATTTAGTTTAATTGACACCTCTAAAAACTGAACATTAGATGAGCATTAGATTGTATAGGTGTACTTAATAAAGTGGTCAGGGATACTCTAGTACCACAGTAGTTCATGCTCTTGCCTGTCAAGAAAACTCTTTTATATCAACCAGTTAGGGTTGATATAAAACATAATGCTCTGGAGATACAGAAATGGCCTCAGTAACATTATGTTGAGGCCTAGCGTACTAACTCTCTATGCTTTCCATAATTCCTCCTTCAGGCTATCATGGCCCAGTTGCCCCAGGAGCAGAAGGCAAAAATTGCAGAACAGGTGGCTAGCTTCCAGGAAGAAAAGAGCAAGTTGGATGCTGAGGTATCCAAGTGGGATGACAGCGGCAATGACATCATTGTGTTGGCTAAGCAGATGTGCATGATCATGATGGAGATGACAGACTTCACCAGGTGAGTTTGGACTAACAGCTTGGCTCACACCCGGAGCCATTTTTCTTCCCTAACAAATGATGGCCCATTTTGTAATTGAAGATATTTTTCTGGATCCAGAATGCTTCTGAATGAATGGTTTTGTAGTATGGCTGCACATTTTAAATAATCCCTTTGATTGATGATTGATGACAGTCAGAATTTGCAGTCTGTATTTGTCTTTGTAGTGCTTTCTTAATTCACAGGGCCATTTTAACTTCTCCTCACATTAATATTCCAGTAGTTGTACGATTGAAGCAAAATGCCTCCAAGCCAGAATGTGTGTTTAAGTTAAGCCTGTGTCAAATACACCCAACATCACCCAATAAGCCTACATTTGTTTCCCAGCAGTTGCCCATATCGGGACAATGCTGTGCACCCAGTTTAACACCACTATTCATGCATCAATGCTCTTCATTTTCCTTAAGCAGCACTGTAGGTAGGATTTTCTCTTGATTATTTTTCCATCCTTCCCTAATCTTAATATGCACAACCATAAGCAGTGCGTCAAATCTCCCTCTCTCTGGTTCATGAATAAAGCTTGGTGTGCACTGTCAGTCTTAAACGCAGACCTACTGCAGGGTGGCCATATTCTCCCTTGTCAGTTATTTGTTGAGACAATAAAGATAGTAGGGAAATGATTTTTAAACACAAAAAATCTCCGGAATCACGATATGTGGAATAGTATGAAACATCTTTGCAGTAAATATGGCTTCAAAATCTGCCTCAACTAAAAACAGTGCGTGTCTGGAAGATTCTGTGCTTACAAGCTGTGGGTTTTTACTGAAAACTTACAAACTTGGCTCATACTTCCCAAGTATCGATTTCTGCAGAACATCTGTTATTTGGCAAATATTTCCAGTGTAAGCAACTACTTGAGAGAGGTGAAAAATGTAGGGAATTTAATCAACGTCACATAGGTCTTTATAACATTGCAAGCAAAATCTGTGATCCAGATTTAAACAAAAGGGTATCACCACCACCAAAATGAAAACAAAGGCTTGTCACTCCAAAGTTAATTGATTCTTTTACCCAGACAGTACCTATGTAGTGATTTCTGATGTTTTTTTTCCTAAGAACTGTTGGTAAACCTTTAAGAAAAACAACAGGATAGAACAGACATTATAACTTGAAGATTGTACATTTTTTTTTATAATTTTCATTTTTTAATATACTAGTACTGTAAACCCCCATTGTGTCGTTAGAGAAGTGTAATGAACCGCTGGTGCTTTTAGCAATGCACAGTGCTTAGACTCTCTCAACCTCTCACAGACTCTTGTATAAAGAAAAAAAAAAAAAGAAACTGGTTACAGAAGCATGAACCATGTCTATGTAAGTGCACTGTATGTTCGAATACCACAACACCTTAAGTTGTCATAATTTCATTTGCCATAGCTGTGCTTCCTACTACAACTTGCCCCATGTATGTACAGTCAGGTACATAATTATTTGGACGGTGAAACAACTTTCGTAATTTTGCCTCTGTACACAAACATGATGGACATTAAACGAAGTGATTAAGATGTGAACGAAGTGTAGACTTTCAGCTGTAATTCAAGGGGGCTGAACAAAAATATCAGATTAACCTTTTATGAATTACAGTAATTTTTATATATAGTCCTTCATTTTCAGAGGCTTAAAAGTAATTGGACAGTTGACTGACAATCAGTTTCATAGCCAGGGTGTGGCCTGTTCCTTTATTATTTCATGACAAATTAAGGTGATAAATGGTCTGGACTTGATACCAACTGTTGAATTTGCATTTGGTAGCTGTTGATGGGAACACTCAATATGCAGTCCAAAGACAAGTTGATGCAAATGAAGGAGACAGTCATTAGGCTGAAAAAACAAAACAAAAACCTATCAGACAGATGGCAGAAACTTTAGGAGTGGCCAACTCAACAATTTGATGCGTTCTTAAAAAGAATGAATGCATTGTAAACTCAGCAACACCAAAAGGCATGGAAGACCATAGAAGACAACTAAAGTGGATGATCACAGAATTCATTCCTTGGCGAAGAAAACCTCTTCACAACATCTAGCCAGGGCAAAAACACTCTTGAGGAGGCAGGCATATCATTGTCAGTCTGCAATCAAGACAGCCTTCATGAATGTAAATACAGAGGGTTTACCACAAGGTGCAAACCAGTGGTAACACTCAAGAACAGAAAGGCTAGACTAGACTTTGCCAGAAACCCCATTAAAACAGCTGCTCAGATTCAGCCAAATGCTCCAAAACTGATAAGAACGATGCTTCATAGAACAGATGGATAATGACCCAAAGCATACTGCGAAAGCAACCCAAAGGCTTTTCAAGGCAAAGAAATGGAATATTCCACAATTGCCAAGTCAGTTACCTGGCCTCAACCCAACTGAGCATGCTTTCACTTCCTGCCGACAAAACTGAGGGCAGAAAGACCCACAAACAAGCACTGAAGGCAGCTGCAGTAAAGGTCTGGCAAAGCAACTGAAGGGAGGAAACTCAGCATTTGGTGATTTCCATGGGTTCCAGACTTCAGGCAGTCATTGACCGTAAAGGATTTATTGAAAATAATCCTTAAATTTATAATTATGTTGGTTTGACCAATTACTTTTTAGCCTAAAAAAAAAAATGGCAGTAATTCCTAAATGGTTAATGCAATAGTTTTGAGTAGCGAGATTTGAAGCACTGTCTTTGGTCAGATTATGGCAGTTTATATTATGACATAAAAAAATATGGGGTTCGTGCAAACATAGGTGCTGTTTTCTCTAAAATGTAGTTGCTTACCTCTCAGTCTGTAACTAACAATCATGAGCACTAAATCACAACGTTTATTCATTAGCCAGTTAGGCTCAAGAGAATGATAACCTGTGGACTACTTTACAGTAGCTTCCATGTGAGTGATGCAAGAAGATAAATATTGTGTTCTATTGGATGCCTGAAGGGACATTTTTATAGGCAGTGGCTGGATTTTGGACTATAAAAAATTCCAAGCCTCTTATCCCCTGCATATTTCATCTAGGATTTAATAATACACCCGGCTCTAAATCGGCTTGAAAAACAAGATGTTTTAAATTAGAAATGCAGTTCCATGGTTACATCTCACCAACAGCGAAGGTTTTCCAAATTAAATGTGTATCAGAAGTTATGCACCATAGCTAACCACTGTCACCTAGCAACTACAACCATGTGACATCCTCAGTTTATGTGCAATATTTATGTGGTTCTACTAAATTCACATGCACATGTGATCTGAGTATATCTGAATTTTCATTTTAGAAACCTAACTAAAATGGCAATTCATAAGTTACTTACAGTATTTGTGCTTTAAATTTTTTCACAATTCATTAAATGCATACAAATGTAGAATTCTGAAGGAAGCTTGCTTTTTTTTGCTCAGGTTTTTAACACCTTTTAAAAACAATATTGGTTTAATTGTTGTAAAATTTACCATTAGCTGCCAAGGTACATAACTCTCTGTACTAGATATGAACTCAGAGTATTTTTAGTCAAGCTTCAATGTCTTTGACCTTAGTGATGCCAATATGGCCAGAATTCAGTTTTCAAATAAGTTATATACCCTATGCTTGGTTATTGCCATTTGAAATTGAGTTTGTAAGAGAAAACTTTGGGAATAGCTTATGTGTCCGTTAACAGTGCAGTTACTCTGAGAGTTTAATTTACAGGCTAATACCACAACTTTTCTTATGTGACATACTCAGACTTTGGATTGCACTCTGTATATCCACAAACATCCATGTGTGTGTCTAACAGAACACACATGGATGTTTGTTGGGCTGAATATATCTTCATACTATGCCCTCACTCTCAGATGCAGCAGTAGCACATGGAAGGTCAGTAAGTGGCTAATTCAGCCTGCGCCCAAATTATTGCCCCATCAACCTTGAGTTGGCACAAAGCCCTGCCAAGGTTAATGCTGTATGAGGTAATTGATCTGGACCTCTCCTGACAATCTACAGTGTGTGAGAGAGATTCTTGTTGACTCCTGCATTGCTTATGGCTTTATGGCGGCTCTCATGAATAAGGCATCTGTGGCTTGGAAACATGCAACATATTTGGGGGCCACCTGTCTTAGAGCTTTCTTTGCTGTGGAGTGCTCGGTCCAATGTGGCTTACACCCATCTGAGCCTGCAGCTGTCACCAGACCTGAAGTCCCCAGCCCCTTCTTCATGTATAAATCCAATATGAAAGTCTTACAAGAGTTTCCTCTTGTCAGGAGTTCTCCTTACTATTTTCATGGCCTTATATTGATCTTCTTCAGTAGCCAGAAGCATTGAGTTCGATGGATGTATATTTCCACAGTGCTGCTTTTGATAATGTGGAGCACCCTTTCGATGACATTTCATTGTCATTTGTACTTTTCCCAGTTGTCATTTGGCCATGAGGACAGAACTGGAAATGTTAAGAAAATATAGCATCTAGCCTTTATTTCTTAGGGCTTAAGCAAGGGATATTTGTAGGGAAGAAATCAGTGGTTAGGGAGAATCAGTGGTGGCTGTATTTAAGCACTGTGATGTGATGTTTTTTTTTTTTTATTGGGGCAAACTACAGCATTATACTAGCAACAATATTAAAAACACTCCATGCTGCCTTTTAATCACAGAACCCATCACAGTGCCTCCAGCTCTGTCTCCAAGGGTTGACTTGTCCCGAGAGAGCTTCCAGTATGTGCGCTGATGCGTGGCCTCTTCCACTAGGACCCTGACTTGCTTTACAGCAGAGCAGTAGAGGGACAGAAAGAAGAGGGGAAGGACTGGAGATGGGAGGGGAGGGAAGAGGAAGCGAGAGAACAGAACAAAAAATTCCATCTGTTCTGGGTTGGATGGCTCATTTTTTAGCCTGGAGAGAGCAGCTTTGAATCCAATTTGTGCCTCTTGCCAACTGTGTCCCAGAGTCCCTTGTGGGGGCAGAAAAAATGGAAAAAAGGCCGACAAGCTTTTCAGTGGGTCAGGTCAGGGCTGGTCTGACCCATGTTGGGGCTGGCTTTGTTTGGCTCAAGAAGGGTCAAGGATGGATGTAGTATGTTAGGACAATTACCAGTGCCTTTTAAATTTAATTGTAATCTCATCTCTCTACTTTCAATTCTCTCTCTTTTCTTTCCCATATCTGGATGAAAATGACCATGCAAATGAAGAACTGGTGTGTGTAGTGTTTTTGGGGGCGACCAATATTTCTCTGCCAATAGACATGAAAACAGTCCGATTTGCTTCTTAGCCTCCTAATAAACCCTTCAAAGCTGCTTGAGTAAAAGGGAGCCAAATAGATTGAGAATTTCTGCTGGGAGAAAAAACGTATGGTGACCGGTATAATACGATGGCCTTTTGAATCAGGCTTTCCACCAGAATTCCTGACTATGATTGTGCTGCCAGTTTCTTAACAGCAGATTACCAATAAAATACCCTATTTTGTAAGAGGAGAGCAACAAAAAGACTGTGATAGTACAGCGCTATGATCCCATTCTAGCCCTAGCCCTGAGATTGAAGGATGCCTCTCTGCATTTAATGGGTTATAAAAATTCCAGCTCTGACTGAACAATATGGTGCCGTTAATGTTTTGTGTGTTTGGAATCATCTGTGTATCAGCATACACATGTACAGTATTTCTTTGATGTTTCCTTGAACTATTCCCCTAAGTCATGCTACTCTATCCATACCTGCCTCTAACCGAAAAACAACCTTCTAAAACACACAGCCGCTCCATGACTGAGGTGCTGCTCCTGCATATTGAATGAGGCTGCAGTAGATCAGAAACAATAACCGATGTGTTTCGCTTTTCTCCCCAGGGGGAAAGGGCCACTGAAGAATACTTCTGATGTCATCAGCGCTGCCAAGAAAATTGCCGAGGCAGGATCAAGAATGGACAAGCTGGGCCGCACCATCGCTGACCATGTAAGTCGTTAATGAACCTCCGTCCCCAAGGGTTTGATGTAAACTACACCTTTGTGGCTGCAACCCCAATATATAATTAGTATTGTAGCAATCTGCCACAACGACACTGTCAGAGCCTGATGAATTAGCAACAAGTGAAGCAACACAATGGACAAATAAAGGGAAGTTACTCACTTTCTCATATAGAAAAATTGTTGCACAAACTTTGACATAAGTCAAACTATTGCAAAATTACGTGTTTCAGGCAGGGGGAATACATTAAAAATTTTGTTAAATGTGAAACCTCACAATAATTTACTGAATGTCCTTTGTAAATCCTGCTCCAGTATAAAATTAACTTCATTAATATGACCTATTTGTGATTGCTGTGTTAGAAGTTTGGGGTACATACTTCATTAATGCTACTCCTGTTGTTACTACAGTGCACAAGTTGACACCACTGAGTTGAGTAAAGTTTTTCATTATCCAAATGCACAGCTCGTTCTCAGCTCCTGTGTTGTAGAAGGAACTGACATTGCTGCATGCTGTAGTACTCACAAAGTTTGAAAAAGCAAAAAACCTTTCATACTGATTGCATCTTGATAGCCCCTCCTGTTTTTTTTTGTTTTTTTTTTTTTAATACTGTGTTTAACAGCACTGCATGTAAGCCGGATTTAAAGGCTCAGAATAGGCGGCAAACTTTTCTTTTGGAATGTACTGTGCTCCTGTTACTTTAAGCCATTTCTACAAAAAATAATAACAAAACAACATTCAGTACATAAAATTTCTTTTTGCACAAATACTTTTTATTTAATTTTTTCTCATTTGCACAAATCCAAGTAAAAGGCCTGCAAAGCAAAGCCCTTGAGATGTTAACAACTGCTATGATTTTTGTTATTCATGAGACACCCCTTACCAGTCTTTACCAATTTCTTTCAGGATCAAACACTCCCTCCCACTCTCTCATCCCTCCTTCCCCCACTCCCCAATTCCCGATTCCATCATCTCTCCACATCTATCCCTTACCCCAGACACTATGGTCCTTGACATAGGGAAACACACATTCAATTATCCATGGCCTCATATTTCACTTAAATACTTACACTGTACCACTCCTCAGGGAGACACTGTACATGATTTATCCCCCAACTTATTTATATGCCATCTCTTAGGCAGAGACTTATTGCCACTGTGTCTGCAATATGTATACATTTTGTTGTTAAATCAGGGAAGAGTTTAGTTGTGATGTTTTCAAGAAGACATGGTCTTCTCCAGTAAAAACAGTGCTTGCTTCTGTGGTTGAGATTTACCAGGTGAGGGTTTCTCCCAGTTGTGTCCAAGCACACAGTCACTCAGGAAGGCACACACCGACATAAGATGTTTGCTATAAGATTTCAATTTCGATAACGTTGGAGGCTTCTTCAGTCTTTATTCTCCTCTTGTTTTTCTTGATATCTCTACTGATACCATGTTGTTAAAACATTGTTACAGCATAAAGTCTGTTCAATAATGTGTTCATTCCAGTCAGTGTTTCAGGATTAGATTTAAATCCTTTGCATCACTCTTTATTAAATCTGTTAGAATGTATTTTGTACCATAATTAAATATTTGTCTCTGAACAGTCAAGGGTGTCCTACACAAGGCAGTGCTTAATAATTGATTTAACGATCATGTAGTTTTATGTCATGGCTTTTTTCAACTGGCTGTTTGCGTAATGAAAAGAGATGTGTTAGGGCTGCTGGGGCACATGTGAAATATATTCCACATGTACCGACAGTGGCCAAAAAAAACAACAACTCCATGCTCATAAAACACTTCTCCATAAATTTTGTTTAGATTCAAAGAGGTATAAGAGATAAATAGATTACTTTTGTATGATTTTCTGCTCAACCAGGCATTTCAATTATGCCAACACATGCTAGAAACATCTGCATTTAGCTTTCAGCAGAGATCTCACTCTCATAGTCTGACAAAATGAGCTGCTGGTCTCCTCTTCCTTCACGTATTATATTTTATTTAGGGTGCCCTCAGATCCTTCATATTACAGGTGCACATCTAACACAAAGTAAAAGTCTTACCTGTACTGACCTAATTGCATCCAAATCATCTGAACAGGGAATAAGCCGTTCTGGAAAGTGACTTTTTTATGCCTCACTGACGCTTTTGAAGATGCTTATTCATTTTAATGAAAACAGTGCAACCCCCCAAAGAAAACAGATGGGCATCTGTGTGGGTGTGTGAGCGTGTGTATGTGTTTGTGTGTATGTATGCCTACATATGAACACGTCTGTTGACTGGCCTGTGTCTTTGTAGGCACATGTGTATGGATGTGTGAGATTTGGGTGACTTTTTTTTATTCATCCATCCTCAACTATTTGTAGGTACCTATTTCTTTATCTTTTTAATGCCTATGTGTATGTTTGTCTGTGTACACCATTAAGGGATTTTGGGGTTTGAAGCACTCAAAGTATGAATAAATGAAGAGCGTTGGCTGTTGGAACAGGAGTCTTTGCCAAGAGTGAGGACCCCTCCAGCCTCTGAACCCATCCAGCTGGCCCCCCGAGCCTTGGTCTCTCAGCAGAGACCAAAACACTAGCAGACCAGGTGACACTCACCCGTAATACATCAGCCAGAGCTCCTAGGGATGGACATAGGGTAGAAGGGAGGATCATGATGGAAAGATAGGAGAGGTAGGAGGACGGGACAGTACATTTGTGTGGAGAGAGGAACCTCCCTCCTGAGAGATGAATCCATTAAGAGTTTTTCGCTTTTTAATTAGTGGTGTAATTGCCAGGTGGCAGTTTTTTACAAAATTTATTTATTTACACAAGGGGTTTATATTTAGGGCTGTATCTCTAACAAAGCAGGAGATGCCAAAGGCCCACCTCAAGCAAAAGCATGGCATGTTGGGGTAGTCCACATACTCCAGCAGCTGTAGTTAGTGAGTCACCAAGATGCACAAATACTGACAGAGCGTCAGAGGAGCAAAGGCAATGCTGGGACTGCTCATTAACCTAGGCATATTAATTACTTGCGCTCTGTGCCTCTGGCCTGGAGGGCCTATGAGGGGTTTATTCCTCATATTAAACACATTGGCAGATGGTCCGAGACTGATAACAAAGCTTCTTACCCTGCATTTTCCTTCGCAAGACTGTGTCAAGGTATGTTTTGCTATGTGCATATTGTGTTCAACAGAAATATGCAGGTGGACACGGTCTAGTTTGGGGTTTTTGAAAAAGAGTTAAATATGTGTAATAGAGCCTTATTAAAATTTAACAAAATGAGTGTAGTGCAGAGATGAGCTGCAGGATTTAGGTCAGTGCCATGCAAAGGTCTGCACTGCAGTTTATTAAGAATTTATGACCCTCCTCTGCAGGGCACCTTATGAGAATTCCATCTGAGCCGGCTGGTAAACAAATAATGCTATGTAATTGAGATTTATAATGCAAATGTGTTAGCCACTATGTAGCCCATAAATTTCTGCTGCTTGCCTGTTCAATACATAAACACTTGCATGTACACATACAAACATTAGCACATAAAATAAGGCTAGCATATTTAGAGAATGGGCATGCGCTTGCTGTGTGTTTTTTGTGCAAGTTTTATTCTCATGATGTATACTGACATACACAGTGTACTTTTCCAATTTGCATTCAATCAGTGGAGATTTATGGTGATCCATGGGCTCTGTTGCTGGTCACAGTATAATCCCAGCTCTGGCCCTAGACGCTTTACAGCAGACAGGGTTGTAAATTACCTACTGCAGTTGAGAAGCAAAATCACCCAGAGAGCCCACAAATTCTCAGCTCAGCAGTTCAAGGGTCAGCCCTCAGCCAACTGCAGTTCAGCCTAACCAAGTGATGCCCACCTTGTTTGCTGGTTGAGAAAATTTGTAAACACCCAATGAATTTTTTTTGAGAGGCATTTACCCTTGATAATTCAGTATTTTAATGTTTTTCTTGTTTATACTGAAGTTTTGCCTTGAAAGAACCACATTTTGTAACCAAACAGCGCCTAGAGATGGGGAATTCATTAGAAGAAGCATGGAAAGAACAGCCAAACACCATTTTGAGATAGCTGTAGAAAATCATTGGTTCCTTACCTGTGGACAGACGTTTGATACTTCAGGAAAGAAATGGATGACTATAGCTGCTTTCACACATGCACTGCAACCCTGAACTTTTGTAGACCCAGAGGAACTGTATGCGTGAACGCAGATGTTCAAATCAGTTAAGCCAGACATTCAACGGACTTTACCCTACTGGCTCCCTAGAACAAAGTCCATGTAATGTCTGAATGAGCTGATGTGTAAATAGACTAGGTAATTGTTTGGAGAATTCACAGCGAGCGTGGGGGCGCGTTGATGACGTTACTATCCTGCCTCCTGCACGCTCTACCCAGGTGCCACTCCCCGCCTAAACCAAACAGGGTATTTCCAGTAGGTGTGAACACATCTCGCACGGACGGTTGCAAGACGTGTTCACACTTACTGGAAATCCAGTAGTGTGCTGCATGTGTGAAAGAGCAACTCTGGACAATGTCCGAACATGATTCTATGGACATTGTCTGGAATCCATATGTGAAAATGGCTTGAGTTTCAACATGGCTGTTTGTACTTATCTATTCTGTAGCAGCTGTGTTATCAGTTTTGCTAACAAGTACTACAGTGAAATCCCTGACTGACAGGTGCAGCATGAACATTAAAAATTGATGAGAGCTATTTAATTGGTCCCTGTGGTTACCTCTGAAGTCGGTCTTTTTGGCTTGCCCCCAACTTGATTTTCTCCTGTCATACCCAGACTCTGTCTGCTTCAATGTCACATTGACATTCCCGAGTGCCAGTGTGATCGAATTGGCCCCATGCAAATATGGAGCATCTTTTTAGCAGAAGCAGTGAGCAGAGGAGATCTGGCTATCATCATTCTGTTTGATATGGATCTTGATTGACATTGGTAGCCCATGGCAGATTTATATTTAGCCATCAACAGTAATATAATCAGCACAGATGGTCGGAATCTAATGTACAGCACATTATAAATGTAAATTCCAATAACTAAGTCGTACACAGAAAACACACTCAAAAACATACTCAACTACATCAGAGGTCTTATGACTAGGAAGTCCGCTCAAGGATTTATCCAGCTGTAAAACTCTGACTTTCTCTTTCATAAATTCACTTTCCTCAGTGCCTTTGACTCCCTCGCTTATATCTTCACTTTTCAGTCACTTTCACCATTTAATCCACCGCCACTGTTTTCACAAGTTTTAAATTCCATTTAATATATTGAACAGTTTTTATGTAACACTGTATTTATCTAGAAGTGTCTATGGATGATAGCTTGGAATTGATAATTTCCTAACCCTGCATAGCCCTATATCCTACTTCAGTTCCTGACTAAAGTAACAGAAAGGTCTTTCCAGTGATTTGTTCCTTGTATCTCCTTAAACTTTGCCATTGATCTCAGTCACACTATTTTTCCCAATGGTACACAGAACACTGCGTCACTGCAACCCCCGTGGCAGTTTTGAGATGTAATGACCGATAAAAGGCTTGTTGTCCTGAAGGTCCTCTCTCAGGTTAGGCACAGTTAATTATCCACAACCCTCTACCACACACACAGACACACAAATGTCCACACCCTCACCCCTAGGATTGAGGCATAGTTATCAGTATACCTTTTAGAATTGACACTGTCTGTTTTCCTTTTTCAGTGAAGTTTCTCAGCTCAATTAAAAATAAGCTTAATGAAACAGGTGAAATAAAAGAAAAAAATTGTCTAATATATAAGTTGTCATTTTTAAGTTGCTTAGCTAGCTTTACATTCTCTGGGTCTCCGATAACCAGGCTAAAGTCTAGAGGATAAAGGCAAAGTCCCTCAAACCAAGACACCAACCAATGAAACTACTCAAAAATGCTTCACTGAGATTTTTGAACAGTGTTAAGTATCAATTTCATCAAAAATATATCAGAAAATACCCCCTCTGTTCACCGCCCCATGGCACTTCCCAACAGGTTGCTGACAGAGGCACATTAGAATGCTGCTGTGTCAGTAAATATTGGAAATTGGCATTTCCTCTGGGTGATGCGTCCTGAAAGGTCAGTGTTGGGCGGCAGAAGCACAGTGGCTCTGCCTCTGTCTCTGGTCTGTATAATGGAATTCAGTGGAACTGCGTGGCATTTCCAATGATTGGACCTGACCTTCCCGATCATCATTTATATCATGGACACACGTAGCACAGTGAGATCCTATTGTTCAACATCCTGCTCTGTCATTTTCACTGCCTCATTTCCTTTTATTTTGTGGAGTTGTGCTATTGTTTACACTGTGCTCTGAACCTTTACTAGAGCAACAGCTTAAAAGCAAAGGAATGCAAAATCAAGGAAGAGCTATCCGCACACTTAAAAAGTGAGACCTTCATGAATATTGAATAGTTATCATGTACGGCATTGGTACTTAAGGGATTAAGAGAATTAGTGTCAATTTCGTTAATTAAAACTACGATGACAAGACATCACTGACATTAAACACTGACTATATCAACATGCAATATTGTTGACAATAAGAGGGGAGACTAAAATGTAGTTTAAAAAAAAAAAAAAAAAAAAACTTATATCCCCGTATTTTCGTTGACGGAAAAAAGTAGACAAAATTACATAGTGTTTTTTCAAACAATTACATAATCTAAATGTCCTACATTCAATGGCTGCACTGCACATTTATCTTCTTTCACGCTCAAATCATCTTCCTGGCAATTCTTCGCACCCGTGAACACACTGCCAACAGTTCTAGACTGGACCCAGCTATGCACTTAAATGCTATGGCTGTAGGAGATTGGATCCCATACAGTGAAAGGAAAAGAACATGACTACAAGACTCCCAAGTAAGGCCTACAAAATTAAAATAAAATAAAAACCTTTCAGGCACACTCCTGACAAAACTGAACATTTTAAGGGTAAAATTTTTACAGGGCTGTTGTACAATGTTCTTTTCGATTGTGAAATGTTTTCTTTTTTTCTGGCTACTTTCTGAGGGACTCATATTGCAAGAGTGAGATTGCATTGGATTTGTTAATGTTGTTGCATCTTTAAAGACTTGATTGTTAAAATCATTTGGGTGAAATCTTACTTGAACGCAGTTTGCTGAAGTTTGACTAAATGCTCTTTCATGGTCTTGAGTAAAATGTCAAATGTTTTTGTCGGCTAAAACTAGAGTAAAATGTTTTTTCTTTTGACTAAGACAAGACTAAAATGTCCAGAATTTTAGTCGGCTAAAAATTGACTAGGAATAAAAAGCGTGAGGTTGACTACATATGACTAAAACTAACGTGGACTTTTTTTTTTATCTCAAGACCAAGACTAAAATGTAAAAATAGCTGACAAAATTAAAACTAAGAAATTAAGCTAATTAAAATGATGATCTACTACCCTTTGACACAGCTTTTATGTTTCACCCTTATTTTTCCGGTAAGGCACTTAAAGCCACCAGTGGAGGGACAAGAACAACTATACAAGAATCGGTGACATTTCTACCTGTACTCCTGGCTCCTTTTTGTACGATGGTGACTCACCTTTTCTATTAGTTTGCCTTGAAAAGGTATCCGGAGTTGTGTGAGGAAGTCTCTTGTGCTCCTCTTCCTGCTTTGCCGTCTCTCAGTAGTAGCTGACCCAGCAAGGTTAACTGTTCCAGTCCATAACTGGCCACACAGCATGTGGAAAAAGGCTATATCATCAGGCTTGAGGGACATTTTACAGAGACAAGACGAAAAAAACTCGACTCTAATGGTTGAAGTAACTATCAGAGGAGAGAATCGCTCAGTGAGAGCAAGAATGATGGTCCCTTTGTTTTTCACACAACCAATTTTTGGAATGGCAAAGAATTGTTTAAATAGTAAAGCCCCATGTGGGATTAACTGGAGGGGTGTTCACAATGTGATTTTCAGCATAACTGCTGGGTTATGGTGTTTACACAACCTGCACATACATTAACATAAAAGTTGAACATATACTTATATTACATTCCCCAATTTATTAATTATCATTTGCACTATTAATAATTCATACCTTCAAGTATAAAAGAAGGGACCTAAATGGTTTATTGGTGAAATGTGAGTTACTTACTGATACCTATGATTTCTAGTCACCGAGGTACTTCAGCCTCTGAAACAGTTAAATTGTGACACAATTTGTTAACACCCCTCAAGTTAATCACACACAGGGCTTTTGTTTGCATTACCAAACATCCAAGGTGTTGTTATCTCTTCTCTGTGCAACTTATGTATGTCACAGTCAGAGCAGCCTTACAGAGCTTCCTGAGTGCTGAGTGAAGCCAGCAGCTGAGCTGAGTATGAGCACAAGTGATGCTTTCACAGTGCCCTGCTCTCAGCCGTCTGAATACTTCCCCAAGCCCTCATTATCATGGCTGCTGCATTCAGCCTCATCCCAGGTCTTTGCTATTGCATGTGTGCATCCTCTCTCACACACACACACACACACACACACACACACACACACACACACACACACACACACAGACACACACACATACACCCACACTCTGTTACTTACTTATACCCCCTTCCAACTACAGCTGAATCCTCCTGTCTGTGTCCCTTTTCCCCAGTTGGATTTCTCCCCCTTATTTACTCCTCCATACTGTTCTCCCTCTGGCTCACTCTTCATCCTCGTCTTTTCTCCAACTACTTATTTTTCTTTGGTTCTTTCCTCCTATTTTTTCCACTCCACTCCCTCTCCCATTTTCTCTAGTCTCTCATCCATGTATTAGTCCTCTCCTGTATGATGATCATCCCCTCCAGCTCCCTTTCCCCTCATCACCTCTTGCGTACTTTTCTTTAATGGAATCCCAAGTCTTACATTTACCTCCTCTCTTATTTAGCTTATCCTTCTATTAATCAGGAGTGAATGGTATTGGTAGTAAGGATCATTTTATTAATAATGTTGCAGTACATCTATAGAGCTCTCAGTAAGGAAAGACATAATTGTAATGGGTTTAGTTGTTTGTTTGTGTTACCTTTTAATTTGTGTTTATGTGTATAGATAGAGTGGGTTTATTGAGTATGGTGAAAGGATGTGTTACTGATAAATTTGTGTGTGTCCTTTTTCAACTGTAGTCTCCCACGGTCTGATGTACTCTGTTTATGAATAAGCATGGTTGTGCTGGCTGGGGTGGTGTGTAAATGCATGCATGCATGGCTGTATGTCTGGGAATGAGTGCACTATATTCAGCAGAGCGCTCTACAATCCCACCAGGGATACTGACGCGCTCAGCGGGATTAGACACATCATAAGTCCTGGTGTGTTTGAAGTGTCCAAAAAATTACGATCCCAAATATGTTTCCTTTTCCTCCGTTTGCAAAGAGAAAAGAAAACAGGGATTTCCTCACCATCTGTGGATTAGTGCACTTTAATGGTGGTAATGGCCATTATTGAGAAATGAAAAAACTAGGAACTCCACTTTGTCTCATTTGCTCACCTATAGACAGACAAAATGCCTCTTCATTTCATCTGGACGCATGGAATCACACTGCATACTTAAGTTCTACAGCACTGACCTTGCCAGCTACATCCTATAGAGATTCTGTCAACTAAAATATTGGCTGCTATTACCTCCCTTTCACCTTTTCCCTGTACTCAGAATTAACAGCTGCCAAAGGACTCGTCCGTCAGACAGTCAAACACCTGCTCACTCACATGGTTACCCTAGTGCTTTTCACATGTATAGTTAGTTTGGTGATGTGAAAAGCTGCCAGCCTCTGATCTGTAACGGAGTCAGTCTAGCCGTGTTGTGATCATTGCTGACATACCTTTTGTTTGTGTCAGGTCACTCTGATGACCTTATGTAAAGTGTCAGGGCCCCATCAGGGTGTTTATGTCCCTCACTTGAAGAGCAGCTAAGAAGAGTACTGCGGACTAATTACTATGCTGGCAGGGAACTTCTTTAGAAAACAAGGAAAGGGATTGGAAATGGTGTTTCAAGGTAGAGTCCTAGTCTATTTATAATGAAATGAAATAATTCAAAAAGTTTGCAAAATCTAACATCTATTGCCACTTTCAAGAAGCCTTAATGATGATTTAATGGGTTTCTTGAAGTTGATGATTTTTTTTTTTTTTTGTGCCTGCAATGTATGTTGTTTTGTGTTCATAGCTGACTTTTGACAATATTGTTATGCCTTGTTGGAAACAAATGTTAGGCATTTTCAACTTGGTACCTTGAACCTATGGCCTAAAAAAATGTTTTGCCACACATTGTCAAACATTTTTGTCACAAGAATCCAGATTGCTGACAGCTAGGATGGTGATTATCACTGGTTCAATTTTGAAAACATGTTTTAACTATGAGCAGGGCTGCTGTTTACACTTTAAATCAAATCATTTTGTTTCCAAAAAGACTCCATGCAAGATCAATACCACCACCTAAAATGAATTGATTGACAGCAATGTTCGTCTCCTAATAGAATTTGCATTCTCTGTGACTTGATAGCGCTTAACCTTGTGAAGATGAGTTATCAGTCTACCAGGTTGTGGGCGTGCATTTGTCATTTTGCCTCTGAGCACATCCCTTATGAGAGTGTCTACCTTACCTGTCACACTGGTTCTAACTCATCTTGATCATTGTGTCTGCAGAATCACATAAATATTCAGATTGAGTAGCAGCAGCAAATGAATAAGTGACAAAAATTGATTCATTGTACCACCTGAAAGCATGTAGTATTATAATAAACATACCTGTTTGTTCTTACACACTAATTGATGTACACATTAGTTGACAAATGTTGTCTTTCTCTCTCGCAGTGCCCCGACTCTGCCTGTAAGCAGGACCTGTTGGCCTACCTGCAGCGTATTGCCTTGTATTGCCACCAGCTCAACATCTGCAGCAAAGTCAAGGCTGAGGTTCAGAACTTGGGAGGAGAGCTGGTTGTGTCAGGGGTAAGTTCAACATCACTTAAAATCATGGACACATTGTCTACCCTTAACAATATTCATTATGCTAAGGTCCCAGAGTGACTAAAGAACAGTTGAGCAATTGAAATGGGGTATTAAATTGAACTTGAAGTAAGCTTAACTATTCACTAAGCTTGTTTTGATGACTGCAGAGGGCCATAAGAGTTGGTGGCAGTATTGCAGTTTCAAAGGTAGCAACGTCCTAATAAAAGAGGAGAGCAAGGATACTTAAAAAAAAAAAAGGTGCAAACAGTGCAGGCTTCAGAAGATTCACAAAAAAGGCTAAAAATGTGAAGTGAGGCAGGTAATGCAGTCTCTTTCTGAAGCCTCAAGGATACACACGTTGCATCATTTGTGAGAAACAATGAATTTAAACACAACTATTTAATTCCTAGCTAGAGAGATTATTAAATCAATAGAACACACTTGCTACTTTCTGCCCTTATAAATTAAAAATACTAAGGCTTAATGGCATTAGCTGCTGGTTGTGTTGAGTTCATGATTAATTCTCTGCGCTGTACTGTAATTTGCAGCGTATATTTTATATCGAACACGCAGGTAACAGAAATAATGGGTTTCTCTGCTAGAAAGGACTAATGTTGCCTAAGTGTTCCTTAACATTTTTACTACTTAAGATAACACTGTACAAGGCCAATGTTTACAAACCCTCTTAAGCCTTAATTAACCACTTAGGTGCCAATTGAAACACATTGCTTCTATGTGCAGGAAATGATTAATTCCTCCCTCCTTTCTGTAGGACTGAGTGTGCTTCCAAAACTTCCAGTCAAGTGTCACCGATTTCTCTGGGGCTATTAAACTGTGGAGATTAAATTGGTGTGACCTTTTTCCATGCTCTCCAATTTGTCACATCTGTTTGTATGCCAGACAAACTTGGAAAGGTCGTTAATTTTTTCAGTACAAACACTTGAGTTTTGGTTTTGCCCCTGGAAAGCTTATAGTACAACAAAACTGGACAACATTAGAAGGATGGGAGTAGTTTCCTTTCACTTGGCATGAATCCCAAAAGGATGTAAATGAAAAACATCAAGCTTTGCTTTCACCATTTTACAAGGCTAATTGTTTCTCTGCTCTTTTCTCATGTCCTCTTCCATGTAATCAGTTGGACAGCGCCATGTCCCTAATTCAGGCTGCCAAGAACCTGATGAACACAGTTGTGTCCACTGTCAAGGCCTCCTATGTTGCATCTACTAAGTACCAGAAGAGCAAAGGCATGGAGGCCCTCAATATGCCAGCTATCTCCTGGAGGATGAAAGCTCCTGAGAAGAAGCCTTTGGTGAAGAGAGAGAAGCAGGATGACGGCCAAACCAACAGAGTCAAGAGATCCTCTCACAAGAAACATGTCAACCCTGTGCAGGCTCTGAGCGAGTTTAAAGCCATGGATAGCATCTAGACCCGCCTATTTTTGATTCAAAGAGAAGACAAAATATTGACCAGTGAGTTTATATATAGATTGAGCTTGTCATTCTATCAAAAAGAAAATGTTTTAACATATTTGTTCTATCTTTGAATAGACAGCTTGTTTGTTTGACTCGTTATATTCCTACACTGCCTCGTTTATATTCCATAAATTCAGATGTGCTCTAGTCTGTAGCATTAACTGTCTTTTATCTGGAAAGTACAGTTAGAGGGAAATCAACTGGACAAAGGCATTTTTAAAAAAAATTTTTTTCCTTTTTTCTTTCATGTTCTTTGAAGGAAAGTGAGTGGGTTTCATAGATATTAAGAAATAATTCCAAGAGGCTTTTGATTATTTTGTATTCTAACCAGTTTTATACTAATACTACAGGGTCTCTGGTGTTTTTACACTATAAAGTTTGATTATGGCAAAATACCTTCTGTACTGCAAATATCAACTATGCAAAATCTCAACTGCCTTATTTTAACTCAAGCAATATTTGTAGTTCATCTGGATGTGCTGGGCTAACTGCTAAGATTTAAATATGTTTTGGTTCAGCTTGAAGGAACCAAAGTCAATATATTTCCATGTGTGCCTGCATTTTTCTAACTTTATACATTGTTATGCCACTATAAACAGTAAGATAAGTTTAACTGACTTTAAATATGATATTCAGTGCTGTATAACTAATGATTTGTATCATTTGGACTGGTAAATGCAATTTCTTTATAATTTAAGCATCTCAAATTATTTTTTCTTGATGTTTTTTTCATGTTCACATGATGCAGCAAACCAAAGGTGACAGAGTATTCTTTTCTCTGCCTTCTGTTTTGCTACATGACTGATACATGTGCTTGATCCTACACTTAAGGGCACACAGATCTACCCAGTCAAACCTCTGAGTCTGGGAGAACCCAGTGGGCTAAACAATGAGTAGACCATGTGTCGGTACTCTTCAAAGCCGACAAACTTCATTACCTGTCAATGAGACCAAACATCTCCACAGTCGAGGAATGTGTCCAAATTGATGGATCAGTACGTTTTCTCCACAGCTTATAGGAAGGCAAGGAAAGGAGGGGATTTCACTGACTTTAAACTTTCCTTATTGTTTGTATTAATTGTCCTTAAGGTAAACACTAATCAAGATTTTGTTATGTCATGCACAATCTTTATAAAAAGAGAACCTAGAAACAAGTGCCAGGTGTTGGAGCTTTAAATTGAAACAGGAGAAAGATTTTTTCTTTTTACTTCAGGTAACAACTGCCGGATGGACGCTCTCTGCAGCTTGTTCTCCAGTCATACATAGCATTCTGCTGCACAGTGTTGCATTGGTGTACAGCAAGACTTTGAAATCCTGCTGCTTTGGTCTTGGGGCTGAATCTCTTTTTTGCTCGTTTGACATCTGTGAACTACAGCAGGATGGGCAAGTATGGTTATTTGACAGGTGGATATTTTTTACTGTAGAACTGATCATTTCGAGAGTGTTTTTCAGTACGTTTTTCCTCACAGTTTGTCTTTTGCTGTGTTAGAGTTTGGTTTTGAGTGATATCAAACTACTTTGCTGTGGATTTTTTGTTATTGAGAGCTGACTTATTAGTGCACACGTTTCTTTTATTCATGTGCCTGCTTTATATCTTAATAAACAATTGAAATCAAATTACTGTTTTACATTTCTTTATCCGGGCTCTCCTTGAACCCATGCTTTCCTTATATACTATGTTTTGCCATTATACCAGATTTGTGTTGTTGTAACAAGGTTAAGTCCTCAGAAAGTGAAAGCCCTAGAGAGTCGTTTTTGCTCTAAAATATTTTAGAACGCCCCCAAATATGTTGCTTTGCATAATTAAGGCATATTTTGTATATATGCCAACCATATAGTCTGTATTACTGACTTCAGGGATATATACAGTATGCTCCTGTAATTGGGTTGCTCTACTGTTGTGGGATATTTTCGCTTTAAAAAAGAAAACAAAAACAAACAAAACAAGTGCAGCTTTTTACATCAAACATGCTCCTCAGTCTTCGGGTGGTGCTTCTTAAAACAGCAGCCTGTGAAGAAAATGCAGTGGTAGATCTAAGTGCACATAGCACATCAGAGTCTGAGTCGTCACTCAGAGGACACTGAGTTGAAAGATCCACCTTTCCATAATCTAACAAGTCAGTTTAAGTATCACTATGTTCTGTGATGATTTTTGTTTATTGCGTTGATTAGGTAGAGTAAGGGGTCTACCTTATCTACATCCCCTTAAGATTCCTATTAAGTTTCCCAGAACAACTTGGAACAATCCACAGAGAATAGATGTGAAACAGGAGAGGAGAACTCTTTAAAGCTGCATTACATTATGATGTATTTTACGGATTGCTTCATCAGATCAGATGTAAATACAGTAGACTGACACTAATAAGTAAGGATAAGTATGCAGAGGTGGACATTCACAAAATACATTGTCTCAAATAGTATGCCTAAGTGCAATTTGAGATTGCTGGAAAATGTATGGAAACAATACTGATCACAGACGGAATCATACTTGAGAGGTTTCCACGCTATAGAGTATATGTTACTCCTCTCCAATTGTATAAGATGGGTACTGTTGACTTGATATTTGGTGTGCAATAATAAAGGTCTTCTGGGAGAATGTTAAAAAATCCCTGGGTTAGATTATAGGTCATAACATCCCTTGTGACCTAGTGTTATATTTAAACTACAATTAGGTATGTTATCTAACTTCAGCGAACAATAACAATGGCTTCAGAAAAAAACATAAAAGTGAGCAGTGAGTTAGAAGGATGCAGGAGCTTCCATAACAAACATCATTGCTCCATACATTTCTAGATGGAGGGACATTTCTGAATGGTATGACAAAAAGCAAGTTACGGAAGATCTATTGGTCCATAGAACTGAACAGTTGTGAATATAGCTACACATTTTGGGAAGATGTTTTATTTGTGACTATCTCAGACTACGCATTTAAATATGATTATTACATTTTGTTATTCACAAGTAGGCCTATTATTAGAGCACTAAAAATACTTTATACTCAAATGCAAATTTAAAAAGGTGAAAGCACACTTTATATAATTTTGGAACTATATGGCCATTTATACTAAGCTCATCCCCTCCTCAAGGAGCGAAAAAATTGTGCAGACATATGGAGCAGACTGTTGGCAATATATTATATAAAAATGACACAGTTATTTTATTTTCCATAATACCTTATGTTTTTACTCGTGTTGTGCTGGGGTGCGTGGGGCAGAATGTTGGGAACTTCAGTTTGGGCAAGTTTGTGCACTGAAGTGATGATTTACTAATTTTGACTTGTCACAGCAGCAAAACAATAACATTAACTATGGCTTCATTCCATCAAGCGTGCCAGTAAGCCATGTCAGTGAGTGAGCAGGCACAATACCACAGCCCTGGCTCACCTAAATGGAATTCCGTCATCATTATTGAGATTATTTACATCTGTGCTTTTCGAAATGTCTGCCGTGAAAAGGCTCTACTCGTGACAGAGAAGATGTCCAAACTGAATGAGCTGACTGATATGGAAATAGAATTTTTTGGCTGGACCGCAAGAGCAGGACCAGGCGCTTTTATGTTAATGGTGTTACAGCTAACACCAGCTTTACCCGTGAGCTGCCTCTTGTTTTTATATGCCCTGATGAAGACTGTGACTTAAAAAGCATAGGTGCTAAGCCCATTTATTTAAAGGTTTTCAATTTTTGCAAAGCAGTGTGACTTGGTATTTTTTGGTTATGACTTATTAATCACAAAGCAGAGTACAAGTCTAACCTCTCTCCTTGGTTAGTTTCATGATATGTCCTTGGATCCAAAGAGCACCCTTTCAAGATAACTGGATTTATGAAGCAGCTCTCCTCGGACAATCTGTTGGCATTTGCTCTTTCCACTGATGTTGCTAAAGTTGTTGATGGATGTAAGATAGCAATGCATTGGTTACACACACGTCTCACATTCTGTAGTCTGTTGGTACTTGACGTGGTTATGTACAGCAATGTGCAAAGGTTTGAGGCACTAAAAGTCAAGTGAAGATGCTTTCAAAATAGTGCCAGAAATGGTTTTTATTTACATAAACATAAAAAAAATCTAAATAATATCAATATCTGGTGTGACCACCCTTTGCCGTTAAATCAGCACCAGTTCTCCTCGGTACACCTGCGCACAGTTTTTCGAGGTACATGGCAGGTAGGTTGTTCAAAGCATCTTGGAGAACTTGCCACAGTTTTTCTGTAGATTTAACCTGTCTCAGTGTCTTCTGTCTCCTCATGAAATCCCAGACTGACTCCATGATGTTGAGATCAGGGTTCACTGAGAATAGTTCCTTATGACTCTGACTGTATTTTTAGAGTCATTCTCATACTGCAGAATGCATTTGGGATCAATCAGACACTTCTGATGGTGTTGTGTGATGGATAAGAATCTAAACATCTAAAATACCTGAAACTTTTGCACGGTGCTGTACACATAGTTCTGATTTGGTATGAATACCTTTAATTACCTTGGAGTTTGGTTCGTCGCTCCTTGTTCAGCAGCCTTGAAGCTTGTCCACAGATCTTGTTGCTCATGCAGTTGTGTCAAACAATGGGATGATTGTGTTGCAGAGTATCTGGTGCATGTGCCAGTGGTATCTGAATGAGAGCCATGTTTCTGAGAAGTCTTGAGTCTGTCTGCTTTTTAGTAGTCAAGAATTGTGAAAATGCAACCTCCAGTAAAAGTTTGAACACAAAACTTGTTATCCACATCTTTTAGATTTTTGTATTGCTACTTTTACTCAAGTAAAGGATCGTAAAAGTACTTGCACCACCATACAAAGTTGAACCTATTCTACTTTCTCCAGAAATGTCACCGACACCAGGCCCGGACATCTTTACTGTATAAAGGGAATCTGTATGTGGTACCATGCATTCGCTGTTGACTGAAAAAAGAAAGAAAAAGCAGAGAAAAAAAACTGGCTGGGCAGAAATAGTCAACATGAGCTGCACATTTCTCACTGATACTTACGCATCTGTATCCTAAATTCATTGTAGGACTGGAGTTCCAAAATGACTGAAACAGTATTACCCATATTCATTATCATGAATAGAATTTTAAAATGTAAATCTTCCACTTCATCTTTGTGTAAAAAGGGCCTTCACTGATTATTACGCAGGGCCATGTTAAAAGTAAAAATCTGCTCCCTACAATGTTTGTATGGCTGGTTTGAATTAAGTCAACCTGTAGAAAGAAGCAATAAAGTTTGAAAATGTAAAGACTCACACATCAGTTAATGGTGATATGTATTCAGCGGAGTCCTGCGTGTTGATGTAGCCTCTGATGTCGGTTGACAGTGTTGTAGTGCAAGAAGAATAAAAAACAAACCAGACAAACAAGTAAGTAACCAGGTCTTTCAAAAGTACAAATTACTTTCACTCGACTGTGCACAGGTAGGCCCTAGGTAACAAACGTCATAAAACAATGTAAATGGTGGTGACTGAAAATTGTATACGGTGTAGAGACCACAAATCAGACCAAGTGACTGCAAAGCAAACTTTTGTGGTCTGCTCCATCGTTGCCTGTCTTATCCACAGCAGACCTCTCCATAAAGTTACATTCTCAAACCTTGGTGTTCAAAAGATGCCACAGTGGTATTTTTAAGATATACTGTTACATTTCATTGCAGTATATTTCGACTTGCATTACTGTTGTATACACCTAAAAAAAAAATTGCAACTCTGTCTGTTTTATGGAGTCCCTCAAGGGCCATAGTAGGAAATCGTGAAAACTTGCATTCCCTTGTAATAGTTTTTTACTCTCCCTCAAAAAACTTATTATTAATAGATACAATATAACCTCATATCAGATTACATTCTGTAGGTAATTTCTAGGGCTCTAGTCAACCAAAGAAAATCAATCAATCATTGGTCAACAGAAAAAAACAGTCTGCATGTTATCTCTAGATTAACTAAATTGGCCACAGCGTGTTGAGTGCACTCTAAATGGTAGCCTTATATGCCATTTCTGATATGTTCACACTCAAAGCCTCAAGCGTTAAACGTGAAAGTTGACGGAGCATCCTACTGCAGACAAGTTAGCCCACTGTTACGGTGCTGATTACTATTTGAACAGAAAATAAATTACATTCACTGTAGCTGGACTTAGGGTCGGGCAAAATGGCAGTATATACTGTGAGACATTATACGCTTGGCTACCATCAGGGATTTTGCCATACTGTTTAATACTGTGGTAGTTATCCCTTTAATATCTCTGGGTGCATCAGGACATTTTGGACAACGTTGCAAATCAATGAGCACCATTGGTTTTCAGCAGTACTGGATTTTTGAGATTTTTGTCAGATATTTGATTAAACTGGATTAGCCAAAAACAGACGATCTGGACTGGTATCCAGCTTCTCACTTGATTTTTCTATAAAATTTACTATATCATAGAACATACTGCTGGACTATGAGCCTCAATACTGTTATACAGCTACAGCCACCACTGATGATTAGTGTTAAAGTTGTCCGAGGCATGTTAGAAGTGTCGGCATATATTTATGTGGCTACATTTTACAGCAGTTTCATTGCTGTCGCCCCGCATCATGTTTAAGATCAAACCCACCACGGTTGTCCTCAGACGAATACACCTCTGTAAATATGGCCTGCCCCTCGAGACTACTTGAGTCTTGATAGATAATAAGAGGATGCGTTCCCCTCTAATGTGAAACTGGAGACCTAAATCTGCCCAGGAGTTGTACAGTACAGTGTCGTGGTACGAGGCATCTGAATGCAGATATGATACAAAGGTGACAGCACAGAACAGACCCTCATGTCAAAACCCCCCTGCTGCTAGTTTCCTCACATTTATGTTTTGCTTTGAGATGTTTGAGTGAAGTTTTATCAATCACAGCGGCCACATGTGACAGTTTAATCAAAAGAGTAAGTTTTCCCAGACATTTCCATTATTTTAAAATTAAGGGACCGGGGCTGGGAGAGTGAGGGAGTAGAGGGGGAGAGCAGGCTGTTGGGGAAGAGGTGGGGTGGGCTTATAGCTGTTCACATACGTACATAAAAACAGGAATAGAGAAGCTTCTGAAGTATTAGTCCTGAGAATTGGCCATAAAAACAGGCTGCTGGACTGACATCTGTCAGTGCCAAGGTGGATGTCTCAGATAGACCTGGCTCTGGAGTGTAAAAGTTAAACATGACTGGTTGAGACGATAGTGAACCACACCATACAGATGCCAGAGTGCAATCACGCCAAATAATGTAGTCCTTACTCAAGTGTCAATAGCTTTACACGCAGGATCCAAGAGTCCAGCAAGTCCAGTAGGACACTCAGGGAGACAATAATTTATTTTGGAGTTTTAATACTCTCCAGGGCCTACAAACACCAGAGCGGCTCTTTTATTTTTTTTGCATCGAGCTACTTTGTTGTGGAAGCATTTGACTGGAGAAGGTTTCAGATGTAGGATATCAAACCAAATGAGACATTGGATCATAGTCTGTTTACTCAGATCAGTTACTTAACATTTACAGCACAGGCAAAGAAATGTCTCTTCTCTGTGTAACAGACAATACGATTAAAGCAAAGTTGAAAACTTAAATGGGACGTATTTAATCCAGTTTGTAGGTCTCTCATCAGTTTCCCTGACCAGATAGACATTAATAATGACACCTTCACATTGATAACAATTTTTTGCTGGGAGCTGTCTGGGGGAAAAAGGTTCCAGAAGTCCCCTAAAGCCACAGCTACAGGCTTATGGTTCGGAATTTGGGAGAACATTAATTACCTGAGGCCCAGCAGGAGGACTGGCAACTATTGTAAGGTACTGAATTGTATATTGGCCTGCCTGTGTCAGGTTTATAGTGGCACAGTAACCCGCTTATCATGTTTGATGGAAGCGCTGTTCTTTGGGGGATTTCATTTTGCTTATCTTCGTAGAAGTGTAATTATGTAATTATGTGATGTGTTATTTCCTTAGCGTTCATCTCATAAAGTTTAAAAATCCTCCACTGTTGGCTGGTCAGAGATTTTATCGTGACAATGGTGACCCCTGTTAGTCAAACACTAACCTGGGTTAGTTCAGCATTATATGCACCGTTGTTACTCAGCCTGGTTATGCGGACAAAGCTGTGACTGAACTCTTCAGTATGAAATGAAAATGGGAATTTTAATGGTGATTTTGATATTTGTAATGATTATGAAAATGAAATATTAACTCCAGGTTGGAAAATATAATTGTACAGTAAGTTGCATGTAGTAAATCCAGCCGTAAATGCCTCATCTAGCAGCCAAATCCATTACTTTCCCCCTTATAAAGACCTCACCCCCACCCCCCACCCCCCACCCACATATGTAGTTGTCTCACTGAACACAATTTCATACCTTCACCTTTTCATGACAAGGCTCCTGAGACCAGTTACATAAAATCTATATCCTAAAATCACCTATATCCAGTGTGAGAGCAGGCCCAGATTACTTTTCCCTGGGGTTGTGGGTCTAAAAACACACTAGAGTGGAGCTGGATGCTATGTAATCCAGTGAAATGGTGGCAGCACTAAAAAGAGCATTATCTTTTCATTTAAAGTCACTTTTATAATCAGCTCCCAAGGAATCACAAAAAGGCAGTGAAAAAAATAATAGAATCAGCAGTGGCACAGACATAGGTAATTATGTTACAAACTCCTTTCACAGGAGGCTTGGAAGAGAAAGCTTAATACTGTAAGCCTTGCAGTGAGGGCTGCTGTCACTGTATTGCAAATAAATGGCTGTGGTGAACATGCGTGTGCTGTCTGGGACAATTTGTGTGATGTAAGTGGATGTAGAATGCCTTTTAGCTGGCTCTTTAATTGACTTTGGCTAGAGTGATTTGTGGCTATCAGCTCATGGCACGGTGTCGTCTTCAGTCAAGGCCGGTGGATTATTTGCAAACACCTAAATCCAGTTTCTTGAGCTGGACTTGTTCGATCAGCTCCTCAGCTCTCTCTCGTGTGGAAGTGATTTCTATAACCCTAAGGAAGAACTGCTTTGAATATATATTCCTTACACTAGGTGTTAAGATTCCCTCAATGATACGCTCAGGTGCTTTACTTGAAATACATCCTGACAGATATTTAAACATACCTACACATCAAACATTCAGCTGAACACCTTTGCATAAGGTAATCCAGTAATGTCATACAGCATTGCTGGCTACCAATCATCTCATATGTATTCCAAGTACCCACTTTAGCCAGCACTGTATTTTAATGGATGACATCTCAGGGCTGCAATTCAAGTCTGATTGATATCTTCTCAAGTCATCAGTTACAATCAGATCCAAGGATCTGACTTTGTGCTCAGTGGACATGCATAGCTAACGCAGAGGGGAGGAAGAAGAAAAAAAAAGCTGTGTCACAGTACTAATTTTTTGTGATGATTTGAATCAAAGGTGCCACAGGAAAGGTGGAGAAGTGCAGATGGAGAGAGTACGAGAGGGGTTACAGGGCTCCACATTGGTACGCAAGCACGTGTCTCGTCCTTAAACCAATTTCCTTCCTCGATACTCTGGGGAGTGGTCTGATTTGCACCGTTTCCTTCTCCTCCTTCTCCCAGTGAGTGTTTATCCTGCTCTTACAATTAGATCTTGCTCTCAGCCACAGCATTAATCAAATAGCCAGACGTACTCTCCGCATTTGAAGATTGAGGGAATGTGTCCTACATGTCTTCCTCTGTGGTAACAGGCTGTGAAACAGCAGTTATTTGTTTAGTAAGCGTCTCGCAAATACTGTACACGGATTTGAGCGTGCAAGAGGATTTCAGAGAGCTCTGAGTGTGTGAACCGGGGAAAGTTATTTAGATATATGGTGCTGGGAAACATGTTTGTGACGTATTGATTGTATTAACATTGTTCTCATTTATCTTGGTTTGGTATTTTTGCTGTGTGTTTAGACAGTATCGAAAAGCATAAAGATGATGTCATGACACGGTTCAAAAAACACACTGTGAAAATATTATTTAGTAGAGTAAGCAGTCAGAGTTCTGAATAATATATTTCTGGACCTTGAAAAGTCAAAAGGAAGGGAAAAGAGTACTTTGATCGAGACTTGTTTTTGTGAGGCAGAGAGCCTGGCACTACATAATAGAGTAATTTAACAGAGAAACCACAGACCTCATAGGTCATGGCTGCGATATTGTGTGGGCTTGTGTTCATTCCTCTCTCTTCATAGCATTATGTCAATAGAAATCCACTACAATCACTTAATGTACTCTACTGCCCCACTCTACATATAGGCTTTATATGCTTTAATCGAAGACCTGCTCATTTTTATTGGTGTTCTTTATAGGTAAGGTTAGTGATGATTTCCAAATGCACTCAGTGATTTGTGCTTAATTAGGACAAGAGTTAGTTAGACCACAGAAATGTGTGTTTGCTCGGGGGCAGCGAGTTGGCTGGTGGTGAAACAAAGGCCGCAATACACAGCGGGACCTAATCTGCTTTGTAGACGGGGAGTGAAGGCTATCTAATATAGCAGAGAGTGCACATGAAAAGACCAGCATGTTGTGTAGCTATTACTATACCAGAGGGGAGAGCAGCATCGTGGCATCTTTTAGAAAGAGATGATTTACCAATCAGGCAGTTGCCTCTGTCACCATGGTTACCTGTGAAAGTTGTGACATTCAGCCAGGAACATGCAAGACAGACAGTTGTATCAGTCCAGACTTATTCTTGATGGAGCCAGAATTAGAAGGGATAGATCGGGATAGTGACGATATAAATCGAGATATAATGGTCTGTTTCTTTTTCTGCGATGCTGTGTACTGCTGTTTTCACATGTTAATTATCATAAGTGAGACCTGCGAGAGCAACTCCAGCAGCAAAGCACCCAGCTTTATTGTTCACTTATTAATCCTTCTCCAGTTCTCAACTTTATCTGCTGCGAAACCTGTCCCTCTGCGCTGGTGGAATTGTTTATTCCGTATTTTTCCCACTAAGAGCGCGTCCTCTGCCAGCTATAAAAGCAGCTGCTGGATTTTGCTGCGTTGGCCTAATCATCTGCATCCAATGGAAGTAGCTAATGCAGCCCTCAGGTGGGGAGTTCACATGTTATGTGTATTTCATTATTTAATGAGCTAAATGCCAGGGCCTCCAAACGAGTCTCTTAAAATTGTGTGAAATGAGCACAAAACTCGGTGGTGCAAATTGGTTCTCATGGACAGGAAATGTATGTGGATGATGTTCCTCCACCCCAAATTGAATTGTGGCAACAACACAGGTTGCACAAGCTATTTCCATCTCTGTGACACGTGGAAGTGTAAGCTAGTGGTCAAGTGTAGGTTATGGTGACTATTTGGTTTGTGCCACTAAAGTATAATTAACTTTATATTAAACTTACTTTCTTTTTCTTTTTTCCTTCATTTTATTACAGGATATATTGTTCTATATTTTTCTTATTGTTAACAAATCCCATGAAAAGCCCAAAACCAACAATGTCTTGGGCCAGCTCTTTTTACTTTGACTTGCCTAGCCTATCTGTGGTTCTCATCTCCAAGCACATTTGTTCCTGCTGAAAATGTAAATCTTTAAAAACAAGACACAAATAATCAGCTCAATAATTTCCCCAAGCATCTGGGTGCTGTAGTCTTTAGCAAATGTTACACAAACAAGTAAATTCTGCATTTGTCTGGGTCTCTTTTTGACTGTGGCTTTGGTGCACTGGTGAGCATTTATGGCAGCAGGGCCGTATATGTGGGATTGATTCAAAATAAGTGCCCATGTTCTTCAGAATGAAGGAACATGTCACCCTTTGTAACAGTGTGACTCATTGTTGTGTTGCAGCTCTTTGGCACAGAGGAAGGTGGAAAGTTTTTGATCTTTATAAAATAACAATAAGAAAAATAGAATATTACCAATCATATATTATAACTTTAAAGATAAATATTGGCAAAATAAGGCCCAGGTTAACATTATTCAGAATTATCCCTTATGGGTGAGCATTCACAACAGTTTGGCTATTATAAAGGTTGGGTTTTGGTCAGTGCTGAATAATTAAATAAAAAAATCCAGCCTCAGGCATAATAAAATACTTATCGTACAAGCTGGGAGTTAAGCCTAAGTTGTGAAGCTGAAAATGACCACACCCTTGTTTTGCTCCTCTCTTCCAGTGTCAAACTACAGTACTATTCCTTTAATGCTGGGAAAAGTTTCTCACTTGTTGTGCGTTGAGCACACATCATCCTTATTCAACGAGGTCCAGGCTGGTGCATTAAGAATGAATTATTTCCATGAAGGGCAGGTTTAACCTTCAGAAAAACAATGCATGCACCAGGATGCCTAAGCCGCCTTTACTTGGTATTTCTTTGGAGGTCATCTAGACTAATGCATCGCAAAGAGCAATGCTATTCTTATTCCGCTGTCAGTTCCCATGTTACTGCTGTCAAGTAAGTTGTAATGTTTGCAGGCCTGCAAAAACACCAGTGAGCGCGGGGCGAGCCTGAATGGAAACAGACTAGGGCGTTAGCGCCACTGAACTGAGCTGAGCTGAGCTGAGCTCAGTTCAGTTCGAAATACATGAGTAAAATCAACCTTACATTGTAATGAGCTGCTATGTAGGCTGACTTAATTAAAAGTGATGTTAAATAATTTCTCAGCGGTGATCGTGCCATGAACTCGGCTCAGCCTCACAGTGCGACCCGGTGCTCTTTTCCACGCCTGATTTCAGTCATCATGCACACTTGAGAAGCTCTCTTTATATCTCACCTAAGAAAACCACCCCTAACATTATATTTGGATTGGATTTGTACCACAACCCACCGCCCCCTGTTAACAGTAACCCTCTGCAGGGTGAGTGAATCAACGTCCGTATATCTGATGAAGCAGGACGCAGGATGACACAAAGATGAGGCTATGCTTTGGAACAGTGCCTCGGGAGTGTCTGCTTTCTTGTCTTGATTGCTCTGTGTTCCTCGAAGGCTCTGTAATATGGACAACAGTTCAAAATGAAAGTAGAGGGAGGGAGTAAAATTTAATTTCTCTGAGGGGTGAGTGAACTTGTCATTGAATCACACACACACACACAGACACACACACACACACACACACAGATACATACCGACAGTCCTATCCTGTTTTTCACTGTAGATTGATTCCGTTGCACAGAGATAGGTTAAGCATGAAGTCATGTATTATGACATGATTCACTCTCATTAGATCCACTTCACACCCGTTTGTGGAGCATGGTGCTGAAGACAGATCTTCAGTTTAAAGGCGACCAACAGGATTTTTTAAAAGCATAATTTGTCAGACATCTGACGGTGTCTGTCTGTCGTGCAAGAGAATCAGTAAATATGTGTGGGGCTTCACTCGTAGCAACTTTGTTCTGTTGGAAATACGGATTTCTTTTTTTATAATTTTGGCCATCAATTGAAAAAATTTTTAAATATAGAGATGTCGTAATATCCATGTGAAATTAAAAAAAACAAAACAGAAGTATAAGTTGTCTCAAGACAATCATTAAAAAATTAGCCAGCATCCCTTAATACACACATGCTTAATTGAAAATCTAATTATTGTTGGAAGTGTGTAATTTAATATTCTTTATCATGTCAAATCCTCAGTCAGCCTGTACTCAAACAGCCCCCAGCCCCCATCATCCTGTAGAATAGCAAAGTGCTGACGACGCAGCCGCCGTCACACTGCTTTTATAATAGCATACATCAAGCCTTAAACGCTTGGAGAAACACTCAAACATCTGCGTGCGAGTAATTTCTCGTAGCTCTATAGATTCTGCCCAGATAGACGGAGTGCAAAGTAATAGGTGTGCAGCAAAATGAAGAGCAGACACTGTTTCTAGTGGCAGCGGTGATTTTTGGACTTTCAGTGAGTCGGTGGCAGAGGGCTCCTGCTTCTGCTCTTGCCCCTGGCGAGTGCAACTAAGTTGAAATGCTCCGTGTAAATACTTCATAGCATGCTGAGTGGCCCTCTGAATATGTGATAAGGATACAGTCACCAATTCGAATTAAACATTACATGAAGCAACCATTTGCAGAAGTGTGACCTTATGATTTAGACATCAAGATATGCCCTCAAGACAGGATGTGAATAACAGCAAAAATTTGGCTTCATCTTTGAATGCATGTACCGTTATGCCATCTGGCTTAATCTAGTTTAAATTACCTTTTAGTGAGGTGTGATAGTGTTGTTTGTTTGTAAAATGTAATGTTTTGTAGCAGGCAGCCATGGCCAGCCAGTGGCCACTTAAACTGCACTGGTGTTCAGTGTGACAGCTGCACTGGCAGCCGTCACTGCACATCATAACTGATGTTGTGCTGAACTCAGTGCCCATGACTGCAAAAATCATTGGTTAATTGACCTGCAGTAACTGTGGTCAGTGGCCCATCTTTCCCTCCCTGCACGGTCAGACAATTCCAAATATGCTCCGAAAAGCTGCCATCGTATTCTTTTACAAATAGACACACACACATTGTCATGATCGTGTTTTTCTTTTGGTCGCACTTTTTCTGTTCTAGGCAAAAATGCCTTAAAAATTAGCCCTTACTGGGTAAAAGTACTACAGCACATCCCGCAAGCTTATTAGCTTGTCCCTCAATAAGTGCCAGCCCTAAAAAGTGAAATGGATGAGTTCCTCTGATTTCTTTCGGTTGATGCGACAACCATGCCCTGAAATAATAACACAACATCTGTGCGGTCAATAACTGGAGCTCGGTATTAAAACGTCTCACTATGCTGAAGGCTGGTTTTTCCATCTCTGCAACCGAACCTCTACATCTGTGGAATCAGCTAATTCAAATGTCCTACTAGACTCAGAAATGTAACCTGTGCTTGTGTTTTTCTACCAACACAATCATGACGTACTGGTTCAGAGGAGAGCAGTTTAAATTTGTGTCCTGCTGCAGCACACAATCCACTTCCTCACTGAGTATTTCATAAATAAGCTTCATTGTGGGTAAGTATCATTTCCATAGACACTTTAATTTTAGTTTCTTGCAACTGTAGAGGATACATACAGGCAAGCACAAATTAATGAGGGACTTAAATCATGAGCAGACTAGACTTAAAACACACTACTGGCCAATTAGCCTCTCCACCAGGGTGTAATCCGAGGCTTTGCACCACACTGCCTCTGGTAGTTCTCGCTTGTCCCGCTCAGAGAGTTTCGTTAAATCCAGCGCCTCGCCCCATGTGACCTGGAACTGGCTGAGTCTGACTCTTTTGTAGTTTCCCAGTTGCAGACTGACAGTGACGCATTTGTTGCTGCTGGCAGAATTAGATGGATAAATGCAGACAAATCCGTAACACCTCACCCCTAGAGTCGGTGTCTCACTTATTGATCGGGTCATGCACCAGTAGGTCCCCATTTGCCTCTGCTACTACATGTACTATTAGTACATGGTGCTATTTTCGAGGACGACCCGGAGGATTTACAGATGCGAATAAAACTACCTCAAAAATCAGAGCTTATATAGTTTACATGACAGGAACACAGAGGAAAAATGCATCAAAATTTTTAAATACCGCCTCCTACAATTTCTGTCATGGAAACGTTTTTGTATATTTATCATGCTTATTCAGATTTATCCCACTTGTGCTGAGCTCTCATAGAGCTGTTGTGCCTGTAGACAGGGAATCATGTGACAATGTACAATGTCAAGTTGCTTTTATTGCAGCTTTGCTGCCAAAGCCCAGTAGTGTTTAAACTGGATCATAGCCGAGCAGGGAAAGATGGCTGTTTGGAGCCGCTTCTTCACTGTGTGGTTATTACATAGCCCTAGAGTGAGAATTCCTCAGGGACATAAATTCTCACATACCATTAAGTGAAATGTAATGTTAGAGAGGATATTCATCCGAAAATGAAAAGGGAAAATTGCGGACGATACAGCTTAGGAAAATTAGGTCTAGCTTCATATACACGACATGCATTATGAGACTGTAATCCAAAAGTGTAGAATAGAAAGGGGGAGGGAGAAGGTAAGAGGGAACTTTGTCGTACAGAAGAGCCGAATGAGTCATCTTTGATTCTTACCTGCCTCTCTGTAGAATCGACTTGTCCTCTTTTAAATTAATTACACACTGAACCTTACAAAATCACAAAAATAGAAAGTGCATCTTTCAACCATTTGTGTTGCTGTTGCATCACATGGTCCTTTAATCTCTGCTAAATATACCAACGCGGTGAACAGATCACTGCATTCTCACAGCTCAAAGCACAAACCCTGCATCTTATCTGGAAGCTGTACTCACTTTTTCACAGACTTCAGGACTTTGGACTCCTCATCTGCATTTATATAAGCAACAATAAAAGCTGGTTTCTGGTCTTTTTGCTTCTCTCTTCCTTGGACAGTCTTGAAGAACAGGAATAGAATTGAGATGCTGGAAAAGGCTACTTACTTGACAGAGGCAGCAGCTGCATAAACAATGCTTTATATCACATCCTCTTAATGTTTATTCACTGGCTCCCATTCGTACACTGATAGTGCAGAGTCACACCCTCATGTGCGCACTCTCTAATTACTCTGTGCCATAGCAACCGCAATTTAGCAATTGCCAAACCTCATCCATTTGAGAGGTTTAGAGAAATGTCATTATTTCTCTCTATTTGTCCTTTCAAACTCAGAAAAGTATGAAGTAAAAGCAGCAGTGGTGGCATTGTTATGAATTTCTATCTAGCCATCTCTTCACGAACCCGAACCCACAAAATCCCTTTTGTGATAGGCTGATTTATGGCTGTTAGAGATGAAGTTAACGTCACGTGATATACAGAAAGCACATTGTATCATTAAGGTTTAGGCTATTAAAACGTAGAACTGACTTATATCTGATGTCCTCTCTGCACAGCCATGCAACACTGTCTGGAGGAGAGCCACTATGAATTCTTGGCTCTCTGACAACTAGTGACACTCTCTCTCAGCAGATGTGTCTTGTACCACTTTGATACACTTAACTGTAAATCCCACAGGGTATTAGACTCTCACTTAGTGTGACAATTTGTACCAAAATTCTGGTAAAAGGTGAATGCTAAAGAGTTGCCATTCTCAGAAGATCCTGGTCTGTAACTGTTTATACATTTTATTGCCACACCACACAGTTATTATACTTCGTAATGTTCCTAACAGGGCTGAAATCCTCGTTCTGACACATCAACATGGTGGACGGTGTGGGCGAAATTTTGATAACATTTCTTTATTCAGTCTGATTTTTGAACCTTTGTGCACCTATTTACATTTTGCATCCACGTTGAAGTACCTTTACAGCTGAGTAGACTGAAATCTCTGGCTGAGGCAGACAGAAGTTGCCACTGATATCTACGGTAGTATTTTGACTAGAGATGAGAATTTGTTTTGACATTATTGATGTTTACGCGACTGGTGTATAACTGCAGCCCAACCAGAGACCGTACAGATGTGGCTTTATTCAGTTCCTATTCTATTGCAGCTATTTACTAAACCAGATTAAGCGCAAGAAAAACACCTGTTCAGTAGCAATGAAATATTGGCTTCACACAGATAACAGCAGCCCAGCTGCCATAGCTGAAGTTATTGATGGGCTGTCGCTTCGACTGCACAAGCCAATCATTACTAACCTGGACAGAGCTCATTTACAAAGCCTTGTTGTTTTCTCTTTTGAAGTTGACACTCACGATGCCAATGCGTTTAAACTACCTGGCAGTTGAAAGTTCTCCCCTCTCTAATTTCTACAGTTGCTATTACTATTGTAACCCATAGTCATCCTTTCATATGACATTCATGAAATGGCCTGGGATTTGTGTAAAATGCTAGTTGAGTGTAGCTTTGCAGACCTTCCATAGATCAGATAACCCTAACAAATCATGGAGGAAAAGTGAAAGGTTAAGTAGCAATTTTTATTATTGGTTCATTAGGCTTCCACGACACAGTACACTGTGTCAGTGATATTGGTGTGGCAGGTAGTTTTTGCTGATGCTTATTTTTTTTTACGAGAAACAGCTATGAGTTGAAGTAATTGTTTCAGTATCATTCAGAAGAACTACACAGAGGAATTGTGTAGAGAGCGCAGCATGGACAGTGGATGTATCCTGTACTGCACGGGTTGATTCAGACTACATTCTGACTGGTAAGGCAGAAGACAAACCTAGTGCAGTTTTTTGTTGCACACTAAATAATGGCATTGTTGACACCTGCTCAAACGGCCAATTAAAAGGAATAAACTCTCCACAAGTCAAGTAAACAGCCACAAAGGGCTCAGTGTGAGCATGCCCCTGTGCCTGATGGCTTATAGCATCACCTTGTTCGTCTCAAGAGATTCCTCTTGTTGAAGATCCCCTGAAAATTTTCCCTCTTTTCCTCTTTTCCTTCACTGACTGTCATATCTTGTTTGTTACTGCCTAGTTTCAAAGCTCAACTGTGCCAGATACATTATACACACACACACACACACACACACACACACACACACACACACACTTTTTTCCTTTCCTGCCCTCGCCTAAGGGTTCGGTTTGATTCATGCCCTTTGTCAGAGTTTGAGTGGGTCTCAAAGAAATAATGGTGTGACTACCCTGGAATTGTGGCGCCTTCTTTAATTGGTGTCCTTTTCTGGCATGTACATCACATTCGCCCTTGTCCACTAGAAATCCCACATCAAATGATCTAAAAACTCCTATCCTGCAGTGTCAACTTGAACTTCATGCCACTGAGGTCCTGATAGGACACATCGAAAATTTTGAGGAAGGGGATAGGAGAAAACAACAAGTTGAAGCCAGTCAGCATTATAGACACATCTAATGTACAGAGCATTAATTCTTTCCTTTTGAGATTATCTGTAAGACTTGTGACATTAAACACACTAACTGTCTTATTACTGTTAAAAAATCAATTAACTGCAAGTCAAGTCAGATTTTATTTATATAGCCCAATATCACACATCACAAATTTCCCTTAAGGGGCTTTCCAATCTGTGCAACATTCAACAACAGCTCTTCTTAGACCTTTAATTGGATAAGGAAGAAATCCCCAAAAGACCTCAGGGAGAGCAAGAGCATTGATCCCTCTTCCTGGATGGACAGACATACTGGACAGATTTACAGTATGGACAATCAGGATGAAGAAATTAATTGCAGTTACTGCAGGGAAATAAATACATGAAAACGATATTGGACATGTTAAGAATGGTTGAGACCTGTGTAAACACAGACTGTGTAACAAAACAGTGGATCACTTATTCCAATGCAGGGATCAGCAGTAAGCCTTGTCTGCTAATCCAAAACAAGTGGACTTTTTATAGGGCAAGTGGAAGAGAAATTTACTGGCCCCACCACAAAAAAAAAAAAAGAAAAAACACTCAGAATACTGATTCGAGATGCATTTTTTCCCCACAATATGTCCAACTCACAATGCCTTGATTGACCAATCAGGAGTTGATCCAAGTCTTCTGCAATGTAGGAACCGCTCTCAGTTCAAAAATTCAACCTCAGGAGAACAGTGCCGGCGATGTTCCTACAGCCTTCGCAGCCCAGCGAAGTACCAGGGAATACGTCAAGAAAAGGAAATGTTACAAATGCACTGTATGAGTCAAATAGAGAACGGAAAATTGTGATCAGCTGGAGAAATGAATTTGACAGTGTGTATAATGAGGAAGGGGTAATGATCTGCAGCGTCTGCCAACAAAATGACAAGTGACAATTTGGCTGACAAGTTACATTAGCTAGCTAGTGTTAGCAGCTGTTAAATGCACTCTAACATTATATACTTCAATATACACTTCACTATATGCTGTAACAATAATGTTAGCTAAGAACCAACCTAGAAAATTGTGAGATCAGCTAAGCAACAAACATAGATAAATGGAGAGGCGGCAGAGCTAGCTTGCTAGCCAAGATTGACGTTACCTAACACCATGCATCTGTCATGTTGTTGGTGTCGAAAATACTCTAAGACAAAAATTGGAGTGGGCTAGACCATTGGTTCTCAAACTGTGTGCCTGGGACCAGACCTTGGGCCTGATGCATAAAAATCGATAGATTTACGACTGTGTGCAATCAAAAAGACAGAAATATGCATACGTATTCTTTTTGTCAGACTTAGAAAACTGGACATAAGCCAGTTTCTGTTTTATAAATCTCATCGTTGTGGAAAGAGGCGCATGTGAAAGAGCTTCTTTTCCACTCGCACAATTAGCCAAAAATGGATGTAAAAACTCTATTTACGTGTGACCGTTTTGCACGGCTGAGGCTATTTATAGTGCATGTACCACTAATTCCTCACATTTACCCGTAAACCATCATTGCAGTAATAGCTCAATCATCACTATTAAATGTCAGAAGGATGATCAATGATTTTATCTTTAGAGATAGTTTCGGACAGACAGACTTTACAATTCAGGATCAAATGAAAAGATGATTAACAGGAAAAAACTGATAAAATTCATCACTCATAAATAATTTAAAATTAAGTTTATAAACCAACCTCTGAGTGACATTTCACAGAACGGCGTGTAGACTGCAAAATAATTACACAATTGAAATTGGCAAACAACCTAAACAATGTTTTACTACAAGGTTACTCTCACCTTATATTTCACGTACCCCTCATCATTTCAACTCGAAAATCTCTCGAAAACTGTGTGTTCGCCTAGTCTGGAGTAAGGGTTAGGTACACAACTTCTCACCGCACATTCTTCTTTTATAAATACCACCTATACATCTGGGCCCTGTGCAATGGAATTTTGTCCATAAATACGCTAACTCTACTTTTTCACGTGTGAACTCAGCATTCGCATACAAAATGAAAAAAGGAAATTATTGTCATTTTTACCCAGACAAGTCATTTTGTGCCTGGTCAAATGAGAGGTACATTTACTTGTGCAAAGGACAAGTGCCTCAAAAAGTTAATGTCGAGTCCTGCAATGAAACTTGACACATGCCCTTTAATCTTGAAGATTTTCCTGTACCACTTAAGGCAAATGTTGCATGTTACAGCTGACTGTGTTTATGTAGTTCAGCACTGCTATGGCCCCTGAAAAACACAATTTCATATTTTTACAACCATTTTCTTTAAAATGTTCTTATTTCATCTATCAACACAGAAAAATAAGAACACCACACTCAATGCACTGAATATTTTGCTTACAATTGTTTTTGTATTCATGATCAGTCATGAATGAATGATCTCTCTGAAAGCTGCTGTTTTGTTTTTCACCATCCCACACATCAGATGGAGCCCATTAGAGTTAGTCATCCTAAAAATTATGGCATATAATCACAATGAATTCTGAAATGAAATCTAAACACAGAAGAGGTTGGTAGGAAGGCAAGTAATATGATAAAACAAGTGAATAGATAATTGTAATGAAATACATGTGATGTCTTCTCGAACTGCTGGAAATGCTCCCTTGAATGATGGGGAACATACAGTATGTCTCATACACAATGGTTGAATTTAAGCCGTGAGGTTTTCCCTGTCACCAGCAAAAATGAATGGTCGTGTTTTTATCCACTCAGGTGTGAAATTGCTGCTGTATTTGGCAGATCGGCGTGGGTTAATGTACTTTCCGAGGTCCGACTTCCTATCCCTTTGCACCTCCCTGCAGTGGTCTCACAGCGGACACTCTGGTGATAACAAAAGATTTGTGAGGGTGCTTGTGCGCAGGAATGCGTTCAAACGCAGAAACATGACCGCAAAGTGCTCTGATAGATCTGCCCGAATGGCTGTATCTCCTCATTGGTCATGCTGGCTCATTTACTGGTTCTCCCAAACGAGGACAAGACTGGAGTGTTTCCCACACAGTCAGAATGATAGAAGTGGCCCTGTTTAATGGCTGGTTATTTTAGGGGAAAGGGGGGCAGGGAGCTATTCTGCAGTGCTCACATCTCACTCTGCTGTTCACTCAAAAGCCCAGGTTGGAGTCGTTTGGTAGCTGGTCTCATCTCTGCATTGATCATTTTGTTTTGGATCCTCTTTCATCTATAAATAATGTAGTCATCTGCAGAGTGTGCTCCCCCTGAAACCCCCCTTCTACCAGCACCGAGAAGGGCAATCCGCCTTACAAGGCATGTCACCCCTGTTTATGATAACTGTTTTATGGATGCCACTCTCTTTCTCTCTTCTCTCTCTGTGTTTAACTCTATGTCTCTCTGTGGCAGATAATTACGTGTGTCAGGTAGACCTACTGTTAAGGGCCTTTTCTTTCAGTTCTGCTGCAGCTGAAATCCCCTCGCATCTACCCCATGACAGTCATTCATAAGATCCCTAACATTGTATCAAAGGGTTGAAGCACAAAGGCCACGGCTGATAGCCAACTCCACTACAGGGGTAAATAAAAACAAGAGTTGACTCTCTTGCCTTGTGTTTGCCTGCAAATATTGCCCAAGCAACACTTTCTTGCTCTCTCACTCTCTCTCTCTCATTATCAATGCTTGGTTGCATTTCTTAGCCAGTGTACTGTAAATGCTTTCAATAGCAATCTGGGAGGGCTAAGAGTGTTGAGATTTCCATTCCGTTGCGCATTTTGTCTCTGCTGGTCTCCAGAGAGAGTCAGGGGATTGCCGGGGCTCCCCGGAGGTTGGACACCAAGCCCAAGGCAGCGTGAACAGATTAAGTCCAAGATGGAAATTCAGATTTCTTCACTTATTTTTTTCTTCCAACTAGGCTAAATCTATATTATTGTTTGTGTGCCATGGGGTATGATGGGAGTTTGATTTGTCATCTTATGGCACATTGTAAAAACTGTAAATAGAAATACTGTCATTCAAGATATTTGTTCACATGCAATATGTTGTGAAGTTTTCTTCAGAAATGAGATGATATATAAATGTGAAGTGAAGTTGGGTTTTTTTTTTCTTCTTACGCTGGCACCACTTCACATTAAAGTATGCAAGTGTTGCAGGGGTTGCCGAGCTGACAAGTTGGATATTAACTGTCCTATAACCTGTGGTTTCCCAATCACCTGGCACCAAATACTATAGTTCGTTTTTATTCTTCCTTCACCCAGTTTGTCCCACAAAAACTGGATGGGGCTGAATCTCCAGTGTTACAACCAAATAGTTTGACCAAGCTAGATATCTCTAATCTCCTGACATTTCTCTTGCCACTACCACAGTTTCTTTGCTCTTGAGAGTATCTCTGTGAGAATACTGCTGCATACTACCAACTGATAAATTATTCTGTCAAGGTTTTGAAGACATAATTGTCTAAATGGCTGCCAATAAACAAGACTCTGTAGAACCGAATCACCCTCGCAGTCATCCTGCTGCTTTCACAGCTCTTGAGGACAGATACGAATCATTGTAGCATTTGCTTCCCTGCAGAGCTGAATAGGAAAACTAGCGAGGAAAAATAACTGTAAATGCTAGAGCTGCCTTCTAACAACCAAATCTTTCAATGAAATGTGGCGACCACTGTTGAAACATTTTAGGCTTACAAGTGGCTTTATTTTGGTTTATGTTTTCGTCACTGAAATACATGAGACACGAGGACTGAAAGCATGAGATGCGATAAATAATAAATGACACGCATATGTGTGCTGGCGGCAGATCACCTTTTCTTTTAAGGATGTGCCTGCTGCACATTTGCCTCCACTTTGAGGTTCGTAGCATTAAACTTCATAGGCAACACCAATGGCTGTTAGACACACAGCACCTAAACCTTCAAACTGGCTTATTTGCAGTATTTTGCTTCTAAAATGGTTTAATCAAAGGGTCAGTTCACCCCTGGTGGTATCTGGCCTTGCTGATAGTTGCAGTTTTATGTGCTGGAATTTTGAGAAAAAAGTTCAGTTCAATTCAAAATACTTTTTCATCCCTCAAGCTGAAATTTGAGGCAAGCAGATTTGCAAACAAAAGTAATCCATGCACACACGTAAAAACAATCTAAAAATGTCTCCTATGATCACGCAAAGATAAAAAGTTTAGATACATTATGGCTAAAAGCAGTGGACAGTCTGTAGTTGGCTAACCGTGTCCAACACTACTAAGGTAGATTGTGTCCAAAAGTGCAATTTCATTTATCAATCGATACACAAAGGAAACAAAACATGTCTTGCACTGCAGTTGTTCACAATTCTAATGGCTTTTGGAATAAAACCCAGTTTCTTCTTTTGCTTCATATACAGGCAATCTAAAGCACGTTCGCTTCAAAATTCACGAAATTCATTTGTGGGGTTATTGATAATCTTACTGCATATGTCTCCGTGTAAAGTTAAGCTGTGCAAGGGATCTCTTCATTTCACCAGTAATTTTTAGAGCTCAGCTTAACAGCACTGTCCTTGTTCTGTCCTCTTGACAAAGGGATGTAAACCATCATATAAATGAAAAAGTTTTTTTGAATTACTGAAAAAAAAGCACAATGACACCTCTGTTTTCACTATATCTTAATTTGTTATCAAACAAAATTCCCTTTTAGGTCTGGACCTTTCCACACTTCTATCAGATCTATAGCACCAGTCCACAAATTCTTGCATTCTTGGTTGATATGGTTAATCTGAGTGAGATAAATAACACTGTCATCAGCAAATATTACTCTACAATATGGTGATTTTCATATTTACTTTGCAGTCATCTGTGTATTAGATGAAAAATAAAGGAAAACGGAGACAACCCTGTGGTGAGCCAGTAGAAGTACAAAGGGATTCAGATGCAAGACTGTTTACATCTCTCTGAATTCTGTTTGTGAGAAAGGCTGATGATATAATTTTGAACAAGTTTTTCTGAACACTACAAAAGGTTATATTGTATTAAATGTTTAGATTGTGTTGCCATCCTAATACATTGGATTTGAAATTTCATTTGTGTTGCAAAAAGTAGTGAAAAATTAAATTTAAATAAAATTTGAAACTCTCCACAGCATATTCTGAATATTTGATAAAGCAAAAGAGAAACCGAAAATTATCCTCTTAAGAGGCTGTGTTCAAAATCTATGTTCATCACTTTGGCAACCCCTCCTTTAAAATGTCTTTTTAAAATGTCTCAATTCATAGTAGAAAAGGAGATAAAGCCCTAGAAAATAAACTTTTTGTTTTTAAAGATGTCAAAATGTTTATACCCAGAAACACAGAGAAAGGTTTTTCAGCCCTATCACTAAAATATGTTTATGATCATACTCATTATGATGATTATCACGATGATGAGGAGCCGTGGTATTAGCAGCAGCAGTGGCCGTGCGCTAACATAAAAATTACAGGAAAATGCTCTACTGCTGCAAACGGAACAGGCTGACAAACAGTCGGACAGTCTCAACCAGCATGTTAATATTACAGAAGATTAAAATACAGGAATTTTGCTAGTGCAACAAAAGTATCAAAGAGAAACAAGAAAGAGAGAGGGAAGGATGTAATAGCCGCTGGATACATTGTGCTTAACAGTGTAAAAACCTTAAAATTAATTGAGCAGCCAAATGTTACTTCATCCGTCTCATGCATGCTCGCAGCTATGGAGAGTCCTACTGCAAATGGAAATGGCTTTCTCCTTTGTCTCACAGCCCAGTGAATGTGTGGACATCATATTCATCACATTATAATCATATCATCACACCTTACTGTGATCATGTCAAACACCAACAATCAGTAATAGCACAGCAATCAGCAGCTATTAACTGGACGTGGATTTGCATAAAGGTCAGATAATTTACACGATCAGACTATACCACAATTCATCATTGAAGACAGGAGGAGCTGGCCCTTTTACACCATGAGCTGTTTAAGCAATGCAAAGACATGCATGACAAAGCCTTTTTAAGTGGCAGTCCAGCTTCCTGTTAAAAAAATCATTTCAAAAGCAAATTTGACCTCAACGCACGTTGGAAGCCAATAAGAAGAGAGCTTCGGGGTCAGTTTTCAGGAGCAGTTTTGAGTCGCAAAAAAGCTTCAGTCCAGTGTTTTCAATATATCTCATCTCAGTTTGCTGGACAGTAGGCGTGGGCCAATATAAAACTCGGGCCACTGTATCTGTGTGGCCTGAGATTGTTAGATGACTCAGTATTCAGACAGGGCTTTGTGCTTCACTGAGCCTCTCTCAATCTACTCCACTGTAGCACCCATGCAATTACGAATGGGAGGGAGCTACAGTAGCATTGATACATTTCATCTTTGCTCAAGAGTGCTGTCTCTCTCATGCAATCAAAAAGCCGGGGCCCAGCAGCCATAGTGTTCCGCAAATAAGAGCTATGAATCCTTTCAGAGTCATTTGGTTTTTATAGGTTATTCCCTGCGAAGTAACAATTATTCTGTCGTGATGAATGCATGCACAACTGCTGTGTGGTGTACCACATGACCATCCTTCAGATTATGAACACATCTGATGCCGATGGCAAACATTTCAATCTCTCTAAAAATGGATGTATGCTCTGCTTTCAGTATGACTCCGCTTCAGTCTTTTCCTTACCTTATGATATCTGAGAAAAAGTGGAAAATGTTGTACCTGAAAAGCACAAATGGCCTGAAATGACACTGGTGAAATTATCAGCTCTGATGAAACATTTTACAGTCACAGTCATAAAGATGATGTGTATTCATTAAAGACGTGGCCACATCAAATCTGCATGTCCTGTCCCCACAGGCTCCAGGGTTCATCCTCTTCCATCTTAACTCAACGAGTGGGTAACATGGATCCAGCCTAAGATAAATCATATCGGTGCAAATTGAGCAATGATCTAATTTTTGAAGTGCTGAGGGCCAAGACAGGAGGGGAAAACACTGATCCTACAAAATGCAATTTTATGGCTCCTCCTGTCACATCTAGTTGCTTTGTCAATTTAGTGTCGACACTGCTGCCTTGGGGCCTCAGCATGGAGACGTGTGTCCATGTACCAGCCCCGGTTGCCTTAACCGCTGGAGCATGCAAGAGTCCACTTCACATCACTTACAGTAGTTCAAAAGGTCAGGCGTGGGGAAAAGACGATTCAGTGCGTTTCTAAGCTGAACAGGTTTTTAATTAATAATGGCATTTGCCTGAAAATATTGTGTTTCTGAAAGTGACGTGTTCACAAAACCGAAGCAACTTGAACCTACAGCCAGAGAGGGTCTCGTTTAAGCCACAGTGATGAGGAATGCCATGGTGCCCGGACATTTTCCAACTGCGGTCAGTCAGTGACGCGTAGCTGACGGAGTGACAATGGTGAGAATACAGTGTTTAGCAGCTGCCAGGCTGCTCTTTACTCAATCAGTTGTGTCTCTAGGCAATGTCTGGTCTTTGCATATAGCCTTTTACTACAGTGTTGCTGATATTGAAGCTGGTGCTAATCTGCTGTATGTAAAAACACACATTATCTTACATATTTATGATCTCAGCTGAAACTTAAGTGTTGGACAATCAAAATGAGTTTTGACAGACTTTTCTCTGCATTGACAGAGAAAATGATGTAGACATTTCCTCTATTTCCAACATTTTTTTATTACGGCTGACTATGACAGAATATACACTGTCTTCACACTAAAATTGACAAAATGCAGTACACCTAAGGGTGTCAGTATTTGTTCCAAATTTGCTTTTCTTTTTGAGTGTGTGGCTGATGGCCACTATTGTGTTATTATGTTATTCACAAAGTAAATGGACTGCATTTTTAGTAGCATTTTGCTTTCACCTTGTTAAGTTAAAATGGCCATAGGCATTTCATAGCATCAGGAAGTTTTGTACTGGGGTCTTTTACTCTTACTCTGTGCACTGTAGTACTTTTCTGTTATTTGCCCTGTAAACCTGCAAGAAGGCTTTGACTGAAATATTGTAACTCAGTGTGCAAAAGCTATTATTTGTATTGTAAAAGAGACTGTAAATGGTTTATGGCTATTTAAGTTTTTAAGAAAATACGGTGCAGCTTTAAAAATTTAAAAAAGAAAATGCATTTGAACTGTGACTCACACCCCTCATGCTCCATGCTGTCCACACTGCTGATGGTAGATTGCTGCATTTATACAGTATGTTGTGGGGTGGAGGGGTGCACATGAAGTTGCATCATAGTGCGGGGGCAGACTGTCCCAGGGCGTGTCTTAGACTCTCTCTCTCTCACTTTTTTGGGGGGTGGCGGGGCTCTAGGGGACCCAATTATTGGATTTCGTCTGGATTTTGTATCTGTTTTTCTGCCATCTCTCATGTTGCTGCTACTTAATATACTGTTTGAAGTGAAGAGGAGGTGCCTCATGGTCACAGCCGATTACTGTGATAAAGATGGTTACCGCGATAGTCTTAACCTGTGGCAGTGTCATATTCAGTAATGCCTTGGTCTTCCTGAGCTCCAGGTTTGATGCCACAAAGTGCCTCCGCAGGATTCAGCAGCGGGCACTGAATAGGTTTCCATTTAATATAGAGGGTGACATTTTAACCTTCGTGAGGAAATTTCCAGATTAACATTACTTGCTGTCTGGGTTTGTGTATTGGTGGGGGTTCAACAAGCGCACAGGAAGAGTTCAGTGCAGAGGAGAAATAATCTGCTTAGAAATGGCAGGAGAGAAGCGTCGGCCTTCATCTTCTCTGTGCTCTGTGGAGGTGTCTGTGGCCTCGACAACAACATTATATGCTCACCAGGTGAGGTGTGCGACCCCCACCACCACCGCCACCGCCTCCACCGACTAATGCACACACGCACACAGATACGGTCAATGTATATACCCCGCCATGCAAAGGCTTATCCTCACAAGTGTTATCTTTACTGAAGCCTTTAGAGAATCTAATCATGAGAGCTCTGTATGGAAACCTGAGTGCAGTGTATTCTGCCAAGCTGTACTCCTCGACAGCTCTCCACAACACTCTTCTGCACACAGGCCACATACAACACATGCCAACATTAAGCCCTCACTTCAAACAGATGACACTCATCAAATGGAGAACACAACACGCCGCTGCAGACACACACAGATAACATCATATTGTCAGACTTTTTGTAATAGAATCACTGCTCTGGTGGCTCTGACTGTATATGAGCTGCAGGCTGATTGCTGCCTCCCCGTGCAGAGATTCTGCAGTGGAAGATTATTCGTGCAGCAGCAGGTTTGGCCTCATATCCTGGGAGGACAGGCAGAGTCCGGCCATGCCTACAAACTGGAGCCCTCTGGGATGCAGAGAGGTTGGGAAACCCCTTTGGGAGGGATGTGACAGGCGGTCACATCCCCTACAGACATTTTATTTACCCATGATTGTTTCTATCCACTGTACTGAGGATGATACTTGGTTATCGTATCCGTCTCATTCTGCCTCTGTCCTCAATAGAATGAGGCTGAGGCATGTCAGCATGCTAAATTGGTTGCTCCTTGGTGACGGTGACATTTGAGCTGCTAATTATTATGTTCTCTCATGCACTGTTCCTCCACTGGCTCTAAATCTCTCTTTGAACATCTTAGGTCAGGAGCAGGCCTTTTCTCAGACTAACAAAAAATTGGAGTCTATTATGAATCAGAATGCAGTCTAGCAAGTCTGAACATGTTATTAACTGCCCATTGTAACACCAGACATGTAATTTGGAAACTTGGATCTTTAATTTTCACTTTAGACTTTTCTTTTTTATTCGAGTTTAAAAGTTACCTTTTAATTTAGATATGACAATTTTGTAGCGGAAATTAAGTTTTCTTTATCATTTAACCTGACAGTGCTCTACCCCACAGCTGAATAAAACTCGTAAGAGAAGTTCCGATATTGCCACTGGTAATATACCCACGGAAACTCCCTGTTCAGTCTTGCGCTGAGCCTCTCATCTTGCCTGCCATTCAAGTAAGAAAAACATGAGGAGAGAAGTCTACACATAAAATGGCCCCTGTACTCCAGTGAACTCTTTACCTTCAGAAGCATCTCGGGTCATGGCAGAGTAGGAGGAAACAGGTGTGTGGTATCCAGATATAAAAAAATGTTTCTCTCATAGCTTTAATCTTGTTTTCATTTGGAGGCCCCTGCATCTGAAACTAGGTCGATTAGACAAGTGCAAAATCAGATCGAGAAGTCTTCAGCCTCCCCGTCCGACCCTGCCTGCCGCTGAAGCAACATCTTCAATCCGTGACGTCCATCCATTCAACTGGCCCCTGCGTCGGAGCATGTTCTCCTTCGACACTGTAATCATTATCCACTTTCAGGGCACATTCCGTGTTTACCTGTTTGACCCAGTGTTGCTTTCTGACCACAATCACTGTATTGCAACCCTGCCACACAGTCCCCACTGGGGCATATCCAATTCTTTCAAATGCATGAGGATTTTTTTTTTTTCATCTTCAAAGGATTTCATTTGAAATTCAAATTTCGCAGACATGTTTCAGTGCATGCAATAAAGAGCTTGCTTCCATTTCTATACGAAATAACTAACCACAGAGACAGTGTTTATTTAATATCTTCAGACACCGTATTTAGGCGCAGTGAGTAGTGAGCGGCATGCAGGAAAAATTCATCAGTCATCCCAGCAATTTTAATCAGCTATCACCTACACAAGAGCTTTCCTTTTGGCTCCATCATATAGAGCATTAGCAACATTAGCTTATTCAGGATTTGAAAGTGTAATGTAAGATACTTGTTCAGATATATTTTTAAGTCAACCTTCATTTAATGTTCTTTTTTTAATTAATAATACATTTGAAAAACCAGCCACGGTCATATAAAATCTGATAAAACAGAACAGAAGAATCACTAGTTTTTCAAACACTATGTCACACTTCATTTTTAACTGTTAAACTAAGAGGAGTTGTACATGGAGATACATAGTAAAAGATTATTATTCATTTTAAAACATAGACTGAGGGAGCTAGAAAGCTGACTTTATACACCAAAGTATCCCATAATTTAAATTACGGTATGTTTAAATGAAACTGCGAAGGATATGAAAGATAATTGACTGTGGCACTTTGATGGATATCTGCGGTCTGCAGGGTTTGTCCCAGACGTGTTGCACCTCCCTGATGTATGATGATGTACAGGGCTGTAGGTGTAAGCTTTTTGAACAGAGCTTGGAAGTCTGGCAGGAATTTTTCCTTCAAAGTCCCATCTTCACCTAAGTCCCAGCTTCTGGAACTGGCCAGTGAATTTTCAGCTTGGTCACTGCCAGTTTGCACATAGATTTATGTCTGCGCTGTTGGCTACTGTCTCTCCACTGTGGGATACATTGTGGTCTTTTATGTGCATGCTTTGTTTTTTTGTAATAACTCTTTAAACCCTGGTAGTAAGATTGTGGCACTCTAATGAAGTGAAAATTGGCTGGTCAGTTGATTGGTCTGTTTAAACCACTTGGGTCACACAGGGTCCAAGTAGCAGTACTGGCTTTAGGAGTCCTGAAGGGAGGGTTTAGACATAAATCTTTTTTTTTTCTTTTTTTTTTTTTTAAGATTGGAGGTTGTATTTTCTGTATCAGCCTGTTAAGCAGAGGGGGAAGAATCGACTGCTGTCTTGCCATCATTTCCCTCTTTGTCTGGCCTACATTTTACATTTCCATTGGGCCAATTTTAATTGTACAGTTTGCATATTATCATCTTAGGTCTTTCCCATGAAATATAAAATGATACTGGATCACATTAGCTAATACACTTACATACACTTGTACACCATGCCGATTCAGTTGATACTAAATGGTCCTTCGCAGTTTACAGCCACAGATTTTGATGCAAATTGTTTTGCTATATTGTGCACTTTAATTCAAATCCTACAGGTGCAGGGACTCAGTTACTGCCTTGAAATAATAACTGAGATGAGGCATCAAAAGTTAAATTACTTAATCCCCAATAGAATGTTAGTGAGTCGGTTGTAAAGCTCACTGGGGTCCTGTGAACTGTAATGTGGCTTTAAATTACATATCTAATGACCCAACCTTTGCATTGAAAAGTGATTTAGATGGGTCACAAGTTGTAGAGGGTTGAGGGATATGATTACATAACTCAGCTGTTTTTAAACACCTCCCCATCCAGTTAAGTATTTTTATAGGTCGCAACCAGGAATCCATTGTCTGAAAGAGTAATCAACTAACGAGTGGCCCACCAGGGAACTGTTTAGAAGCCCACCCCTGTTTTTAATGGTCTTCCTTATTACATTTAGAATATACATTAACATGTCTGCATTTTTCATGTACCTTTAATTTATTCAAGCGTGTGTCATAGAAATCAAAATGTGATTTGCCCTGCAGCTCATACATAAAGAATAACGTATAGGAGCATAATGTGAAGGTGAGATATGAAGTCAGCTCACTTGTTTTCAGGACCTCCGTACTAACCAGAACTCTCAGATGAAACATAAATGAGTCTTCGTTTTTCTGATAGGTTTGGTTTTAATTAGTTATTTCATGCTATAAAAAGGGGGTGTGACATCGTGATTGCTGTGACTGAGCTCACAATTGAGTGGGGCGGGTGTATGGGCGGGACCTCGATACCTTGGGTGCACTCCCCGATCACTACTGTGCAGACTCTGGCTCCAAGTGATGTCACCAGCACAAGATGGAATTGGCGTCCTTTTTGTGCAGTGGGAGGAAGTGGAGACGCGTCGTCCATCTTTATATCGGGTCATGAAGATGGACGTTCCCTACAAACAGCCCTCTACAGTAGGCCTTTTTTCAATTCACAGTAAGAAAAGCAGAGGTGTAAATAATGTAATTGATTTATTTATGAATGATGGCTGGTGTTCTGGTACTGTGAATGTTCTCACACTGCCATGGCTTAGTTACACCTTTGCTTGTCATACTTTGAAAAGTCAAATGCCTTCTGTGAAAAAGAGACTCCCAAATCTCCAAACGTTCATCTATTAAAAAGATTGCACAACAGCCTATGTTGATAGTAAATAAGAAAATTAAGATTTTGCTTGTTTGCTTTTTACAATTCAAAGCTCAAATTGCATTTCCATCAATTTCACATGGCTTATGTTCGATTACCATCAAACTGACAACAGCTGGTCCACAAAACAGGTGCAGCTCTTTAAATTGTTCAGGGCACGACCAGAGCGACAAGTCTTCAGTCCTCCCAAACTGGTTTGGGAACTAATCCATGTTTTCTAATGGGGTTCTTTTCCAACACATTCTTCATTTCCAACAGTGGTGGAGGAAGTATTGAGATACTGTACTTAAGAAAAGTAGCAACACCACACTATCAATATATTCCATTAGTTAAAGGCCTGCATTTATAATTTTACTTGAGCACAAGTGCTAAAACAGTGAAAGCAGACACATGTACTGTAAAGTTAGCAGTTTTAAACATTAGACAGCTCTTTGGTAAGAGTTTTTCATTGCTGATTTTATCCCCCTGCATGGCCTTTGTATTGTATTGCAAACTCAATATTGGCTCTCTTTAACTGCCTCAGTCACATTGTTAGAGTCTTCTCCAAATTCTAACTTTTTATACTCCAGTAGACAGGATAAAAAAAGAGGCAGACTTGCCATTATTTTCTCTGATAATCTGATCTGCTCCAAATGTTCGTTATGTGACTTTTTACCCTCTGAAACCATAGCTGTGGTCTGTAGAGCAGCTTGTACTCAATGTGATTGTATTTGTGTGCGTGTGTGTTTTAACAGTACTTCTTTTCACATCAGTTGACACTATGAAGTGAGAGCTAGACTTTCACGCTTTTTGAATACTCTTCCATTTAACACTGACTCTACTGATGACTGTGTAAACTTTAATGAAAAACTAAGGTTCCAAGCGGATACAGATGGTTAAAAAAAGCAGTTAAACTCGAAATTTCCAGAGAAAATGCTATTGGCCTGTTAAAAAATTGCTGCAGATTCTAAGTAGGAAATGTTCAATTTTGACGTGTTACATTTTACTAGATCAGATGACAATTTACAATAATGCTGTCAGTACAACAATGCTCCTATATTCCTCAAAGATGATTTTGGAAAACAAAAATATTTCTTACACAATTGACAGTCTTCTAAATCCATCTCGTCCTTTCGTTTTTTAAATGAAAAGGTTGTCACCATACGAGCCACTAATGCTAATGTGGATGTAACAGCTCCATGAGATCTCCCTGTCCATGAACTTCCACCTGCAATATCATCCTATAATATGATGACAGAAGATGCAATCAGTGTTGCAATTAGCAGGATGAAGTCATCCACTTGACCCTGTTCCAGCCCACTTCCAGTGCCTCTCGCAGGAAGCAACCGTCATAATAAAATATTCTCTGAGTTCAGACCTCTTCCCCAAAGCTTTCAAAACTGCTATGGTAAAACCTCTGCATGTGAAATAGTAGCACTTACAGACCCAGCTCTAATCCTTCTCGGTAAAGTCTTTTGGAAAATTGTTTTAAACCAACTACATATCCACCTGAATGAATAAATGGCATATCGGAAAAGCCTGATCAGAAACTGTGCGTGGTCTTCCACAGCCACTTTTTAGAAGATGTTCGTCATGTTTCCTACAGTACTACTGGTGAGGCCGCCCTCTGTTGTACCCTATACTGTAGAATATCCTGCCACTGGTATTTGCTGTATTTCTAAAAAGAAATTAAGTGGCTATTTTTTTAATCTTGCATTTAATTTACATCAATGGTTACCATGTTTTTTTTTTAAACCTTCTTTCGCATATTTTTTTTATTGCAGTGCTATTTTATTATTATTTACTGTATGTTATTTTGTTTAAAAGCAGCTGATATTGTTTTGCGACTTGGGGGCTATAGAACAAGCTGTAAACACAGCATTGACTTTATCTTTGTATAAAGTTGTTATGATGAAGGTGCTAGCAAACAGTTGCCTATTTACACATACAACAGACATGATGCAACATTAGCATTCATTTTGAGATGTGTCTCCAGCCACCCAGTGCATGTAAATAAGATAATGAATCCTTTTATCCTTCGTTTTCCATCAGCTCTGAAGGCAAATATCTGGCTGTTAAGCAGCTAAATGCTCCTCTATAGTATGTTCACCAGCTAGTTGCTAACTTCATCTGTTGTTTGATACTGGACAGTAAGTATACAATGCATTTTTTTTTTTTCATTTTCTTTCTTTTTTTTTTTTCTTTGAAGACAGCTGAAGCTGGGAATAAAAAGCAGAGAGACTGAAACAGTGAAATAAACATTGAAAGAAAGAATATTGATTTGTGCAGTTTGACATATCAAGATGAATGCAAATGGGTTATTTAGTAGCATTTCAAGAACGTTTTGAAAATTGATTAACTGATTAAGCCAGTTTCAAAAGCGTACTTTTGATTCTTTGTGATATATGTGTCAGTAAGGGTTTGTAAGCACATGTTTACAGAGTCTGGGCTTGGGCACTGTGGTGTTTGAGGAATAGTCCTCTACATGAAGTAGAAGATCCATCATGCTATATCAGTTCAGTTTGTCTTGTAAAAGGAAAAGTGCTATGCTTTTCAATATATCACCATTACTATGGCATCTAGTTCCCCTCTGGGACTTCAGTCTTTAGGTCTCTGATTATTGGTTGGCATAAATACAGCACTCCGTGGTTCATAAGAATGAAATGTTTTTGGCTCACATAGAATTTAATCTTTTTATTGAAGTAAAGTCCCTACAAAAACATTTCTCTCTCCCTCTGTCTTGGTTTTGCACTCATGCCAGTGTCTCTAATAGTCATCATAAATTCCAGGCAGACAACCCATTCCCTAAAATCTACAATTTGATAGATGTAGTGTGGAAATAGCTGAGAGACAAATTGCTCATGCTTTGGCCTAGACCTTGATTGTGCAAACATTTCCGAGCGGATCATACAGATGAATTAGCTAGATGTTGAATATGAAGCCTTTTTTTACTTAAATGTTTGTAGATTTTTGGTAATTCAAGAGAAGTAGAAAGTAGATTAACTGCTTTGTGATGTGATGATAATCTCAATATTTACCAATTAAGTGCATGCATGGCATGGTGTGGGCAGTCACATATCCTGTATGGTCAGAGTCAGAAAGAAAATCCTAAGCATAATTTAATTTCATACACCGATTAATGTGGAAAACTTGGCATTGGCTTGTATGCTCCACATTTCCCAAAGCTACATTTGTTGTGATACTCAATCAAATTAGCTTTGAATTCCAGTGATCATCAGACTCATTAAAATGTGTTTATTTTGCAATCAATTCTTCCATGGCTCAGTAAAAAGACTGCTGCACAGTCTTAGATATGTGCAGCCAATATTCAATCCCTCTGAAGTTGGAACAGACTTCTTATTAGGAAACAGTTCTGCGCAAGCCCTGGCACATAATTCACTTTTGCTTGTTACTTGTTGAGTACTTAATAGTACAGTATTTTATGTAGCCCTTGTTAGTTTGCCATTGTAATTTAATAGCCAGTCCATTGAAGGTCCTCTGCGCTTTGAGATACTATATAAAATAAAAAAAACTCTTGATAGATTTATATGCTTAGTGCAAATAATAAATCAAAAGCGGACCTGTAATTCAATAAATCTGGAGTACATTAAGAGAAATGCATCTCAGATTCAATTTAGGACTTATGAGGCTTGAATTATGAAAGATGATTACTTCTGCCATGAATGTATCGGAACTGATACTGAGAGAAGCAGTCTTTTAATCAGAACAGACAGTTAATATAAGTCAATGTTATAAATAAACTGTGGTTAAGATAACTATTAGGGGAGATGAGCGTTTTGGGGAGATGATGGTTTACATTAAAGACTTAAAAGCCAACTGATGTCGGCATCATGGGGTATATATTTTCATCAGCTATGCAGTAGCAGAACAGTTGCAGCTGTTCTGTAGCGATTAGCTTGACACATCATGTGGTGTGTACAAAGTGCTACCAGGCTAACAGCTGAGTCAAAAGTATAGGGCCAGACCCTCCTAATGGGATTTTCAGAGGATGACTTTTTTCCTCCTTTTCTGGAGGGTGGGTGGAAGTGAAAAGTAAAGTATCCTCCTTTAAAAGTCTCAACGGAAAGTGATTTGCATTGTATTATTCAAATTGCAGTTAAGTGCATAATACGCTCTAATTACACGGTACAGTACTGAGTGTGTTTTGAATTCATGCATTTCATTTTTCAGGCAGACTAACAGAATGAATCACACAAAATGAATAATGGAAGATGGCTATTGTACAGATGTAAAACAGTTCTCTGTACTCTTGCTTTCTACAGGGAGAATGAGGGGGAAATGCACATTCGTATGTGCTAGTAAACATTTGAGCATGTGCATATATGTACACCTCCGTACATGCCTGTGTGTCAGTCTGTATGTGTGTTTTGTATACACAAGGTCGAACCTCTGTATTCTGTGTGGGACCCTGGTCAAGTAGCATTTGCAAATTAATGGTAAGCACTCATTTAAACGCAAACACAAACATGATAGACATTGTTTGTCTATAGGGCATTGAAAAAGGTACTTGATTTTCAATGATCTACCTTTCAGAGAACTATGGTTGTAATTGCCTTGATATGGTAATCCCCATCCATTTGGTATGCTAAGCAGGTTAAAATAAATGGTAAGTGTTATGTATCAGCCAACCTCTCTCTGCCTGTCTGTGTGCGTGTGTGTGTGTGTGTGTGTGTGTGTGTGTGTGTGTGTGTGTGTGTGTGTGTGTGGTGGTGGTGGCAGCATTTCTATTACGCTGAAATAACTACAGTTAAAGGTACAGTGAATAAAATGTTTACTGTCACATTGCACGGAATGACCGTAATATAGCTGCAAGTGATGTGAGTTTGATAGGGATGTTGCTCGAAATCAATGAGTCAGTTATTACGAACTGTGAGTTTAGACCGAAAAAAGCCCTGGGTTAGAAAAGCACAAGGGGGCTGTATAATGGGGGTGTGTAGTTTCAGTGAGGTGATGAAATACAGTCCAGGAGAGCTGGTTCGAGTATTAGATTGAGTTTGACTTATTAAGTGCCACAACACTGAACAACTTTGAAAAGTTCTTACAGCAACCATCATTTTACCATCTTTTGAAACAATTAGACGGTAAGCAGTAAAATGAATCCGTGCTCATGACAAAGTAAGCCCTCAGGAGTGTGTACATGCGTGTGGATATGTAATTGGCCTGTGCGGCACCTTGCCAGATGACGCTGCATTGCATGGCAGCAGAAAATTAAACCGTACTTTTTTTCTAGGAGCCCTATGCGTTGAAAGATGAATGAGATGAAATGAAGAGATGGTTTTTCAAGCAGCACTAATGTTGGTCTGGCCTTAGCCAGTTGGGAAGACTTTTCAAAACTCACATCCCAGCCCATACTTTTTTGTCAGCTTTACTTAAACTACCTTACTTACCTTATTAATAATATGAAATGTAATCATGTGCACAGGAACTTATTTTCAGTAAGAGGTGCTTTCAGATGGTGTGAACATATAAATGTAAAACACTACCAAATGTAGAATTACAGCAGTTGAGAATTAACAGTATGATCTCATTCTGTGGAATATTTGAACCTGCAATAAGATAACGAACAAAGGAAATGTTAAACTGCCCACAAGAGCTGATAGCTTTCTACTTTGCGGTGTATTATTCATCAAATTATTATTAATGCATTATGTTTTAAATAGTTGAATGTCAGATCTGCCTGGTTCATAGAATCAACACCGATGGGTTTTTTTTGCTGCACAGAGCATTTGTTTTTATCTCCGCCTAGCCGGAGTGGGAGTTGGGTTATGGCAGCCGTGTGCTCACATGAGAACACCGAGCTTCAGGAGCACCAAGCACAGGATATTGAGAGAAAAAAGTGAGAGACAGTGCACATACCAGTGTTAACTCTGCTTGCTTCTGTTAACAAGCTTCCTACACTGTGAGGTGATGGCATGGCAGTGAGGTCAGGATACTAAGGTAGAATCCTATACATGTTTATCCATCAGCTGTTCCATTCTTTTTATACTTGAACCACAACAGAAAAATGCCTCCATAAGCAAATTCGGAAAAGCAGGCCGTCTTCAGAGCAGACATTCAGTGCTTAAGAAAAGCACAGGTGTTATTAATAACAACTATGGCTCTTTTTTTAATTTAAAAGTGTCACAGTAAAACGTGACAGTGTGACAGTGAGCCAGCATGCATAATACCAGGACTATGAAATGTTAAAAAGACTTTTGTGAAAACAGTTTAAATATCTTTTGTTATTATATCATTTATTTATTATATAAAATATAAAATTTTATTTCCACCATGTTCCACTCTCAACCAGCATCTCCACCACTGGAGAAATGTTCTGGTCACCAATTATTTAAATTTATTTTGACTTGGCATTTATTTTATGTATGTAGCTGTTAGCTGTGTTGGTGGCCTTACTATTAACTACCAGCTGACTCATCAACTAACTAATTAACTCATCATTAACGATGGCCTGCAAAGCATGATTGACAGGTTCATTAATTAATTGGCTAGAGTTGAGAGAGCGGTAATTTGCCTTCAGCAAAACAAGAGAGATATTATCTTTGTAGATGCCAAAGCCTCATGTCAGTAATTGTTAACGATTGGGGTTTTTAACTAAACAGATTCCAAGCCTCTTGTGACAGCAAATGGATTTTTACTGCATATGCACAATTAAGTAAACAAACTTACCATTTGGTGGCATGTTATGCGGAGGTGTTTAGCTCATCTGGTTTAAATGCAAACCAACAATTTACAGCTGCGCACCAAAGCTAATCAGCTGCTGCAACATCCATGTGTGTTTGGGTGATGTCCTCAGCTTGTTTGCATTACTTACATGGTAGCCTTGATTTAATTTGTGTATGAAAAGAATTCTACTATCATTTCTATAAACTTTATGCAGCTGCAGAGAATGACACCATTCAGAAACTATACATCTCAGTTTAAAGCCAGAAACAAAGCCCCTCTACAGCACTTGAATATTGCCAAGAAAATGAAAGCCATTTGGAGTAATGGCTTCCTAGAACTCCCTTTACTTCAGCATGAGTGTAAAGGAGGATGGAGTGGCAAGCCCCCAGGATGTTATAGTGCTGTTTTCACAGCTCAACAGGATACACTACCCATTTGATGGGAGTGCAACCACACGCAAACATGGATTCCAACTGTGGATTCACAAACAAAGAGATCAACACACACATTCACAGGGCCTTAAAGTGCACACGCACACCTACACACGCGTTCACTTAACTCTTAATTATCACGGATGCTCTAGTCATCAATTATTAAGCACACTCTAGGCGTTGCTAATGGTATTTTTGGAGAGGAAGCTTTATCTACTGTAAGAAGGTAGATGTGTAGTTTGGGAGTCTGTGAAATAATTTATTGTGGGCCCACAGGCAGTTGAAATGCTGTCTGTATTTAAATCAACTGCAATGTCTCAGCAAGTTGAGGTGGTTTTGTCTGACCCTGATTTTGTATCCATTCAGACTGCAATTACTTTCTAGCTGGCAAGCAAGAGCTTTTTGATACTACCAGACAAACATTTCGGGCAAATGTTACAGTAACACTGCTGCACCGTCTGACATGTTGCCCATTAATTTCATCAGTACTTCTGTCATTTTTTTTATTACCAAAGGGAAACTGGGATATTCTAAATCAGGAGTTATATAAATGACTTAACATGCAGCATATGGGTTCCTACAGTTTGACTAGTTATAGTGATGTCAGTTTGATTGACAGAAAATCATATCATAGCAGATGGCTGCAGAGTCTGAGGCCAATGGGGGACATTTCAGGGAAAGAGAATATCTGTTAGGATATACTATATCCAGTGGCTTAAAACAAAATAAAACACCTCAATATCACGGTACTGTGACAGGCCTTGAAGTTCACCTCTCAGCTTTAAAACAAATGCTTTCAATTTGGGACAATCCAAGCATCACCAAAGTGAGACATTGTGCTGAGTGAAGTAGGGATCCTGTATTTCAGTGGGAGAAAAAGAGACAGTGGAAGGCTTTGGTGGTGAAATCAGCAGTGTTGCTTGTCAGCTCCTCCATAATGGAAAATGTATTTAAAATGGGGTCTACTGGATCTCATTTTACGAATCATTAATAATAAATTGGTGCCATCAATCCTAATGATGACGGGTCCCCTATTATCAGGCCAGCATTTGGGAAACTTCTGTTGGCTTGGATCAATTAATTCCCCTTTTCCCTCTACATGAAACATCTGTTTGGTTTCTTGAAAAACAGTGTTGCATAAAAGAAAGGGGACCTTGGGGTCTGCATCCCTGCTGGTTGGATTGGTGACCGGTTTAACCTCTGCTTGCTGTTGGCATTGACTGCTGATACCAAGAGACAGAAGAGAAAGAGAGCAGAGAATGCTAAGCTCAAGGTGATGGCCACATACAGTACCAGAAGGGTGGGGGTGGGGCTAAACCTACCACAGCCAAGTTAAAGATCCATGACTGTACACGCCGCAGCCATATGACCACATTAATAGAAGAGATTAGTTGGAGTACTGGGGGCATTATGGTTAGATGATCATTGATATGTCCTTGAATAACATCCATCAGTCATATTTTTCCTTTCGTTTTCTGCCATGTTTATGAGCGTGCCATGCTATGCAGTCATTATGAGGATTTACTTTCACGTACATAGCATGCAGGTAGGTCACTGCACATAGGATCAGGTTATCAAAGAGACATATAAAACAGGGTGCCATTTATTAACTGTAAGCCATTTTAATTTCTCATGATAAACACAGGCAGGCTTCCAAAATTGGGAAGGCTGACACTCATCCAGCAGGATAGTTCATAGGAATGTTTATGGGCCTCTGTGGGAGTAATAATGTATTTCCACGCTCTAACTCTGAAAAGAAAACAAATGATCGAGTGTTGATTTAATTACATTAAAGCTGGGACCACGTCCACAGCCAAAACATTCTGGGTGTTCTGAAAGCTTGTTTTACATTAGGATTAGACAGAAGAATACTAATGATGTTAACTGGAATCATATCTATTTGTTAATTTAATCAACACTGGACATGATTTTTTAATTTCCCATTACTTCTACTGAACATCAAAAGTAATAGTGTAGAATCTATTTTAATTTAACCAGGAGAATATCTCTGGATGAATGAGACTTGCGCTAATAGCTGAGGCAAGATACAAAACTCACGCCTTCATCGCTTGCATCAGCTCAGTAGTCTGGAAAATGCACAGCGGTATCATAAAAAATGTTGGTGGCACCACACACATACTACCTACGTGTGCCCTGATTTACCAGCAGGAGCAGACAACCTGAGCCGAGTATTGCCAGCATTGGCTACTACTTCCAAAACACCCTGACCCTGAACTCCTCCCTGTTGACGGCAATAGCTGAAGCCAAGAGCTGTTTTTATTTACAATATTTGCCGATTTAATATTGTTGAAAATACCACATTTAGATGGATGGCCCTGACCCTGTAACCAAAGTAAACAATACTCAGTCAGGATCATTTCAGTAATATATTCCTCCTCACCTGGCTAAAAAGTTACCCAGTGTGCAGTACTGCTGCTTGTGTTTAATCCTGGTGGTGTGAAAAAGGACAACATTTTCTGTTGTATTTCTGTTTCAGTAATTGATAAAAAAAACTGCTGAAATATCTTATTTGGTCCCTAAAAACTAATAACTAAATTCATGAACTGGTAAAAATCTAAAATCCTATTAAATCTGAGCTGAATTAATTTATAACATCAACTGAATTGAATTGTATCAAATCGGCTTTGTATCACAGTACATTATACAGTGGTTTCTGACGTAAGTATTCAGACCCCTTATGCTTTTTTCACATTTTATTGTGTTGTCAATTTAACTTCAAATTAATGGAATTGCCATTTTTCCCCAACTATCTACACTCAGTAACCCATAATGACTGAATTGAAATCATTCTACTTCTACTTTGTAGAAGCCCATTTAGCAGCAGTTAAAGCTTCAAGTCTTCTTTGGTACGTCTCTATAAGCTCTGAACACCGAACTGCCATAGTTCCTGGCAGATCCTATCAAGCTCCTTCAGATTGAATGGGAAGCGTTTTTAATCTGCCTTTTTCAGGTCTCTGCACAGATGGTCTATGGGGTTTAAGTCTTAGCTTTGGCTGGGCCACTAAAGGACAGTCAGAGACTTGTCCCAAAGCCTCTCCAGCGTTGTCTTGGCTGCGTGCTTCAGGTCATTGTCGCGCTAAAAGGTTAACTGTCGCCCCAGTCGCAGGTCGCATGCTCTCTGGAGCAGGTTTTCTCAGGTACCCCTCACTGCAGTGTGCAGTTCGAGGCCGTGCTCAATGTGGGCGGATTCAAATGTTTGACTCGCCCACATTGATTTGCTCACTCAAAGGCAGTAGCTGGTGGTGGAAGCCGTGCATCACATTCACAAACATCAATACTGCATGAATTACTAAATAATGAACACTGCAGCCTAGAAATCATATTACACTGGTACATTTTGAAATATAAACATTGCCTGCATATAACGAGATAAGGATGCAAATGCAAACTGACATTTTAGCTGAATTAAATGAAATTACACAAAGAAAATATTGTGGGGTCCCCTATAAACATTATCAAGCTGTTAAGAGTGAGATCTACCAAATTAGTAAACATAAACAACCTCATAAATATCAATTGGCCTCTCACATTTGCAGAAAAAAAATATTTAGACATCTATAACATAATCCCAGAATGTGCAACTCAATGTCAAATACAAAACGTTCCATTGTTACTGTATCATCAACTCCAATACTGATTTGAGTTGTAGCACTAGCCGGGGATGGATTTACATTAACGGAACAGTTGCGGCCCAGCCCGTGAAAATGACAAAGGAAGTTTGAAGAGGCTTAATGGTACATTTTTTCAATCAATTGAAATTAAAAAAAAAAAATGTTTAGTGTAATTCCTATTTTCTCCTTGCCAACTTCATTTACAGCCTTTTGAAATAAGCCTTGGTATTTTTTACTTCCAGTGCAATCCACTCCATTCAGTATTTTTGAAATATGGGTCATCTAGTCATTTTGATAAATGTTATAACTTTGTAATTACATCAGTTCATTGAGCATATATATATACAGTTACTACCGCTCCTGATTTATTATGCTATTTACTTGCCTTATGAGAATGGAGACAGACTATACCATACAGACATGCTGACAAGCTGAATGTGCTTTGTACATTATTACACACAAAAGAGGCAAAGACTTTAATTTTCCTGTTGTCAAGTGCCTCCACACAGAAAATCTCGTAATCACTCTGTAACTGGAATGAGAACATGAAAGGTTCCATGAGGACAATATTTTCCTCGTCATCCGGGCCATTATACAGCCATAGTTCCATGAGTGTTGTTATGCGGTCTTCCTTGTCCATCCCAATTACAATAGGGAGGGAAACTGTGCCTTTAAATGTTTGGGTTTTGCATCACCTTTCTGCCTCTAGGGTGTCCCTAAGGAGAACATCTGCTTCCTTAAAGAAAAAAAACCAAAAAACATTAAGAGTAGTGCCTCATGTATTGTCACACATTTATCTGTTCCATTTTTGTGTTACATTGTGGACCAATGTGTGCTTCTAGGTCAGTGGTTCCCATACTTAAGCAACGGTGGCCTTTCATTGAGATGCCTACTTCCACCAACACAACATACATACACGTCACCCTTTTTGGCGTATGACATACATCTATGAATATTGATATTAAATGAAATACTACTGGTTTACTCTCACTCAGAAACAAGAATTTGGCATTTTTAGGGTATGTTGCTGTGTGGATGGATCAGCCTCACACCTAAGGTATACAAAACAAAAACGCTGTTAATATTATATACTATTGCCCAGTCAGATTTTGATTAGATTGATATTTACAATGAGTGGTAAAATGTATTTCCATCGCTTGCTCTGTCAGTTGCTATGACACCAAACTCTGCAGCACATGACATCACTTACATTATTCATAGTGTCACTGTTTACAAATGCAGAAACCTGCAGGCCTCTTAGTCTCAGGCAACTTGGTCAAACTAATGTAGAAACTTTTCAGTCCCTGACATTTTATCAGGGGATTATTATGGTTTCTGGGAAGCAAGGTTGAATCCAGTTTGGAGCTGCCATGTAGGAATAGTGAACTCTGATCAGTGTAATTGCGTAGTGTGTTCTATGTTTCTAGGTTCTTAAAAATATGATTATGATCCCTTTTGCTTATCAGTTGTTCTGTTTGCCAGCTGTCATTTGACATGATACCCCAAAAACTTCTTAACAGATGCTGGAGAGGTTAGGCCAGAAGCTAGGTGTAAGGATGAATTGATTAGTTATAGGTGTGGATCTGTTCTTTAAATTGTGATATATATCACAACAATCACAATTATACACACACACACACACACAAACATATATATATATATATATATATTTTTTTTTTTTTTTAAATATATATATTTTTTAATTTACTGTGTGAATGGTACTGTGTGACATTTTGAACATTTAAGCCATTTTCCTCATGAACTACTTCACTGTCACATACTACTGTATATCCCATGACTATCATGTGTATTTTAATGCAGATTCTGATTCAAATTTCAAAAACACTTGTAATTTAGAGGATTTTGCTTAATTGCCTGAAATTCGTGCTGAGTGCTTTGTAATTTTATTAACGAGGCTAGCGGCATGGCTCTTGGGAAGCCAGTGTCAGTTAGTCAGTCCCCCACTTTGGTCATGACTGACATATCTCAAAAACTACTGGACTTATTACCATGGCATTTTGTACAGACATTCATGGTCACCCCAAGATGAACCATACTGACTTTAGTGATCCCCTGGCTTTTCTTCTCTTTTTTAGAAAAATATCTGGTCAGCTAGTGAATGGATTGCCTTGAAATCTGGTGCTAATCCATGGTTCCCAGAGGATGATTACTAATGCCTGTGGTTACCCGCCGGACTTATCATGTCATCAGGTCCACATCTAGCCTGACTGCAGACTCCTAGTCTTGTTTGGTGGTTTTTGTTTTTAACAGGAAACCACTCCAGAGACTGTTGTGTTTCCTGGCTGATCTTTAATAATAGTTGCCTGCCAAATCAGCGGACTGGTAATGGGTGTCATGGTACAATCAAAATGAGCCACTTCATTTTCATATTTATTCATTTTTAAAGCCACTTTCAGCTCCGGTCAGAATGGACCCCAGAAAACCTGAGGTATTGGTGCTTTTGAAATGTTTCTCTGAAAAAGGAAATTACCTCTATTCATCTGTAAACCATGGTAAATTAATGTTTTCTGGCATGCAGTAAGTTCTCAAAAGTTAATACTGTGACAGCGTCTGCTAAGATACCAAAGGATGGCTGCCTACGTACTGTTGTGATGCATACTGAAGAGTCACATTCACACAGGAAATAATACGATTTAAATTCTAGTTAGAAATTTGATTTCCACATCCCCAAACAGTCTTTCATTCTCAGGAACATTGTCAGCCTGACACTGCTGATTGTTAAGGGGCAGACTAAATGCAGCTTTTCCTTGTGCCTGCCTTGTCATGCCACCGCTCATCTCATGTGGCAGATCTACCGCCTGAAGCAACAAATGAGTCACGTCTGCATGCATGCAACCAGGTCTCACTGAAACATCGCTAGCCTTGTAGCCTGCAGGCAATCTGTGACCATTCCAACAAAATTCATATATCAATACTGACAGCAACCGCACCATACTTATTATGATCAATGTTGCTGAAAGTGTTTTTGTTGCCTCAGGTTAGGTTGAGCTTTGATTCCGTTACTGTCCTGTACTGCCGTAACACTGTACAGCCTAATGTGGGGTGGGGGGGGGCAGGTCTCAAGAACTGAAATAACAAACTGAACTTTTATGTCCAGGATATAATTACATTAGTGTTGGACTTTTTTGGGAGAATGAAATCAAACAAGCATTGCAGTACTCCTGACTGTATGTAGTAATTACAGACCACTAAGCGAACAATAAATGTCATAGCATATTGATAACTAGTGCTGAATCAATTTTTCCTGCTGTAACATCCACTTGTCATTATAGTCTACAACATGCAGCACAAGTGCAATGTCAATATAACGTTGTTTAAAATGTCGTTTTCCATGTTTCTATATTTTCAACAGAAATTGAGTACTAGCTGATTGTCTCGTTCTTGGGTTGCATTAAACTGTCAACCTACGGTATCGCTGTTCATGAGGAATGCCTCATGAAAAAGTAGGGCTGTGATTTACAAACATTACCCTTTTGGGAAGAGCATTCTTATCTGAGTTACGTCAAGGCTTCCCAATGATGTGGAGCAGTCTGCTTGGAGAAGCTGTGCTGTTATCTGAGGAAGCAGGTCTTTATTGTCTGATGTGATGAACACACCAGAGACAGCTGCACAGATTGCACTTAGTGCGCAGACACTCCGGCTAAGCGGGCAGAAGTCATACTGAAATGAAGAGCACCGCAGGTAAGACGCTGTGTCCGAGGCATTTCCTCAACTAGACTGGCTGAGATTAAGACAAACAAGCCCGTTTTCCCTCCCAACTACAAACCCAGTTGTGACATTTGCATCCATTTAGATGATTGTAAGTGACAGCTACCACGTTTTGGCCTTTACTTCATGGTATGCTGCAGCTTTCCTCAGCTTTAATTATTCAGGTCTTTGTTGGACAGAGCAGTTCACCTCTCTCCCAGGCTTTTCAACAACAAGTGATTTGCAAGCAGCTCTCATCAAGGCAAAAACTCTTCCTTTAACACCTGACTAATTAAATTTGGAAGTTCAGAATGATCTGGAACTCATATGGCGTTCAAACTATGCAGATTTTCTGTTGCACAATGGATTGAAATTGATGCTATTCATATCCTTGAACTACATGCAGAGTCAAAAAGTGATTCAAAGGAAATGCCAGATAGGGCGACAATTATAACATTACCATACAGTATAATCAGTAAGAATTTTGGCCACTGCAGTGTTTTGATACTAACAAGGACGTGCAGACACCTTTTCTCACTCAGTTCATTGAACACATTTACATGCTGTGCTAAACACCTTTTGGACAGAGTATGAGGGCAACACTCTTTTCTAGGAAAACATCCTCCACTGCACAGTAAGTAATGGTCTTTATACTTAGAGTGAAACAGCATTATGGGTAAAATAAAATGCAGAGATCATAGTTAAAGAATGAGAAGTAGAAGGGGGCATTAGTGTATCTAGTGATGTAAGATGCATACCATGTCAGTGCAACGTCCCTGAATCAGAATCCATCTGGTGACCTTGATTGCATATTATCCTTGTTTTATTAGTATTATTGTTATGGTTCGGAACTGTATGTTGACACATGCGTACATTGCATCATTAGAAATAGGTGTTATTTGGCTGTCAGTGTGATGTACAAAGAGGGAATGAACTGATAGTATACATACAGTATCTAAAGGTACATTGCATAAAATACTGGCTTTATGACATGGGCCAAGTTGACTTAGACATAGCATGTAGTCCCCTTGACCTAAGTTCCATAATAGAGACAGAGATACACATCAGGTTGGTAAATCTGCCAAAGAATGACACATTAACTAGTTTATTCCCATTTTTTATGTCAGAAAATTTTTAACAATATACTACTACACACCAGACTAGTGAGCTGTTCAGAGATTTCCATTTAACAGGTGTTCCATCAAAGATATTTGGGACATTTTTTACTTTAAACAAATCTTCAAACAGCATTTCCTGGGATAATCAAAGTGTTTTTTTCTGTCTTCTCTGTGGGATTATTTTGGGGAGCTCTTTACCCAAAGTCTCCTTTGGGTAAAGAGCTCTATGCCTCAAGCTTCTTAACAGAATCTGACCAGTGTTGTTCCATTTTTTTAAAGCCTGTTTACTCCACACCACATGCATTTCATCATTTGTCTTTATTCTACATGTGAAACATGTATTTTTAACTTCAACTTGCTAGAAATACTTGATTGATCAACAGTCAACATTTTGTCTGCTTTCATTATTGTCGATGTTATGTTCGTGCATGGTAATGCATTGCAGACTTGTTGGTCCGATTTGTATTTGCAATTGCACTAGCATAGATGGCACGTAATTCCCAATGTTTTTTTTGTATAGTTGGTACAGACATATTTGAAGCGTGAAGTGGACAATTTAGCAACATCACTGACAGTACAATCATTTTTTTGTTGTTGGTGGACAAAGGATGTTTAAATGGACAAAGCTGATGGGGATAAAGTTAGAACAAAAGAACTAATTTGCAAGTTAATAGTGCTTAATCAGTTGTCGCATTAGTGGCTACTATAACAAAGGGATACGGACAGAGCGGTCTGTAAAAAGAGGGTTTAGAGCCAGTGAAAAGGCCAGCGGCCAGATGTGATAACAGTACAGTGAGTTTAACATTGTGCTGGTTGAAGGTGAATGAATATGGACTCTTTAGACAATAATGTGGATAATTATGTGTAAATAAACAATAGTTAAATAATCAAACCACTGAACAGAGGCAGGCCTAAAAATGCGCTCACACGTTCTAACAGTTCACCTGATCAGCCATCCAGTAAATAGTCCATGCTTGTGTTTCGACTAAAATGTATTATAACGCTTATACAGCCATTTATGGGAGGATTATTTAAATAAAGCTCTTTTCACCTCACAGGCTGACTAAGCATTTCCAAATCTGGAATCTGGCGAGAGAGATTTACAACCTGTAGCTGATATCTGAATGAATTCCCAACTTTTTTTGGGGGTACAGGCTACACGCTTGACTCATTAAGGTGATGAATATTCAATTTTCAAAGATATGATCTTATTCTGCAAAAGAGCAATAGTAATAGGGCTGGGATACATGCTCTTATCCAAACACATATAAATTAATCATGACTCCCCAGTGTAGGCAGAGTGTTGTGCAGCAAACATCTGTAGCATAAATTACTCCATTGCAATCACACCATGTCTACCCACAGACAAACAGGAGATTTAATGATTTTCTGTTTACATGTTTAGCAGGGGAAACATAGCTGCTGTCCCTGAACCTGGGTGAGGGAAAAACTTAATGGCCGCAGCTGAAGATTGTAGAGGCTTCCATTACATTTTTATTAGAGTTGTTACCTAGTAATAGGATTGTTATTTCCCAGATGTAATGTGATATAGATTGGGTTTTCATTTGTCTTTAATTGCCCCAACCTAACCCATAAAGAAAATCAGCATACGTTAATGGGAGATCAGTTTCACCCCAATAAAGCAAGGTGATCCCATGTTGTAGTGCTTCCTACAAATGGCAGAATGTCAAAAAAGTGATAATGGTCAGTTTGTAGATGCTTTAGTTTCACCTTTTAACTGAGGTAATACAATTATAATCTGGTGAGGCTGCCATATATTTTATAAGACATAAACTCTTGCATGAGATATCACTTTCATTACAGCTCAGTTAGGAGCTCTTGTGGCAACAGGCAAATTATAGTGTTGGTTCAAAACAGAGCATCAAACAGATGGCATTTTGCAGAACCTGCAATAATTTTACTTTATGGCATTCAAGAACGTATGCAACTTAGATCACAATTGGCGCCTTTCATGGTAAGTGCAGATGGTGTTTTTGACTGTTTATTGATAATAGTTTAGAATTCAGGTGAAAATGCTTTGGCAGGATATGGTTGACTGGGTGTTGACTCACAAATATCAGTCACAATTGCTCAATAAATTAGAGTGATAGAAGAATGTTAGATTTCTGTGGTGATTTACGTAGCGTCGGCTAGTTTACTACATATCTCATTATTTTAGTGTTTTCCTTTTCGATGTCCTTCATTAAGACAGTCTGAGTCATCCTAGCAGGGCAGTTTCCTACACTACAGCAGATCTAACTGTCAAAATGAGATTTGACCTTTGGGTCCTGTGAGTTATCCTGTATTTATCAGAGCTGCAGGTTTCTACCTAGGTCATTAGGAATCTGGAGCTACACCCCTCATGCTTTATCAAAGCCATAGAGATGAATCTTGTGTGATAAATATTGTAGCAGACACCAGTCTTTCTCAAGGAGACCTATATGTATGTCTCAGAGTCAGAGCCCAGCCTTTCGTGACCTACAGAACCAGGGAGTTATGTATTTTGCTGAGTACAGAATTTTTTTTTTATTATTATCATCAATCATTTACTTACCGCAACAGTCAAGACACGATTGAAATCTAGTGAGAAATCTGACATCATGTTCTTACTTACTGGTGGCTGAGCGTGTAGGTTGTAAATATTCTCTTTGAATAACATGAGGCATGTTGTATTCTTAAGTCTTATTACTAGTCAGCGTAACAAGCCTTGATAAAGTCTTGACTTGCAAAAAACATTTACTCTCTTTTGCTGCTTGCTTGTTGTTGGATTTACATTGCACTGGGAATGCAACTTTATTCAAAATGTTAATAAAGATGAAAAGAAATGTTTCGATCTACACATTTGAACCCACTCTGAATCAAATTGTTATCATATTCCACACATGTAATCATAAGTATTTAATCCAGAAACGCATTGTTAAAAAGAATAACTGATTGTTTTAAAATTGTCTTAAACAATTCGGTCAGAAGATCCTGCTTTCTTCTTTCTTTCCAGAATTACATTTTTGCACATATTTACTCATACATAGTTTCTCTATCTGTTAAATAGAGTACATCTGTAATAGTGGTTGTTCAGTGTCTGTTTGACTCCTGAACTATCATTCTAAATTGGTCCTAGACCTCCCGAATAACAGGCATATCAAGAGATTTTTACCCAACAGTCTGACTCAGTGCCCATAGCCTGCCATTCCAGACACACCATCACTTCAGATGTGTGAGTCTTCATTTGCCATGACAACAGTGCAGAGGATAGAGCATGACACATCTTTGACAGACTGGGGAGTAAAATAGGCTTGTATGTGTTGTTTTCCTGTCACTCTTGGCTTTATGTAACAAACATCTGTAAAAGCTAGCGCTGCTTCTTCTTGTGCGATCCAAATTGCTTTGCAGAGCTGATAATGGTATTTTATCGTGCGTCTGCAGACATCCAGAGACCATTAATGGATGCTCCCTGGCTTGGTGTAACTGGATGCACCCAGCCAACTGGTCAAGTCACAGGCTGGAAATTAAACATTTCGCAAAATAGTGTGATGGGGATAAATGCATTTCCTCTGTTGTGCTCCAAAACAGTTACTGTACCGTACTAGTTGCAGAACCTAACACACTCAGTTGGCCTAATTATGGGAGATCAGCCAGAGTTGTCTGTTGTTAAAACCTGCAATTATTCATGAAAATCTGTTCTTTAAATCCTTTGACTCATTTTACATCACAGCCTAAAACAATAAAAAAGAAAGAGGCTCGTCAGCTTTCTACTGTTCTGCCATAATCACCATGATATATTAAACATAACCAGTTATGAGAACAAGGTCATTAATTAAGCTAATTAATGCACGAATTGGAAAATTTTCTGTGTCAACATCTGTTTTTGCACAACCCAAGTGGTATTAATATGATCTCTGTATTGTAAAAGCGTGAAATAGTTACATAGAGATTTAAAGACAGTCTGTTTGTTTGGAATTAATATGTAAATTTGTGCAGAAAGGTGCTCCAAAATCAAATCCTCTACTTTGTAGAGGAGTTCTGCACGAAGTTCTTGAACAACTGTTTTCACATGAATATGTCAACAGACTGACATGTGCCAACTCAAAAACATAATGCCCAGGATGCTACTTACTGTGGTGGCTGGGGAGTAAAAAGACAGAGAATTATGGAGGCACGAGGTTAGAAAATAGAGCCACTAGTCAAACAACCTGATGCCAACGCATGCAGCAACAGTGATGGCTGATGGCCATGCCTCAGCTTGGCCTGGCTCAATATTTACACAGCTGTGTCTGGTCTGGAGCACATCTATGCAGGTCGGCCACCTCGCTGACCACAGTGGGTCACCACAACATGCATACACCAAACACAAACTAGCGCAATCTGCTTTGACTCAGGAACTTGTGGGTGGGCTCTCATGAACATAACTGAACAGTAAACACAGCACTTGTTTCCCAGTGCTAAATATAATCCGTCCTAGCTGGGAACTTTTATTCACAGGAGGATGGTTTTTATTTCCACTTATTCTAATCAAGTTCTGACAGAGTTCAGCTGTTTTATTAGCAAGCTTCTGTTTCTGTTTCTGTTTCTGTTTCTAGCACACTATAATTAGATTATTTCTAATTAAATAATCACATCTAATCACAATGTTGGAAACTGTTAGGGAGAAAGGCACACTCAGGTTAGTTTAGGGTTATCATTAGAAATGGGTACTGAGGACCAGCCTTAAACCGGTACAGTTTCTTGACTGGTCGTATCTGCAATACTGACAAGCTCCTGCAGTATCTGGAACTGTTGTTGGTATGTGAAAGTCATTCTCTCATTTTTTTTACAATCTGCATTTTCAGTTCCCCTGTTGTTATTTTTTTTTTTTTTACAACAGGTAGCCGTCCACTAACGATGATGCATTTATTGACATTGCTAAACTATACCATGGGTTTGATTGGGTTCTTTGGACTGGGTGAAATGCTCTAAAGAGTGGGCTGACTGTAAAGTATAAGGATACACAAGTAACAATAAACTACCGACCAATTGGGGAAATGCACCGAGTATTCCCAGTGATTAGAATTTTTCTGAGCAGAATTATTACTGCACCGTGGTCAATGCAGATCTCAAACAATAACCTCACACTCAACGTCTCTTCATCCTGGTGAACAGCAGTTAACAATATAGCAGGATCACTTTGCAAAAAACTAATCCTAGTAAATCATCCATTAATCCCATTAAAATTAAGGAATATTGTATAGAGAAGCAATACTACTATCAATATAATTCTAAGGATACCTAGCTGTGTCAAAAGTTGCAGTAACTGACAGGATTGGTAAAAAAGAACCTTGGGTTAAATGCTTGGAAAGTCTCAGGGTTTTGAGTGTAGAAAACCGCTTTGCTCCAGGAGTGCATTAAAACGAAAGTTTGAAGTTAATTATGCTTTGTTGGAATTCTAACAGTCTGTCATTAAATCAGGTAACACTTGAGAAATATTCTTGATTTTTATTTGGAAAATGTCATATGCTATGAGCAAGATGGAGCTGCCTAACCGCCGTCATACTGCCAACGCCACTCGAAATAAAGTTTGACATTATTCATATAAAATATCTCTTTGGACTTAAACTAAGCTGGTGTTAACAGGAAGTGAGGAAGGAGTACAGAGAGAGGGAATGAGATTTCTAACCCCAACACTTAATGCCTTGTGAGAAATGTTTAATTTAATGTCAGAAGAAATATCCTACATGGCATGAAGTCATGCATTTACAGAAGAGTTAGAGAGTGCTTAATATTTAAGGAGCGTAAAGTAATTATATCTTTCCTTGATGGATCCAGGGCTTCATCTGAGTAAACACAGTGCACTCTGGGGCTAAAAAACCAAGTTGGTGCTGTGATCATTTACTTTCTCTCCGTGGCATCTGTCTGGACGTCTAACCTCACACATTAGTTTCTAACATTAGATTCTGCATGTTGGAAAGTGAGCTCATTGAGCAGCAGCTCTGCAAATAATCCAGGATCTTCTTTCATTCTGATAGATACTGGCTGTGCTACTGGGTTTTCCTTGAATTGTAATGAAAGAATTTGTGTCATATATTTGGCAGTTTCAGGCATTGTGAGGTAGATATTCAAGCCTGAGTCATTGGATATAGACTAAGAAAGTGTGGCATACAATGATTTGCAGATTGGTTTTTTGGCCAGTACAGAACTTCCACACAGTAACTTCAGTTCACAGATATGTGCTATTGTGTGCTTTGAGCTGAGACATGCAATGGGCTGACCAAAGTCTAAACAATGGAGCCCATAAATTTCTACATCATTATGAGCTATTCAGATGTTCCCCGCTTGATGTGCATATTTTAGAAGCCAGAGGGCCATCAAAGTCGAGCATAAAATACAAATGAGACCTTTATGAACTCATACTCATTTACAATCTGTTGCAGCATTCTCTCTGAGTTCCCCTACCTCACTCTTTATCTCAATCATGCTCCTCCAATCTGGTGAAAGCTTAATATGCAAAACACAACAAACAAAATGCCTTTTTATCAGATCATTAATCTGTGATTATGTTCACTGTGTGTACACATACAGTATATATACATATCTCCAAGGTACTCTAGGATTTAATTGCAGCATCTTTCACTCAGCTATAATTGTTAATTTATTAAGAGAAAATTCTGAACCTAAAAATACTCCAACCTTAACAACTCCCCATGGGAGTGGCCACTAAAGTAGGAGCCTCAGGCACAATCTGCAGTATTTGGCCAGTCAACGTCCTGATTTCCCAGGCCATCTGATATAGCTGTACCAACAGTCATAACTCACACACCTCCATTCACCTGCCAAAGGCTAGTGCCCAAGGTCACATTTAGCTTCAGGTTAACACAGTACAGTCCACTGCCACCATGAGGTACCACTGTTGGGCATTAAGCCCTCTGCTGCACAGTTTTTGAAGTTGTTTAAGTTAACTTTCATCACACTGACTTTTAAATGAAATATAAATATCTAGGAATATTTAGTTTGAATAATTTTTCCAGATAACGACTTCATTTTCTTCCTATTTGTTGCACATACTCTAATTTGATTCCAATCGAGTGGGTTTAGAAAACAATCTTCCCTGTCAGATAGTGTAACATTCAGTTTTTGTGAATTCAGATAACCTTTTCTGAAAGATTAAACCTGAAAAATATTTGTTGTTTAAAATAGTATTTTTAATTTGAAACCTGCTGTAGAATTTAAATAGTTGTTTATAGAGCCTGCATCACCGTTGGTATTGGCACACAGTCCATAAAGTCACTCAGCACTTTGGCCTTTTTTTTTTGGCATTTTTGGCAGATGGAGTTCAGCCCAGTTGAGTTATAGATGTTCAAATTTACTTTTTTTCTGAGTCTTTTAACTTAAGACTTTAAAGGGCTCAGAAAAACAATTAAATTTGGAACATCTGCAATTCCACAGCATCTGCTGATGTAGATCATGTGATATGAAAGAAAGTGTTAATTTTTAGCTTCTAATAATTGCTGTTGCAGCTCCAGAGCTGAAAAAGATTAGTGAGGACAGAGGAAGTGATGTTTGCTTAGTACAAAACAAAGAGTCTGCATTATAATAAAGACCGGAGAAACATGATAAAATTCCTAAAGGTCTACAAGTCTAATACTCAAGTATACTGCACATACAGCCTTTAAATTTAATTTAATCTTAGTGACAGTTGTGTGTCACGGCACTGACACTGGGACAGTGACACATGACCACATGACAGGCTTACAAGTTACAGCCGTGTTGGCAAGATTTCGAAAATGTGAAGCGTCTGGAAGAACAAATCCAAATTTGTAAAATAGCTGTCTCGCAACTGCTAGAATTTGTTTCTACTGTGGCTGATGTTAGTCCAACTTCCCCAACCCCCTAACCCCACCCCACACTTTGTCAAAGCTTCAGATATTGGTGGTAATTCTCACTGAAGCTTCGAAGCCCCAAAAATGGTATTCTCGACAGCCCGATTTTGGATATTGTTATGGTGTTTTGTGTGGTGTCCACAAATAGAAAAACGTAAACATGTAGCATTGTGGTCCAAGATGGTGCAGAGAAGAGTTTTGACTCCCCAGTGTCTTAAAGACATGCTGATGCACACAAATCCAGACTGACCTTGTTCAATGTCAGAGGATGTGCATTGTGCTTTTCGGAATCTGCTCTGGTTTATTTGGTGTACAGCAACGCAATATTGCAAAATAATTACAGTCAAGACCAGAAGTATTTGGATAGTTGTACAATTGTTCTTTTTGTTTTCTTTTTGTTCCTCAGGCTTTGAGCTTCAGCATAATCAATTAGAAAATAAAATAATCTATACTACGTTAAAGTCTCAGCTTTAATTTGAGTAGGTTAATATGAATACAGAAAGACCTGTGTGGCAGATATAGCCCTTTAAACACTTAGTGCCCACAATTTAGGGGTTCAAAAGTAATTGGACAGATGCAATTGAAGTCAAACACATCATCACAATAAATATTTTTGTGGAAATTCCTTTGCGGTCAATGACTGCCTGAAGTCTTTGACCCACAGACATTTTGTATCTTCCCTAGTTTCTTTAGTGTGGTTTTCAGCAGGTGGAATGCTGCTTAGTTGGACTGAGATCCGGTGATTGACTCAGCCAGTCCAGGATTTTTTACCTCTTCACCCTGAAAAGCTCTGTGGTTGCTTTGGCTGTATGTTTAGAATCATTGTCCTGCTGAATGATGAAATGTCGTCCAGCGTGTTTTGATGTATTTGACTGAATGTGAGGTCACAGAATGCTCCTGTATTCCTTTGCATTCATTCTTTTGCTTACAATAATCATCAATAAATGCCAGTGTGTCATTTCAACTGGCTGCTATACATGCCCGAGCCATAACAGAACCACTGCCGTGAATGACAGATGAGGTGGTCATAAGCTGTTCCTTTTTTTTCCCCCTCACTTTCCTCTTTCCATCATTTTGATAGAGGTCGATTTTTGTTTCATCATCATGTTTAAAGGGCTATTTCTCTCACACAGTTCTTTCTATATTGATGTAAACCTACTCAAATTAAAGCTGAGACTTGGCTATTTAATGTAGTATCTGTTTTTTTTTTTTTTTTCAAATTGAATGTGCTGAAGATAAAAGCCCCAAGAACAACAAATGTGCAACTGTCCAAATACTTCCAGTCTTGACTGTATTTGCAATGACGGGAAGACGCTGAAAGGCATTAGGGAGGGTGGAAACGTTTCTGCAACAGAGTGAGCATGAAAATAAATGAGCGGATGGAGGAGTGAGAATTGGGCTGAATCTGCCATTGACTCTCCGAGGTACTGTACAGTACAAGGCATCTCGAAGAGTAAGGATAGTGGAGAGATCACAGGAAAAGCTGTTTATCTTTGATTTCCCTCAATCAGTAATCAGGGCCCTGGTTTTGTCAATTATTAAGCCCATAAGATCCAACAGAATACTGAGCCTCATAAAGAAAGGCAGATCCAGACTTTATAGGATTACTGACTCCCTCATAAACTAGGAACTCAACACCCTCCTGAGCGAATATTCCATTTATAGGATTTATTTTGTAGATCCCAAAACAGAGAGTTCACTGCTTTGCTGAACCTAAGGGGATCTAATGGTAGATCCCTGATGTCAACAGCGTGCTAAGCTTTTCAATATGCATCACTTCAGCTGACACTGTGAGAGGTAAATCTGATGGGCCATGAATAGAGGGAGAGGGAACTGAACATGATCCAAAATCCATTAGATGATAGATCACTGAGGTGAGGTTAAAGGGAATAGGGCTGCTTGCTGCATGGATACAGAACACATGAAAATAATAGCCATGTTAATGTAGCATACATTGACATAATTAGCTAAAAGTAATTGATAGATGGTTGAAAGGTCCAGCTTGAGGGATGCAAACTTTACCAAACCTACATAAACACTGACGGTTCAATTGTATGAAAAAATGATGTGAAGATATCCAGTTTATGTAGAGTTACTTAACCTTCAGTTTGAAATCAGCTGAAACATGACGAGTGGTATTGATTAGAGCTCAATCTTTCATTCCAGCTCAAATGTGACAATTAAATTTAAATTAAATAATCAATAAAGAAAATAATCATTAGTTCCAGCCCTAGTGGTGATGAAGGAGCACTTGAGGTTATCAGACAGGGATGTGGGGGTTTGTTAGGAAAAGGTTAGGAACCACTGCTATACAGAGAGGTAGTGGTAACATTTTCATCTAGTTTTGTTTCAATAATATTCTTTAAAGAACTCTTTTGTTTTGCACATTCTTTGTCAGTAAAAGACTCAAAGCACTTGTCTTTGCTACAAAGAAAAGAGAAAGACATTCGCTCATTATAACATTAGATTAAGCCCACTCATTCCACAACTCAAGGGTTTGTAGAATGAGTAAAATGCAAAATGAATAAAAACTTTTATGTGCGGCAACAAAACAACGCAGCAAAACAAAAAAAATGACAACGATATAAAAAAAAAAGGCATTCAGCTCAATTCAAGTATAAGTAAAACATTTTGCAATTTAAAGATTTCATTCTTCTTGTTTGGGAAAAACACAAGACATATTGTATTTGCAAAGATTTTTACTGAAGCAACAACTTCAAAATCATATTCAGAGATGAGCCACAAAAGAAAAAAAATCCTTTTAACTCTGTTCCATTTTCTTCTCTATATTTGAAAGTTGAAATGAGCCCATATAAGAGACTCACACTGTTTCTTCCCTCTCTACAAATTCATCTTTTCATCTTAAATCAAATCATACGCGATGTCCCCCAAGCAGCATGAAGACAGGCTGACTGATTTATGTTTCCGTCCTTCTTTTCATCTAAGTGCATGCTGTTTACATTCTACAGTGTATTAATTTATAAGTAAGAAGACATTTCACACGACATATGACATTGTTTATGGATAAGGCTGTGGATCCACATGTAAGAACCGTTTGTGTTTCCCCAGGAGTGCAGGTAATTACCGAAGCTAGGAGCGATTTGAGCTTTCTTCTTCTCTGCTTCCATATTTAATATGCCAACATGTGTGATTTTCGCCACACAAGAAAATACTGTGTGCCCAATGTGTTGGAATGACACACATTAAGCTTATGGCTTTGTGCTTCAGAATGACGTGTGGGCTGTGCTAAAGCAGGATATTTCCACGCGTATGAATTATTTTAAGCTCGGAATGATAACATCTAATTAAATGAGTCAGTGGGAAGGTCTGCTTTACTCATTTGTTTGGATGCCTTTAATGCCAGCTCCTATTCTTCCACACTAAGAGGGCATCTTCCTTTTCTTTGATAATATTACTAATGATAAGACATGTAGCCTATATGTGCCTACTATATATTCTCCTTGGCTTGTCGTAATGGTTAGTTTTACTGTCCTACAGCAATGTAGTTCCACATAGGCCGTAGTGCTGCTTGCTTGTTATTAGATGAGTACCGGAGGGTATTACAATCACTATCTTAAAAGTCAGAATATGCACCAACATCCTTGCCATGAGTTCCTCTGTCTTTCTCACCAAGTCGATAACATTCGCACTGTATTGAAGAAAAATCAATGTGTGTGAGGCATGATGGTATTGTGAATTCTAGACACACCAATCTCCACTGCAGAAATGTCTCCTGATGACTCAGGACGGTTGCTGTGTGTGAAAATTGCACATCATCGAGCAGTCGGAGAGTGAAGGATGCGAAGGAAATAAGTCAAGGTGAAATCAAGCTTTTCCCAAAACCATCATGTGTGAAAAGGCATGCGGCTCCTCTTCCTCCCTGCTTGAGATGCACACACGCCAAACATGAAAGCCAGTAGATGAAAACAGGAAAAACATATCAAGTATTCTTTGCACTTTCTCCACAGTCATGTCAATATGAGGGTAAGTGACTGTTCAATATTCTCCACCGACCTCCAAAATGATGAGAGGGGGGTGATGTAAGAGTTACAACTGCTGCAGTGTATTAGAGAGAGAGTTGGCGCAGAGAGGAGGGAAGGGAGGAGCGAAAGAGGAAAGAGAGGAATGACAAACTGACAGACAGATTCAGAGAGAGAGAAAGAGCATAGAAAATATTTAGTGGGAGCCATAGAGAAGAATGCTTACATGACTGCTGTGCTTTAATTTGCTTCTAATGCACTCCCATCTATAGCCTGATCAATTATTTACACAATATTTTCCTCTAATACTTAAGTCATGCTATTTAGCGAGATGAAAAAAATCTAAACGCCTTTGGTTAAATTCAAGCTCTTCAATTGGCTTCATGATGTATTCAGGCTTATCAGACATGCTCTGCCCACACGGTTGTACTGAGTATCAGATCACAATCCACAGTCAATGGCTTTTTCCCGTACTCTGTAGCTACACGTTCTTGTGTGTGGGGGGGGGGACTCCCACACACTTACTCAGTTTCATGGTAGTGTGAAGATGTGTGTTGTGGGATGGGCTGAGGTGACCATTTCATAAAGCGCTGCTCTCGTACAAGTCTCGTTAACAGAACGTGATGTTGTTGTGTGGGAGGACATACGGGGTGTATTGTAAATGGCGAGCTGTGCAAGAGACAGTAACAGGATGGTGGGAGCTCTAATGCAGTCATTATAAAAGACAGTGAGAAAAAAAAAAAGGACTTTCGATTTCATTTTGTTCAAGTTTGTCAATTAGGACCTGGTTTTAAAGCTGGAGCAGTTTGAACAGTACAGGTTCAAGGCAATCAGACAGCAACAGTACTGCTTTGAAGAATACATTTCATTTAAAATAAATAATACAGCGTTGACACCAGTGGGGATCTTCACCCTCATGGCTACATTTTGAGTTTTCCTTCTCATTTGTGTTCAGGCTCTGCAGCAGTTTGAGGTACAATGACTCAGGAGCTATATTTTTCCAGGTGAAAAAGTAAGACTGAATTACAGTGAAACTGAACACCAGACAGTATAAAGTCTGCTGGGAAAAGGGACACAAAAAAAGAGAATAAATCAAAATGCCACAATAACTGTTGAATGTTTGCTCTATACCCAGAGAAGTGTAAGTTAGTGGCTACCACAGGTCAGAGTGATACCTCTTCAGGGACCCATAAAGAGATTTGTCAAGTCCCTGTGCCTCGGTGTCAAGTGGGCGTTTAAATGGCTCGAGCTCGCTCCCTGACCTGGCATACTTGTCTTGTCAGCCTAACTCAATAAAGCCACAACCATCAGGTTGATTTTGACTGATTTTGTGGTAAAGGTTTGTAGCTGTGACTATTTGGCTATAGTGTTTTTGAACTCACCAAGGAGAAATTAACATCTCTGGAGATTCATTGACCCTTCACTTATCTCCACAAGCTTACTTTCCACGATCCTAATCAGGATTAGTGTAATGTAGAGATTAATTAAAGGATAATTCTGTTTTTTATGATACTGAGATATTTCTGTGGCCTGGGATTTGTTAGGGTACTGGAGATTGTATTTATCAAACATCTCAGATTTACTCCAAGGTATTATGCAGAAAGTTTGTCCAGAACTAAAACCTAGTCTCAGCTTAGATGAACATGAGAGATAATTATAAAGCCTCCTGTAGGCACACAACTCTTATGAGACAATTTTATAAGACTGAATACAAAATTATGATGTATTTTGTTTTCATTTGCTACGAATTACGTTCTTTGAAATTACTATATCTTGGTAATCAGAAAATTAATCAAAACGGCAATCAAAATGAGATGAAACTGGGAAATTTCATATGAGCATGGACCTTTTGCAATAGTACAGGTTCAATATCATCAGTAAAGCCTTTTCTACTTTCAGAAATCTTCAGGTTCTGGAAGGTTTAGCTATTGCAGTTTCTTTCCTCGCTTCCCATTTCAACTCAAAACCATAGAGCAGACCAAATTAAAGCAGACTGAACCCTGCCCAAAGAGGGCAGAGCGAAAGTGCTTTACACTCCATGTCTCAAGAAGGTAGATGTGTACTGTATCCCTAAGGGGATTGTTTGAAGACCCTGGCGTGTAAATTGGTCGGATGATATATGGGCTGATATTGGCTCATCATAGACATACAGGATTTGGTATCTATCTTGGCTAATAAGTTTTGAAGTGTGTTGAAAGGTTTGATGTAGTTTAGAGGAAGTACCACCATTACATTGTTTGCCCACAAAAGAACACTGTAAGGTTTAGATGAACTCAGAAAATAGTGAAAATCCCCATTAAAATTTCCCAGAGTCCAAGATAACATCGTCAAATTCCTGGTTTTAGTTGACCAACAGTCCAAACCATAAAATATTCTTAGTTCACTGTTGTATTTGACAGAGACAACCACCTTTGAGACACATTTGAGAAGCTGCAAGTTTGCCATTTTTGCTTGAAAAATGACTGAAACAATTAATCAAGTATCAAAATAGTTGACATGTAATTCTCTGTCAAGTGGCTAATCAATTAATAGACTAATCACGTCTGCTCTGTTGTTATTGGTATCTAGCTCAAAAGTCCACTATAGGTTGGGCTGTAATTATGAATTTCCTACTTTACAACATTTTAAATAAAGACAGTGAGCGTGCTCGTGTAAATGTGCACTTTGGGTTCAGAGCTTTGTCTTTGGTCCCCAGCTCCCTTTAAGTCGAATTAATTTATAGAGCACATTTAAAAACTAAGTCCTTTACAGAGAGAAATTAAAATACGAGCCAAAAATAAACTCAAGACAGGCAAATATTATAATTAAATTAAATAATAAAGTAAGTGGTTAATTTAATTTATACAATTAAAGATTAATTAAATAACAAATAATAATAATAAAACATAAAAGGGTGCTAACCGTGACAGACAATTTAGAACAATTGTATCATTAAGTTGATAATTATGTAGACTTGAATGCAACTGCGTAATTTTTAGCCGGGATTTAAAAGTGGCAGCAGATGGGGAAGATCTGACACTGAGGGATTAATTGTTCCACAGTCTGGGAGCGGCAATGGAAAATGGCTCTATCACCTTTAGATTTGGACTGCAAGCGAGGAACAGAGGAGTAGCTATTTAGAGAATCTGGATGTGGCAAGCGAGATGAGGAGGTCGGAAATGTAAGCTGACGAAAACCAAGCAGTGATTGAAAAACAAATGAAAGCCTCAAAAAATCAACTCTATATTTAACTGGCAACCAGCAAAGAGAGGCCAGTACAGGAGAAATGCGGTCTCTCTTCCTAGTACCAGTGAGGAGTCGCATTTTGAACCAGCTGCAGGTGAGCTAGGGATGACTGACTGCCTCACTCCCATAAAGAGAGAGATGCAATAATCAAGTTGTGAAGTAATGAGGGTGTGCAAGACTGTCTCAAAATCTCCGAGAGATAGAAGGAGTTTAATATTGGCTGCTGAACCAATGTGGAAGAAGCTACTGCTGACAACACAGTTTCTGTTTATCAAAAAGTAACGCAGAGTCAAAAAAACATTCCAAGATTTCTGGCATGTGCACAGACATTTGAAAACAGTGCGCCAAGAGCACTTGCTAAACCATCAGGGAACTTCTCGGCACCAGCAATAAGGACTTCTGTCTTACTCTCATTTAGCTGAAAAAAATGTTTCATTCATTTGGTTCATTTGGTTTCAAAGGGAACTATAGCTGCGTATTTTCAGCGTAGCAGTGGTAAGGGATGTTGTGTTTTCTCAAAACGGATTCCACTGGGATCAAAAACCTTGAGAATAATAGAGGGCCTAAAATGGAGGCTTGCGATACACCACAGAAGACAGCAGCATAGGAGGATGAGAACTTGATACTGATACTGATCTATGTAACAAGTACGATGTATTAGCCACCATTTCAACTAAAGGTTGGAGAGAAGATGAGGCTTTCAATTACACTTTCACTTGGTTTGTACAAGCTTTGCTTGGTCTACAGTTAGCAGCGTAGATAAAAAGGGAATTAGTTTTTAAACAACATAACATAATCTGATTAAATACCTTATTAATGGTAATGTTTTCTTATGGTGGGATTACAGAGTTTTGGAATCGTAGTAACAGATTACAAAACACAGTCAGAAATTTTAGAGAATAGTTTTTTGCTGTATTTGCAGAAGAAACCAGATCATATGCTGTTTGAAAATTACATTAGATAAACCTGCTGCCCATCCAAAACAAAATGACTCATGACTCATGACTCATGCCAAATGTTTGAACCTCCTTGATTCTGATAAGGTCCTGAATCAAGTTAATCTCATGGCTAGACTGGAGGCCCAAGGGACTTTCTGTAACTCAGACGGAAGAAAAAAGAAGGCCATCAAGATCCATCCAACCTAAATAAACAACTGCGAGCAAATAAACAGAACAGCTTTCTTTTAAAGGTCAAGTGCTTAAATCTGAAACGAAACATGACTAGGCTGTAATCCAACATCTCAAGCTTTGCCAAAGGATCAACAGCCATGTTCTAAACAAATAGAAATGTCAGAGCTGGGCACAAACCCGTCTACACAGGAAGCTCTTTTCATCACGGCAACACATTGAAGAGAAATTGTTTACATGCCAGCCATCAGGAATGAGAGCAAAGAAAACAGGTACAGTAAAAAAAGAAAGGAGCAAGACATAGAAGTAGCAAGCGTGGCAGAGATGGAAACAGAGGGATAGATGGAGGCTGATGGTATGTGAGTATAATCCTGGACATATTAAACTCTAGGGTGTGCTGCTGGATTGTTATGTTAATAATGTGCACCATCACATTGCAGGTTGTGGATGCTCCCCTTTTTAAATTAGGTCATTTACTATACCAGCACGACTTAACATAACCTGAGATGAGACCAATCCTATCTGCGGCGCGCGGCTACGATGGCCCTTTCACACAGCACACGCTTGATTATGTAGGTTGCTCTGAAAGCAACTGGACTTTCACCATACAAGGGACAGATACAGTAAATGCATTCCATTAAAATTTACAGCATGTAACTACCACATCACAAGTGATGTGTTTTGACTCCATTTATGTCTCCTTATTTTATCAGTTGTAGTGACTCCATGCTGCTCAGTAAAAATATATTAGCCGAACATATTTTCCTCATCATGTTCCTCTAAATGTCCATAAGGACAGATGCCCACAGCCATGGAGTACATCCTGGTTCACTGAGTCTTTCACTTAATCATAATCTTTGTCTCATCAAATCACATCATAGTTACTTCCCCCATGATGTAGCAATTTGTCATTGTAGTTTCAGTTGAGTGCATTGCAAATGCCCTAAATCCCCCTTATGTTTACTTTCTTATTGTACCGTGATCAGTTTACAACATGAAAAGGCTGAGGGTTTTAATGAAATGCTGCTCAGCATTAAATGTTTAACACAATTAACACTAATATCCTAATTACAAATAATTTTGTTAACTGCCCCTCATGTATGAACAAATGTAGGGAGCTTTAAACAATTCCCAGTGTTATACTGTGTATCGGTTATCTATGCATGCTGTTGCCTTTGAGTCTGAATAAGCAGTAAAAGCTGAAGAATAATACTGTACCTTTCACTGTGAGCTTGCAGGAACTGCTCAGCGTCTTATGCATAAAGTAGTGTGTTGTTTATGAGCTTACTTTGATCTCTAGCAGTGTCACAGATTCACTCACACGCACATAAAAATAATAAAAAAATACAAACTGCAAAATACTCCATAAACCCTAACACTTTGAAGAAGGTGTATAAAAACAATACAATCCCACATCAGCGCAGCCTTTTGGGGGCTTCAGTGTAAAAGACTGTTTACTGTTTTAAGTCGCTTTCGGAAATTGTGCTATTTATCACAAAGCTTAACACGATGCAAACATTTAGGACATTTATATCTGGAATATTTAAATTACACGATCTTAGTAAAACTCTGTGAACAATTATGTCTTCCTGAAATGCGGTGCTTCACTCCATCATTCTTTAGGTTCGACTTTATTATGTCAATCATTTTCTAAAATGCCCACTTACAAAACGGAGGACATGGAAACTGTTTTTGTCAGAAATAGCAATGAATGTGACAGATGTAGTGTGACACAGGGTATTATTTCCAGATCTTGTGAATCATTTACATTTATATGTTCTGAAGGAACAATACCGAGCAGAAATGGTTTATTTTAGCATCCATGCAGGTATAAATGTCTACATCTTATTTGTTACATGTGCTTTGGCTATGTATTGCGTAGTCACTTTATTATCCCATTAGTTATCTATACATTTGCTCCTCCAAATGAGCTCAATTGCGGCCAGTTTCAGAGAGATTGACGTCCTATTGCATGCCGTCAGAGTGTGGGTCTCAGTACCCAGAATTCCTTGGCATGCACGTGCAGAGTTGCACTCCTACAAAGTCACTCTTCACTTGTATTACTGATCCTTGCGTCATCAGGTGTCTGCTAACGTCAGCAGAGATTTGAGATTTGTCTGCTTGGTGTACACTTTCAGCAGTAAGTGGTAGAAAAATATCTTGGAGTAAACTCTAAAACGTCTCTGAGGCTCCGTGACAGTTGTTTTTCTGTAGCCTGTAGACCAGGCTGTACATCATCAAATGATGCACATTCCTCGGTGGTTTCATACAAATACACTTTGGATGAATCAAATGGCCAGGGGTGTGATTTTGCATACACACTCAGAGCCGCACACACACCAGGATCCACAATTCATTTATTTTTATTTCTTGTACCCGACCATTTTACCTCAGTTGTATTCATCTTTTTAAAGTAATTTTTGTCAGATGTGAAGGTGGTGCAGCCAAGGAGAATGATGCACATTTGTGACAGTTTCAAGATGACCCAATGGGCTGTGGACAGATAGACAGACATAAGTTGAATTGACGTATGCATGGATAGACAAAGGTGGGTTGTATATATGGATAACTGACAAATACATAGAAATGAGCTGGAAAGCCATAAGGCTGGATGGACAGATAGAAGGGACTTTATTTTTCTCTGAAGTTGGCTTTCAAGGCAACTCTCTGGCTGTGTATGGCTTCATTCAGCAAAACATAATCCATCATGAATGTTTCGTTTAACGTATCTACCAGCAGCCAACTATCACTTAAATAGTCACAAACCAACCAGAAATAACTGGATATGAAAACGAGCCAGGGATTTTTAAGAACCCATTTTTCTACTGGCCTTCTGACTCTACCACATTTATTGCAAAAATAACTTTTGTATTGTGTTGCAATGTTTTTTTTTTTTTTTTTTTTAAACTCTGAAATGTTTCACTGTTCCCACAAGCTTAATGTAAACATAACTGACCTTTTTTACCTTGTCTATTTTCATTGGAGTTACTTTGCTCTGTTGTATATTTTTTTCTGTCAAACCTACACAAAACCTACAACAGAATTCTTTCTGCCAACAAACTAAGCACTCAGCAAGCACACCAAACTTAAAAGTTGAGAGCATGTTTCAGGGCTCTGTGAAACCTGCAGTAAGGACCATTCATGCAGAGTGGCATCTCCAGATTAGAAGCAAGGAGGTTTTAACCCTCAAATATGGTTATCAGTAAAAAGAACAAGTTCTTGATTATGTAAAGTACAGACAATACAATTTCTCTCAAAATTAAAACGATACTTGGATGAATTAACCCTATGGTGGCACACTGTGGCTGAGAATCATGGTTTATGAATGGATCACTTTGAAAGCATATCTCACAAGCAAAAAACCCTCAGAACGGGCACTCATGGGGAAAGCCAAAACAAAAAAAGATTTGTGGCATCATATTATACACTATAAATTCTCACCGAAAATCCCCCTAAAACACTTGTCTTTGAACAGATAGATCGTATAGTCAGGCAAATACACAGCCACACAGACTGGGAACAGTTTAATAAATCTGTGCATCAGTGGTTGTTTACAAGTTCCTAGAGACAGTTTGTCAAATAATTTGTGCCTTACTGCGCTATAAATTTCCAAACATCTGTGATAAATTTACTCTGTGCCTTTGACGTAGTGCCATTTGTTTGCAAGCTTTATGATTTGTTTGGAAATCCGCATTTGCTTGCTACCTAAAGCAAGAACAACTCTAAAAAGATCAAATCTCTTCCTTAAAGTCAGTTCATTTGAGCTCACCCCTGTTCATTGCCTGTCTCTGGCCCAACCCCTCACTGTACCAACACTCCATTCACAGAATATGGAACCAGTATTAAATATCCTTCACATTAGCTTTCAGGTTTATACTGTTTGACATCTGGATAGTTGTGTGATAGCTCTAAGCTTAAAGCAGTCACAACTATCCTGCACACTTGCAGGTAGACACATGGGTCAAACCAAAAATGTTAAGCATGTTTAGGAGACAGATCCTATGATTTTTGGTTCTGATATCTGTAACAGCTGATTTTATATGAATTTTATTATTGCTCCTCCTCCCAGATAGTAATGCCTTGAAACATGGTTCTACTTTTAAAATGTCAAGCATGACTAGGCCAAATTAGCTTGTAAACAGCTTGTTGATAGCTCTTACAGATAATGAGTAATTCCTTTTTTGATATCTCAAAACCTGTGAAGGCTACAGAATTGAAACTTGACAGACAGCTGGCCACTGATGAGATGTTTCACACAGTCAAAAATTGTTGGTTGTTAAAATTGCGATAGTACAACTGTTTGGTCGGTTATTGATGTGTTGAGATTTGTCCTGATCACACATAAACCATGAAATGTACAAGAAAAATTATTTCATCTGTGGGTTTTATGTGTGGCCTCAAGATTTTCAGTCACTTAAATTTTATTATCAAAACATATTTTTCATTTCCTAGTCTGCATGTTTTCATCCAGTCTTCACCAAACTTGGGGCATATATTTGGAGCACCAAGGGAACAAAAGTAAAGATTGTTTTGAATTTTTCTGAATTTGATTGAATTTGATTCCCCATTTGTACAGAATTGTGCTTTCACAGATGGGAAGCACTAGAGTAAAAGTAGAAATCAACATTATTATAATTCTGTTTTTAATAAGATAAAACATGGTGTAGAAACTGCAAGCAGGCTGCAAGAGCTGAGAGCCTGTTTCTGCAGCTGCAAGCAAGTCTTGGAAGCCGCAAGAAAGCTGCAGTAGCTGCCAGCTACAGCAGCTGCAAGCAAGCCGCAGGAGCTTTCAGCAATCACACCGCATTTTCTTCAGGAATCTAGTTGACAGTTACTTTCTGAACGTGCCCATTATGTGGTTGTGAAAATACATCTGTGTAACCACAAATTGAAATTTCAGCAGGTTAAACTGTTGCATAAATCTAAGGGATTTTTTGCCACTGCTGTAATCACTCTTTTGGTTTCTAGATGTAATTTTTGCTTATCTGTCAAATTCAGGAATGTTGGAAGCATGCACTGTAATGAATGCATATGAATATGAATATTAAGTTAACTGTACTGTTTTCTTAGGTGAAAAGAGCCTGATCCTTCTTGCAAAGCGGGAGGCTTTCCACTTGAGAAATGAACCTTGGCCCTTACTTTAAACACATGTCCTGTGGCAGCATTGCATCATGGTCTATTGAATGCACTGCTGGTGCCGAAATTGCTCTGCTCCTCCTCTATGATGGATTTCAACTGTATTATTGTTGTTATGAGTCTAGAAAGAAGTCTTCATTTCTGGTCTTCATTCTGAGGGGCTCAAACATCCTTAGATGAAGATTTCTCACTGATTAATTTTTGCTGTTATAAGTAACAACAAATCAGAGCAAAAACGGTCAGTCGATTATTGAATGACAGGAAATGAATCTGCATAATTTCATTTCATTTTTAAAGTAATTTTTCAAGCAAAATTGTCAGTTTCTCAAATGGACTGTCGGCTGGACAAAAAAATCAATCTGACTATGTCCGATTCACTTTGCGTTTTAAGAGAACATTTTTCTCTATGATATTTTATCGACCAAATCAATTAGCTGTGAAAATAATACACAGATTAATTGAAAATGGAAATAATCATTAGTTGCAGGCCTATTTTTAACCCCAAATGACCAAGTCAAATGAATTAAAAAAAAACAAAACATCCAATGGCTGCTGAAGAAGATAAGAACTTATGTTATAATTTTTAGAAGAGCAATAACAGTGCACAAAGCATTCAAGAGTGCCAACCTCCAATACAGCATGTTCATCTCTCAAGGGAGCTCTGTTAGCTGTCAGCAGACGACACAAAGGTTATATAAAAGTTGCCAAATTTTGGCCTAATGCTGGCACCTGTACATGGAAACAAATAGACAAATGTATGTTTATGTACTGTACTACAAAAATGAACCAAATGGTTTGAATTTCAGGACTGTAATTTCGTGGTTTTATAAAACATTTTTGTTTGATATAATAGAGAACTGTTAAATTTAAGATGTGCACTGTCTTACCTGTATAATGTGCAGCAGTATTAGAGCAAATTGGGTTTGTTGCCAGTGGGAGTACCAGTGGGATCAAGTAACGCTGTACGCCAAGTGATTCAGTAAATGGAAAGAGGAAAGCTCTGCCAAGTGCAGTGGGACAGAAAGCGCTCTTTTTAAAGCGTATACTATAATCAGGGTTTTCATGTTTGTATTCTCGCCTCACAATATGACAATGGGACACATTTGTGCTATATCTGATGTGTCATTACTCTCCTCCCAATTTCCAAGTTTAAATACTGGAAGTTGAACCACGGAGCAGCGCTGCCTGCTCAAACACTTAAACCATCGCAGAGATCTTGAATAGTCGACTGTAAATAATGAATGCTAGTCTACTGTTGTCTCTATATCATACATGAGAAAGCTTTTATGCCGTCAGAGAGTACAGTCTGACAAATCAATGTACCATAGCCCGAGGTCACTCACTTTTTATTGTACCTATGTAATACACAAGCCTTTGAACAAATAGCAGACAGAAGCTGTGCTGTTAAAGTCAAGTGAGGATAAAAGAGCCAGAAAGGCGTAGGAAAGGACACAAGCTCAGTTACTTGAAGGAATAGGGAGCTAAGTGCCTTTTCTGTATACTATGTTCATATGAAAGTCTCCACAAAACAGCCAGGTAGTCCCAAAATCTGTCGTTGTACACTTCTCAACTATCTCATACAACCAACAAAACAAAAGACTGTCTAGGGTTTTCTTCTTCCCTTCTTGATTCACACAATACCTCCCCATACAAACACACACCCCACCTTGGCCCCATTAGAATGAAAACATAAGAGCTAGCTTGCATAGTTCCAAGAAGGGGATTGATCTTTAACACTTGTGTGACACATGTATTTTGGACAATTTGCAAGAATGCCAAAGGGTGTGATTAAGTCAACACACAGCACTGAACAAGGCTATTTAAGAGGCACTTCCTGATTATGAAAGAAAGGACTCCTTTTTTTTTTTGGTCAGTCTAATCTTTTTCATCACCAGTCCCTTGGTTGAAAGTCCTAACTTTAAATCTATTTTTTAATTGATTTGTAATTTTTTTTTTTCCTCTGGGCTGAGGTCTGTTAATGCCCACTTAAGTCACTTTCTCCGTTTTTTCTTTTTCGATTTGCTGTCATGTTTCTCTTCTCTCCCGCCACTCTGCCTCCACAACAGCTATAGTGTGAAATTATGTTGTCTGCCTCAGGTCATTAGTAGTCAATTTTAAGTTGTTTCTTTTAAATGAAAATGACAACTTTTCATACTCTCTTCTGCAAGAATCAGTCAGACAATTACATCTTACCGGTCACTGTTTTTTTTTTCATTGCACCAGTTCACTATTGATTACCGTGTATCGGCTTAATTGGCTTCTTGGTATTTAATTAACCATTTGGTTCTGTTGCTGACATTTAGTACAAATTCAAGTATAGATTCAATATTTTATTCAGTGCAGTTGAAATTCCTGAATGCAACACCTAGATTTTGGAGCAAGCACATAGAGTTGGTGTTTTCGATTATTCATCTCAAAGTGTATATAGGAGGATGATATTATATTTTTATGTTTATGAGACATACTGTTGCCAGTGGCATGTACTCCAAGTCGTTCTATTCCTAAATTAAGTCTTACCTTATGCAACATGTATTAATAATATTGATTAATAATTAATACCTTTATCATGTAGTCGATGGCATGTCAGTAAATAGAGAAAATTTCCTAAAGCCCAAGTTAATATCAGCAAATGTCTTAGACAAAGAGGAAATCCTCACAAGTAAGAAGCTGAAATTGGGGAATGTTTTGCATTTTTGCTTGAAAATTACTTGATTAATGATTCATCAATTAGCAAAATAGTTGCAGATAATGTAATCATCTTAATGTCTAACATGTCGGGAACCAAATTCTCAGCAAATATTTAACAACAAAAGCGAGAATGAAAGAAAAGAACTTGATTTTAAGTGCATCATTTAGAGATTGCAGTGAAGAAATGCAAAAGATATGTTTTAACTATATTTTTGGCAATTTTTCTCAAACATTTTTTATTATTTTTTATTTTATTATGAGTTCTATGTTTTGTGTGTATGTATTAAAAAAATCAATTTTGGTTAAAATCTCATAATCAGATATCAAATATCGATATCGTTATCAGTCTCAAAAATCCAGTATTGGTCAGGCTCATTGAGGATGCAGTCTGCAAGAGCCTTATCATTTTTACACCAGTTACTAAGGCCAGTTACTTCAGGCTGCCAGACCAAATCCATTTTTTGGCATGTCCAGATTGTATCTGGATTGATTTTATAAAGTCTGCACAGCAAAAAAACCCAACAAGAAATGCGATTTTTGCACATTTGGATTCCATTCGAATTTCTACAGATTTTTGGCGCTATGGAGGACAACTTGACAATGTGATTGTTTGAAGGGCAAGATGATGGACCCCCATTTCTCAGTCTTCTGCGTTGGAAAGCCAAATCACCAACGTATCTATGATTATGACGTTATCACAGCAACAAAGCCTGATGAGCCTTGATTGGTATTTACTTCTTTTTTGATTGTAATTTCATACCATCTATAATTTCGCAACAGGATAACCCTCTTAATTTAATAATTCTCCTAATAAGCAGATTCACTTGCTTTAGACATTTAATTTTGGGACGATCATTTTTGGAATAGTTCATTTGTAAATTCAATCAAATGCCTCATTATTAAAAAATTGACAAGGAAATTACCAGCATCAGAGAAAAATATTACATTTCTGATTTATGATCAGATCAACATCTGATCATTTGAAGCTCCAAAAACTCTGATCACTCTGAGAGGGGGATAACATATGATGTAGCAGACTGAAAAAGTCATGTGACTAGGCCACTAAATAACTTGCAAATTGAAAGGCAGCAGTGAATTGCGCTCTGAGGAGTTATTTGCCCTGTGGAGAGCGCCACTGGCAGCCAATGTGCTCGCATGCACGGCCACTGAGTGAGCATGGAACCATTTGGCCTGCTGCCTCCAATTCCAAACATTCAGATCCTCTATAGGACTACTCTTCTTTAAGAGTGCTTAGCGTCCACTTTGAATTAATGATCAAAAATTTTCTTTGTCTACTCTGACTTCATGAATGCTCAAATTCGCCAACAATGTTTCCCACTGTTCCCCCGGAGCACCGGTTTTTTGAAAACACATCTCATGCTGAACACAAAATTTGATTCTAATTCATGCTTCTGTTCAACCTTAGAAATCTCATTTGAGGCTTAACATGAAAATGTTGTCTGACTATAATACTCCTTGTAGAGCTTTTATAGCCTTGATGTGTACAGTTCTTTCACTTTAGATCATTCGTCTCACCTCCTTCATTAACACATACCGTAACCCCAACTGTAATTCTTTACATGACACCGAAAATTGAATTTACGCAGCATGAAAGTATAGCAACCAAATGATCTCACATTCTTCAACAGAATGATATGTATTTAGTTGACAGTAAAAAGCCACTCTGCATAATAGCAGCTTCATCCTCAACACCCTGTATGATTCATCCTAGTTACGTCTTTTTAAAAGTTCAAAGGTGAGCTGAGGTTAATAGAGAGCACACACACACCTTGACAAAAACATGTTAAGTAATTACTGGAATATTGAGCCACATTCATCTTTATATTTTATTTTTAAATCCTAATTATAATTTCTCTTTTGAGAATCTACCAGACATCTTAATTACTCTATTGACATGTCACTGCACCGTTGTATCACAGATACAAGTATGTTTGCATCGGCACTGCTCACCCACCAAGCTATTAAAAGATAAAGAGATATACGGACAGAAAGGGGAATGTGTTTCTCTGGCGTAGCCATATGAAGATTAATATAGCACTAAACGGACATAGTTTTATTAACTGAGTAGTGATCATGTCTATTTGCAGTTTTTCCACTGTTTGGTTATAAAAAAACAAGTTCTTGCTCTTTACAATAATTATTTAGTCGCTCTTAGTAAAGTCCCAGTAATTAGTATCATTGCACGGTCAAAAACCTGACTATGATATAATGACCAAGGCGTGAGGGGGACTTGTTTGTACTTGTTGTTCAGTAAAATGGAAGCTAATGATAATTTGCAGGGAACATGCATTTCTTTTCAACAGAATGAGCAACTCATTGGGGCATGAAGTCATTATGAAACTATGGCATATGGGAGAGATTGCAGGTGACCGCAGAGGTCTGCACTCACTCACAGTCTTCATCTAAATGAAAGTCAAATCCCACCAATCAGAGTGTACTCAATAGGTAAAAATAATGTTTTGTTCGGTGGTGATCATGAGCAGTGTTTACAGAGGGCTCGAGTCCATGATTTCCCTCAGTGAGAACAAGAAAGCGCCCCCAGTTTGGGAAGAAGTCACTCAGATATCAGCTCTCCTAATGTCTGCAGTGGTTTTTTAATAACTTTTGAGAAACTGTACATGTAAGTGAGCTACACAAGACTCTCCCCATCGTGTTGTTCCAGTTTGCCACACCCATGTACCTATTTAACATGGAGCACAGTATAAAAACTTAGTAAATAGACTGAATATATTTACACCATACGTCTACATTTATAGACTTTTATGGAGCAAGCACTGTTATGTACATATGTTTCACAAAGTTTGATGAACATGTCCACAAAATAAAATTCTGGGTGATTCCAAGTCCCAGCTTCTAGCTTCATGTGTGGCTAACCAAATAATCAGAGCTAGACATCAAGTTAACATTAACGTCACAATTCAGTCAGGAAAATCTTCTGCTGGGAAGGTCAAAGAGAAGCTACACAACACTTCAAATCTAAATGCGTGTCTTCATGTCTAAAGGTCAAGTTGCCATAAAAAACATGTTTTTCTCTCAAACACTGCTGCAACTCATACTGTCAAATAATGTTTTTACAAAAAAAAAAAAAAACCCCTACAAAAATGAAGAAAAACCAACTCTTAGACTCTCAGTGTTTCATCTTTGTGAAGGTGATACTTTGGCTTCTACTTTCCTGAAACTGGACACTAGGACAGTCACTGACACAAACTCCCAACATCAAGTGCAACTGGGTCTAGGCAAATAAGTTTTGCAATTTTGGGGACTAAACGCATACATGCACAGCTGCTGCTGTAATGTGTGGAAAAGAGGTTGAAGCAGCATAAATACAAAAGCATTAGGAGGAAACCAGCATCAACGGGTGGAGTCAGGGAAGACAATCATGTCAGCTCTTGTGATTACCTTTTAAAGATCATGCTGGTTTTATTTAATCTTTTATTATCAACCATTGCCCTGAAGAGACTACAACCTACAAATCATTCATCCTGCCACCAAGTATTTTCTGTGTAGTCATATGCTAGCATTACTTATATCTGTATACTATAAAACTGTTAAAAACATACTATTTTTGTGCTATCAACATGGCGAGAGTGGTTCATTGTGAAACAGCTTTACACTTTCATTTTCAGTCTCTTAGCGTAAGCTCAGAGGGGTGAGATGCACATGTCTAGTCTGTTTCCAGACATGGGAATTGCCGCCAATATCGCAGATGTGTTCAGCGATTGAAATAGGTCTGGTGTTGTGCCCAGTAGTAGTTGGCAGGGTTGAGATTGTCACGGTCATCTTCCATCAGGGCGAGCTAGCTACCTAGCTGCATTCCTTAAAAAAATATAAAAACTGTTTGCTTGATGAGCTGAGCTGATGAGCTGAGAGGAATAAATTAGACTGGTGGCAGAATTAACTGTTTGAAGAATAGAAAACTGAAAATTCTGCTCCACTTCAGCCTTCACTAGCTCTTGTCTCTGTGTGTATTTTCTAGAGAAGGTATTTTTCAGTGCTCTTTCTGAGAAACTGAAACATGCTGTTTATATTTTTAGATAAATGGGGATCTAACACTTTACTCAGCTGTAAAAACTTGAGGAGCTTGTCATTTGTCAAAACAAAAGTAGGAATATTTTGAAAAAATTCATCTACAGCTATCATCAGTCAGTAGTTGTTCTATCCAAACTTGTTCAGCTCTTTATAGAATAAAGAGAGTACATTTTCAAATCCAACCACAACTAACCAGTTGCTTTTTTAAAGTTGTCAGTTTCAGAAAATAAAAAAAAACAACAACTTACAGACTTCCCCCTAATTCAACCATTGGAAAGGGCCTTTCTGACACTGTCTGCTGTTTGGAAGAGCACTTTGAGTGAATCATGCAGCAACGCCTTTGGACTTCGGAGCGCTTAAATGTAGAGTGCAGTGTTTAAGCTGAGAAGTGCATTAGGCCCATCTTCTTTTAGCTCCAAATGCTTTGAGCTAAAAGATTCATCTTAAGGAGAAAAGTGCTGCACTGTAGAGGGTTCACTGAGAACTAGCCACAAAACTTTCTTGGCTCATTTACCCATTGGATAACTAACCCCCAAATGACACAGTGAAAAACAATTTAAAAAGCACCGCTTTATGTGTGTATTGGTGGGTTGGTTTATGCAGTCCATTCGTTGTCTATCAGTTTTACCAGGGGAGAAGAGTAATGGTGCCATCATGGGGGATAATCAGTGGAGCATAGCACATTACAGAGGAAGTGTTATTGAGCTATGTGTCACCCTTTCCTGTTACTTCCTTGGAGAACAATTACTGTGTTTGAGTAACCAATGATTGAGACAAGATGCACTCACAGTGTGTGTAATGGATGATCACTGTTGCATGCAAAACAAGGTGAATTTGCTATTAAAGGGTGTGGCAGCGGTTTTGTTTTTGCTTTTAAGTTGCTGTAAGTTTTAAAAAACGCTCTCCTGCTCCGGAGTTGACCTCGACTGGTGAGATAGCGGAGCTGCAAAACACATTTTCAAGCAAATAGCAGAGCAGTGTTGCTACCTGTGCTGCTGAGCAGTACCGTAACACAAATTCAACCATTCATGCAGGGCTTCCCTGCAGCTCGCTGCGAGGAGCTCTCCTCGCAGCCACACACACACACATGCACACACACACATACATATGCACACACACACACAGACATACACACCCGAACGTACATACGCATAGGTACACACATATATAACATTACAAAAATGTGTGTTCTCCTATTAAAAATAATTTATTAAAATAATAAAGAGAATTCATACAGGGTCTGATGCCCTTTGTATTATGTTCGTCATTGAATGACGGGATCCAATGGGTGAGTGACAGCCCACCTCATGAGATTCGGAAACAATGGTGATTACTCATTTCTTTTCAACTAGTATAAGGATAACTTCATCTGAATTTAAATTAATTCTCAACTGAAACTCATTGAATACCTACCAACTGTGTTTTAAGACATATAAAAACAATCGATGCATTAATAATTTGTGTCTTATTTGATTTTTCCACATAAAAATTAAATTATTTAATTAAAACTTCTAAAAAAAGACATCTACTCCTTCGCCCTAATTGAAAAATCCAGAAGTCTATAAATACAAAAATATTTTTCATTCTAATTTAACTGCTGCTCACATATTGCATGCGGGACAATGAGCTTCCAAGCTCATTGTGACTTCACAAAATTGAGCTCATACATGCACGTCTTAAACTCAGATTTAAGGTGAAAACATGAATGTACAGTTGAATGTGAAAACAGCCCTCTAGCTTCAAACTCTGCACGTACAGTACATCGTTCTGCATAGTGAGAGTAGAACATCCAAGTAAAGTAACAAAGAGCAAAGAGCAAGGAGAAGGTTTTTTCTGTGCTTTTTATTTGTTTACCCACAGCTGTAAACAAATCCCTCTCTCTTTTTGATAAAACATTACTGTTCAATTTATGAGTATGTTTACTTATTTTGAGAAAGCTCAATTGTCTTGGGATAATGACTAAAAATGAATAAAAGATATATACATGTATATTTAATGGCTGAGATGGCTTGTTGTCGTGTAATCAGGAATCTTGAAATCTTTGTGGTTTGAACATTACATGACTGATCAGCACCGGGGGCTCACAAGATTCCAAGATCTTTCACCAGGAGGAATCCCCAATGAGTCTGTCTGGTCTTCAGACTAGGTTTTGTCACAAAAACACACGCAAGACGTGACATGGGCAATTACATGATACCATAATGAGCAAATGAATGACATATTGTTCATTGCTTGAGAAATTAGGATTGTTGAATATTAATAGCAAATCATGTTCTTGACGTGAAATTTCCTTATCGAATTATGTTTTAAGATCCAACTGAAAATCCGCCCAAAACATTGTCAATGGTACACACTGAATAAACAGATGTTCACTGTTCTATATGGTTACAGAAAGAGCTTTTGTCTTTAATATTAGGAATATATTTACAAATAATGGAATTTATCATTTAATATCAATATAACATTTTAAATAACAGTTCTTTCACTTTGTTAGGCAACACATAAGTAAATATAATATTATTCTACCATTGAGAGCCTGGTCTGTCCATTTATATTTCTATTTATTCTATTTTTATTTTATATTTATTTATTTATTTAGAATTTTTATGATGTTGTACAACCCCTCCCCCGGGTTTCACCTGGTATCTCGCACTTTCATTGGCTGTAGCTCGTCCCTGCACTCTTTGCCAGTCACAACAGTTTTCACACCAGTGGATTAGGACTCCCCGACGGGTCCAGATATTTAGCCTGCTAGATATCTTTCAGGCATCTGCAATGCCTCGGCGAGTCTCTCAGATCGCATCTTCGAACAGTTCACAAATAGCGACTGAGCGTCGATTTGCCTGTTATCTGGGGCTTTTTTTGGCCATCTCCAAAAACTTTCAGCAAGTGGAAGATCACGGCTAAAATCGTGTAGTGTGAACTAAGCATAAGCTGAAACATAATCTTTATGACTATTGAGGCTTCCCTCAATCACCAGTTTTCACTGAAGCACACAGCTATGTTTCATCAGCAAAGAAACCCCAAACAATTATCTGACAAAGAGGCTGCACAGACATGGAGAATAACCTTGGAAGGTTTTTGAGGTATTATGCGGTTAAAATGTGACAAAGAGGATACAGCACTGAACAAGGTGACTGAATAGATACCGTAAACTAGTTAAGAGCAGTTTCTCTAATTTCTCAGCCAGTGCTCATTGTCAGTAATGAATAGATCTTTAGTGGCAGCGCCAAGGTGAAGCAGAGCTCAGAGTTGTCTCCTTTCTGTAATGCCAAAGAAAATCTACTTTTTCTATTCATTTTTTCTAATTTTCTGATTATTTCTATTCAGTGTCAATGTCTGTAATTAATGAGAAGAGGTTCCAAGTTAGATTTTTTTTTAAAGATGATTCTAGCTTAATAGGAGAAATGCACACAAATATTACAACAACTTATCTCTGGTCTGGGCCAGCTGGCATTAACAGTTTAGACATTTGAACAAAAGTGGTTTTCATGAATTGTGATCCTCAATGTAATAAATTTGAAATGGAGAAAAAATGATCTGATTTTCATCATATGGAAAATTTAGTAAATGTGTGGGTTTTGGTTAGGAAAAATTTAAACCTTTGTTGATCCAAGCTTATGCTTAAGGGTTACAATAAATCAAATTTCTAGTCATACCCATATAATTGTCTTTTTTCTGATATTTATAAAAATAAATGAATATAAAATATTATAAGTAACAAATATAAAATAGGATTTTTATGCCTGTATGTTAAGATGCATTAGTAGGTTGAAACAAATTTATCATTATGGTCCTAGAGACTGAGTTACATAGTACTGGGAATGACTAATTACCCTTTTAATGTCATATGATGACATTTTCAAGTTGAGATTTTTGTTGTGTTTACTTTTACTTTAGTGAATGACTCAGTTTTTCAGCATTTGGATTTATAAGTGTGATAGTGACGTGAGATGTCTGCAGGAAGGTTCACATTTAATGATCCCAGTGTCATTCCATTTTAATGGAAAAACATTTCAAATGTGTGCCAACGGGAGAAGCAATTAAGCATTAAGATGAGACAATAAAGTGTACATGCTAATGGCCTTAAGGTCAGTGAAGCCAGACTGTGACCAGAAGGTCAAGCGCTTAAATCTCAGAAGATAGATTAAACAACTATAAGTAGAAAACCTATTTGAACAGCACCAAACTATAAACATGTTAGTTAAGCTGAAGTATGCCAAACAGCAGAAGATGGCAGGGTTAGTCAGTAACAAACTTGCGTGCATCAGGGCGTTTGCTCCATTAAACTCAGATAAATGATGATTATGCAACAGGGGAAAAATTCTCTGCCTGCAAGCTCAGCGTAATAGGTAATTTACACTGGTTTTCGTTTACATTTTTGCAGAATGACTTTTTAACTACACACTGGTAATTTTAACGCGAATCATTCCAGGGGACAGTTACAACTTCTCCCCAGTGGCCCTTTTACAGTAAGTAATAAATAATGAAAAAATGGTCTAGGGTAAAGGATCTAAATTGCCTTATGAATCACCCATTCAATAAAAAGAAAAAGTGGTCAAATAGCCATATAAGTATTCTTAAATATTCCAAGAACAAGAATGCATTTACGCTTATTAAAACTAGTCAGAGCATGATTTCCTTAGGACAGATTAAATTATCTTTCAATTCCTCGTCTTGAATATTATGCCCAAATATACAATGATAGACTGGTCAACTGTCAAAATGCATAGTATTGTAAATTCAAATTGAATTTAGTTCATTACCAGCACTAATGGATAACTAGAATGTCACAGTTAGTGCCAGAATTAGTTTGTCTTAAGAGTTTGAGAAGAAGCAAAAGGAGAAAAGACAATAAAATGAAAGGGATTACATTTCAGGCCCAGATGCCCCATTTTTTTCCTGTAGCCATCATCAATCAAACATAGAAAACAAAGTAAATGTGTGCTCAGTGCTCTTGTTCTCCCAAAGTGTGTTTTATTACATAACCCAAGGACAGTGAATTGCATTACTTCCATTGTAGCCCAGATGATATATACTTTTGGACACAAAGGAACAATGAACAGAGATTAACCTCTGTTTTTGTACTGTTGAAGTTATAATATGTAACTTTTCCACATTAAAAAGTCTAAAAATGACTAGACCTATGTTACATATTTCACTGAGTTGCGTACTTACATTATCCCTAATAACAAAAATTTGTTTTTTTATTTAGTTTGTCATGAACCGGTGCTTGACCTCCAGAAATTTCTGACAAATGCCCAGAACTGAAACACAAGTAAGCTAGTGTCCAGATTCACTGGCTACCATAGATAAAAGTCGAAAAGAGCAGCATTGTTCAATACAATAGCAAGCATAAGAATGGATTTCTGGTGAGCATAAGAAGCAAGTGAAATCACTGAAATGGGAATAGGTCTTGATTTGTCTCTCAGTGATGTAATGTACCCTTGGTCAATCTGAATGCAGTAGTATAAAACAAAGTCCAGGTAATGGACACAGGCTTCTTATTGGGTGGCTGTTGGGTAACAGGGTTATTAAAAACATATATTATCTGTTTCGTTAAGAGGCATTTGGACATTAGTTTCATTAGAAGTCCCTTTTGTCTACATTAGCTGTCTAACTCTACCTTGAGCTTCAGGATGACAGAAAATTTAAATTCATGAAGTACAACAGTACAGTTGGCTGTGAAATTGATCTTAGCCTCACACATACTGTTTCATCCTGCAAAGCAACACCATAGTGTTTACCAGTATATCCTTCGCTTGTCCGTTTGAGCAGTGCATGAAATGACGTTTAGAATATGCCATTTACTCTGCTCTTCTCATTATAGGTAAGGCAAGTTGTAAGAAATGGCTTCGGATTATGTAAAATAGAGCCGTGGCAGGAGCTGAGCTGAAAAGTCCCAAACCTTTGGCGCTCCCCCACTGTAGAAATTCTGGATGGAGGGTTTGAATGAAAATGCGTTCACAGTAATTTTATGTTCACAGGTTAGATGGGTGGAACATTAATATATAAAGAATAATAACATTCATGACCAACATTTGCTGTCATGGCAAGAAATTATGAAAGTAAATATGATCTCATGGGACAGAGTAGTTCCCTTTGAGGGAGTCAACTTGGCAAAGCAGTGCTCAGTGCGCACATTTATCTGCTCATACAGTATACTGTCCGCTGTTGCATGATGCAACATAAGTTTTTGAAAGGAATAAGACTAAACTAAAACAATAGCACAGGCCATCTATCTGAAAGGGAAGCATTTTTGTTGAAAACTCTTGATCTGTATGAACATGTTTTACTGTCATTTTTGACTTGTGTGGGGACGGCGCCCTGGCTTCTGCGTATTTCATCAGGTATCTTTGTCCAGCTAACACTGTTTCCTGTGCCTGACATGAGTGAGGGGTGGGCACTGATAATCCCTGCACATGAAGGTTGTTTTGCCTCCAGGTGTCATTGCCGAAAGTACAAATACAGCCCAAGGCTGTTTGGCCTAATTAAAGCCAATATCCCGCACGGTTTGATCACAAACGTCAATTCAAACTTTGGGTCTGCTGCCTCTGTGCTTCTTTTTTGGTTATGTTACTTTGTATTGCTGGACTAGGCAGGCTGCTTCTTTACTTGTTATCTTTTGGCCTGCAGGTGAACCCCATCAGCATCTACTATATAGAGTATATACCTTTAATGTGGAAATGAGTACCCTAATAAGAGTATGCGTGCCACAACCAACTTTCATATTCTGATGAAATATTCTGACAGATAATTGAATGTAAAACAAATGAATGTTTACATTTTTAACTTTTTTGGCCTTTTTCTGTTTATTCTGAATTGCCTAGGTCTTTGTTTGACTTCCTGCCATAGGCCATTGTCACAGCAGGCATTTTGACTTGTCATTATAGGAAAAACACAGGTGTTACTAATAACATTAGCGATGGCTCTGTTCAGTCTGACGGTGAGCCAGCATGAAGAATACCAGGACTCTGAAACTGGAACAGTTACAGGGTTCTCCCTACCATAAAAACACTTAAGCGCTGCACCTAAGTGTCTCTGCAGAGCTCAGAATCAGCGTAAAGGTAAGCTGGCAACAGAATTGACCTACCATTCAACAATCAGTGGTTGGAAAAAAAATTGTGTGATTGGTATGTGACAGGTCGCCAAGCTAATCAAACAGATGATTGGATATCTCTCTGTACTGTCAACGTGAGATGGTAGTTACAGCCTTCGGCTCAGATAAGGAAGTTGCAAGCCATCGATACAGTAATCCTCAACATCCCCCCAGAACCTAGACAGCACCTAAGCCTCTGTACACCCAGGGAAAACCCTGAGTTACACGGAAGTCAGCCATCTTTAATTTTTATTATTTACACTTGTGCTTCTCCTACTGTGACATGTCAAAATGTCTTCTGTGAAAAAGGTTTGTTGGTGTATAATTCTGAAATATCCTGGTCAGTGGGATTGGTCAAAATATGGTGAGATAGGTTGTTTACATGAGGGGACGTTATGGATTATGTTCCTCTTTATTAGGTGGTGCCACACCTGAGGAGAGCAGATGTTTGAACTTTACCTGGCATTCAGCTGCACTGTTTGTCTATCTGTCATCAGCGCAGACACCCGGTTGTTAAGGAAGCGGAACTGTTACTTGTTGTTGCTGTTATTCGCTCTGAACCCTCATGTGTCACGTTAAATAGCCCACAAACCCCATGGGTTGGGCATGTCGGACATCAGACCACAAATAACCTCTGCCAGGTTTTCTTTTCTTGACCAATATTGTAACTTTGTTTACAGCTTTGTATCCCGGGGGTCCAGATTGATAGCTTTGAAGGTAATTTTTAAAACAGTGTTATGATAAGGCTTGAACTGTTGGGCTTAGTGAACAGCGAAAAGGCACAGAATACACTAAGTCTTTTCGAACATCAAAATTAAACAGAGTGGTGTTTCTTCCCCAATGAAATCACCTTTGCTCATGTGTAAAGAGTACAGACTCTGGCATGCAGAGACCATAATAGCCAGACATCAGTAAGTTTACCTTTTGTTGTCAGTGACAGCTGAGTAAACTGGCAACATTTGTCACTATAGCTGGTGAATATAGTATTCGATGATTTAAACTTTCCTCTTTCTACAGCTTGTAAAAGCATTGTTAATTGAGTGATAATTAAAATGATTCTTGCAGTTTGAAAATTACAAGCTTACAAAAGACGTTTTGCCCTTGTACCGCCCCACACAGATGAAGTAAAAAATGTAAAATATCAGTTATTTCAGTTTGATTCTTTTGATCTGGGTCTAGTCCATTGCATGTCAATGCACCTTGTAGGTTTTTAATTTTTAAATTTTAAATTTTTTTTTTTTTTTCAGTAAAGGTGACTTTTGTAGCACAATGAGTGTCCAGGAGATAACTAGAGAACTGTGGGTAAGCTGAGTGTAGCCAGTTGAAATAGTTTTGTGAGCTAAGGTTAGACATGAGGGGAATATGTCTATATCAAGGCACATTTAACTCCCATGTGACATTCTTTACCATGTTTTAGGAGTTTTTTTTCTCGCTATGTCGTTGGCATGTTTGAACACAAGTATAGTATGATTTCCCTTCCCTTTCCTTTGATCTCTCTCCCATTCCCTGTCTACCCTTTCGATCCCACTGTGTGAATCTCTTTCAACCTCATATAAACCCAGTTGGTGGTAGCGATGCCGTGCGGCTTTCTGCGGTAGGACTAGCTGTGTACCCTGGTTTGAAGTGGAGATGAGCAGCAGATTTGTCACTGCGTGGAGCCAGCTTATATCTCTTAAACTCTAAAACAACGTTAGCAAGAATGTAGAGCTGTTTAACGGACAGCAATTCCCACTGAAGTTTTTTCTGCTCTTGCTCCGATGTCACACTGAGAGTTTCACATACATCTATGTTCTTGTTAAAATGCTTTGTAGTTCCACAGTGAGCTATAGTGAAAAAATAAAAATCTCAGGTCATTTTAGTAATCAAATTTTTCCTTTATGTGTAAAATTAAAGGTGCGATTTTAGAGTGAGGCTGTTCTGTTGAGATCTGCTTAGGGGATTTTAAAAGATGTGCTTTTAATGAGACAATACAGGCAGGATTTTTGAAAAATAATTGCTCTCACTGTTGGTAAATACAGTGTGAAAGAAAGATGGTCTGCTCCAAATTTAATCAGCATCAACATGCATCTAATTCCAGCCCTGCAAATATCACTATGTTTGTGCCTGCAATTTCTCCTCAGAACAAATATTAACCTTTTTATACAATGTAGTATGAAAGATCAGGCATTGAGGCCTGTTAAAAATAATGGTATTGTTGACCTGATGAACTGCAAAGGACAACCACTGTAACTAGCCTTTTTTTAAGCTACTAGTTACATTAAAATCAATTTTTTTATTGAATTTTTTTAATATATTAATCCTATTTGGAAAAAAAAAAAACATAAGCCCACCTAAAACATGAACATTATGTTTTGAGTTACATAGTCTGCAGCTAACCAAATAGTAAATAGCATACCAGGCCCCTGCATCTGTAGATAAAGCTGCAGTAAATTATGCAACTACACCAAAACAAATAAAAAGGCAGGTCTCACCCGCAGCTTCAAGGTGTTGCAGTACGTTGCATTTGTTACAGGTTTAAGTTGGTTTATGTATATGATTTTACTTCTATTCCAGGAAATGCCCATAAATACTGTAGGTTTATCAGCAGCACAGTTATTAACTAAAGACAAACAAGATGATTCATTCTCTACAGAGTCATCCCTAAATATATTTTCAAAAGTGATTCTTTTGTCAGCAGGTTTTTTGGAAATTATGCCCAGCTGTGTCAGTTTATGTATCATGGCTGACTTGACAGTGGACATGTTGTGATAAACAGAAGTCACAGCCCTCTTACAGCTGTATTCCACTTTATCCATAACAAACTAAACCCCTCATGTTAAACAATTTGTTATTTACAGGGCCTTTCCTACATATTTTTGTTTTCTCTAAACCAGACTGACCTCATTTCTCTGATAATAAACCAGGTCATACATACTGTAAGCATTACCATAGATGGTTGAAGTCTAAATCCAAAACGTTTACCAGCCTGCAGTCACAGAAAAAAAGGTTTGAGGCATTTGTGAGAGGTCATGCTAAATTTTGCCTTGTTTTATATTTTAGACTGGAACTGAATATAAAATCATGTGTTTGCCAAGTCTTTTTTTTTAATTGCCAGGGTAAATGCAAGGCTACCACTGGACCTAAGGCACTGTGCGTGCAGCTGAGCCAATGTAATATTTTGCCTTACACACATGCAGGAAGGCAGAGAGCACATCTCTCTCTCTCTCTCTCTGTGTGTGTGTGTGTGTGTGTGTGTGTGTGTGTGTGTGTGTGTGTGTGTGTGTGTGTGTGTGTGTGTGTGTGCGCTGACCCTGTACTCTGGTGTCACTGGTGCTCTTCTGCCTTTAAGCAACACAACCATGTTACAGCTGCTGCTCTTTCAGTGGACACTTAGGTTAACCACTTATGAAAATTGTTGTCCCATTTGGGATGATAGTTAAATAATTTGCAGAAAAAGGTTAAAGAATGAAAATGTCAGTAATATTTTTTTGTAGATTTGGACAAATGTTATGCATTAACCTTGAAAGTGAAATAGTTTGAGAACACATCATGATTCACAAATATAAAAAGGGGCAATTTGAGACTCCCTACATGTCTCATCCCTGCTGGTGTGGTTGAATCAGTCAGAGAAAATCATCTTGCAACACTAGGAAGATACATTTTATGTGGTGAGACAAATGAAAATGAAAATTATGCCACAGGCTGTAGGCCATCAAGGGGTCATGGCTGTAGGGTGTCTGCATGTTTTGTTTGCTTACTGCTTGACTGTTGCCAGGTTACCGCATTGTTAAACCACAAGAAAACCATGCAACAATGGCAAAGACCATCAACAATTTCTAAGTTTGTCAAGAGATGAGTTATGCCTTGTGACTGTGGTGAAAATGTCGATCAACATGAAGTTCAGTTATTAATCCAGATTATTCAGTCATCAGCGCTTAAATTTCACAAAAATCAGCCCTCATACTAACCTTTACCACTTAACTATACTTAAACCTGAAGTAAAGATAAATAAATAAACAAATAAATAAAGCACAACAACCTTTTTGTTTTTTATATAATTCCACTAGGAGTCACCAAAGTAAGAAGTGTTCAAATCCTATTTACATAGTTTACTTTAAGCTCCGCCCCCCATAGTTACTATTGGTGCGCCTGTCAAGCTTTCCATTTGCGCCCAGTACATTAAGCAGCTTACACTGACAACAACGAAAGATTGTCTTTGGGTCTCTGACTTCATAAAGAAGTAAACAGAAGCAGGCTTGTCTTTCGTAGCTGACAAATGACAATTTTCTGGTCGGGACTGGCGCCTTTTGCTAGCAGATTTTATCAACTGTATCTAGCTGGCTGATTAGTGCTTACTCCCTGAATTGGCTGAAAAATTTTTGATGTATCCAGCTGACTCGCTTTAAAACACGAACCATGGACAAAGTTCTTTAATATGCACTTGATGACTTTATACATGATATAATGCTAAGCCTCATGGGTCAGCGCTATACCCGCGTTCTCATGGGTTGATGATCCATGTAGAATACCTAAGTAGGGAGCTGCATTGTTCTTGGCATGCAGGATAGATCTAGTTAGCCCCAGTATTATACCCCTGTATAGCTTTATTGTAGGACTGTGTTTATTGTTATGTATTATCAAAAATATGTTTCACTAATGTAAGAGAGAGAGCTTTGAGAATGAGTAATAACCGACAAGTTTGACAAACTTAATGCTATATGGAATTACAAGTTTAGCTGGGGATGCTGAAAGGTACACCAATCCAACAAAGAGCAGTACAGAGCCACTAACTTTCCCTTACGCTCTGATATACTAGCATGTTTGCTTCCACCCAGTGAATTTGTCAGTCTTGCATGTGGCTTTTTCTAATGTAAACTGTAACCTCACGTAACAGCATAGTCACCTTATGATTTGCTGCTTGGCTTTGGAAGAATTGCAAGGTTACTGCTGTAGTTAATAAGCTAAATGTTAGCTAGGAAAGCTAACATTTGACACTTATGTTTGAGAAGACAAATACACTGTTTGACGCATTCCTTACCCTTTTGCTGTTTCATTTGTACTGCAGCCCCATGCACACCACTTCAACGTGGAGAAATCCGAATCTTGACAGGGCCACTTTTGCAAAGCGAGGATGGGATGGGCGTTTCTCGGGGAAGAGGTTTAGCAAATTAATTACACATTTTGGCATAGGTAAAATGTTTTTGTTATTCCATTATTTCACTTGCAACTTCAGTGGGCGTTATTAATACATATGCCTTTGATGCCAAAACAAGCCTATTTTCTGCCTCGCCCCTAGTGTGTTACAGGCTGTGACATCAAATGCAGGACCTCAGTAGTCAGTCACTGTGAACGCAAAGTATCTGTGTCGCACCCGGTGAATTTCAGCTAACTGCGGATGCCAAATTAGTGATGATATTTATTTAACGATTATTTGTGTAGTATAAAGATAAGCCTTACAGATGTATACTGTGTAAGCAGAGGCTGAAACACTAACCAAAAGACAGACAAGCTATGAGGCACACCAAAAGTCTTCTCCAATTTGTAAAATAATTTGTTCTACTTTTTAAAGTCAGCTAACAGGAATTGATAAGCAAAGGTAAAAACTGACTTTTAATATCATCTCTAGAATAACCGAGAAGAAATCCATACAACAGATGTTGAAGTAAATATGTTATTTAACTTGTGAAGTATCTAGCTTGAGAAAATGACTAATTACAGTAGGCGTAGCTTATTCATGCTGTTCATTATGACACGCTGTGCCATGGCCTCCAGTACCATTGACATCAGGCAGCTGCCTGGATCATACAACGCACACCAACTCTACAGAAAGGAATGTCCCTTCAACAGAATGCAGATACCCTCTAGTCATGACCCTGTTTGGATTGTTATAGGTGCAGTGCAGCATGGCAGAGGCTGCTCCACTGGATTGGCTTGACTGCCTTCTGCCATCCAGAAAAAGAGAATTAGCTCTTTGGAAAGTCTCCAAGCAAAAAAATGAAAGTGATAAGCAGCGCAATGAAGGAAAAATAGCCTTTTGTTGCAGCATGTACTCAGCAAACTTCAAAGAGAAGTATGTCAACAGAAAAGCAAGAGAGCAGACATGACTTGCATTAGTTACCGATGCAGAAATCATGATTTCTATCAGTCATTATGAGGACTGCAGACACAGACTGTAGCCTTGCTGGTGACTCATAAAAAATATTGTTTTAGTGCTTTACCGGAGTGCTTCTTGAAAGCTGTTAGAAACAATAAATATTATTCCTGTATCACCTAGATTTTCTTTCAGAGACCCAAAAAATCGAATCAGCCTCTCCAAATTTGTGGACATTATTATAGTTGTACTTGACCTGTAACATAACACAAATATGACAGCTACTGTTCAGACAGTCAGTGTTATATTTCAGAGGCTGAATTAACTCCGTTTGTAATGTTACATTAGCCTGTCAGTCAAAATTACAAAAGTGTCTGGTTGCAGTTAAATAAGAAGAGAGCTGTCTTCTGAAGGGTGTCCAAAACTAAAACCCAAAGTGCTTGCTGTACATTATATATGTACATTGTACACAGTTCGTGAAAGCTTTTGCATTTATCAACACTTATGAGTAGGCGCATTTTCCTGAAGAAGAAAAAAAAATCCTCTAGCAAACAGAAAGTGAAGTACCTTACTGGAGGTAGCATTAGTGTATTGTTTTGAATAAATCAGAGGATCACAGTAGTTTTGGATGGGCAGTATCATTCACCTTGGTGGAATAGACAAACACAAGACTGTTACAGTTTATCCACTCAGATGAGGGCGAGTGAAATTGCCCTCAGGACAAAATTATTTCAAGGATTTTAAAATTTTCGGCTTTGAGGAGTCCCAGTTGTAGTATCAAAAGGTTGTTCTTGTCAAAATAATTTTTAAACAATTTTAGATTCAGAGTCAGATTTTTTATTGACACAAGACAATGCTGAGATGGTCTGGAGTATGAACAAAATATGCAATGCTGTCACAACAGAACAATTGTACCTGGCAAGAATGAAGTGAAACATAAATTATGTAAGCAAGAGAACACTCTTTAAGAAGGCACCTAATTAGCATTTACTTTTGGCCTTATCTGTTTGTAATAACAAAATTAATTTAAACATTAATGGGCGGTTTATATAGTACTTTACCAAGTAGTTTTCTCCACAGTATTTCTAATTATGCTTACTTAAGAAGTAGTAAGTGATAATTAAGTGAACCAGGCTTGTCTCCTGCAAATCTTACAAGTTCAGTGAAATATTACTGCATGTGAACAATTTAAAAACTAATGTTTCACTGTGTCTGTCACAAATAGCGAATATCTGTAGCAGCCTAACGAGGCTTTGATTTTTCTTTTGCAAACAAACAACCCATCAGAATGATGTAACTCATTTGGATGGGGACACTCAAATTAGCTCTCAGTTTCCTTTCAGATTGCCAGGATCGGGTCTCCAGTCCCAACTCCCATTGCAATATGGAAAATTAGCATATGAGGTATGCAAGCCAGGCATGTGACCTGACTCATCTGGTTTCGGCGGCACTCCCTGGCTCAGGAACAGAGCTAAACATTGTGCTTATGATTGCAGAGAAAGACCTATTTTACTGTTTTCTATGGGCTTGCACTTAGAAATATAATGTTGTACCAAAAAAACATTTCTCGAAGTTCAAAATTAATCACTTCATACTTTTCAGTCTTCTTGAAAACTGACCAATAATCATAGTATTTAAATGTGGTAAATTTATTGTAATCTGGGAAATACTTATCACTTAATCTCAGTAAATTAATTTTTTCATCCTCATGTCTAATAATTTGGCAGTAAGTAAATCGTTATGCCTTCCTGTAAAACTAAACATAACTGACACAGTTGCTGCACGTAAAACAGCTGAAAACATGTATATCTTAATGGCCAATTTCAAATTTCTGTGCAGGGAACACGTTCAGAAAAGGTACCTTTCGTTTCTCCAGACAGGTGCACATTATTATGCAATTGGTCTTTAATGAGCATGCCGTGTTTGTACAGATCTGTCTGAGCTGGAGGCCCGTCTTCATTCATTTTAGATGAAGTGCCTGGAGAGATACCACATCAATATTCATGCACTGACGATTACAGGAAGCAGGCAAAGATATTACTGCACTGTTAAGTGCAAAGAAATGTCAGATGTAAACATGTACAATATGATTTATGATATTTAAATGACACACAATTAGATTAATGGTTTGAACCAACCTCCCTGACCTCCATTAAAGACACATTTAATAATTACCCTCCAAGACATTGGGCAACACTTCAGGAAATTCAGTCATAATGAAGGAATGGACTGATTTAAATGTTTGATATTTGATTTGGTGACGTACTGGAAGAGTTTCCAAACATTTTCTCATTGCATTAAAGAGAGACAGTCATCCATTGCATTAAGGGAGTATGCAATAATTCCACGAATAACCAGCTTGTGCAACTATGAGAATGAGTTACCTGGTCACTGTCTCCCTAGTATCTTCTAAAAGTGCAAATACTGTGGAGCTACAGCTGAAGATGCTAACGCAAGCAAAGATTTCCACCAAGGATTTCAGCTTTGTGCTTCTGAAGCATCACCTCTCAGTTGATGTGTGTGGATGGCTGATTTCCAAAGTAGCTGAGGTAGTATTGATCTGCTAAGATAAGGAGGATATGGGTATATTTGAGCGGCACTGTGGGGAGGGAATGAATACTGCTTGAGAGGCTGGAGAGAATGTTAACTCAAGCACCAGTTTTACCATGAGGTAAAGTGCCAGTTTATATTTAAAGACTTTTTTTTAATTCAAGTATTCAAGAGAGAATCAGAATTTTCTCATGGCAATAGTGAAGACCTCCCTCCACATAGTCATACGAACTAAATCTCTAAAAGTTAGGTGGTGATGATCATGTGAAGAGGATGAAGGAGACTCTGCTGTCACCATCTTGATTGCATATAAAGGTTTATTACAGAGAATTACAGCTTCAAGTCAGGCATCTGCAGATCTGCTCGTTAGAGGTTGTGAAGCCAATGAACAGCTCTGAAAATCAGTCTTGACCACCGAGTCTTAAATAAGGCATTTGTTTTCCTAAAAACTGTCACTAACATATGGTTTCAGTCACAAAGCTTTAACTTCCTTTTCCGAACTGTGAGGCAACCTCTGAGGACCTTTTGACCTACGGCCTCTCTGTAAACACAGCTATACATATGTAAACATACACCTTAGTTTACTTTGCATAAAGTAGAATAAGAAAAGTGTGTCAAACTATAGAAAAACCCATTTACAATATTGTTTCAACATTGTTTGCTGTTCCTATGTTTATTTGCTGTCTTTTATGATTTGTGAGGATAGATAGAGATTTGAATAATATGATCAACTGTGTGTCGTGTTGCAGTGTATAATATGATGACATCAGGTTAATGAGACACCTGCCAAAATGTCTTGCTAACTGGGAAAATCAGATCTCTTATTGTTTGGGTCTAATTCCCACCTAGGTGTTAAACAGTCTGATAGATACAGAAAAACAATGATGAATAGCTTTTGTTTGCCATCTTAATAGAACAACACAATCTTGGCAATGTCATTATGGTAAGCCATCTCCACTGACAAAAGAAACCGGGTAAACATACTTAATATTCATCAGTAGCCTTCAACACAGTAAATAAAGTGGAAAAAGAACAAACACAGACTTTGACATTATTTACATCTATTCGAATTAACTGGAACATATTTATTTTGAACTTCTTTTACACTCTTCACTGGTTCTTTTTAATCATCATTTAGGTATAGTGTTTGAGGCGGAGCCAACAAAGGACACAGTTAATCAGTGGTGGCCAAATCTGAAAACTCACAATAAATCATGGTGTTTGTGTTTTTTTTTTTTTGTTTTTTTTTCTCCCTTCTATGTACTGTGCCACAGATTTCGATTTTTTTTTTTTTTTTTTTTTTTTTTCTTTTTCTGAGAAATTGCTTTTTAATTCCATTTGTTCACATTATATTTTCCACGCCCTGCTCAATAAAATGGGAGGTTAACAAACACAAGAAAAAAATATTATATTTTTTTCCAATTGCTAGAGCCATCTGTTAGTAGATGCTTTTCCATCCAGAAAGAATGAATTTACTTGAAAATGTGAGAGTATGTCAAATCAGCCTAAACAGAGTCTAAAATGAGGAGCAGGTTCTCTTCAATATTCATTTTCTTGTGCATAATGTGTCTTGTAAATAGCTGTTGTATTTGGTGGGAAAAACTAATTGGGTTTTGGAAATTAGATGGAGAAAAGCATATGTTTACCTTTAGTGTAACTACAGGTGACTCTGGAATCCTGAATTTATCAGCTTGACTACTGGAAGATGTTAGCCTATTGTTACCCGCAATTACAATGTCTGACCCATATTTGCATGAATCCAATAGGGGGCAATGGTAAAGCCATTGGTCCTTTCATTTATATTAGATGTGAAGCACCTGAGGCAACAGGCTCGTAACTGACAAACTTTAGGAAGCCAAAAGTTGACTACCAGGGGGAGCTGTTCATTCCCTGTCACCGCCAGCCTGTGCCACCTATATGTTATAAAACAGCAACAGCTTAAACCTGCAGTTGTAGACAAATTGATGTTGCCACCTACAGGCAAAGGAAGAAACAGCTGCGGCAATTTCAGCACCTGCACCACCTGCAGGCAATAAGTGTTACAGCTGCAGTTGTTACAGCTTTTTGCTGTAGAACACTAAATGTTTTTATTTATTCAATCTTTTTTTAAGATTTTATCATTTATTTCCCTTTCTGAATTTATTTTAACAAAGTTCTTTCGCACACTTGACTGACAGATATGTAAGCCTTAAAATTTTTTTTTTTTTCAGTAGAAACCTAGTAAGCGCTGCGTGGTGTGTGATTGTTGCTTTGACATACATTATTTTCAAAACATCCAGCAATAGTGGCTATTTTCACATGTTGTAGAAGTTGTTCAGAATTAAAATGGAACTGATTTCTGAGACTTGGCTTTGGAAATCTACTCAGGAAGTTCCAGTGGAATCATTATCAACATCAGAAGGCTGTACTGTTCCTCAGTCCGCACAGGCAAATAATTACTACTAACTAAAGGCAGGTGTATCCGTCCAAAGAAAACCGAGTGAAAAATGAAATGCAAGAAGCTTTTAACAAAGGGCTAACAAAGATGCAGCTGGTTGTAGTTAATTTGATTAGTAAAAATTACTGTGCAGATGCGAAAATCCCTTTTTGCATCCAACGCATATGGCATCAGCTCCCACTGAAGCACTACAGTAAATCCTGAATGCCAATTAGGATACTGACAAAATTCCTTAACAACAGTTGAAACACAGGCCCATAAATGTCTGATCTTATCATCAAAAGGTGAACTTACTTGTTGACAATGAGCTAAACATACATGTTAACAGTTGCAAGAAGACCTACCATTTTTTTTCATTACTGCCGTTTTGGGCTTACTGCTTTACAACCAAATGTTTTTATTTGCAACTATTACCTTTCACAATTACACAAAATGTTATTTCAGGCCTAAATCTCATGTCAAAAACCAAATAAATCATTCTTAACTAAAAATTCACCCAAGAAAAGATCACACTATTGTAAATGATTTAAAAAAAAATAATAAAATAAAAAAAATACTCAAGACCAATCCAATGACCAACCTAATAATGTGAACATTAAAAAATGATTATGGGTATGTAGGCCTGGGAACACTTTGAATGTATTCATACTTACTGATAACAATTAAGTCATTCTAAATAATGATAGTTCTTTGTATGGTAAGAAACAAACAAATATTTTGCATGCATGTCTGACACACTGTAACCTTACATTCGCTTCAAAACTGTTTCCTACCATTAAAAAAAAACACCACTCTAGCAGCTAGCCACTGTAGTTAGACCTAGTTCATTAACTTCACTGCAGTCAGGGGTACATGTCTACATCTGCAGCTATAAATTGCTGCGCCTTTTACTATTCTGGCTGATAGGTAGCACAACTTGTAATGGAACAGATCCGAGATGCAGCTCTGAAGTTGCTGGTGCTGTTTTTTTCCCCAGATATGACTCCTGCATGGATAATAAAGACCAACATTCATAGTTGAGAAACATTACAGCACATCTCAGCTCTGCTGAATGTGGTATCAGAATAATAAATTCACTCTTTTTCCCCTCTTCACTCATTGTCTGAGTGAATTTGATGATTTTATGATATTATTCAAGCACCAGACGACTGCTTTTGCATGCTGATACCATTTGGTCTAGCAAGCTGCTCAAAGAAGTCTGCTCCAAGTTGCTCTGTGTGCATAGCTGACACTTGTTGTGATTTGATGCGTTAATGTGCTAGAAAGGCGGATTTTCCTCATATCGATGAACCAAAGCATTTTTAATATAGCTTCCAAATCTACATAATTCTCACTGATAGCAAACACATTTACGTCTTGTTTGTTTTTCTGAACTTAAATATGTGATAATTTAGCTTGTTATTCAAGCCTTTTTTTGGCAGCCAACACACAAGTTTTGAATGACCAAAACTTCACAATACAGTTGAATGTGCCGCAGAGCAGTCTGTATTGAGTTTTTCCCATCCTGCACAACAAGGTAGCATGAAAAAGCTTGGGCACCTCTGGTCAAAATGTCTGTTAATGTGAATAGTTAAGCGAGCAGAAGATGAACTGATCTCCAAAAGGCATAAGGTTAAAGATGACACATTTCTTTAATATTTTAAGCAAGATTACTTTTGTATTTCCATCTTTTACAGTCCAGGCCATCTTGCTTGCACTGCTCTTTTGAGGTCCATCCACAGATTTTCAATATTGATTAGATCAAGGGACTGTGAGGGCCATGAAATAACCTCAGCTTGTGCTTCTTGAGGTCGTCCATTGTGGATTTCGAGGTGTGGTTAGGACCATTATCCTTTTGTAGAAGCCCTTTTTTCATCTTCTTCTTCTTTTCAGCTTTTTTAGAGACGGTGTGATGTTTGCGCCCATAATTTTCTGGTATTTCATTGAATCCATTCTTCCCTCTACCAGTGAAATGTTCCCTGTGCCACTGGCTACAAAACCAGGTCAAAGCATGATGGATCCACCCCTCTGCTTAACAGTTGATGAGGTGTTGCTTTCATTAAATCTACACCTTTTTTTTTTTTTTTTTTTTATACAAACGTACCTTTGCTCATTGCAGCCAAGAAGTTCTATTATACAATTCGGGAAATGTTTCCAAAATGCATCCCACTTGTTTAGATGTTTCTTTGCAAACTTCTGATGCTGAATTTTGAAGTAAGGATGCAGTTTTCTTCTGATGACTCTTCCATAAATGTCATAATTGTGCAGGTGCTGCTGCACAGTAGAACAGTGAACAACTACTCCAGAGTCTGTTGAATCTTCCTGAAGGTCTTTGGCAGTCAAATGGGGGTTTTGATTTGCCTTATTAGCAATCAATGAGCAGTTCTCTCAGATTTTTTTTTTCTAGGTCTTCGAGACATTAACTTAACCTCCACTGCTCCAATTAACTGGCATTTCTTAATTACATTACAAACAGAGGAAACGGCTACCTGAAAATGCTTTGCTATCCTCTTTTAGCCTTCTCCTGCTTTGTGGGCATCAGTTATTTTTAATTTTCAGTGCTAGACAGCTGCTTAGAGGAGCCCATGGCTGCTGATTGTTGGCACAAGGTTTGAGGTGTCAGAGTATTTATAAAACTTTGAAATTTGCATCACTTGACCTTTCCTAACGGCGACTGTGAACAAGCCATAGCCCTAACAAGCTAATTAAGGTCTGAGACCTTGGTAAAAGTTATCCGAGAGCTCAAATCTCTTGGCGTGCCCAAACTTTCGAACGGTTCTTTTTTTTTTTTACTCTACAATTTTGTACAAAACAAAAATAATACACTAATCTTGTTTTAAAATGCTGACAAAAATGTTTCGCCTTTAACTTGATGCCTCTTTAGAGTTCAGTCCATCTTCTCTACTCATTTAACTATTCAGTTATTGAAATTTTGATCAGGGTTGCCTAAACTTTTTCATGCCATTGTACTATTACGCAGAACTCTCTCAGGATTATGTTACCTCTATTACCTTGGCTGCAAAATAGTTTATCAGGTGGATAAAGATTGCAGCCTCCGTGATGTTGTTTGCCCCAGAGTGCCATGCACACACAGCATTTCTGAACTTGCAAGATTAAATGTTGAGACCCGGATGATTTCTACAAGCCTGGCAAAATCATCTTCCATGGAAATAAGGTCAAAGAAAGGGAATTTATCTATACCTTGATCTGAACCACAGTATGACTAATTGGTGGGGATTTAAAATTCAGATTTACGTTGTTGGCACCCTTTCTGCTTATAAAGGGGATCGACACAGTGTGGATGTGCTTTATCTTTGCAAAGACTTGAGGTTGCTTATTTCTAAAGCTACAGGAAAATAGATAACAATCAGACAGTTTCTCTTCTGGACAATGATTCAGGAATTTTTTGGAGTGTTATCCAGCTTTCAGTGAAAATGGCCCCTAACCTCCAGTGTTACAATCAGGCATTACCTCACCCTTTTCCCCTTTATGCCGATAGAGAGTAACAGTAAAAAAAAAAAAACTAAAAAAAAAAACGGGAAGAAAAGGGCTTTAGAGAACTAGAGTTCATTCCAGCTCTACCGATGCATGCTGGTCCAAGGGCATGAATGCAGGTCTGAAGGTTAATTGCTACCAGATGTTCATCCTCAATAGTTTGTTAATGGAGTAAAATGATATAGTGAATTACCCAAGCTATAGTAAGAGTTAAAGTAAGTAGGGTACATGATGAGTCCATGCTTAAGGACTGTGGCACTAATGTAATGAATGGCAGCAGCCTACAATCTATCAATATAATTCTTGAAGGAAGTCTTATCTTTGACACATCTTGGTTTTGCCCCCCCCAAAAGACAAAGATCTGAAAAAGATATTTGAGTTGAATGTAGCTTTATTCACTACTGTGGTAACTGATATTTGTTTTAAAAGCCTTCTCTCCTTCAAAACAGCCTCCTAACACTCTTTTGAAAAAACCTCACCTATGAGATTATCAGACACTTTGCGTGGCAGTGTAGATTTACAGAATACGAGAGATGGGACTAAATAACAACACTACCCTTAAACCTAAAACAAAAAAGCCAACATAAAGCTTCTGAATAAAATAAGATTAGCTTGGGGGGAAAGAACCTGGGCAGTTAAAAGTGATCATACCAGCCAGCCTTTTTCCTCTGACTTTGGAGAGTGTCCCACCACTGGCATAAAACCTGATGGCAACACTGATTGATGATGCTGTATGTTCATTATAATTTTGTTTACAAAAATAACAAAGGAGTGTAGTTGGAACCATAAAACTGTGGGGCAGATTGAGCCACAAAAATATATTTGAAATGTAAAGGAGCTGCTCTGTGAACGTGTTATCTTTTGGACAATCAAGGATTTTGCATTAGCTTAACAATTGAAAGAAATTAGAAATAATCTCTTCTATTTTTCTTATGCAATAATGTAAAAACTAGCACAAGCTACCCTATGTTTCTTTGGTGCCTTTCTGACCTTGACCTATGCTTTATCGTTTTGGTATTTTAGCTCTCTGTGCATTGTGTACAGCATAAAGGTGGATGACACATCAGACTGAAATAGGAGTCTGGTGTCATATGTTCTTTTGTAAATGTCTTACAATATTTAAGTTTAGTCTACCACTGCATTTTGAGTTGTTTATAGCCACTTCACCTTTTTTACTTTTTGTTTACTGTATTAAAAGTCATATTAAAAGTTAGTTTCCTAATTTAATCAGTATTTTACACTGCTCTTGGTTCACTCTCATGGTCAAGGTGCTTCTTTGGCCACAATATCAAGGATCAGGCGACCTTAATCAATATGCACTGTATTTGGGCTTTGAGGTATAAATATAATAATCGCAGTGCTTACCTGTATCAACTTTGAATCCAATCAAGAGGCTTTTAAGGGGCTTGTTATTTAAATCCATTGATCTACATTTTATACTCCCAAAACTACAGGAATGCATATACATGTTTGTGTTATCTTTATCCTCCCTCTGGGAACTTCTAGGACAGCTCTGCAGCTCCACTAAATCCTGGAGGGACTGGGTGTCTTCTCTTGTTAAGAGCATTGATAAACTGCTTTTGCTTCTGTTCCTAAAAGTGGAACCGAAAGTTCACCACTCTTCAGGTTTTAGGCCAGTTAGGACTAATTTCTCTAATTACCCTTGGATGCTCCATAAATACAGACCTAGAGCTTACATTATCCCACAGGATGGCAAGGAACTGAGAGGTTGCATCATTATCCCAAATGCAGATAAGTGTATGTGCAGGATTAACTAGACTTCTATGAAGCTCAGTTGTTTCAGGACATTCTTAATAAATTAAGAATGTTCACATTCAGAATGAGAGAAAAAGACTCACGAGCTCATTTCACAAGTTTATTTTATTGCAGGTCATTAAACAAACCTAAACCATTTGGATTGAAATAAATCTTATAACTTTCAGTAATGTTCTTGCTGGCTTGCAATCGTCACCTGACAAAACTAGCCAATGGCACTTCATCAAGTGAGCAGGAGAAATGGCTGCGTGCTCTAAACAGGGATTTGAGGATTAACTCTCCTTTATGTGGGAATATAAAAGACAGGCTGGATTAGAAGAGAAATGATTAATGTTGAGTTGTGCATGGACAAAGACCAATAAATATTCAGTTATAATCCTCCAGTCTAAAATCAAGATGACAAACACAAAAAATGAACCTGGAGGTGGAAGTAGAAGAGAATTGAAAACATAAATATAAATCAAGCCACGGGAGACAGAGGACAACAGTGGCTTTGTGTGTGTTTGTTATTGCATGATTCATAATTTTGTTGTATGATATTTTAGTATTAGACCTTCAATGAGAATACTTTTGCAAAAAAAGGACATTTTGGCCATTTTTTCTTCGAGAGGCAATTGAAGGGATTTTCTCAGGAAAAAGGCTTTAAGCCACTGAGATCTTAATGTACAGTATTTCGTCTCATGGTCAGTTTAGTTATTAGACAATGGCCTAAGTAAATCCCACACTCATCCATGCTCATTAAATATGTGAGATTTCATGTGTGAAATGAGTGCTTATTTCCTCTAATGTTTAATTTCATAAAAGTGTCTCGCATGATATTACCTCTGCTATACAACAGTGCATGAAACACTGCGTTGAAGATATAGAAGGAGGTTTAGGAGTTCAGCTCAGGGTTAACTGGTTAGAGATGGTCCATAAAGTATTGTATACTACAGCATAGGTTGGGTATTTTTTTCTAAAGTGAAGTGTCATTGTAAAATCACTAAATTCCAGTTGAACGTACTTGCTTTAAAAAGTCAATTAAAAGCTGCTTCTTACCTTATTTTTTCATTTTGTTAGTCTGTAAATACGGTCTCTTTTGGGGATACATTTTTAAAAAAGTCTGTAATTAATTTCAGTATTTAGTCTCAGTCTTTAAGCTTATCAGTTACACTCATTACTAATTTACAATGTTCATTAATGTGTTCATTACCCAAAAGGAAGAAATATCAGATATTTATTTGTTGTGATTTTGATTACATACCTCAATGTGTATGCCAAAGGCACAGCACACATAAAAGTACACATGTGCATAATGTGGTACAATAACAAATACATTTATACATAAACCATACAAGTTAGAGTATGACTCCTGAGTCCTTGTCACAGGATTTAAAGAAGCACCTGAGCGAAGGGGGGCAAGAGGTAACAGAGCAGTGAAAGCAGAAAAGAAAAATAAAGCGGAGGAACATAATGTGGGAATGATTTTAAAACACTCATGAAGTGTAGTTACTATGAGGTGAGTCATAGATTCACATGTATTTTGACTAATGAGAAGGGAGTGCAGAGGAATCTTTTGCAAACCAGCCTAGCTAAACTCGTATGTTGGTAAATTAAGCTTTATACCCTTCCGATGTAGTCATTACAGGGACATTGGTGACATGGTACTGGGCAGCAAATTGAAACTGGCGTTAATCAATAAGTGACTTGGTCTGTTTATAAATGACAGCAGGGGTGATTCAAGAAGTTAATAAGGAGAGGACAGGGACAAAATCAGGATATTATTTCACCCTTAAATAATGCTCTGCACTTTACAGGGGTGAAGTACTGTACTCCTATCATGAAAGTGTGGCATTGATGAAGACATATTTTGTTCTTACTGTCTAAGATTTATCCTGAGCTATTTGGCCAAGACAAAGTAAGTAGAGCTCATCCTCTGCATACCAAAGAGAGAGGTAAAATGAGGATAGATTACCAATTAGTGAGACAGCGAGAGACAGTGAAAGTCTCCAAAGACAGTTTACTGGGGCGCCCAGGGTTCCTCCTCCTTCCAACTTGCCAGTAATGCGGAGGAGATGGTCCAAGACATGTTCGTAGATGTTACCACTATGGACCCATGCTGGCACAAAACAATCCCTTGCTGAGGAAGATTAGATTTTTTTTTTTTTTTTTTTTTTTAGGAGAATTGTATACAGGACTTGCTGCTTGTTTGCTTTTCTGTTTATCCTCCTCCCTCCCTCTTTCTCTTTGTGATTCACAAGTTGACCCACATGACATAATAATAGTGTCTGGGGAAAAAAAATCCTTTTGGTTGCTCTCAAATTGGAAGGAAATCTGCAACATCAAGCTAGAATCCACATGGATCTGTTTTAATGAGGTTGAGTCATGCTGCAAAATATTTCTTCATCTTTTAGCCTTTTTCTGTGCAACTAAATTAATCTTGAGGAATACTGAGGTAGAATTGAATTGCGTGTGCGCGCGCGTGTGTTTGCTCTCTTGCGAATGCTTGCACATGTGTACTGTGAAATTAACAGCTGTGGGCTATGATCATCCACAGTCCAAAGAGACAAAAAAGAAAATCAGGCACATGAAATAGGAAAAAAGTGAAAAAAAGAGATTTCAGGTGTGCTTTGACTTTTCTACCTCAAAGCCAGTGACCCCAGTCCCAGTCGCCAAAAGATGGGAAATGCATGTCATATCGAGTCTCATTTGTAAGTCCTCATTATCCGTAATTCACTTTTAAATTTTCTCTCACTCCGGACACCACCACCAGTGGCATTTCTGGCTGCACTGATAATGCAAAATTTCAGTCAGTCACAGTGATATTAAAACGCAGTCAATAAACTGCTCTTTAGTGACCTTTTATGTTGTCACAGGGTTTGACCTTTTGTTGCAATGAACCAGAAGTGGCTTCTGAATGGCAGCATTGACACGGCAATTGCAAATGACATGTGAAGACAGTGATGTACTGTAAGTGCCATGTATGGATATGATCTCCCATTTATATAAAGGACAGAAATGCCCAAAATGAGAACATGTGGAAAAATAGGGGGAACATGCAGAAGAGGGGAAGGAAGGGATCATGACCTTCATTGATACTGGTAGCAATGGGAATGAGAGTGATGGTATTTGAGAATCCATCAAGCGTGAGGCTGGTCACCTCTAATGTCAGAGATGATTACGCACTAATTGAAGTAATCTAGTCCTGCCACTAATCACAGTTAAAGAATCCACCCTTTTATCACCTTGGACCGGATGTCATGTGGACTTGATGACCCTGACACTTTTAAATCAAGTTGCACAAGTGGAAAAAAATGGGAGTTGGCATGATACAATGGGCCATCTACCACTTTCAAGGGCATTTGGCTTTCAGTCACTTAGGCTTTCACATTGAGTGTAGTGGGTTGTTCAGCTGAAATATATAGTTTTAAAAAAGTGCTGCAATATAAAAAGGTGTAGATTTAGAGCAGTGCCTTGTAGGCAGATATATAAATAGTGAAACTTCAACAAAATCAGTAATTGAGTATGCCGGCTAAATTACCAGAAATAAAAGGAATGATTCTAGGGATGCAACAGTTATTTTCTTTATCGATCAATTTGTTGATTATTTTCTTGATTAGTTGATTTATTGTATTATCTATTGAATGTCAGAAAAAAAAAATATTTTTCAGTTTTTTTTCTTACAGTTACTTGTTTTGTCCAAATAATAGTCCAGAGCCTAAAAATATTTAACTTGCTGTCATCTCAGACAAAGCAAAGCAGCAAATCCATCACGTTTGGTAATTTTGCTTGAAAACCAATTATTTCAGCAGCTAATGATTGTTTTCATTATTGATTAATTGTTTTGTCAGCAAAATGTCACAGAATAGTAGAAAAGTGTCCAAAGCCCAAGTTAACAACTTTAATTGATTAGTCTTTTTTTTTTTTTCTGTCTCTTTTTATTTCTACAACCTACGGTTGGAACCCAAAGATGTTCAGTTTTCTTTCATGCAAAAAAAAAAATAAAAGCATGAAATCATCACTTTCAAAAAGCTGGATCCAGGGAATGTTTGGCTTTTTTGTTCCAAATTTACTCCAATAATCATAGTTAAAGATTAATTCTTTGTTGATTGATTAATCAGTTAATTGACTAAATATTGGAACTCTGCAAAAAAATCACTTATCAGAATAGTAAAAAGACCATTTAAAGGGGCACCAATTTTACACATGAAGATCGGTTTGTTTGCTGTGATGAGTACTACTCAACCTATGATAATAACTGCGTAATCTGGAGGAGCTTTCTGAAGTCTGAGAAAATTATCCTAATAATGTCATCAGGGTTATGTTGGATTGGGCTTGAGACTTCAAATTTTTAACAGAAAGCCTGTAATATGAATTTGGGATGTGGAGTTGAGACTCTTAGTATTTATCAGGCAGAGAAGCTCTGACAAAAGACACTATTGAGTTAGACAATGGGAATTGTAGGATCCAGTGTTTTTGGAGCTTGACCCATATTTAGGACAAAAAGTCAGGATGTCTCGATCTCTGCTGCTTAGATTTTGACTATTCTTTTGTTTTGTTTTTTTGTTTTTTTGATGATGCAGTTATTCCAAAAATTTAATTGAAAATAGGCAGGCTGATGTACAGGCTATAAACAACAGAGCACCTACCAACCACAGCTGTTTTCACACTGTGGCAGTTGTTACAGAAGATTTGGTTCGTACTCTCCACCAGGATCTAGATGAACATTTTTAGCAGACTCAATTAGGATTATACTGTTTGCTGTTGTGATACTGCATATTTTATGTGTTAAAATTTTATCTCACTACCCTTCTCCGTGAAGTGCTGTGAACATTAAGTGAATATTTTGACTTTTTTTATTGTCCAGTTACAACAAAATGTCAGTATTTTTTGTCCATTGAGCTAATTTGGGGGGTAAAAGGGAGAAACCAAACTTTAATGCAGGGCTTCAGTTCACTTAAGAGCAAAAATCATGTGTCTTTTCTACTGTGCTGAGGTGCCGCGAGAGCAGGAAATAGGGGTTGCCGGTCAGTCCGACTTCTTCACTCACAGTAACTCCAATTCATGATATTATTGCAGTTAAGGTCAGACTGAGCAGAAACACAGAATGAAGGAAAAGAGGGCCAGATAATGAACATGTGACAAAGCGAGAAGGTATATTGGGGGGGGTGTTGTGTATGTGTGCCATTCAAGTCATCTGATAATTTTATGGTGAATGAAAAGTGTAGCGATGCGGACCCTGCTCTTTTAACTGGTTTTGATGTTGTTCTTTGGACCAGAAATCTCTAAGAACAAGAGGCTGTCTCCTTGTCACAGTGAATATATACCACCTACTTCCAGCCCGCCTGCCATGCTTGTTGCTCCTTACTCCATGTCCTCATGCAGTTTCCAATAGCAACCACCTGAACTAAGAGATTTTTCCGTTGACAGATTATTATGAAAGATATCTTTTCTCCCCTCTACTGCATCTACCTCTGTAGATCATTGTGGAAGATGCTGCAAATTTGTACTCTCGAGCTCACTGAGTTTCTTAGTGAGGAAAGAGCTATGGGGGTGGATTGGGAGGGAGAGGGGAGGGCAGGCTGTTGCACATGTCTGTTGCCATGGGGATTCTGGCGCAGTGACTATGCAGTAATGCGGCTGCGGGAATGGAGGATTTGTTTTCACAAGGGAAGCTCTGGCAAAAAAATGGAGTGTGCATGAGCTGGAGCCTCAGCCGCCAATTATGTTGAGGGAGCATTTATTTTAGAAAGAGTTAGCAAGGCTTTACTTAGACCATGAGCAAGGTGCCGCATCAGAGACCCATGATGTTTTCATACTACCTCACCATCCAGATTAAATTAAGCATCGGCCACCACACAACTGGTTAGGAAGAAAAATCCATTTCACTAAGGGGAAGACAATGGAGAGCTAAAGGAGGCTTCATAATTTCATGTTCCCAAGATAAACGTGTTAATCAAATAAAAAGCCTGCACAGAAAACAGTAAATTTACTGTTCAAGAAGAGGAGCCTATTTGCGATATCGCCAATAAAATCACTAATATAGGCTTAGATGAATTAATTTTAATTAATAATAAACAAACTCTGTCCTTTAATTTGCATAATTTGAAAGAAAACATTTTAGCCATTTTAATATTGGAAATGGCAGTAACCCTTTAGTTGTACGTAGTAATTCAGAGTCCAATATATTTTAGGTCAGGGTAAGATGATAAAACTCACTGACAGAACTAGTCATTATACAAGACTTGTCAGTCACTGGGCTCTTTCTGCGTTCACTCTACACTAAATTGTCACCTTGACTCTATTTTGATGCAGCCACAGCTCTACTGTAAAGCAATCAGTGGCCTGGAGAAATTTAAGTGCTTTAAAGACCATTTACAATTTTCAGTGGTGAACAATGTATTTGTATTCTACACAACTAATTTTGATGTCAGGCACCAAGGACAAACAGGTTTACTTGTAAATTTAGGATACAAATTCAACCATTCTATAACTTTAAAAATTTGAAATGTCATTTTAGGAAAAATAGGTGGCAAGTAGCGGCACTTACAATGTTATGCAACCCTGTCCCCTAGAAATTACATTTAAAACACAATTTAACTGCAACAACAAACACGTTTTGTGGGAAATGTAACTATGACCAGATTACATTTTCTATTAGCGCAATGAGGGAAGTTTGTTAATTACCTCCACCAAGGAGGTTATGTTTTCACCTGTGTCTGTTCGTTTGTTTATTTGTCAGCAGGATTATGCAAAAACTCATGACATTTTGGGGCAGATCCTGGTCATTACTATGAATTTGAATTTTTTCCTCTGAAGTCTTGAGATTGGCCTTGGCAGAGGTCCGCTCTCTACTGAGCACATTTTCTAGTTTATGTATTTGGCAATACATTGATACTGAACTTATAAATAAAACATTTTTTGATTTCCACCAAAATAGTGATCTTGCATCACAATATCCACTTGTAATGACTACAGCAGTATTAAACTTTTTTATGGTTATGTTTAAGAACTCATAGGATTTGGTTAAGGTTTGGGAAAGATCAAGGTCTGGTTTAATAGAGAAAAAGTTCGCGGTGACTCCAAGCGCCGTGTGTTTATTTACTTTTCACAAAAACCACAGATTTTCCCTAACCTTAACCAACGTGCTTTGGTTGGGGTTGGGGAAGCTCTGTTGCCTGAACCTAACCATAGACAGGACTCTGGATATGAATCTGGTGTGACAGTTGTGCGCTTTGTACAATTGCTTTTCTTACAAAACATATTTGCTGTTGCAGTTTTGTATATAAATGTAATATAAACTTTCATAACAGGGTTGTGTTATGAAAGTTTATACCTATCTGTAACAATCTGCACAATTTGTTTTGATGAAAGAACATTCAAATATGAACATCCTATTCGACATAATGCTTTAAATTTCCCCCCAAAAAATCCAGTTAGTTTCCCCTGAGATGTCGTATCAGCTTCTGTTGGCTAGAGGCAGAATTACAACAACTTTTAATGGCAAACCATACTCAAAAGCTGTGGGTGCAACTTAAATAGCAGAACAAGATATGAAATGTTGAACACATATTTGTCAGTTAAATACTGTATTTAAGCCCATAATAGTACTTACTTTTTTAATACATAAGCAAATATTACATATTGCTGATTCCCACTTCAGCTTTAAATCTAGAAGTTATTTTCACTGAACAGAGGAATAAAAGAATAGAATTTTAAACCCAGTTAACATTTGTATAGTTGACAGCTTGACTGAAAGCTGAAGGAACATTCGTGTTGGACTTGACAGAGATCACAACTGTTTCCAATAAAATCATAACAATTTCATAATAATTCGTTTCAGAAGTATCATTTATGCATTAAGTCTTCTTCAAGCTCACAGATTCCTTTTGTCACAGAACAATTTAAGCAGTCGTTGAGGAAGTATTAAGATCATAGAAGTAGCAATACTGTAATAAAATTTAATCACTGGCAAAAGAAAATGTCCCCTAAGTAAAAGTTCATACGTATTATCAGCAAAATGTACTTAAAAAATGAAAAGTGAAATTGCCTGTGTTCTACTATTATTGATAATATTGTTGGATTTTATTACTGTTGTATTAATGTGTAAATAGTATTTAACTGTTGTAGTTGTTCATGGTGGAGCTCATTTTAACTATTAAACTACTGTGCAGTAATTTCATCTATGACAGTGTACATTTTGGAAACACGTGTGTTTTTGATGTAAAATCTTAATCTGTAATGCAGCTAGCAACTACAGCTGTCAGATAAATGTTGTTGGTAAAAAGTACAATATTTCCCACTGAACTGTAGCAGAGTAAAAGAATCAAGTAGCATGAACTTGAGAAACTCAGGAGGAGCTCAGATTTTATTTAATTACAGTATTTCAATCAAGTTCCTTAGTTTCATTCCACCACTGAATTTAAGTATGTATTTAGTGCTCATTTCTTAGTAAATCAATTAGCAGTGGTACCAGGGAGAATTTATTTCGGTACAGCTCACAAGATGACATCCACTTGGACTTTAAAATAGACTTTTCTGTTACGTTAAACAGTAATGTTAGGGTGTGCAGGTGGCTTACTGGTTAAGACACATATCATATAATCGCAAGCTCTTTGGTTTGATTCATGGCGAAGGACCTTTGCTGTCTAAGTATAATAAATATATGCACATTTGAAATAGTGGGTAGAAATACAACCAGTTTGGTGTAGCATTTTATTTTTGTTATTCAGTAATTGTTCTCATTAAATTCCATCTCTTTAATTAGTGCAGAAACTTCAGTTTGAACTTTTTCGCTGCATAATAATGTGCAATGACATTAAAAATGAACAGTCACTAACAAGTGGTTTTTCCGCCATGGCAATAATATCCGTGAATTACTTAGTCTCATGAAAACTTGGTTTCAAATCTTAAATGTTTTTTCTGTAATATTTTGATATTCTTGACAAATTAAAGAACAATCAATCAAATCTTGGGAAAACATTTAATTATCTATTAAGAGTTTCACATTAAGAAACTCTAATCTTCTTCAACAGGACTGTGAATGTGATGGTCATGTTTTAATATTACCCAAGTTAGTCTTGCTTTCTATCAGTTTTCCAATTGCTTGCATTTTAAAATATCCAATGTAAAGAGCATGCTTCTGTGGATCAGCATCCAGGCAAGGCAACAAAAGGACAATCTTGTTTATAATGGGGCTGTAAAGGACAGCTCACAGCGGTGGTATTAAATTAGTTTGTCTTAAGGAATAAATTATGGGAACGAGTTGGCGTCAGCTGCCATGTTGTGATGAGTACTACCTGGCAGTAGTTCCTTTCTCATAATTCATTCAAACATAAGAACACATGTGAGCATGATACATAATACACTCAGATGTCAGAGTGAAGAAAAGACTTTGAAAGAGAATACCAGAAGACAAAAATCTTAACTTTGCAGTCTGGTCTCACCAAATGGCGTATGAATAACAAATTTGAACAACAAATTTCTTAAGTCATTACGCGTGTTATTACGAAGTGTTTTTTGCTTTTCGCCCCTAACCCCTAACCCTAACCAAAACGGTGAACAGGGATTACACGGCGTTAAATTACATGTGAAAAGCTTAAAATGGTTAGACATGACACACGAAATATCCCCGAAAGTGGCGTTATATTTAAACACAATCCCAGTAGAGTACATTGAACTTGAAGATCTTATCTCCCCCTGTTTTTAGTATTGTCTTATGTGGCATCAAGGCACAGCAGTCACTTCCTATTGTAAATATGCTCTGATTAGCATGAATAATCAATGGGACACTGTCTCATCGCTTTGTTGTCTTAAAAGAGATAACGTAAGGGCATTTTTCAGATGCTCTGCTTCCTATGCAGGGTAAAAACTTATAGAAACATGATGATGATCACTCAAAAGCATCGCAGTTATCCCACGAATACCTGATGTTAGGCAACTAAATTATTGTGCATCCACATTTGGCATGTAAACATGACTGCATTTAATTTAAGTCTCTGCACAATGTCTTCTTCTTCTTCCCTTCCTCCCACCACTCCCACATGGCTCATATATTCATTGCGTCTCGTTTGCATCCAGACGAGGTAAATTTCATATCCCAAAGCAAACTCTGGAGGATCTCAATGTGGGCACAAAAAAACCACAACCTTTGCCATTGGAATGACACTTTTATCTGAAGAATGTTATTGTACGCCATGACTGCAAAATCAAATTTTCTGTACACGAACACTTGACTCTCTGACACACCTGGCATCTCTCTCTGCAGTGAGAAGATAAATGTAATTGTCAAGCGCAACTGAGGTGTAGATACACTGTGCCTACAGCAGATCCAAAGCAACAGATCTCATGCACGTAACGTTATAGCTCAGAAATTCAGAAAAAGGAAACCATTAGCTACAGCAATGTCAGACTTACTGTATGACTTTCAGCCTCATGACATTCTGGATGGATGACACAATGAGGTTCACTATTTCTGATATGACACATGTCACTAAAGAGGGATTTAGTCTGCACAATACCTTTTGAGTAACCTTGCAGACCACGGATAGAACTGTAAACATGGAGACGGTTGGTGGTACCAGGTCTGCAGTACAGTGTGACTGCTGTAAATCGCTGGGTATATTTAGTCAACAAATTAGCGAAACAGTTCAATAACTTAATGGCTAAAGTACGACCAGAGGAATCAGAGAGGAAAGAAATAGAATCAATATGTGGGTATTTATCCATTTTACAACTTTAGCTTTTTGATTTGGGAAACAACTCATGAGACACTGAATGTGTCAGTAATGAAGCCAATTAAAACTTTTCATCAAAGTCTCAACAGAGGCTTTGATACAGAGACAGCTGAGATAAACTATGAGTTAGATATTGTGTGATTAAATTACAGTGCTTGGGTTTCTGACCTAAAAAGAGCATGCAACATTAAGAACGTAACAAACAATAAACATATGTCATCCCTAGGGGGGTGATCCTTTGGGAGGCTGGGGCTAATTGCCTTTAGGGTTTTACCTCTCAGGGACCGACGTAATAAACTTGGGAATTTTAGTTTTTTCCCTGAGACCAAGAAAATCTGTCCGTGAAGATCAGAGTTTGTAATTGGCTATCGAAATGTACTCTCTGTTTTCTACTGGGAATGCCCTAACACGTCATCGTCAATCAGAGAGTCATAATGAGTGGGTTCATCAGGCTGAGTGGGTTCATCAGGCTGTGTGCCTTGCTTTTCAGCTTTAAGCAATTTCCTGCACCTTTTTGTGGCTTTCATTAACATACATTAAAATCTCTGGATGAGCCGTTATGAGAGATATCTAACCCTTCAACCCTGCTGTAACCTTGAGGGGAAAAAAGTGGGTCAAATTAGTTTAAACACTGGTGTTTAGACCGCATTCGACATGAAAGCAGGGGAACTTGAATACTTGTACATACACCAGTAACTGGTTTTAATGTTGCGGCTGAGCAGTGTAAATAAATTCAGGTTCAATCGGACCTCTTCCGCTCAATGTGTGTAAAATTCCTTTTAAATGTACAGGTGCAAATTGGCACTCTTGTATGCGCCCTTTTTCCTGGTTCTGATGCAAAATAATCTGCAGATTTGCGTCTGTTTTTAGCAAGGGACAAAGTGCAGTTTAGCTTGACTCTTAGCCAATTTGTGAAGAAGGATGACAGTGAACACAATGCCAACATTGTTTTTAATGGGACTTTCACCTCTTTATTTTCCTGAAATAAAGAGGTAGGTTTGTTTAATGTAGTTTTAGCCACTGTAGCTGAATGTTTATCATCACCATTACTATAAACAGGTAAATAAAGTTTTTTAAAATACATTATACCACCTCTGTCCTCAGTATATCAGTTAGGCTGCCCTCCACTTCATGATCTCAAGTGTCGTCTTGTCCTTGTTAGCCCTTTCAACAACATGAAGAGTAGGGATAGGAGTAAATCCCCTAAAATAATGAAATCTATTTATCTGTCACAACTGTGTTTAGGATTGTTGGTCCTTTTGGCTGTTTGTTTATTTATTTCTCATCTTTTAGCAGTTACTTCTTCATTCCCTGCTTTATATAATGTGCCCTCTTGACAATACTAAACACAAGACTGTGACTGCGTCTTGGTTGCTACTAACCAAAACTCTGACTGATTAAACTGTCAGTACATGTATTCATAGAAGACTAATGCATATTCCTTCACCGAAGTTTGATTCTAACATATTAGACAGAAACAAAAACAGGTCATAGGTTCATTAACAATAAACTTATTTTATATAACACTTTTATCTGTCAGTATCTCTGAGTGAATGTACTAGTACAGCGTGACATGACAAGAAAAACATAAACAGGTGTGGTGAAGCACTGCGTTACCTAAGGGGCCCCTAGGGGTTGCTCTCAGGAGCATTAACATTGTTTGTGTTTACTACTCCACTGAACTTCTCATATGATCATCACTGTAACTGTAATATTTTTTAGCATGTTGAATTAAAACAAATGCTCCAACCACAGTTGTAACAATTCGGTTAGGTTACTCCTACATTGTTACGGTAACAATGTAGGAGTATTTTTACAGAGTTCGACATGAAGTAAACTAGTGCTTTAAAAATCTGACAATATTAAATTCTATCCCCAGCATAATGCTTACATCGAACACCCAACATGACCAGCAGACTATAAAGTTTATTTATCAAACAAAGCCTCTTTATTTTGGGGCTGTTTTTAAAACCTGTTTTTTCAAATTCATGCTACCGGTTGGTCAAATAAAATTTTTCATGCAGTCCTGCTGTATAATAATGAGTATCTTCTGCCACTCTCATAACACAGAAATATAATCTATAATACATTTCAAATGTAAAATACTTAATTAATACACAAACTTAATTGCTATTTTCCATGTACAATGAAGTGGAATTGATTTAAATTAATCACTTTACAGGAAAATTGTAAATAAGCCTATTAGAAAGTGGAGAAGAGACTACTTTTTCTTTTTTCAAGATAATCATTTGAAAGAGTGTTAATCCTCGGTTCACTTATCAAGAGTGTATCCCAGGATAAACGTAGTTATGTTGTGTGAAGGCTGCTGGCTTTCAGTTGTGAACTCAAACCCTATTGATCTGAAATGACTTACAATGATTAGCGCTGATGAAGGTTGATGGTATCAGTAGATTACTGTATATGATCGATAGTCAGGCAAGCACTTCTTCATTTTTAATTGGCCCTCCCCTTTTACCCCCAGTTTCAGCTTTAACCACAGCTGTGTGTCTAACAACTGCTTGTGCTGCAGGTTACCTTAATGTTACCTCCTCAAACTAGAGGCCTAAGTCATTTGTATTGCACCAAGTTTATATCGGGACAAAGCTGTTCTTAGATTGTGACAACAGAACGTGTCTGAGTTGAGCTGGTGAGCCTCATACAGAACTCACAGCTCATAGATGACGACTTTACTGCAATGAGGCGTAGTTATTAAACACTTGCGTATAATCTGCCTCCAAGAACAACTGCAGACAAAAGCTTTGTTTCTGTGGCACAGTCGGATAGCGGAAGAAAGTGAGCCAAAAATATGACTTTAAATAAACGAGTGAAAACTGGCTGGGTGCTTGTTTAAAGCTTGCCACTTGTTCACTTTGATACAGATCACTATAACGGCTCTTGCAACCAAAACACATCGATTGTTCATTCAGAATTTCCAGTTTACTCTCAATGAAAGCTAATGACAGTATCACACACATTATAGATCCATAGGTGATTATCAAAAATAGGCTACATGACTAAAATGTAGCATAGAAAAAAAATCTTACTTTTACAATCAGGTTCTGACAAGGCTACATGTGCCATGCTGAAAAAGAAAGAAGCTTTTCACACACTGCTGTGGAGCAAGAGGTGCTGGTAACTGCAAAGGAATGCAAATGTGCGTTCAAGAAAAAAATGTTTTTGGTAGTAACTGCACACTCAGCCCATAAAAATATTTATGATTGCGAATCTTTAATTGATACTGGCATGAGCAATGCATTTTGCTCAGCACTTCATCAAGCTCATTAAAAAACATACAACAAACCAAAGACCTAAAGCCCCAATGTGGATTTTCAAAATTATTGATTTAAGCAACTCCTAGCGTTACAATCTTAAAAAAAAAAAAAAAGGGATTGACGTCAATGCAGACTATTACTGTTCACTGACTGCTGCCCCTACAGTTTTTACCAGGATGGTCTCATTATTCTACAAATGAAACTTACAGCATCAGAATCATTTTATAATCACCAAATTATACATAAAGGGGCTTTATGCAGCTCAAATGCTAATCAGGTGATGTATCTACATTTGTATGAACAGGCATAATTATATCCGACATACAATGAATGTATTGAAATACAGAAATTACTGACTGTCCCATGTCATTTACCTCATTTATATCATTCTTTCATGCTTAACTTGTAATTCTGTTACTTCTGACAGCCCCCTGAAGGCAGTGTAACACTCATTTGTTAGTTTAAATGTATGCAAAACGCTGTCAGTCTGTAATAATTTCAGTTCAGCCCACAAAAATACAGTTCACAAAGTTAAATATGCTCAGAGAAAAATGATGGACTCATGAGATGTAGTGAACTTGCGCCTGCCATTCCACCACAGACACTCCCACCATCCAGATGGCTGGTCCTGCCCTGGCTCTCTGTTGATTCTCGCCCTCGCAATGACTCTGGCTGAGGCAACGCAACAGTTAGCCTCTCCACATAGCCTCGGCTGCTTTAGTTACATTCACTGACTGGATGGAAAGACAAGGGAGTGAACTGGACTAAGACTGGAGATTCTTGAAATTAGGCTCAGCCATCAGAAGCCGGTCCCAGTTAAGACTAACTGCTGGACATCCATTTGCATGCCTGGGAAATGTGTTGCCAAAAAGTAAGAACAGATATAAAACCCAACAAACAGTATAAGGGCACAATTAAAGAAGTATTTTTGGTTTTATTGGACATTTCCACTGTTTTCTGGCCTTTTTATATACTAAACAATTTACCTGTCATTGTAGATGACGTCTTCTCAAACACCTAATATTAGGTTATATACAGAGGTTAGACAAAATAACATCAACACTTCATGAAAAACATTGAAATAATTAAACCACCATTGCAAACACTTGCCTATTTGACAAGATTCGTCCATTTTAACAGTCATGTTACATTCAAGCCCTTTTAAATTGACATGAGACAGCTAACAGAACTACAATGAGACCAAATCACCTGCATTGGTACATTGGTCAAGAAATGTTTAGTATGACGAGCCCAACACTAACCATTTAGGCCAAATTCAGACAGCACAGTGGTCACACACAGTGTACACTGACACACTGTACATGCTCTATGGGTTTCAGAAATGCTGATAATTAGCAGGCAACCTTTGGTCTGTCTTTGCTCAGTGTTTTGAAGTGGTGATTCGAAACCTTCAAAATCATTTCATCATGATGTATTTGCAGGATTTTTTCCACTCTCTGTATATTGGCAGACAGTTTCTAAGAATTATTTAAGTTATTTACAGTGCAGAATATCAAGGGCACAGTAGAGGGCTTCCTCTTGGCTATGGTATTGATCTAGGTGTAAGCAGAGACAACATTAAATGAATCTAGCGAGGCAGTAATCTGTGTGGCAATGACTATGTCCTGAGAAACAGAGGTGATTTGTATTCCAATATTAAAAAAGTTATGCCCATAGAAGGTTCACGGGTCTTCAAATTTCTCAATGGCTGGTTCGATATCAGCCCTGGAAAGCATTTGGTTCAGAAGAAAAAGAAAAAGCATCTGGTACAACTAATTGAACTGATAAATAATCAGGATATAGGCTTAACAAAAAACTTTGTTGAAGTGGTAGTTTTAAAAGAAGGTTCAGAATTGACTTTTTATCTTAAATATGCAGTCTAATCTCCTTTATGTTGGCATACACATGCTTTACGGAAAATGCTGCTCTGGGCCACAGAGAGAAACTATCATGCGGACTTAACTTTGCCATTTTATCATTAATTCATCTGCAGGCACCCCTTCTCAGTGATGTACCCTTTTAGCTTATCACATCATGTATTCTGCTGGAGCGAAGCCATGTTGTTATCATTGTTACCAAAGAGTAATACCAACCTCTTATACAATCTCTTCACAGCTTACTCATTACATGCTTAAACTCCAGCTGAACTGACAGTATTTTCAACATACACGCTGTATCTTTCCAAGTGACTTTAAAACACTGAAAAATCACTGTCTATAAAATCACTTCAATTGAGCTCTGGATTCTTGAGTGATATTTTCAAGTATGGTTTCTGTTTTGAGATGTCATTACTATTGTGCCATTACATAAAAGATTCAGTGAGTGGTTGTAGATAGAAAATGTGTATTTGGTGTTCCTGTTGTAACACTGGAATGTGCTTTCTATGCCAACTTGTATTGCATTTGTTTACACAAAATAACTTGCAGGAATCTCAAATATATATGGTGTACACAGTACATTAAATATGAATTATAGTGTGTTTAAAGCTGCTCTGATAAGAAATTTTATTGTAGTGCTGGATTAATTGACTGTGTCTAATGTGAAAGGGGTTGCTTCCAGTGATGAACACAGAGAATTATTAGCCAGCTCTGAAATTCACCACAGCTCTATGGAACATTTAAGTGTCTTTTAGATAAGTGTTTTGGTGTTACGGCCCACACTTTTACTTTTCAGGTTCATTTTCAGCTGCTGCGGACAGCTGTTCATAACAAAAAAGCTCTGATAAACCCACTGTACGCTACCTGCCCAGCACTGAAATGTTGACTATGAGACTAGTGCGTGTTGAGCAGGATCATGGAGGAAGTAGGTGGTTTTCAGTCACAGATCCAGACTCTGCAGCTCTAGAGGCAGAAACACCTGCAGAAAGAGACAGGTGGAAAAAGGAGAGGGAGAGACAGCAGAAAACTATGGGAGAGAGAAGAAGCCAAGTTAGTAACGAGCATTGATGCGATATGGATGCGTACAGATGGAGAGGAGGAGAGAGGAGCTCGGTGCATCCCTTGCAGTCTAGGCCTATAGCAGCATAACCAGGGGATGGTTCAAGACAAACCTGAGCCAGCCCTAACTATTAGCCTTACTGAAGAGGAAGGTTTTAAGCCTCCTCTTAAATGTGGAGAGGGTGTTTGCCCAAACTGGACGATGGTTCCACAGTAGATGAGCCTGATAACTGAGGGCTCTGCCCCCAACTTCTACTTTTGGAGACTCTAGGAACCACAAGCAAGACTGCGTTCTGGGAGCGCAGTGTTCTAGTGGGGTAATAGGGTACTATGAGCTCTTTAAAATATGATGGTGCCTGACCATTAAGGGCTTTGTATGAGGAGGAGAATTTTAAATTCTATTATGGATTTTACAGGGAGCCAGTGCAGTGATGCTAACACGGGAGAAATATGATCTCTTTTCCCAGTTCCTGTCAGTATTTGCGCTGCAGAATTCTGGATCAGCTAAAGAGTATTTAGAGATTTGTTGGGACAGCCTGATAATAAGGAATTACTGTAATCCAGCCTAGAAGTAACAAAAGCATGGACTAGCTTTTCTGCATCTTTTTGAGACAGGATGTGCCTGATTTTTGCAATGTTACATAGGTGAACAAAGGAAGTCCTTGAAGTTTGTTTTAGGGAGTTAAAGGAAGTAACCTGATCAAAGACACCCCTGGAGCCAGATATTTCCCTCAGGAACTGGTTGAGACCAAACAACAGAGCTAAAAGAAGAGTCAGTATTGGGTTTATATTCTTCACAAGGTCAAAAACATGACTTCAAATGAATGCTAACGTTGCTTTATGTCTGCTGGATGTATAATAAGAAAACTGGTTGCTAACATGTTCCTCATATCAGCTTTGTAAGGTGATTATCTTTCACTATTATTATATTATACTATATTTCATTTACAGTCACATTTAATTTGATAGATAATTGTACAGATTTTGCTGTAGGCTACCACTGGTGTTTTTTGGTATATAGAGGAATAACAAACAGAAGTGTAGATTACATTGAAATTGTCAAAATTTTAGAGTCTCTTGTTGAAGGAAATGTTTAATTTCTTGGTCCTTTTACCAAACCTACTTATTCCTGATCAGGCAAAAAGTGATGCTGTCCTAGAATACCCTGAGCAGAAGGCAAGGAAACAGTCTGGAGTGTCTGTCTGTGACACAGCAGTGCTTACCAATGAGCCATCATGCTGTCCTAAGAAAATCCTTCCATATCTTGCTCCTTGTACTGTTTATTAAAGGGCACCTACCTGCTTTTTTTGGTCACAGAAATGCACAAATCTTCTCTCTATAAGAGTAATGAAACATGTAAAGAAAAGCAACAAAAAAAAACTTGCGAAATTGTTGACACGTGGTTGCAGGTGTTGGTACATGAGATCAGTGAATGAAGCAGTGCAAGAAATAATATGAGCTATTTTGGCCACTGAGGTTGCTGGGCACACTGCAGCAGGCCAGTAAAGTGGCTTAATTTTCTTTCTTTTATAGACCTGTAGCCTCACTAATATTTGCTTTCTCCATTCAGTGCTCCTCCTATCTTCTCTATATTGCACAGAATGTGTAATATATATGTAATAGAATGCGTGTTTTTCTTACACCACGCTCATACTTGTGGCGTATAGTTACGGATATGTGCATCCTTGTGGGTGTGCAGGTACAACACATACATACACACACAATACAGTTGATTGTAATTAGCAATCAGTTAGTTGCTGATTTGTTCCTTGGTAACTGCTCTGGATTTTATTGGCCTCTTTAAGTGTTATCCACAAGCAACCATAGTATCAGGGCATCGTTAGGTAAAAGCTCTCGTTGTGAGTGAATAAATATAGAGGGAAGCACTGTAACATAAGATGTCGTGTTATGTATGAGTACATAATGCTAAACCAAACAGCACAGAAACTCAAGTTTCAAAGTGCCACTGAAAAAGATGGATGGAAGTATACATAATGTCTCTGATCTCCAGGTATGCTGTTTGCTGTTACCTGTTCTACACTGCTTATACCCAAGTGAAGAGACTATACTGTAAGCCCAGAGAGGCTTGGAGGCATCCAGCCCCTCCTGCTCATAGAGAGGCTCAGTGATGCAGGAGGACAGCACCGTCGTTCCCTGGATTACAGACTACTGTACAAAAACAGGTCACACTTTGTTTGTGTCGAGAGCAGTGTGTCAAACAGACAGCAGAGTAGTACAGGGCTGAATCAGGAGACTGTTACCTACTGTACAGCACCAGTCAAATGTCTGAATGTGCAAGCTGTGACACTGCCGGCTTCATACTTGAGAATGAGTGAAGGAATTCATGCACTCACCCTCTTTGTGCTTTTACACTTAACAGGTTGACCCCGATATTTGAAGTTTTGGCTGAGTTTTGGCCCATGAGCCAATTCTTGTCCACTCATGTTTCTGTTGTTTCTTTGCTAAAATTGAGCTTTATTTGCCATTTTCTGTACCCTTACTTTCAGCAATGACAATCTTGCCCCAATGTTACTTGTGTTTGTAGACATGACTGACATCTAACAGAGAGACTTTTATACTCAGGCAGTTGTTCGAACATCACATTTCAGAGCTGACTCCTTTTTCAGACTGAGAAACCCCTTGCTTTGGGGGACCATTTCATTCAATTTTTCCATTTTAATTTCAAATCAAAATTGTGAGTCTAATTCGCTTGTGGTTAGAGCATGAGCTGAAATCAAAAGTTGGCTCCAAGCAGGTTAAACCTGTGACTGGTAATTCTACTGTTACTGTTAACTTCACTCTATCTACACTGAGGCTTCAAATTCAACTCTGGATTGTGAAAAACTACAGAGGGATGCATCAGTTATTTCAAAGAGGAGGGGAATCAGAGTCTAGTGGCAAGTTTAGTCTGGGGTGTGATAATAACCAGATGTTGCTTATTGATGGTAAGATCAACCAAGCAGCTGGTGACACTTGTCAACCTTGCAGGTGTGAGGAGCTACAGACTGTGCCAGCAGGCAGGCAGCTGGGGATGAACATCACCTGGACAGCGCAAGAGGGCAAATGTAGACTGTTGTTCTTGAGGAAATCTGAGGTTCTTTTTGTGAAAGCAACAACCTCTGTGCGGTCTATCATTAAGTTGTTACCAGTGAACTTTATGCTTGTGTGCACAGTGAACTACAGTGTTTCAGTACAACACCTACTGAAGAAAGTAAGAGGGTAATATCAGAGCAGAGCATATAATCAAACCTGCACACCTTCCACCACCACATTACCAAATCTACAGAGAGCTTATGTAGTTATAGAGCATCCTTAGCACCTGCCTTATCCCCTTAAAGATGCAAAATTGAGTTTATTAGGCACTTATTTGTACCACCAGCTATCAGACAGCTCTGGGCTTTGTGCCTGGCTGCTGAAGCAGGGCGTCTGCTCCGTCTGTATGAACTATCTTGGGCTTACTTCACATTCCTGTGCTTTGATCTTCACAGGAACTGCTTGCAGAGTGTATGCACTATATAAACATGTATAATCTGACAAGACAACAAAAGAGAGAAGATATAAGAAATATGTTAGCTCAAAGTAATTATAAAGTATTTTTAAGATGATGTTTGATTGGCATTGATTATCCTTCCAAAAAAAACACCGTTAATTGTTTCAGCAAACGCCCAAAGGCAACATGTGTCTACATTTAAGTGATGTAGCCCCTTAGCTGCTGTAGGAATTAGGACTCTCATCCTTAACTCAACCTCATTATTAACGTCATTATTTTGACTAGAGCTGAATCGATTTGATCAATTAGTCGATTGACGGAAAAATAATTGATTTAACTGTAATGATAATCAAATAGATTCACCTAATTTTTCAAGCAAAAATAGGGGAAAGAAAAGCCAAACACACTGTTTTTTTCTTCTCAAATATAAGGATTTGCTGCTTTTCCTTTTCAATGTCATTGTAAACTACATATGTTATGGATTTTGGACTTTTGTTCAGTCGAAACAAGACATTTGAAGATGTCACCTTGGGCTCTGGGAAGATGTGATGGGCATTTTTTCATTTTGACATCTCAAGGACTTAACAATTAATAAATTATTGGAGGAAATAATCTGCAATGTCACAGTCTGGACCGTGACTCCAGTTTTTTCCCTTGTGTTTCTAATGTTTCCCTTTTCCTCGTGTTTTCTGTCTTTCCCCTGTCCATCTCTGTACGTGTGTGTATGTCTGTCTGTGTCTGGGGCAAAGCGCTCCTCCCTCTCCTTCTCTCTCAGCTACCTGTTGCAAATCAGCCAGCACACCTGCAGTCTATCAGCTCATAAAGTCAGCAGTATATATTCCCTGGTCCTACAGCCACTCTTTGCCAGCTCACTCTTTTCACTGTCCGGTAGATTATACTCAGGCTGCTTAAGCATTTTTCATTCTAAGTTCTTGCACCAGTGTTTCCTTCATGTTAACATTTGTCTCCTTGTGTTGAGGACCACTACCCGCCTGCTTGCCTGCCAGCTTTTCAGAGTGCCACGCCCCAGACCACCTGCTTGCCTTGCCAGCCACCAGGCCTCTAAACCCCACCTGCCTGCCTGCTCATCTACTCCATCTCCAGTTTCCCAAGTCCTGCTTTTGGGTTCCCCTTTTACTTGTGACAGACAGATTAATTGATAACGAAAATAATCAATATTTGTAACCCTTACTTTAACCCAAACCATGATCTTTTTCCCCAAATCCAGCCAAGTTTAGTTATGCTTAAACTTAACCATAGTGGTGTTAGATTTCAAAATATCTTATTTTGGCGACATCGGTTTGTAACAGTTTTTAAAGGCACTGACAAGCAGTGTCCTGCCGGGGGGGAAAAAAATCAGAAAACACTCGTATATCTGGAGGGAAATTACAAACACTATTTTCTCATTAATTTTTACATTGAACTTTGAAATGTTCGGCATCCTGGTGGCCTAGGTGGTGGTTTTAAGGCCCATTGAAACAACAGTCAGAGCATCTTTAGATACCATAATGTGACATATTTCTGCGAGGAAACAGAATGTGTGGGCAGGATTTCATTTCAAGATGAATTTGATCAAATTCCTTGGATAAGCCACACCTGTGTTTAGTCAAATACAGTTGTGGCTTAGCAAGGGTGAGTCTCTGGAGAATACATAGTGATGGTGAGCTTGAGAAGACATTTCACTTCCACCCACAACTCTCGCCCTTTCTACGTCTGTCTCTTAGATTGCTCTGAGGATGACGGGGAAATTAATGAACTACACTTTGACCACGCTCTTTCGGAAATGTTAAAGTTTTTGACAGCTGACGTCCAAATACACACCTCATCCACTCATTTGCTATCAGATTTTTATTTCATGTTATCCATTAAGGCAAGAAAAAAAAAAAATCCACAAAAGTTATTTAAATACACAATGTGGAACACATAAAAGTGAATAAAATGTCTAGGACATGTTGCAAAGTCTGTATCTGTGCTACCTTTTGAGTAGAAATCAGCCACAAAAGGAATAACCATTGAGTGTAATTTTCAGGAGAAAGTTTGAAAAGCCTGAATGCTTTTAATAGTGTTTCTAATTTGCTTTATTCACTGAGGACCACTATATGAGTTTTCATGGAGGGAGGTATTTCGGTATTCATGTTTATAAGATCAAATCAATCCTAAACTGTAAACAAAGACTCCACCTTGAGATCAACTTTATTGTCACACTGCGAGATAGAGCAGCAGAGGTGTCGCAAATAGAGTTGGAGAGCTATTTCCAGACAATGACTCACCACTCTTCTAGCTCTCAGACTTCAAGTCTTGTATATCAAAATAATTACATCTGCAGAAGAGTTATAACAATGAAGCTTATGCAAATGCATTTTAATTTGCACTGATGAGACAGCATTCAGTATGTACTGAAACTAAAGCTGTTATGTTAGTCAAAATGAGTTATGAGATGATAACTAGAATATGAGTTGGTGTTGGACGTAAAACTGAATACTGACACATTTCTCACAGGTACTGTAGATCCTATGTGGGCTTGGTGAGTCAAGACACAGTTTTAAGTGTTAATGTAGTCATAGGAAAGGAGACTCGCAGGCAGAGCTGCTGCAATTGCGTAGGTTTGATGTTGTGGATGCTCAGATCTCCTGTTTCTCTCCTCTGTGACCATTTGGCAGGGCAAAAATGTATGTCTTATGCTGCAAGGAGCAGCAGTCCTCGGCAGGGGGCCTTTAAAAATATATCATTTTTATCAGATGATCTAAATGGTAAATTATGAAATACTGTTTATGTATCTATCAAAATCCAAACGTAAGAGAAGGTTTACCACACCATAAAATTGAGTAATTGGCTATTTTAATCTATTATTTATTTCAGTCATGTTTAAGCTAAGAGGTTAAAAATGTATTGATTCTAGCATCTCAAACATGAGGATTTGCAGCTTTTCTCTATTTGATATCATTTCAAATTGAATATCTTTTTGTTTCGGACTGTTAGCCATCCAAAGTTGCATAGTTTATGGACCTGTTTTCCTTAACAATAATTCATCTTAAAAGGACCTTCGATGTGTCAGCAAAAACAAGAGCTCGAGTCAATTCAGAGGCAAGAGGTTAAGGAATGGCCTATGATTAAGCGTGGCTTTCAACCCTTATGATTAAAGTCACAAACTGACACCCAGTGTTTGATGAACAATCTATTATTCTTTTAATACATTTTTCAATAAACAGCGTGATGGACAGGGCAGATGAACTGCGCCAGGGTCAATCCAGAAATGTGCTTAACTGAGAATAGTACACAGAATTAAGCACTTAGACGGCTTCCATTGAGAAAAATTGGAAATGAACCCAGTAACAGTCATGTTGTTTTCACATTTTAATTCATCTTAACAAGAAAGTGCTCAGTAAAATTCAGCCTTCCCCAAGTCTGACAGCCTTCTCAGTTACAGTTAACTTTGCAGTCAACAATGTTCTGTTATGTGACAGAATAGTTATGTAAAAGTACGTAAACTGATACACTGAGAAATCAAACACCTTCTATAGGCTCGACAGGTGAGAAGTTTTTTTTTTTTTCGTTTTTTTCATGAAGAACTCCATTTGTGGTAGCTTGTATTCCTGTCAGTAACAATGTATTCCAGTAGTGACAAGTTTTCACAGTGGGAAAGAAAGGAATGGAAATGTTACAAAACTTCTCAAACCACTTCTTCATCGTAATCCATTTCCCCACTGCTGAGTACCATCAGCAAGTGGATAGTATATGTTTTGTTTCTGCGGATATTTTTTCTGCCATTAAAACTTGACACCATTAGAATACATTTAACCAAGCAAGATGACTACACCTTCAGTTTTTTTGTGAAGTTAAAAACCACTAACTTTTTACAGCCACTTTTCAAAAACTACAGAGGTTGAGTGTTTGATACTTGATGATAGCTTTTAGCACAAGTATTACTTTAAATGCACTTAATTAGAGCTTTTGAGAATTGATCTTTTACAATTGAACCCTTCCTCACAGTCAAAAGCCCTTCTGAGGCTGCCTGATTTGAAGCTAGTGGCTAGTTAAAGGTCACCAGCAAGAGTATTTCTAGTATCGTACCTAACATGCATTTCTCTATCACTCCAGTCAGCCTTAGAGGAGTTCAAACCCAGGACATTTTGCTGTGAGTCACAGTGCTAACCACCCAGGCACCGTGCCACCAGAGTAGGCAAAGTCTGACCTGAAGGTGAAAGGCTTTTTAGTAAAGTCAGGTCACAAAAATTGATAGGTTTTTCTCCCAGTAGGGAGCATGAATGTGCACTGCACATTTCATGCCAAATCAGCCATTAGTTTTGAGATACTCTCAGGTTGCAAACGAGCAAACAAACAAAAGGTCAGATGAAGGCAATTACATAGCAGAAGTAAATATGGTAACAGCACAGCTTTCAAACAATTTTCATATACAATACGAAAAGACTAGTGATTCTTCCTTCCAGCTGCAGCTTTTCTAGATGTGAATACGTCAGCTTTGCACAGTTAAGCTCAAAGATACCACTTGAGTTGGAGGTTAAGCTTTTAGCTTAGTGGAATACGTTCTCTCTTTTGCAAGGTTGGAAGAATGGACTTCTGATTTAGATTCCTGGTCACTTTAGTGAGGATAAAAGGGGCTTAGAGTCAGTGATCAGTGGTGGGACAGATTGACTTTGGAGTCTTTATCTCAAGAAGGCCAGAGCAGAACAGAAAAGTGAGATATTTCACCCTGCAGTTACAGCTTCACTCAGGGTAAAAGATGAGATTTTATATTTCTCACAAAGCGAGAGTGTGCTACTTGTCCCATTCAGCATCTTGGGTTTAGACATTTTGCTCTGATGTTAAAGGTTCTCTTAAGATTTTCATCCAGATCCGTTTTCCATATATTTTGTAAGCCATTTATGGTTCATCGAATAAGAAACGTGCTGCTTAGCCAACCACTTGGCACATTAAAGCTCAAGTTTTTTACCAATCAAACCTTGGGTTTATTCCTGCATTCAAAGGCAAAAGAGCATGATAAATGGTTGTTTAATGATTGTTCCCCTACACACTGTCTAACTTACCATCAAAGCAAACTGTAAAATTCAAGCCATTCTGGGATGTTTTTGATCCATGTATAGGTTCTTTATGCAGAAAGCAGTTATCTAACAATTCCCAGAGCTGAAGGTGATTGGGACATCTGTCTGCTTTAGAGTAGCTTTTCTTTTATCATCCCACAAGGTTTCACGAGGGACTTCTCAGATGGAAGCAGATAAAGAGGAGGCCAATGTCCCAGGGGCTTCACCGAATCTACAATCAGCAGAACAAGGTATTCGCTGCCCTCTTTGTAGCGCAATATCAAAGTTCAAAAGTGTAGCATCTCCCATTTACAGTTAAGGAGCCCAACCTTCAAAGTTATCCATAAGGTATCTTGTCGGATTTTATTGTAAGTGATTGTTTTTTGGTGCAACGCTTCTGTTTTGGTTTTCCCAGTTTGAGTTATTTGTATTGAATTGGGTTGGGTATAGATACTGCATGTAGATAATCGTATCTACCTCTCGATACTACTCTATCAATACATGGATTTGGAGTATAATTTGATAATGATTATGAAAACAAATTTCCAGTAATGTTAGCAATGCTTAGTTGTTTTGTAGTCACTTTGCATGAGACAGTATAAATGTACTGTTTGATCATGTCTCAGAAGTTGAGTAATTGATTTTTTTGCCCTTAGGGGCAATAAAACAAACTTTAAACACAACACTGACACATTATCACTGACAGGAGACGTACAGCAGACACAGAAACATTACCATTTATTTGTAGCCCTTTCGCTGGCCACCTGATGATTATTCAATATTTGTTTTCTTTCTAGCTCTATTTTTGGTCTTTTTAACTCCTGAGGGAAATATTTGGCTCTTTAGCAAATAAATGCTCCACTCTGTCCATTGTTGTGTCACTAGCTTTTGTTGATGTTGGAAAAGTGGTTGATGAGAACCATGAGTGTGAACCAAAACAGTGAGGTTGTGGGCTGTAAAACTGCTGTGTCTTTGAAGACACGAAAAAGCTCAGTAGAGCTGAAGGGAACTTCAGAATCTGATGTTAATTTTCTCTGAGTTTGTCATGTTGAGCAACACCTTTCACTTTAATGTAATTGTTTAATCCATTGTTAATATGAAATATTGATTAGTGCAGCTCTAAGAGTTACAAAATACAGCCGGATCACTAAAGAAAATGAATCATTGGATTACTAAAGAGACATAGAACCCATGATTAGCTAGAATCTGAAGCAACAAGATGTTGATTTTTTTTTTTTTTTAAATAACTCATATACCAGCAACTTTCTAAGAATTCTTTTTTCATGAAACCGTTCATGCCAGATGTTCAGGCAAGAAGAGATGTTAGGAGCAAAGAGCACAACTGAAAACAAAAAGTAACCAGTTCATGGATCACTACGGTTGCCCTTGATGTTTACTGATGGCAGGTCACACTTGCCTATAGAGAAGGACAGGCTCCTTAGGAACTGAGAGCAGCTGTAGGAATCAAAGATGCTGTAGCCCCATAATGTATGACTGCTTGTGCCCACCATAATATGATCCGACAATGCAACACAGTGCAATGGGAAAAGGATAAGTTGTATACCAGAGTCCATGCACAGCGGGCGTATAGGTCTGAGGTCATGCAGCTTGATGTAACTTGACAACACGGATTGTATACATAGAAGGAAAAATATTGGATCCACGGAGCAGCATCCAGCAGGTGTGTGCCTTAAGATGTCACCCCCTCACATGAATCAACAGTAGAACAAGGGAGGGGATTGTGGGGTGGATGGTGCCAGGGGGCTGCAGAGACCTTATCATAAAAACAACTAGAGGAGCAATCATGTACCACAAAGTACAGAACAGCTTGCATCATACCATCCATTGCTTGCAATTGTGTCCTTTGAATTAAACAGGCAATGGAATCACAAGTGGTGCTATATAATCATTTTCAACCAAGCAAATTAAACAACGCAGCGTCAACAGCTGTAACTTTAATCATTGATACAAGGACACACGCAGAGATTCAATATTTGTGGGGGTAACAGTATAATATATGACACCTTGTCTCAAGGTCAAGAGGGAAATGTATTCAGCAAAAACTCTGCACTAAGTATCTACGTGAAATTATGTTTGCTGGATGGTAAAGGACGCAGTCATAAAGGGTGTGTGTAAAACAAATTGCAATCTGTCTGTCAGCTCATGTTAAATGGAGTGCACCACTGATGAGACATGCAATCTGGTGTCTGCTGTTGTTAGAGGCAAGCAGTCGCTTATGAGTCATGGCATTTAATATAGATTTTATACATTGCATACATTTTGGGGATGATGAAAGCAAGATGAAACATATTGTTCCTTTCATTATTTGATGACATCATGTTGTTGTTCAGCAAATGTCAGAAATGACCTTCAAGAAGAAGAAAATATAGTGAAATATTTAATCCCATTTAAACTGATAGATTTACGCCTGATATTCTGTGAATTATTAAACCTGGAGATATTCCTCAACACGGGCATAAACTATTGAGTATAAAAATAGGATTCAAACACCGTAAGCCATGCAAATCAGTTGAAGTATGTTCACAGAGAAAAAATTCAGTGTTCCAATTTCACTTTCACCTCAGTTGATGTGGAGGCATTAACTGTCAATCCGGTAGTAGCCCTTCTTCATGCTTTTTACATTAAGTCTATGTGAACATTTTATGAATTTATTTTAATCCTTAGTCATGAAATTCCTCAATTCTTTTTACCAACAAGAGCATTTATTATTCTGCCAGCACTGCATTCAAAAGGGCTGGTGTGGCAGGGAGGTCAAACATGAATCAGAGCAGCTCTCTAATATAAAAATATCGCCTCAAAGCAGACAGCAGCAGAGGCAGTTAAAGATATGGGCAAATGCCAAGAGCCCTGTTTGCAGTATGGCAGCTGGCTGTTAGTGGTTGCAATACTATATACAGTAAAATAGCAATCATATAATATTATTAAACATCGCTCTTGTCATCACCATCAAATACTATAAATCCAGTTCTGTGATTAGAGCCACAGGTGTTTAGCTTCTGGTAAAAAAAAAAAAAAAAATCCATTATTGCTTCCAGCTATGCGGCTGCGTATTACTCCTGTTCTCTATGCTACTGATCCTCTGCGTTGTCACCATGAATAAGAATATGTTCTTAGGGAACTCAGCCAGCAAATTAAGGATTATTTAAAAAACTATCCCTCATGTTCATTTTGTTAGTTTGTTGTTCCACACAAGAGATGCATATGTTCCTTTTAACATCTGACTCGACAATCACCACCACTTCCTACTGCCATACTCCACAAAAAGAAAAAAGAAAAAAAAGACAAGTGACATTGTTTGGATGACAGGCCGAGTGTTATGGCATCAAAGGAAACCGACGTTTTTGTTAGCGCACTCAGTCTTTCCACCTATGCTTTGTCAGGATAGACTCCGTGCCCACCATGACTCAAGACAGACAATGCATACTAATCCAGCCTTACATGCATGTCTGCAGCCCACAGACCAGTGAATAGTGGCAGCCTGCCTCCCTGCGTTGCTGCATGGCACCGGGTGCCACTTACCTCTGCTGCTGTCTGAGCTGCCGTGGACCCCAGTGGCCTGTATGCTATAGGGGTGAGAGGTCTTACTGTGCTTTTACTTTATGGCCGTGGGTTTATGTCGGCGTCTCAAAGGACAGGATGGAGGGCACATGAGAGGAATACGTAATTCATCACCAGCAGGGCCTTGTGAGTACAATCTTGTGACACACATTGGACGTGTTAAAAAGGCGCTGCTGTTTTATGTAGCATTTCCAGGCATCTATGGAGTGCTCTGACATCAAAGCATGTGTCATTATTATGCTTTCAGGGAAAAAAAAGGTAACATCCATCAGGATGAAATGTGCTCCTCTCTAAAGTAGTCCTGATGGCTGGTATTCTGTGTCTCTTAACACTTTGCTGATAAATATTTACACCCTGTAAATATTTGAGGGCCAAACAACATGCAGTGCCATTTATTTTGATCATATTGTACCTTTCATTATTTTTCTGAGGCTTACAAAATCAATCTCTTCAGAGTGTGCAAAGACGCATTTAATTTTCCCTCACTATTAATCTCTAGCCCAATGAGATGATTAATTACACCGTAATAAAGGCTTGTCGCAGTTAGAACTGTGTCTTTATTCATGAAGACCTCCACATGGAGCTACATTTACATTTAAATGTGTTCATGGGGGGGTTGTTCTTATCTGCCGGGCTTAAGTTGGAGGGCAGGATAGGTTCAAAAGAGACAACAAATGTGGTGTTCTGCCCGAGTCGAGGTTGTCAAACCAAACTGGGAATCCTGCATGAATAGCCAGTCGGTTGTTTAGACACCGCAGCACAAATCTCCTGCAATCATAGGTTTTCAGTGTTTGGTGAGACGAAAGACAAATTTGTCCCATGGCGGTGTAGATAAATGGTTTATTGAAATAAGAGTTGAAAGGGCCAGTAAAAGCGTCTTGTCACCTCTTTTATAGTAAATGTGCAATGTGATTACAAGGGGGATTGTTGGTTTTGCGATTGTCTGCTAATTGAATTGTGTTTTTAATATGTTTGGAGCACAAAAGGCGTGACTTGTTAAGTGGCATTCTTGTTGTGAAAGGTTGAGACACACCTCACATGTTGAAGGGTGTTTTGCTCTAGAGGAAATAAATAACTAAATAACTACTGTTCTTATTCATTTGCATTTTTGCAGTCCATTCATCTCCACTCAGCGCAATTAAGATGTCACTTCAAATAAGCAGATCTATCCTTGAGAGATGACACTGAAGCAAGGGAATATTTAGGGAGGAGAACTTGAGTTTTCTTATACCCTTGGAGTATAGCAATTCATTTGACCTTCAGATGGTTTTAAAGGGAATCTCATTCAGCCATGTAAAGAGAAATGGCTTGTGTTAATGCAGAGGTATGCTGCTTGAATACAGAAGAGACTCAAAATACGTTTGGCATATGGATTCCCTACTAATAATGAACCCTTGCCCATTGGTACTCCAGGAGGAGATAAATGGATGTTGTCTGTTCGTATGTACAGCACTCCATTCCTACATACAGTCTCTCTCTCTTCTCCCTTTCCCTCTCTTTATCTCTCTTCCTCTGCCTCTGTCTCACTCCTTCATAAGCATATTTTCCTGCTTGCTCCTGCACTATCACACAAACAGGCTTGCACATACCCTTGAAAAAAAAAAAAGGATGTGGGGGGAAAAATGAAATGCATGAGTAAAGTTTTAATAAGGGTGAGAGGTAATTTGAAAAGTCTTTGGAGGTGTTTGGAAATTTATCAATAACAACCAGCTGGGATTTCATGCATGGGAGCATTTGGTGTAATTGCCTGAACATTCCTGATAGAGGTTCCTCTTCAATAACAAAAATATACTGTTTAATGCAAAAAAGACTGACACTACTCACCAACTCTGACTTTGTAGCTTTGTCTAAAAAGGTTCATAACATAAAATGATGGCTGCTGCTGCTTTTGTTTTTGACCACTAACAAAATGGCCTTATAATATATTTCATCTAGGTTCTCTTTGTGCCAGCTTCTACTGCTTGCAGTTTTTATCATGCAAAAAAATAAAGATCGCTGTACTTCAAAGGCATTCATTTGCATTCAGCAGCACAAATTTAAAGCCCCTTTTTGAAACAATAACATTCCTCAACGTAGCTCATTCCCTCTTAGAGCCTGAGCCAGCTACAGAAAAACATCACTTTTTTGGTCAGAGTATCACGGGCTCCTGGTAGTTGCAATGGTTAACAATTGAAGATGTACTATTGTAAATTATAACCCATCCTTTGTCAAATTAGTGTGACATGGATTAATTCTCTTATCTACAGTGTTTCACAGAACAGATTCTGCTTGTTGTAGATACTTTGGAGTAGCTGATGATGAAGCCTAAATAGCACATCAAGTAGATCTCTCTGTTCTACATAGCCATGATTCAAGCACATAAACTGTCAATACAAGTCCTAACCACAGACATCAAAAGTGGCATAGATGGATGCTGAAGGATTTTGATAATGAGAAAGCTAAGCTACTCTCACTGGCACTTCATATTTCATTGAATGGCTGCCACTGTTATCACCCTGATCAATGGAAGAACTCGTGGACCATAAAACAAAACAAAAAGGAGCTCAAACATTAGGCTAATTGTCCACCCAGAGGCCCAGTTTGGTTTAAAGAGTAAGCTGGAGAGCTTTCTTTAGTAACATCACACCATGTCCCTGATTTGATTTGATTTAGGGGATTCCAGTTTTCACTCAGCAAAGTTATCCAGATAATTCACTAAAATCTGTAAATATAATTTTTTTTTTTTTTTTTTTTTTCCTGTCATATAGTTTCTTGCCAAGGCAACTGTAAACCACTCGCCATGGAAAGTTTCTGTCCCATCCTTGTTGACACTAAAAAAGACGCTGGGCTTGGTTTTTCTTGCTGCCATGAAGCAGTGTGTGAATTCTCTCACACAAATTACACATGAATGATAAGGTCATGGTCAATAGCAGCGTAATCATCCAAACTGGAGATTGGATGTCTGTCTGTCTGACTGTCAAGAAAGAGTCACGCAGAGGGAAGCGAGTGCTCTCTACTGTGCAGGGAACAAGCTTAGGGCCTCATAGTGTATTACAGAGGGAATAACCCACACTGCCACCCCTGCTATCAAAATTGCTTGGGAGGAGATTGCTGCGGGAGGTTGTGTCTGTCTCCACGTCCCAGTTCTATATTTTGTACTGTGCCCAAGGTGTTTCACTGATCTCAGGCCAAAAGCTGTGTGAAAAATTCTGCCAACTCATAGAGGATGATAGCTATAGGAGGGGAAATTCAACAATCCACCACAAAGCGCTCGTGAAAAGGAGAGAGAAGAAAGGAAGGGGGTGGGGGGAAATGAAAGAGGAACTGGAAAATGAGGACAGGATTCTAGGCTCTTATCTCCTCTTGTTGTGATGTTCTCAGAGATAAGTACCGCCTAAGTATGTTGTCAGGTCCACTGCAACACATTACTGACAGCAACACAAGTTCTGGGGAGGTCTTGCGGCGTTGCTGCTTGGCTAACCTTTCGATCCTGCACACTTTTGGTTTCAAAGAGCCATTTTGTCTGGAGTCACTGAGCTAGAAATTATTCGACCAAGGTTTATGGATGTTGTGGAAGTGGAGAGTCCTAGTGGTTAGAGAGATCGTCTTGTTATTGAAAGGTCATATAGTCAGTCCTTGCAACGGCCATTATGCATCCATCAGTAGGCATGCGTGCTGTCAAAGTGTGCTGGAGATGCCTGAATGCTTACCTGCTCACTCACAATACTTAGCCTACATAAGTGTCAGCAGCAAAATATGTAAATAATAAATATGGTGATTGTAAATGAATTAGATTATGGATTGCAATGCTATTTCCAATAATCATTAGTCCAAAAAAAAGTTACCACTGCATGATTGATTCTAGCCACTTCTTGTGGTTTCATAACCATTTTTCTTTGGACTTTACTGTGACCTTGTTTTTCTGCGGTGTCCTTAATATGACTGATGTGGATTCACAGCTGCACACGAAAAAGCCATGAACCCAAAGCTTCTCTTAGAGGTCCTATGAGATTGGACAACTTTTATTATGCTGTTGAGTATTTTTCTCTGACTGCATGTGCACTCAAAGTCTGAAATAAACAATACAGCTTAAAAATTAGTTAAAGGTGAATGTTATCTTAGACAGCCTTAGATGTAAGTACAATGATTCATTTCTCTCAGCGTGGCACATTTCAAAGAGCCATTTTGACTGGAGTCCGGAAAGACTGAAAACCATTTACTTCCATGCAATGCCCTGCTCAAAAAGCTTGCCATTGCAATATGTCTACATGGCAAAGCTGCCATCACTCTACAAAACGTCAATGTTTCCCTGCCATACAAGTGTAGCTTTCTTGTTTCTGGTTGTTTGTTTTCTAAAGTTGGGCCGAGCTTACTCAAGCAAAACTCAGTATGGATTATGGGTTTAGCTTTCTACACTGAGGTGTGCACGACACATGTAGAGTACAACCGTGTTTCCTCACTGTGCTGTTTGACTGCACTGTAACCCTAGAGGTGCCATGTTTGTTGATGTTATGGGGAATGCGCTAATGGTCTGAATGACAACACTGTTCTTTGTAAATAAAAAGAAGAAGAACATGCCTGCTGCTTTTTCTTGTGAACACACAGAAACAGAGGGAGATGATGGACCACCAGTATTTTTCTCTATTACCATCTGTGTTGAGTATTACTCCATACATAGAATAATCTGTCTAAATAAGAGAACTGAGTATAAAAGAGCATACAAAAGAAAGGAGATAACTATATCCTACAATGTAACATAATATACACCCTAAAACACTTAAGAGTATACATTAAACAGAAGCACATTACACCCTTACAGCTGCCTGTTCCAGTTAGTCTTCAGTCAACTGATCTGGAATTCAAACATGAAACTGTCTTCAAGTGGAGCTAGTCAGGATGTGTTTTTGACATGGGAGGTCGAGTACACACTATTCTTTGCATTGAAGTGGTTTAACCCCCGGAAACACTCTCTAGGCAATTGACAACAGAAACTTGCGTTACCTTGCTCTCTCTTTTTTTTTAAAGAATGGTGAATAGGTTTTCTGAATTTAACCATTAAGCTCATGAACAGGAAAAGAAAATTAGATGACAAAAGGTGACAAACATTGGTGGGCTCCTAAACTTAAAGAACGCCAGCATACGTCACATCATATGAACTCTGAGCTAATAGATTTTCACTTATTAAGTTGTCACATGGGTTGTTAATGTCATTTCCTGTTAAAACATGTTCAATTGAAAGCATATGGAAAAAAACACGAGTGCAAACCAGGTATTTGTGAATTTCGGAGTATTTGTTAAAGGTCATACAAGATGAGTCAGCCATCTTTTAACAGGAGGTATTTAAAACCAAGCATTGTCTAATTTGAAAATTGACCTTTTTCTGCTTGGAATGGTTAAATCTGATCATATTGCTGGAATAGTAGTGCAATACACCCTGTTTAATTGAAGAAACGTTGAGCAAAATGCTTGCAGCCTTTTGAAGTTTTAGTTTTGTCATTGTAACTCCAATAAAACGGCAGTGCAAAGGTTTATTTTTCTTGGTGACCTTGATCAGCCAGCCATTAAAAAAAAAGTGGCTTTGAATTGTATTGATCAACAACAAGCATAAACTTGTGTCTGTGACTCTTTCTTAAAAGCACCATTAAGTTCCATCCTCTTTTTCATTAACAAATATATAAAGGAGTGTTTTTAGAGGACTAACATGAGAGAGGTCGAGCCTATGCAGCCACTGGGTTGTATCAGTGCAATTTTGCCATTCACACAAAAAGAATGAGACGTGGATAAAACATTCAATGGATCTGCCTCCTGTTTTAATTAGTTCTGAATGGAGCGTTTTGTTTTCATCACTTATGATTTTGTATTGGAGTAAAATCCTATTCATGACCATATATACAAATATAATTGTAACCAAAAAAAAAGCCAATGAACAGCCACATATACAGCATGCAAGCGCGCACGCACGCAGGCACGCACACACACACAGAAATATAAGTGTTTTCTGAAGATAGTATATCGTTGGTGTTAGGTATACTGACAGGTTGTTAGTGCTCACATATTGTATAAATCAGGTTTGGCCTCCTATCCGAACTGTTGGTCATTACATATGGCAGTTTTCCTACAGACATGCTGCATAATTGGCCACTCTGTAACTGGTTCTTGTATAAATCAGCCAGCTTATCTTTATAGCAAATTGCCAGGGAACACGTTGCATGTTATTAATGATGACCAACGTCTGGGGTCTACTTTATACACTGTCGTTTGCCCTGTTCAAATTTATGGGGACTGGGAGGCTAAGCTAAAAATGTAAACACTGTTCAGAAGCTCCAGTAGACTCTGAACACAAACCCAATAGCTCAGCAAGTCATTATATCTCGGTAACTGGATAATTTCTGCTGTCCCATGTCTTACATGTTGACTGCAATCACATCTCTGAGAAATTTATCAACAATGTTTGAAACATCAACTGCAGGATTCTCATATCATTTTGAACCCTGTCCAGGACAAGCAAATTGCTGCCTGCAATATCAAGCTACATTGATAAATGGTCCCTCCTACCAGTGGCCTGCATATTTGCATTTGCACAATTACCTTTCACTGTCAAGGGTTTGCATACAGGTTTCATCAGATTAGAAATGTAACATGCCTCAACATGTGTGTGTGGAAAGGCCTGCGGTAGGATTCCCAAAGGGCCATTTCACACACTCATGTTCTTCCTCAAAACAAGTGGTGGAGGCCTTTGAATTACAGGAAAGACGGGGTAATACATCAGGCCCGATCAGAGCATTCTTTTGGAGTCAGCACTATTGGGCAGTATTTCTCAGAGATGATAGAGAAGGAGAGTGAAACCTTTTGAAAACAAATTTGTCACTGGGGATTATTTTTATCTTTATGATGACCTTGCAGTAAAAGAAACAAGCAGCAAAACAACATATTAGCGAACCTTTCAACTACATCCCACTGCTTGGGTTTCTGCCACAGAGCAGATGATACATTCTGATTCACCGGACCCCCCTGGCTCACGAATCTGGATGGATATAAAAAATCTATCAAGAAGACTGAAATTATAGCAGAAGAGTGTGTTTTTATGTAGTTAAAGTATTCCTGTTAAAGTATACTATATACAGCTCATGTTTACTTGCAGAGTTTTTGAACTATTTTAGCCCCAGCTCGTAAAGAAGCACTAATGTTTTTCCTGATAAAGACAGAGTATCTGTGGAAGTTATGTTTGTTTAATATTCAGTTGTATGCTGAGACAGTTTAGGAAACAAACCATTAAGTAAGAAAGGACTTATTCATACTTCTCCAGCCCACTGCTCCCTGTTGCACTAAAACCTGACAGATTTGACTTTGGCCAGCAGTCTGAGTGTGATTAATGATCAAACAGCGCCTGAACCTGGGATTTATTATCCATTACTGCTGTCCATCAGGTAAAATTACACTCCACTCCGCTGTTCATCTCAGTTTGCCAAGCAGCAATACACCACCAGAAGAAATATGCTGTTGAATGTAGTTTAACTCATGCAAAACATCGAGTGACACGGCAGTGTCTGAAGGGGTTTTTTTGATCCCTCCAACCTTTTCTTTTCCTCTCAGTTCTGCTGAAGGGTCATTTGATGTATATCACTGGGTTGCACATATTGCTGTGCCATTACTACTTCGTTCCTTGCAAGCATGTATTTGATTACATAGTACTGAGAAATAGCTTTGTGAGTCTGAAACTATATACTGCAGGTCTGTCTTTTCCTTTTTCTTTGTAGCAGAATAGAATCGTGTTTGGATTCTTTGAGTTGACAGTTCAATCCAAACTTAAGTTCCACTTACTGGCATGTATTCGGGCTGTCAACGAATATTCTAAATTCGATTTTATAATCAAATAGTAAAAAACAACAGACATCGCAAGTTCTGGCGTGGACCTGGGCCAGGGAGTCACATAATGTCACAGGTCAAGCTGAACCAAGTGAATTCAACGACACACGTCTGGTAAAATGGCAGACAATTCACAAGACAACTTGGCCGCAGAGATTGATGTGCAAAAAGGCCCCGATTGAAAATACTTTGGATTTGGTCAGTAGACGGCAAAATTGTGGAACCTCGAGATAAAGTTGTATGCAAGCTATGAAAGCTACAGTTAGCCCGCCATTCCAGCACTAGGCAAACCTGAGGTCAATCTCGAAAATATTCACCCAAGTAGTTACGTCTCTCGTTTTATTGGTTTGCCCTCTTATGGACGTAATGCGCAAAAATACATATTTTGTTTTTTAGAAGGAATAATCAAATGTGGTTTTTGGCAAGTTTTGACAGCACTCGCCTGTATTGTATGCTGTTGTGAGCTTTTGACAGCAAATGTAAATCCTTTAGCCAGAAATCTGCAAGTTATTTTTGTTCCATACATACCTGAATTTCAATCAGCACATTAAAAGCCTTATGCAATCCTGCTGCCTCTGTAACACCTCTAAATTTAGAACAATGCTGCCTAGAATTACAGTTGAGTAAATTATCCACGCCTTCGTTTCCCCCTGCCTAGAATAGTGCAGCTATTTACATGTCTGAATGGTTCAGCAACTGCATGTTAGCAACTGGTTCATTTGAAGCAGGGCTTCTGAGCTGCACTATACACAGATAAGGTATTACTCCAGTTCTACTTCACTACATGGACTCCCAGTGCATTTTAGAATTTAATATAAAGGAATACATCACCAAAAACCTATGGTTTTAGTCCCAAACATTTTCTGTAGGTTTAAAATGTGACTGAAAAGTTTTTTTTAGTTTGTGCCTTTGTGGAGAATCCAAAGGTCACATTGAAAATACAGAATCAAAATGTCCATAGAAACGTCTCATCTTGATTTCAACTATAAATACAGGTTTTACTGCACAATAGTTCTGTCAGCTGGGAAGTGAAACATTTGACACTCAGTACCTCAGAACTGCGCTTTGCTGATTCCAAGTTCACAATGTGGCAAATGAAAATAGTCTTCCTTAGAGCATGCCTTCTTTCGCTGACCCTTATTAGTATTAAACAGGTTTATTGTGTCTACACTGATTCTGACTTTGCATGTCATTAGGCTGATCAGACAGTTACAAAGATGTGGGCAGACAGTGTGAATATCAATTATTACTGTGTTTTTCCTGGATACAGCTGCTGTATAACTACTGGACTGACCTGATTATAAGATGATATATTTTTCTGAAAATTCTGTTTGAAAAAGTAGGAGTCTTAACATTTACGTGCCCAACAGCAGTTCTCATTGAATAAAGTCACTGCTCATATGCTACAGAGTGAGCCTGTTTCTTTTAGAGTGTTGTAATATGGGTTGTTTGTAGCCTTAATGTTGCTAGGTTCGTGAATTCATATCTCTACATGTTCATTGTGTCTGCTAGAGTAAGTCAGCCCCAAAAGTGTCCAGTAGTCTCAATTTAATATACAGCTGTTACTATATATACTAAAATATGATGTTATAGGTAAAGAGGGGCCAAAAAGACAGACAAGAAAAATGATAACAGTCAAAGTAAAGTTTTTCTGCCGCCTCCAACAGCTTGACAGGAGAGTGTGTACTGCCGTGGTTATGTGTGTCTTTCCCATCTACTATATTTTGTTTGAAGTTTGTTAACGTGATGCCTTCGTGTGTCTGTGGAAAGCTCACACATTCAAGACATGCGTGTAGACTGCCAGACAGCTAAATTTATATTTGAAGAAGCTACCAACAGTATCACAGTATCCTGTTTACAACATCTATGTTTGTTTGATTTTCAGCTCATTATGTGAACGCTATTCAGGAGCAGTCTCCACAGTTGGCTTCCAGATGACTGGCTTCTGGACAGATCCGACCCCGACTGCGCCATCCGTCACTTGGCTCAGTTGTAGACAGTACTAAAGTGTTTGTGTGTCATTCCTGAATTTCTTCACACTTGTTACCAGGACAACCTGCTCCGTCAGTGTGCCCTTAAAGTAAATCATGGGGAGGATGGGTGGAAAGGAGGAAGGGATCTAGTCATTCAGATCTCCTGGGAACCCTCGGAGAGACGGAGGGAGCAGATGTTGAGGATGAGCCCTTCTATTCTCGGCCTGTTTCTGGAGGTGTGTTTGGTCATTAGCAAATATTCCATGCAAGTGGAGAAATGGCATAGGATCAACATTTGCATAAGGCAGAAATGTGATTCACTGCTCTATAAAATGCATGACTCTCATCTGCCAAGACTCTGGGACTTCTGAGTATCTGTTTTTGCCTGTGATCAAACATGCATGACAGCTCGCCTTCAAAGCCAAGACAATGTGAACGAGGCATGCTGGCAGAGGCATGCAATCACTGCATCAAGACGAAACACACACCCTCACGCATTACAGTTGACAGTCCTGCTTCTTTCATCCAGCTACAAAGATGTGTGCTAACTCTATGTATAGTTGATAGAGTTTAGGCTAATACCCAGGTTGTAACTCCTATACGTCAATAATGAAATGTCAAGACAGCCCCTCGACAGGCTCACCGACCCATGTATCATCTATTGGTATGCATAATATCGCTGAAGCCTATGAGAGTTTCCCCAGTCTGAAACAATTCATTTTCAACTATACATCTGTTCAAGTCTCCTTTTAGAAAGGAGAAGCGCAAACAATTGACACTTAATTGCTCAAAGGCAAACGACACTAAAGGCTCATTTCGCAGCAGCCATCCAGTGCTGGCTTCTGATGACTCAAACATGAAGACACATCATCACAATGCGCTGCCGGTTTTGATTAACACAAATGCTGTTCAGACCCTTTTCGCACATATATTCAGAGGAGAAACAGTGCAGCAGCTTCATTTTTGACAGAGCTGTAAACAAGGTACAGCAGCTTTAAGCCTCACATAACGAAAACAGACAGGAATAGCAATTGTGTGCGCTTCCCCCTGAGGCAATTTTCCCTGAGGCAACTATCCCTGAGGTAAATAGATTTGCCAGCGCACACTTGAATCTGAATGTAGTGACCGACACTGAGATCTCTCTTTGTGGGAATAGGATATGCAGAGCGCCACAGGTTGGTGGGGGTCTGCAGTGAAGAGGTAGAAATCCTTTGAGCACAGAGTTGTTGTACCAGAACATTGTTCCATTTAGCTGAAAAACACCTCAGGTAATAAACAGAGGCATGTTTGGCTACATACAGTCGAAGATCAATTTTTAATAAAAATTCGAGGCACTGATATTTTTCAAATGTCAGAGGCAAATCTAAAGAAAGCAGCGAAATTTGAAAGAGCTTCTTTTTGCCATGACTCAATAAATTACACACTTTTTGGAGACATCTTGTTAACAAACAAACAAACAAAAACACATCTACAACTGAGACTTTCATGGCATGGTGTAAGCATTTGCATCCCTTCTGATTTGATGCAGGCTGCAATTATTTATGACTAATAGTTGATAGGAAACTTCAGTATTCACTGCTGATATTTTGCAACAGTGTGTATTCAAACTGTTGATCTATGTATTGGAACAACCGGGATTAATACATTTTATTAGCCTAAATGTGTTATTTGGGTGCCAAAAAATTACTTGTATGTTGATGGCATGCTAAGTGTCCTGTTGTGTGTGTGTGTGTGTGTGTGTGTGTGTGTGTGTGTGTGTGTGTGTGTTCATTTTTACTGAGCTTCTATCACATCAACCTCATTAAGTACAAAATGGAAAACAAACCCGAGTCTGTCAGTCTGATAGATTCCACGCAGAAGAGACACAATGATTCGGGTGCAGTTAGCCAGCCTAAACTTTGCATCTATCCAGTTTCACTTTGATCATGAAAAGAGTATTAATTAGAGGAACCTTTCAAGCCTTAAGTGGGAGGATCTGAGGTCCAACTGTTTTCCATCACTTTTTATTGCAATTGTGCTCAAAGGACCCCTGAGAAAGGAGCAGTTGCCATGATAAAACTAATTGATAAGGCAGCACTTTGATCTGTGTTCACCGAGAGACAATCAGCAGACACTGACACTGAGGTGATGTTTATGTTTTCTTACTGCGCACTGGTAAATCCCTCTCTGAAAAGACATGAAAAGGTCTCAATGCCTTCTTTAATTAAAGAGGGTTGAAGGGCTGAACGAAGGATTCAAGGCTGTTCTTTATATCATGCTCAATATCCTTTTTAATGATGGTCAGACAAGGACATTAAATTGTCATACTGAAAGTCCTTATTCATGCAGTCTGAACTGTACGTAAAGTACCATGCAGTCTTTTACATCTTCATTTTACTGCTAAGATACTACCACTCCTTATGATCATATTAAAACAACATGGATAAAAAACTAAGAGGGAAATCATATCAGTATAGATGGTGAAAAATTATGAACCATCTTACATTTTTCATGGACTCTAATGCTTTTACCCACAATTCGTAGAGTATATATAATGCTTATGTTTCTATACATATGCCTCACAAGATGAAGGTGCTCTGTGGCGTTTTCTTGTAAACAAACTTTTTATTCACATGTAGGGTTACTCACCAAAATGCGCGTGTGTGTGTGTGTGTGTGTGTGTGTGTGTGTGTGTGTGTGTGTGTGTGTGTGTGTTTTGAATGCATTTCTTTCTCATAGTCAATTGCAAAGCAGATGTTCTGGAGCGTTTTGAAACCTGCATTTTTTACATCCATGCTTACCAGCTAAAAGTGTTGTTCTTCTTTCTTGGCACAGTTACTGCCGCCCTTCAGTCAGTGGTATAGCGTGAAGCCATTGGCAGGAATGTGTATCTCCTAATGTGCATGCACATGGTGAAACAAAATGGGGTCCTGCTAATAAAAATATTGCCTTATACTGTTACTAGTGGTCAAAAACTGCACAGGGCACATTTAAGTGCCAGCCATTGATGCTTCACATGAGCAGCCTTGCAGTACCGCTTTTTTTTCCATTTCTCCCCTTTTTATTTCATTTTTGAGCAGACCCTAAACCTACTGACATTTTAGACATCTGATAAATTTTCTACTGTCAAGCTTTGTTCCTGATATCCAACAACTGTAGCTCCATGTCATCAATATTTAAAATGAAGAAAGGAAAGAAACTGCATAAATATAGCCTTTAACAACAATAGCTGTAAATGCTGTAGGTTCGGTCCAAGTTTTATTATTAAACAACTTATTAACATGTTAACACTGTGTGTAATTATCTTGTATCTTGACCATATAAACTGGGTGTTTGGCCTCTCTTTAGGATGTGCTCATATAATCTTAATAAAATGCATGACCAGATTTCATTCATTTCCACCCTAATTACTAGGGCAGGGATTATTTAATTAATCACTATACATGGTTTGTAATCCACGCATGTGGGCATATACAGCTACATTAATTTTCAACTCAGAAAACATGAGTAAATGTAACACCGTCAAAGATAGATTGGTTCAACAGATGTTTTTGCATTACTTTAACTCACATCATAAGCATTCATATTATAACGATACAGCCCAAACAAGGTTTAGTTCAAAGTCTCTACAATTTATCAGCACACAGATTCTCTCGGGCACAGCTTTGCTGTTTCGGTAGTTGCACTCAATAACCACAAGTTAGTTTTAATGCAGACAAACTAAAATGTTGTTTTTTGCTGAAGCCAAAAATATTAATTTGGATAAACTCATCACCACCACTAAAAGTGGGAGCAATATTGCAAGACTCGTGGTATACAAAATAAACTGGCATCTGGATTGATGAAAAGATATCCTTAAAAAAATCTTGTCAAATTTGGTGAGTAAACGTAGGCAAAAGATTGGCTTTCCTTTAGGAATAAATCCTGTTTCCGGTTGCATTGTAGAAAAATCCTTTTTGGGTCAACTTTTTCCTCAGTTTTAGATTATGGTGACATCTTGTGCATGCATGCTTCATCTGTAACTCTAAAGCCCCTTCATGCTGTCTACCATTCTGCACTCAGGTTCATTACTGGCGATGCATATAACACTCGTCACACGGTACAAAAAGGTCGGGTGGTCCTCTCTCTCTGAGAGGCGTGATTAGCATACATATGTTTATTTACCAGCCTCTTATTGGAAACCTGCATTCATATATTACTTCCATGCTAGTTTGATCCACTGAACCACATTACACTAGGACTAATGACTGGTTTACGCTCCATGTCCTTCGAGTTCATACTGAGCTTGGAAGATCTGATTATGGCTTCTTTGCACCTTCCAGCTGGAACTCACTACAAAGCACTTTAAAAATTAATTTGTTAGTAACTCTTGGTCATTTTAAATCCATAATCCCAAACCTATTAGCTTCTGTTTGTACGTGTTTTAATTGATTTTGTTGTTACGTTAATTATTAGTTGTATTCGTATGTTTGTTTTAATTGATTGGTCTTCTTTTATCTTCTATCTTTATTATTTTGTATCTGCTTGACATCATTTCAAATGAGGGATTTGCCCTCGATGATTTTCAAGTTTAAATGAAGACATATATAGATGCTTTATCATTATGCTGGGGGCGCATAACGACTGGGATTAATGTGGGGAATGTAATCATGATGACAAAAATTTTAGATAATCTAAATTAAACAGTAACTTCATAAAGCTGCAGACATCTGAAACAAAAGTGTACTTTTAGTCAAATCAAAAATGACACATACAGATATTGAAGTAGCATTTCTAAAAACTGCACATTCAGATTGATCTAACGCCACTTTATAATTTTATTAAAATGTTTCCTACTTTAAAAGATAAGCCCTTATTTTTCATTTTGCAGATTACAAAGTGCCATTATTATCAGTTTAATTATTCTCAGTGATTAGAGTCTTTAATGAATAAAATGTCTACATACTGTAATAGCAGTGATTCACTCTCATTTAATGATGGGTAATCTCCTCACTGAGAAACACTTCCCATGCCTTGGTGCAGACATAAAATCCACAAGAAAAGGGGTTTGAGCTTTAGTTGCTAAAAAAAAAAAAGTAGCTGCCCTTGGTTTAATAATGGCCTTTTACTTCAGATATGGGAAGTGGTTTTGAAAAGTACAAAATAAGTACTAATCAGATCAACAGTTAACAATACAAAATCCACTTTGAGTTTATGGATGGTTGGAAACAAAGAAAGCATTTGCTTATCAACTCTATGTATTCTCACAGTGGAACAAACAACAGTGTAATCTAGTGGAAAAAACACAACATAAAAACACTAAAAATAATGGTGCAGAAGTCATAGTCAGTGGCCAGACAACTACTCAAGTTACTGTTTTTACATCTAAGGTTTCTACAAAAATACAAATATTTATTTATTAACTTGCCTCATTTGGATTTGTTATTTTTTTTAGCTGTTGTTTTGCTGCACATGCATGAAATTCCTAAAATGGCTAAGAGTTGTCACTTTTGTAGGCTTGGCTTTCATGTAAGATCACTCGTACAACTGATTGCATAATGCTGCTGTAAAATAACATGACATACTAATAGAAGAAGTCACTTTTATAGAAATTTAAAAAATCGGTCATCATGGAAAAAAAACAACTATTCAAATCCTTAAGGCCCCAATGTGCGTCTTTTCACCTTGAGGCTACAAAGTGCATTGTTAGTCCTTCATTTGTCCCCTCAGGTGCAGGTTAGACCAGCACTTGTCACTCAATTTGATGGGCTTTTGAGACGACATTCAGCCTGAGGCGGTGGTAAAATAAAGCAACCATGAGCTCTGCGGAAATGGACAGAGGAAGTTGATCAGAAAAAAAAAAAAGAAATAAGGTAACCACAACTGGCAAAACCATGGCTCGGCCCATGTGACAGACACCCACAGCAAATGTATACACCCCAAAACATGCTGGAAAACAGCCAGCTTCAGGCAAAAAGGGGATTTTGGGTATTGTATGTGCGCACAGCGTGTCAGGTGAACAGTATAACACCTTTAATGCTTCTAATTAAATGTATGATATAACTTATTTAATCTGACATTTCAAAACTACGGTTTACTTTGAATCATATTCACTTTGAAAACACTTAGTCAGAGAAACGCTGCATGTTCAACAAAACACTAAAAGATCGATTGAATATGTTGTTCACTTGTCAAAGTTGTTCGAAAATGGCGACAATGTTTACATTTTTGGTATTTTCTAGTGTGTTACTCACTTTTTAGTGCTCTTTTTTTTTTTTTTTGCTCGATTGTTTTAATTTTTATTTCTTTACGCCACACGTGTCGTCAAACTGGTGAATCTGTTTCTTAATTTGCTTAAGTTTCACTTATATGCTGCATTTTTTCTAAATGTCATCATAGTGGTGAAGAGGTTTTATTCACGTGATTGTATTTTGTCAAACTGATTGTTTGTTTTTTCTTGGGTTCTGAGCTCTCTCAACCGCTGTTTAGCTTAACAATATAACCTGCAATCCTACAGTAATCTTGTCAGTCAAACCTTAACACAAATACCTAAAATCAACACATTTAAATTAGGAATGTCTGCTCAAGAAGTACAGATGCCTTAGTGTTGAAAACGCAGTTGCATTAACTGTGCATACAATCCCTCTAGTTATTCCCAATAAAAATCAACCAAACAGAAACCTCTTTCAGTGTCTCTCCCTGTCACTCTCTTGTGCATTTGGACAAAAACACACACACACAGCTCCTCTTGAATGTCACTCTGCAGTTATTTCAAATAGCATGCTTAAAGACATTTGAAATGACGTAAATAGCATTCAATTCCGCAAAGCTGTGAGGCAAACACAGGCTGTCAGAGCAAGATGTACATTTCTCGATTGACACTTGGCTGATTACAGTGTAATTTATAGAAAGCAACTTATTTCTCACTGCAACACACATACAATCGGCTGAAAACCGCTACTCAGTTGTGTCTGACAGAGATCCGGTCAATACTGTCAATAGCCAAGTAGCTGGAACTACCATTGTGAGATGGTTTTTGGCCTTGTCTGCAACCTTTCTCCTCCTTATTTCTTTAGTTAAGTCAATTAATTGTGTTTGACTGTGTATTTCTGTTTGTCTCCCTCTCTCTCTCTCTGTAGCTTGTATGTACACACACACTAATGTGAAAGCAGGTTAAAGCAAGAAAGCGGTTAGCACATTTACATGCAGTGCAATGCACTGATGATCAGTTTAATATGTAGGATCACCCTGAGTATATAAATGGTCTAATAGATTATATTGGGTATTTAATCGCTTTAATAGACTAACAGACCTCATAATTTTTGGAATTTGACCACTGGAGAGTTTACCGGTCACAGTGTGTGCCCAACTGTGACAGCTCAGCTTCTGAATGATCTCAGAACCATCCAGGAACTATGGTTCTTTGTTATTTTCCTCCACACCTCTACATTTTTTGTCTTCTCCCTGTCGGTTCATGAACTGAAGTCACAAAGCCCCTGGGATAAGCACAAACATTTCAATCAAGGTGAAACATTTTCATCTCACGTGGACATGTTTTTTACTTGAGTTCATGTTGCCCCGGGCAGACCCATGTTTATTGGCATCCACTCACGTCCTCGCATATGTAGTCAGGCCACCTCTAAAACCCACTTTGCATTCAGTCTGAACACACCTGGTGTGAACTGGCTGCGTAGAAAAAGCAACATGTAAGCCGCTGCAGTCTTCTGCCACGGGTTGCTGTCAGCTAGGGCTGGGCGATATCACCTAAAAGCAACATGACGATTAATATGTACATGTACCTCGGTGACGATTAATAAAACTCATATCTTATTACGCACCACTGCACACAAGATTCTTTGTCCTCACAACGGACCCAATAATTCTTTGCACTGAACAGAAAAACATACACATTTAGGTATTTGCTAAAACAACTCCTATGACAATCATAACTGAGTAACTCTTTATGTCCTGCCATCTCATTATTCCATCATCGGGATGTTTTAAGGTATATAGTGACATTATTTTAACAAAGGCTGTAGACTGCTGAATCTGAAATGACCTGCTTTAGCCTCCAAACTGTGGTTGGAAAGCACAGGGGAGGCTCCTCCAGAGCGCCAGGGCGAAGTTGTAGCTACTTTCAAGGTTATCCTCTGTCATTATTCTCAGCTGCTGGTAAAAAAAAAAAAAACTTGGGCGCTCTGCTTGGTTCTTACAAACTGTAGCACATAACGAACATTTACTGTTACATTTACAGTTTACTGCTAACCTGACTCTGCTCCCGATGGCCAACACACCTGCACTTCCCAAGTGAAAGCCACACCATTTCTCCTTCCTGCACTGTCCGCACAGAGCGCACCGAATGCTTCAAACGTAGGTGTGCCACTATGCTACTTTCTCACAGTATTCACATTTAGCTTCTTTTTGTCCTGTACCGTGTTGACTGAAGACAAAGTACGCCCAGACGACCGACATGACAACTTTTGTCTTAAACAGGACATGCATGGTTGATTACATCGCTAAAAACTAGTAGGTGGGACAATGCCAACTCGACCAATGAAATGAGACCACACAGCAAACTCAGACTGGATGTGTACATAAGGTTAGATTCACAGCACTGTAGGCTGCATTAGGCACCAGCTTGTGAATAAAATGGACTTACCCAATATAATGACATGACTGAAATTAAGTTGGTTAGAGTCAATTGCCCGGCCTTACTTTCAGCTTCGGTACTGGAATGCACTGAGGTGCATTTTGAAGCGCTGACATTAAACAATACACAATCTTGTACTTGTGTGTGTAAATGAAAAAAATAGCCTTAAAAAGATGATTGGTTTATTGTTGTTACATCAGATGTCAAAGTGATGACTGAAATGCATTTGGTGGTGGGTTACTTAATAATTTAGTAGCAGTCAGTTAAGTAAGAGGTCAGTAAAGTCTGACTGCAAAGAAACCCAGTTTACACGCAGCTGGTCAGTAATATCCCCCCACCCATCTCCTTACTGCTGCCCATATGATACTGCCTCTATCCTGAGTCTTTCACGTGCAAATGCTCACACTGAAAACATGTCTGTGAAGATTCAGGTGCAGGTAATGGATTACCCAATAAAACTAAGTCAAAGGTAGCTGGATTTGCTGTTTTAGTCTTGAGCACATTCATCTCCACTCGACCAAGAGGCTTCATCAGCTTAGCTGACAGCTGACGAGTTCCCAGGTATAGAAACCGTTGGAGTCATTCACACATTTATGTCAAACGTGAAATGTTGAGGTCACATGAAAGTCATGCGAGGACTGTGAATGGGGTGAGAAAGTGACTCGGAGGGCTTGTCAAGTATGACAGTGTAACTATCTGATAATGGGTTGGAGGTCCCTTGTTGTTAAAATGTGACACTGAAAAAAACAGTTTATAAACCTGGCTAACAGTTTATAACCAGTTTAACACCATTACACATCTACTGTTGAACAAGTTTCTCTTTACCCTTTAACCTGACGAAGGAAAGCAAGTTTTAAGTTTACATGATGTTTCAGAAATCAAATCACTGCCAAAAGATGGGAATTGTAAAGTCGCTCAAGTGCATGTAAACACAGATAAGAGTAATGCAGCAGCAGTTTTCCTCCCAATGTGATTCAGTGTTGATTGATTTTTTTTAAAAAGATGTTGTGCTATTTAGAAAAATCACAAACTACCCAAACAAGGTACAGCCTCATCAACTATCACATAAAATGCTTCATTTATGACAATTTACTAATGCACAGTTATTATTATGACACATCCACATACTTTTGAATAAAGGGGACAGTATTTTCCAACCTTCTGTCACCGTTTGGTGTCACTGTACTGTACATCTACTAAATACATCTGTGTCTGTGTTTCACCAAAAGTTTTTTTTTTTTTTTTTTTTGGGTGTCATCCAACCTCTAATTCTTATTCTTAAAATCTGTTTGACCATTACCCAAACATAGGTATTATTCAAAAGCCATTGCCAGATGAGATTATTGTTATATGCTATTGCTCTTTTTGCCCTGATTGTTTATCTAATATTCTATACAAATTATTTAAAACATTTTTCTACTAAACCTTCATCTCTATACATGTCGTTAAAAGAATTGCTAAAAGATTCAAGCTGTTTATACTGAATACAGAAAGTGAACACTTGTTAAGTCACGGGGCAAACTCGTAGCTGACAAGAGTTTGACAAATGCTAAGGTAGTTTTCACATCATTTGTATGTATAGTAGGAAGGAATAATACCATAGGTTTTGACTCATCATCAGCACAGGTTATGACTTCTAGCAGTAGGACTAAAAATTTAGTTTTAGACAGAATAAACCCTTGTATTAGCAGACATGCAAACTAAAGCACGTGTATACTTCTTGTATGCACCCTGGTGTACCTAATTTTAGAACATCTTTGAAGTGTGATTCATTCGTCTTTCATTTAGATGTGGATTTTATAGTATAATTGCAGCAAAATGCTCTAATGAGGGGGGCATTTGCAATTCACAGTGACAAGCTCATACATAGAGTATGTAGCTATAAAGACACCAGCATGTGAATATTTAATCGAAATGACAGAGATAGATATTTCCTAGATCTATTTCTGTTGAACTGTTAATCTCAGAAGTCTTAAACAAATAAATGCCAAAATCATGAATGAAAAGGGACAGATATGGTGTGGATATTACCAACTGTGCCTTAAGGTTATGTTGCTGTTTTCTATTGATGAGAGCAAAAACTATAGTTTTAATACAATTTCCTGAATAGGGAGCAGCAGCCTTTAAATTTCAGCTTCAAACAATGCTTGTGATACAGAAAAAATCACATTGTGAAGATCAACGCAGTACCATCCCTGCAGTAAATGTCAGCCTGTGTACTTGGATGTCATATTTCGTCTTATATTTAAGACTCTTAACTTAACAGACATACTTGAAGCTGTACTGCTCTGAGCTAAAGGCTAATGTCAGCATGCTAACATGCTCACAGTGACAATGCTGACATGCTGATGTTTAGCAAGTATAACGTCTACCGTTATCACCATAAACAGTTTAGCATGTTAGGAATCTAAGATTTGCTAATTAGCATAGAATACACCTTTCATTAGTTTTGCAGGTATGTGGTCATACACTGAAGTGTTGGATGTGATGATGGTGCTAGATGAAAATTCAAGGGTTCATCAAAGGCCCATGAATGTCTGTACAACATTTACTACCAATCCATCTAATAATTGTCATAACCACAAATGTGAATCTTAACCTTAGATTGATAGTGAAATATTCTACTTGAAAATAAAAAATCGGCCTCAGAGTAGTAGATGAAAGGTCATCAGATCAGCAGAGTCCTAAGAATTTGTCCTCTGGTCACCATGAACGTTTATACCAAATTTCATGGCGATCCATCCAACAGCTGTTGAGATACTGTATGTCAGTCTGAACCAAAGTGTTGGACCGATCAACCAACATTGTCATTGATGGCGCCACGCTGATAGCGTGCTAAAAACTATAAACATGTGTTGTTATTATACACACATTGAAGCTGCTCCACGCAACATAGGGCACTGAATCTGAGTTATTACATATTTTACATCTTGAATCAGTGCAGGTAATTTGGCTCAAATGCTACAGAGTTTGTCATTGAGGGGCAGGGTAGTTAGTATTCACAAGAAAGGCTGAACTCTCTTGTATCATAAACAAAAACATAATTCAATCCCCAATTTTGGCAGTGTTGTCCTTTAAAAGAACTGGAACAGATATAGCGTTGTGCAGTTTAATAAGCACGGCTCTCAGCCAGCCAGATGCAAAATGACACTTGTAGAAGGTCAATGACAGATGGAAGGCAGGGTGTCAGATCTGGGAGCGTGACCGTGAAGCACCAACCTAGTGTATAACCCTTGAACTCTACATGATGGATTGTTTCCATCAACAAGCTGCAGGTGATGTTGTGTCCGGTCCAAGATCTGCAGTGTTCCTGGAAATCAGCTACTGTACAAGCAGCGGGTGAAATGGAAGACATTTTTCAGAACATAGAGAGCAGCAGGAGTTGACAGATAGGCCATGACAGAAATTATCAACAAGGGGTGAGTAAATAAACAGAAATTACGAAATTACAGCATTACTTTTTACAGTTCTAAATTTACGCAGTACTGTTTCTCTTTTTCACTTAAGGCTCTGACAGTAAGCGGGGCATTGCAGATTCCTTTGAAATTCACAGTGGCCTAGTTAAAAGATGTGCAGACCCTTAGCGAAAATTCCATACTAGATTCAGAGACATATAAAAACTTCAGTAGACTTTGCTCAATCACCCATTCATTCACTCACTGACTTTGTTAGCCTCTTATGGGCATATGTGGAGCGTTCCCACCCAGCGGCTAATCTCTAGCTCCCTGTGCTAGATTTCCTGCTTGAATGCACTGTAATGACATTTAAATCATTTTGTGAGTAGCGTACTCAGATTCCTTATAAGTCCACCCACTCACAAATGTGCATTACATTATGGTGTATGTGGAAGAAACATTGTGATGATTACAAAATAAATTGTAAATTGGAGTGAATCTCTCATAAATTGCCCATCGAGGCTCTTCTGTACTGTGTTCTGCTGCTTGGCTGGTTATCATTCATTTTTATGTGGCGTATGCTTTAAATATGAATTTTCTCACAAAGTGTTTAATCAACAGTGCATGTGCTTGGAGTGTTCATAGGGGCCCAGAAGGTGTTAAATGAATCATGGATTGCAGCTGGTCCTCTGGTACAGGGGCTTGCAAGGTTATATCTGGCTGAAAGGGCAGAGGGCTAATAAACTACTTTCCCAAATTACTTTATCTAACTGTAAGACTAATGCCTACATATAATCAAAGGATGTCATTTTTTTATAGCCCCTGGACCTGGTGTTTCATTCCTCCTTTTAATTAAGATTCACTGTGATTCTGGTCAAACTGGAGGCACAGTTAACAGTTGTCTTTCGGTTCTGCAAGGAGGTGTAGAGCTCAGGATCTGAGTGACAAAGGGTCTCATTCCCTATCAGATTGAACACACAAATCTATGCTTTAACACATATACACACACATTATGGACAATCATGGATTCATTAATTAGGTCTTACTTGAATTTGTTCTTACTGTGGGAATAAATCTAGATTTGCCACATACCATTGACCAATAATACGATTTTTACGATCAAGTGTAGAATATCCTGCATAGCACATGTCTTGGTCACATAATGAAATTAAACATAATCTTATAAAAATGTTCTGCTATGTTATGGGTTTAGGTAAAAAATTCAATATCTGCAAAACTTTGTCAGACTTTCTTTAAGCCAAAAATACTAATATCAATATCTGTCTCAAAAATTCGGTATCGCTTGGGCTCCAGTTAATATTATTAAAGCTGCATTTCAAGGTTTTTCTGTAACCTGGGGGGCAGAAAGATTCCAAAACAAACATGCCAAAACACAGCCAAGATGTAATAAGCTGACCGAATAGTTGTGGCTAAAATGTTTGTGTAACTGACTACTTACACATGTAGATCCAGCAGACATGGAGCAACATAATCATTCCATTGGAGTCATGTTTCTGATAAATTTAAATCTGATTTTCGCCGACCTTAAAGATCTGGTCTCATCCACCAACTCCTTTAGCCAGGTCTTCAGCTGCCTAAACGCTAGACTTTCATCATCAGTCAGGCTAATGAGACTCAGTCTTACTGTTTATGTGCAGGACACAGAACCAAACCTAGCGCCATAAGTTCAGAGTTCATGATTGCCATCCATGTATTTAGTGTGGAATAGTTTGGACAGCACGCTAGTTGCAGTGAGATGTATTAACTAGATGTGATATCGTATTGTGAGTCTGCACTTTCACTATGTGGGTTCCAGGTATGTAAATACAGCGATCAAAAGCTGATCACAAAACATAATATCTCTCAGTGGAGCTTTAAAGTTGGCCTAGTTTGCACTCATAGCCATCAATAGATTGCTCCTTAATTTCCATATCAGACTCTACCGTATTAATTAACATCAGCAGAAGTGTGTACTTCGTGGTGACAGAGACGCAGCATCACTGCCTCTGTTATTGCAATCCAAGCCTTTTTTTCCCTTTTTTTCTCACATCAGGCATTCCAGGAGAGATAAGTCGAAAACCACCTTTTTGGCTTCAACTTCTAAATTAAACACTTCCCTTTCAATATTGATAACTGTGTTTTTAAAATTCCTTTTTACTTTTATGGCAAAGTTTTTTTTTTTTTGGTAAGACTCTGACTATGTGCAAAGAACAGAACAAAAGTGCCTCACAAATGCCTTGAACCCAACACAATCTGTTTTCTGCATAAAGAGTGATCTTTCCCACAAATACGTTTTCAGTGAATTTAATCTACGACATGGGCAGATTCTTATAACAGAACACCAGACACATTTCATATATTGTGCCCTAACCGTGTCTCTTAAGGTTCAAGTTTCAAGGAATTTATGAACATATGCATTAAAATACCACCCGTGCATTTCCATACAATGGGAAACTTTGCTGTCAGCACATCATATGGTCATACTATCGTACACAGTCTTACACACAGTGTAAGCAAAGCACAGTAAGCAAAAGGCAGTTGGATGCTGTTGGTCTTATAAATGACCGAAAATTTGAAAATGTCTTTGTTATAGTATAACTATGAAACTGGATAATATCCACCAGCCTGAGTGAAGTCATCTTCCAACTTTGAAGCATTCCTCACAAAAAAAACATGATTTTATTTACACAGTGCCACACTTGATGTAACTCACAGAACAAAGCAGATGCTTGTTTATCGTTGCCAAGTTAAGTATCCTGTGGTGGAGATATATGTTTCTATCTTGTTACTATCTGTAGTGTTGAAAGGACTGTTCGCTGCTCATCTAGTCATCTTTTCACCGTCTGTTGACATTGGAGACGCAGTTACCAGGTTAACGCTGTCCTTGGACTTGAGTAGTTGTGCTGTTTTGGAGTTCTGCTAACTGCTGGTTTTTGACAGGAAAGCTTGATTAGCTTGCTGTTTTGTTTTGTATCCCATAGGCACTTTTGTTGAGTGGAGAGGTGCATCTACTGTCACACTCATGGCAAACTGTGGCTTGTTCACAGAGATCAGTGTCAACACACGCACCCTAATAAATACACACACTTTTTTTAGTAGCAGCTGATGCGATCCTACTCAATGCATAAGCGCCCAAGTGGCACCCTCCATTAAAACCATACCTGGCACTGCTGGGGTTGTCAAATGCTCCATAAACTGGACTAGTTAACATTCCCCAAAGGTACATCAGTACAGCTTCACAGGCCTTCAGTAAAACTCTTTTCCTGGGATCTTAGCATTCTGAATATAGACACAGTGACTCTCCAGCAGGTTTTGAAGTATGGAGCAAACTTTAATTTCGCATCCAATTGCAGCAATGTTATTAGGTGAAGTGATGAACATGCTGAAACAAAATTGTCTGTCACAGTGCACACACGCTGCGCTCTCTTTTCACTTCAAAAGGCCCACTGAACCTTAACAACCATGGACAGTGGATGTTAGCTAACACATCCACCCCACCCCCCACCCCTGTCCACAAAATCCCTAGAGCAAATACTGTTTGCTAAGTGTGTCTGTATGTACAATGGGCTCAGATGTTGGAATAAAAGTACACACAGATTTTCCGCCGACCACAAACAAATCCCAGTGCTAGACAACACCTTGCCGGGCCCACTTCTGTATATGCTAGTCTCAGTTTTTAAACACTAGATTAAAATATCTTTACCCGCATAGTCATTAACCATTGTCAGTAACTAGTCAGACTAAAAGCAGCACATGTTCCAGTATAATCACCTCATCAGCGGGAATTTCACAAACATTGCGATAGAAAATAGCAGTAGCTGGAGGCAGTGTACTGTTTCCAGATCCATGTCTCCCCTCCTTTTAGCTCGGCTCCACAGGGAGTGAAAGTGTGACAACATTCTGTTTGCTGTTCCTCCCCACCTTACTGCCTACACAAGCTTCCTACGTTACTCTGGGGAGGTTCGCCAGGCTGTTTTAACTTTAGCAGACTTTATTTTACTTTAATTGTCCTGTCCCTGAGCACAGAAAAAGTATCCTTTCTTCTCTCAGATACACTCTCAGTTGGTTTTATAGTTGTTTTTTCAGGGTGGAGGCTACAATAGTTCTTTCTGCAGTGAATGATTAAAGAAAACACTGTCTTGGAAAAACAGTTTGACGCTCCTTCTGACAACACGTCATCTTTTAGATAGAGCAGCTGAATATCAATAAGCTGTTTTACCTTAGTGAGGATGCATGTTACAGAAGGGTGGAAAGCGATGAAATACAATATACCCAGAGGGATCAAAATGTCTTCTATGGAACGTCTTAGTGGGTGCAACTTGCTATTGTGCAACAAGTTTAACATGCAAACAAAAAACTGGTGGTCATTTGGCCATTCTCTGCCTGTCTCCCATATATCCTGAGTGTGTGAATGGTGTAAGTAAAATGCCAATTGTCTCTTTCAGCCTCCAGGCTCAGCACACAGTTAAAGTTTAGCCATCTGTTTCCACACATGACCTTTCTTTTTAATTGCCTAAATTAGAGGAGAATGAGGAAGACTGGCTGGATGCTCACTCCTGTCCAATTCTAATATTGAAGAAACAATTGTTATTTACAGTGACAAATAGTGTGGGCGAGCTATGTCTGTGTCAGCTGCTTTCCACCTGGCCATGTTGAACACCTGCCCAGAGCCAGTTTGGTTCACTGCAGATGGCTAAGGTGAGCTTTCTATCCTCAACAATCGTTCCTGCAGGCGGCACCTTGTGCGCGGAGAGAGCTGCACTCTCCAGTCAGCGCTATATCAAGTTAATTCTTGCTCTCTGATATTAACTTCCTCCGATACAGAATATGAGAAGCTGTGGAGTCAGAGGAGAAAGTAGAATTAGTGTTGAGGAATGGAGGACGATAGATTAATCAACAACACAGTCGTGTGCACGTTTTCTTACAATACAGGATTTGATCTTATTATATCATATCTTAAATGCTTTCCGATATTGCTTAATTGTTGTATAATATGAATCTATTATTCTTTACAGAATAATGTGAAGGAACACATGGTCTTATAGGAACACATTAGGAGTCCTACTTACATTTAAATCAGGGTTTTGTGCTGTTTCCACAAAGGTTACATACACTCCCTCTGCTCTTCTAATCAAGCAATTTTGTGTTGGATGTTAGATTATTTTCCAGTTCTCAATGTGACTTCTATGGTTGAATAGATATTAAGAATAATGCTTTCACAATTAAAATCATTTGGTATTTTTCAGTCCTCTAATTAAGGCACTTATCAGGATGGCATTAATATACAAAACAGGTAGGCTGCTATTTATCATAAACTATTCATCAGATAACCTTGTTACTGTACACAGGAGATAACATTAGAGTGATCGTTCTTTTAAACCAGAAATTAGTTTTTCAATGGATCTTAGCGAAATACAAACCACTTAGAAAATACCGTAATTACATATCCTAGGAATAGTTTCTATTACCCACCTTTTGTTGAAATGCAACATGTTGTGGTTGACCTACTGATTGATCCAGTTGTATTTAATGAATCCACTACTACTAAAGAATTGTATTTTTAATAAAAATGAAGATATGTCATCTAGTCAACATTTAAATGAGTTTGCAGGTCAGCACTTCTCAAAGTTTACCATGTGGAGAAGCATGTGAAAAACCACCATTTATACTCAGACTTCACTTTGTAAGTTGTGTAGCCATTTTTGGTTCAGATCCTGATATACTTTCATTGTGTTTGAAGAAAGAGGGATCCAGGGAAATGCCAGGAGCCACTGTTCCTTTGATAACCAGACAAGCACAAAGCTCAGACCGACTCAGTAACAAAGCAGATCATCTCCTGTGTGTTGTCTTGTTGTTCTCTTTTCAATGGAAACAAGCTGAGGGAGACATATGACAGGCTGCCATGGTGATCTATAAAAAATTAAGGCTTGTAAAATAATACAGGCACCTTCTAGTAAGCTTTGTGAAATATTGAGAGACAAAAGAAAAAAAAGTGCTGCAGCCAAAATTCCAACTTCATTATTTATTGCTGACAAAATGTACTGGCCTCGGTGGAGGTCAGACCATTGTTGTGACTGTAGTCGGGGACTTAGCTAGTGGACATGTGGCTATTGGGCAGAGGTTTCAGGGTCACGCACTGATATGCCTCAAGGAAGCTGTGTAATGAAGCATTAGACACAGTTGGTGTTTGCCAGGGCAGGCCCCAAGTTACAACCAGGAATGAAAGGTCATTTTTGGACCAAAACTGTTTTAGATTAATAAAGTGTTTTTGTGGTGCAAGGTAGGAGGTGCGGGCATTGGCTAACTGTAGGTGTACTGTAGGTTAACCTTGGTTCGGAGTGACACACAGGATGACCTAAAGACTGAGAAAAGATGACAAATGACTTTGAAAGCGTGCATTTGGCCACCAAGCCCCTTTGTCCATGTATCCCTGCACAGCGCCAATGAGAGATGCAGGGGAAAAGCACGGCAAAGCAGATCTCATCAAGTAATGTATAGCGGCAATACAATGAACGTCGAAGGGTAGCCCAGGGGTAATCGATAATTTGAGCCACCAATCTGTTCCAGGTGCTTTATGATGTGACTGAGGTAATTATCACCAGATCAATAAAAGAGTTTGTTGTAGAGAGGAATGGGAGAGGGTGGGGTAATTGGTTTCTGCTGCTGAACTGATTTTATGTATTTATTTTTCCAACCTGGGGATAGGGGTTAAAAATGATTCTCTCTACAAGTAGGAAAAGTCCGCTTGTCCTGCACTGTTCATTCCCTCTGGGATCAGGACCAGTATTCTGAAATGTCCGTAGATTTATTTGCATTTGCTTGCATCATTAAATAATCACAAAGGGAGCTTCGGTGAGACTATGGAGCGAGAAAGAATGTACCGAGGTTGGGACTAAAAAGGGAACCCGAAAGAGGAAAGGGCTGAGAAAAGAGAACGGCCAATTTCAGAGAAGAGCTCATTTGCGAGAGGAAAGAATAAAGCTATTTCTTTTAACTTGCATCTTTTGGTTCACAAAATTGATCAACAAAACAGATGAAACAGTGACACAGTTTCCACCAACCTTTGACTCTGCCATGTGCACTGTGTTTAGAAAGAACTGAACAGACACAAGCTATAGAAAAGAGAGAAGGAACAATTGTGTGAACCACATTTTGTTCAGATGACAAAGAACATGTGGCCACACAGCTTGGTGGCCCACTTCAATTGTTTATTCTTGCTTTTTTTTCTCTTTATCTGTTTTATTTTTTTTCGGTGTGGTTGGTGTCCAGCAAGATGGGTGAAATCCAAGTGGCGACAAAAAATGTGTGGTTTTCCAAAAAAAAAAAAAGAGTAAAATCCTGTATTTATTGACTTTTTTAGCCATTGGGGGCATCACAGCCAACTGTAAACACAGTACTGACATATTGTTGATATGGTGAACATGTTAGCAAATAATCCAATATTCATTCTCCTTATAGTTCTGGTTTGATCTCTACAAACCCATGAAGGAAATATCCGGCTTTTTGGCCACTAAATACTACACTATGTTCACTAGCTAGTCGCAAACTTTGTCTGTTAGCAGCCAAAGAAGTTGGCTAGGCAGATAGTGTAAAGTGATTTTTAAGAGCTTTTTCGCAGAACACAGCTGCCTGATGAGCTGGAACTGAGTCTGGTGAGAGCAAACCAAAACAGTAAAGTTGTGAGTCGTAAAACCAAAACAATGAGCTGAAAAAAGTTAAAACATTAAGTACAGCTGAGGGAAACTGCAGAGTTAGTTGATAGTTCTTTGTGGGCTCGTCACTACAAGCAACCCATTCACTTTATATGTTGTCATTTGATCCATTGTTAATAAAGAATATTGATTAGTGTAGCTATAAAGTCTTAGTGAGCCATTTAAGATTTATATGTTGAATATGCTGAAGAAATAAAATTCACTTTTGTGCACAATTAAAATAACCTTCAACATGTTTAAAGTTATATACTATGTGTTGAACTGAGGATTTGTGTTTAGATATAGTTCTGAGGCACTCATACTGTCATCCTAAAAAAACCTTTTGCATTAGAAAGCTGGAATGATAACTGTAGAACTGGTGAAATCGGGACTGCAGGTGAGGAGGACATTCAGGATAGTAGGCACCATGATGAGCCAAGTCTGAGTCTTTGAGGTAGGGAATGTTGGTGATAGAGGCTGGCCTGGTGACCTGGAGTGAGTGAAAGTTTGAAGGTTTTTGTGTCAAACCTCCTCATGAACGGTAGGAGCCCATCCATTCTGTCCATGTGCAATTCCACCACTGGTTGGCCCTTTATGCCTTTGGCTAATCATCTTCCTGATGGCACTCTACCCCTGCCTCATGCTGTTCTCTTGAACACAATTCTACCAACAGACTGTTTCCTTTATTTTACATTTAAGCTCCCTCTGGGTCGACTCAACCTCCTTTCTGTCCTCAGTTCTTATTGACTTACTCTTATTATGATGAGGGATTTAATGTCTTGTATAATCTGGGGTTTGCAGTTGTTTTATGTAATTGTCGGGTCTGCCCAGTGTCCAAACCAAATAGGTATCTTAGGCCAGGGCTGTAATTGTATTTTAGTAAATTCTATGATTGGATGTACCAGAAGCAAAGAAAATGCTGAATACATTCACATGTTGTTACAGTTTCATTGTGAACTCAGCCTGTCTTATCCTGTAATTAGATGTGTTGCTCCTGTTTAATATTCTATTTTTTCTGTAAATAGTACTGAGTGTAAAATAATCCTTTATTTCAGTGTCATGGAATCTATAGAGCAAGGACACACAGTAGACACACTGTTGCTTGTTTTATGTGTAGTGTCTTCTTGTTCCTGTGGAGAGAGGGTTATAGTAAGTGACGGCTGGTGGTGATATTGGGTGGATGGGCAAACAATCGCATTATACCCACCAATAGTTAATGCTGAAGCAACAGCAGCATCACATTCGAGATACCAAGTTACAGCAATGACACTATATACCTTGTTATAGCAAGTGCTCTACCACAACACTATAGAGAAGTACCCATAAGAATGCAAGAATGACCTCTGTATACATTAACACATGCCCATTTTGAACAAAAATAAAATATGCAAGAATGATGGAATGATAGGCTACAGGATAGAACAGAATACTCTATCATGTAACCTACAGTTTCAGAAAAGGGTCGACCTAGGGATGCATTGCAGAACATATTCCCACTGTAACAGCTGCCAACAGATGTCTATGAAGTTTCTCAGTCATCCAAGTCATGGTTATCCAAGTAGGGAACAACAGCTTGTTTTGTTTTTTTGGACTGTGCCGTGTGTGTGTACACATTGGAAACCCACACATACGGACCAATACCTACTCTTGGACCCTCAACAACCAGTGTAACATAACCTAGGAGTTATCGGAACCCAGCACCACTGAGCTGATCATGAGCAAACACCTGAAAGATGCACTTTAAGCTTGTGGATACCCTAAATTAACCTTTGTGAAAACAGCCAAAACATCCAGGAAAAACACCAACACGACGGGTGTTGAAGAAAAGAACAAACGCAACAACGGCATCATCTCATATGTGTCTGGAGTATGTGAGAAACTCAGGAGGAGCTTCAACAAGCATTGATCCCTGTGTTTTTCAAACCCAGTAACACACTCAGACAGTAGCTAGTCAATCCAAATGACCCTACAACCGAACACAAGAAAAGCAGTCTAGTGTATGCAGTCCAATGCAGTGACTGAAGCACAGAGTTATATATCAGTGAGACTAATCAACCATTGAACAAACACATGGCTCAACACAGGAGGGCCAACTCCTCAGGTCAAGACTCTGCGGTATACCCACATCTGAAGGATAAGCAACTCTCCTTCGAGGAAAACAATGTACATATTTTGGATAGGGAGGACAGGTGGCTTTAAAGAGATGTGAAGGAGGCTATCTTAGTTAAAGTAGAGAAAGCATACCAAAAAAGAGGAGGAGGTCTACAACACCACTTATCCCCCACCTATAATGTTGTCCTTCCATCCCTTCCCAGGAGATTTAGCAACCATTCACACATGGCTTCACATGACTCAAACGACTGTCGTTCACACTTGGCCTCAGGTATTTCCAACAACTCTACCGACTGTCTTTTACAACAGCCAGGAACACTAATGAACCAAGTTACATCAGTGGCCTTGACAACGATCCCACAGACTCCCCTCCAGTCGGTCAGAACTGAAAAGTCCACTTGAACGTCAGGTGAAACGTTCTCGAGATCTACAACCAAGTTCAGTTGCCCTCGATTCCACTCCTCTTGGACAACCCATAGACACTGTGTTTTTATCATAAACATTTGTGTCAAAAATAATGTTCCAACTAAATCAATTTGGTAACCACAGCAAAAATAAGTTATTACAGAAGTAAGACAATCAATAAGTAGACAGGAAAGCTGAAGGAAACATGCGTGATGGTTTTTTAAGAGGTGTATAGGCTAGGACCTACCTTATTTGAAGAGAAGCTCACATAGTCAACCTCTCTGTGATTTTCCCGCTCAATAGACAGCATAGCCAGTGCTTTCAACCTATCCTGTTCCATAGTATTTAAGAGAAATGATTTGATCCTCTTAAGTATACTGTAACACCTCTCTGACTAAGCCAGTGTCACGGGGGTTTTGTGATGGCTATTTGGGCTAATTTCAGTGTTTCAGAGAAAGTGCTCTGGAGATTGTTCTCAATGCTCAATGCTTTAAGAGTTTTGTAAAAAAAAAAAAAAAAAAAAGAAGAAAAATCAGACTTAATTTGGGAAGTAAAATAAAATGAACAAATGTTCTTTCTGCTTTGTTGATCATTTAAGTGTTGATACATTGTAAATGAGGATGTGAGATTCAGTGTCTGAGAAATCTGTCTAATCAGATGATGTGATTTAATTGTATTAATAATTTGTATTCTTTTTAATTTTAATCTAAACTTGATGAACTGTTGTTACAGCAGTGCACTTTCCTAGCACCAAGCACAACACTATAATTTTTTTGTTGTGGTGAGCCCATCTCAGTTTGTTCTGCATCATAAGCATTCACGGCAGCCCTTGTTATTCATTGTAAATGTGATTGATGCTTACAAAACCACTCCAAGACAGTATTGCAATCAGTTATGTTTGATTTATTGTCTTTTCAATTTCAGTATGCATCGTGTAGCCAATATAACAACAGAAACTTTCTGTGCAGCCTCACTCACAGAACCATAATCATTCTTTTTCCAACCCCTCTGTATGTTGTAGAATCAACGCTCCCAAGCTGTGCTCATCATATTTCATTACTGTGATTCACAATGAAGGTCATTTTTATGAATTGACTGAGGAAAGACCAGTTTTTGTCCAAACTTAATTAAAACTCCGGCGTAGCTCTCTAGGCAAGGCTTTTTTTTTCTTCCTCTACGATTCAATAATCAACAGAAGTAAATCATCTACAGTCTATTGCATCAGTCGCCAGAAGGCTGGAACAAATGCAAAAAATAAATAGACCTACTTTGGCCTGCCCTGAGTTACTGGCAGGAGCTGGAAGGTTACTCTGGAGCACTCAGAGGCACCTTTAGACTACACGGCTACAGTTATCACAGAGAGAGAGAGACTGTTTAAAGCGCTGTGATCTATGTAGCGCTGACCAGCTGTGATATCAGCTATAGATGTTATTTTATCCTGTGATCTAGTGTAATCACAATATATCTTCAGTGCTGCTGGTGTCACAAGCTTCACTAATTACTAATGGTGATTTAGAGTAACGCCGTGACCATTTCCTCTCCTGTGCAGGGCCCATTCCTGCACTGTTGTCCTTGTAAATTAGTTGTGCACCACTGATTAATGGTTAACGGCCAGTATTCCAAGAGAAGCATCATCAGCAAAGCATTTCATTAAATGGTTGTCTCAATTACTTAGCAAACTCTGTTTAAGCTACATTAGTTTGCTAACTATATTAAACGATATGAAATGTCACCCATCCAGATTAAGTTGTACACAAATGTTCCAATACTAAACCATCTGGATACAGGTGTAAACCCGTATTTAAAAATACTATGATATTGTCGGACATAAGATACTTAATTTTTATATGTATTTCAGACCTAAAACAACTTAAGAAAAAAAAACACTAGATGACCATGTAGTGATAGATGACAGAGCAATGGTACAATTTGCAGGATATTTTTAGAAACTGTATATTTCCTAAATCAAAAGGAAAAAAAAAAATCCCCCCTCAAATTAATTGCTTCTATCAACTGGTTCAATTCCTGAGCTGCACTGCAAAAGACAAAGTGCCGAGCCAAACGTGGTGCCCCTTGCCATCAATCATTGCTCTGTATTAACTACCCCACCTCCCATTGCAAAGAAAACAATTAAAGTTAAACTTGTTGATTTGTTATGGTAGACCATAAATCACACTGGTATGTGAAACCCAGCATCTCCTGGGGCCCCTTTTCATGTTCCTCGATCAGTGAGCCGAGGTTAGAAAGCACTGCTTTGAACTAGTCAGATGGTATTCAGTTATTTATTTCCTTGTTTGTTTTGAATAAAATGATAGTTGCCTCAGTCACATTAAAATATGCTGAATTAAAGCTTCCAGTGTGAGTCTATAAGCACTGTACGTGTACAAGTAGATAAAGCGCTTACATTATTTGAAAAGAAAAGAAAAAACTTTTCAGAGGGAGGGAGATACTGAAGTCTTGAGGATTATACTGTCTGCATAACTTTATGTTTCTTCTGACTTCAGTACAGTGATGGGAGAGAAATGTTGTCTGTTTGTCTCAGCAGGATGTGATTTTGAAACCTGTAGTGACACATTGTTTTGAACAGCCAAAACCATTGCTGCTAATGAGCTGTTCTCTTCTCATAATGTTCCTTCCTTTCAGGATTGGCTATTGTTATTTTTTGCACCTACATTTCATCAATTTTTGTTTTTGTTTTGACAATAGAAACACACTGTGCCACTGAGACTTTTCCATCGCTCTTGGCCCCTTCTCAGTTAGCTATTCTGGTTCTGGCGGTGCCTTCGTCTGCCAGAATAAAAGAGGTGGGCATTGTGATAATGTCTGGACTTTGAACGGCTGACTAGGAGTGAGTCACCATTTCCAAGGCTTTGGCTTGAAAGTGTTTACTCCTTGGCCACTACTACTCATTGTATCCATTTGGCCACTGCTAGACATTGTATGCATTATTAAGAGAGGAAATGAGAGAGATCCCTCAGCTTGCAGCATAACTGGCAGGTTCATATCCCAGATCCTGTGACATTTGGGGATCATGCAGAGAGCACAGAAATTCTCTGCATGCTCCATTACTAAGGGGGAAGAAGTAGAAGAGCCAATTTGATAATGAGATACAGCATAAAGGCTGTCCATGGCTACTCAGCTTCAGCAGCACAGGAGACCTTGTTATTGTCCGGGGCAGGCAATGGCTCAGACAGTCTCTGTCTGAAAATGTTATGGATTGAAATTTGTCTAAAGAATATCAACTGCACAGAATCTGCACAAGTAATGAGACTTAACACGTTTCATTAGCTGAAGACGCATCAAAATCCACAGATGGAAGCATCACCTTGTTAAATTGCACGACAAATTAAGTTAAGACAGCAAATTACAAGACTCCCAGTAGCTGGACAAATTACCATATCTTGTTAAAATCAAGCCACAGCGCTTTAGGCTTAACTTTGATGTCAACAGACAGTACATGTTGTCTCTTATGGAATTTATTTTCATTCAATAATTGAATAAAAACATTATGCTCATCACCATTTTTGTCTGCAAAGCTAATCTGCTACTCCCATGGTTAGCACTCAGTGGCTGAAAAAGCAAATTAAATTGTTGACACTGGATATTCATTTCAGCCAGCTATTTAAAAAAGGTCACTTGTATAGATTATAATTGTTTTGCTGCTGCCTATTAATCGTAAGGTTAAAATTTGGAATAAATTAGATTCCGTGCAACAAATCTCTTTGTGCTGAGGGAAAACAAGATAGGAAAGTCATATCCATTAAACAGTCATTTCTTTTGCTGTTCCACCTAATTGAGAAAGCAGTACCATTTTCTGTTCACATACCTTAATGTAGGAACAATAAATGCAAAATGACTTCCTTTGTTACTGGCAAAAATCTCATCTCTCAAAAAAACATTCTTCATGCTTTATCAGAGGGGAGTAGTACTGTACAGAGAATCTCACAATGCTGAGAAAACTCAACTGAAAGAGAGACCCAGAGGTCACAGACATGGTCAGAAATTAGCCCATGATCACACAGAGAGCTGGCAGGTATACAGACGTTAAGGATACATTTGCAAAATAATCTGTAGCTGGAAAATGTTCTTATAGGAAATCAGTGGCCTACATTCTCCCATGCAAGAGCATATCCTCTATATCTACAGTGACTCTTGCCAATTTAGCCTGAAGCTCTTACAACTAGACGTTGAGCATGAACACAGCATCCATATCTAAGCCAACTGCCATGATGTGAACACACACTGTACAGCTGGTTGCCAATAAAGTCACTTTGGCTAGTCCTGACTTTGATTTTTGGCATGTTCTTAGTGCTCTAGCGCTGTCTGGAGGTGGCAGCTTAGCTAATGAGCTAACCATGAGAAGTGTAAAAGCTTACCTGCTGGCTTCAGAGCCCAGACTTTCAACTAAGAGGCAGGACAGCTAAGAGCCCTGCTGAAATGCGTTTCTTTCAATTAGACTTTGAAGAAACGCTGATTCCCTTCCTCTCAGCCTCCCTATTCATGTGGCTTGGCTCCAAAGGATTCTGAGTTAATACCATGAATAACCACAGGTTTGTTGTTTTGTAGATGACAAACAAATATTAATAAAATTTTGTTTGAGGACTTTGATTTATTTAGCACTTACTCAGTGTTCTGAATGATTAACAGCTAATAGTATCTGCGTGCCAGCATCACTGCAGTTTTATTAGTTGTATATCAAATGAAATACTTTGTTTACTTCAGATTTAACAAAAAGAGAAGTCCAAGTGACCAAGTTCAAGTATTAGAGAGCTCCACCACCAATTTAAATGAGAAAATGTGTTGATATGAACCCATAAAGCTTTGATTTGTGGCGAAACATTGGCAGAATCTTTATGTACTTTTGGCTCATTGATTCACTGCGCTGCAGGGGTTTGCAGAGAATGCCTACTATTTGGAGCTGCTCAGCACTCTACAGTAATAAGGACTGACTGTGAGATTTGTGCGAATAGTTCTGTTGGTTCTGGGAGTCTGTTTGAGCTGTGCACATTCAAACGATGTTACCCAGAAGGCTTTTTCGTCTGAGTGCAAGCTACAAATGACAGCATAGTACAGCTGCTGCAATTCTAGTAAAGAGAAGAGGAGGAGGAGGAGGAGGACAGGGGGAGGCTGGTCCACTTCTTTTGGGGAATCAGGGAATACAGCCTCTTATGGTAGATGTAGGGCGAACTCAGAGGGTCGTTTCACAGTAGGGGAAAAGAAAACAAAAAATAAGTATGATGAACTTAAAACTTTAGATATTCCTCACATGGTTTTGGGACTGCAGCACAGAAAATGTGAAGATCTCTTCATCTGTGTAGCAGAAATATCCCTACGCTCTCTCTCTCTCTCTCTCTCTCTCTGCCGTAGTTTTTCCTGTTCCATTGGTATTCCACCAGATTCATCCCCACATGAGGATGGCGTCCTGCCATCTCTTCTCTAACATAGCTGAGAGATAATTCTAAATCACCTCCTGCTTTAGGGACCGGCGGCTGCTGGATTGTTTTAATCACAGATAATTGATTTTATTTTAACAACGAATACGAGAAAAGAAATCCTACCACTAATAGATGAAACAGGGAGTGTGGAACAAGAAGACAGTCAGTTAAATGTTGTGCTATTCCAGTTTTCTGGAGGAATATAATTCAAATGCATTTCATTGTAGGAGCCTCTAATTGTAAATCTGTTATGTGCTCCTTGTTGCTGCCTTTATGGTCCAAATGAAGGATTAAAAAGAGCTGGTGAGTGTTAAATCAAATTGTATACATGTGATTGAATGCTGTTTAAAATTAAACAAGCTTTCAAAGACTTAGTAATCAAATTCACACAGTGTCTAAAAATCTGTTCCATTACCCTATATGTCCATTACCCCCCCCCCCTCGCTTTTATATTCCCAGAACTTTCATTCATTTAATGGCGAGTTCTGCTAACCTTGCCAATTTCTACACCAACTTAAATTGCATATAATTGCAGCAAATGCTGCAGCTGAGGAAAAGCTACATTTTAGTAAATGTTTGCTTTGTCGCATTTTGTTGTACAAGAGCCTCCTACTCATGTGGCTGGACTGTGGATAAACGGCTCGGAGCAGAGCAGCTCTGCTACAGATTTATACAAGAGATTATACTTGTCTGCTGGAGAGTACCTACCACCTCTTACCCATCCCCTCCAAATGCGTGTATGTGATATATTCATAGATACACGCGTAGGTGCATACATAATACTCTATGTGCGAGGGAATTTCAGACTAAACATATGGGTACCGCTTAGGAAAAGCTAATTACTCACTAGTATACAACAATATTTTAAAAACATATTTTCATAAATTGCCCACCTGTTCATATTGCACTATGGAGCAAAGTTATGTAGTGTTCTCGGGTAAAACTAAAGCAGATTTGAAGCTGATTGATTCCAGTTCATTGAATTTGCTGGCATCAAGGTTGTCTAAACATCTATTTACTTAAAGGCAGCATCCTCTGCAAAGTGGATGGTGCTGCCATTGTGCATGAATCTAAAAGCTTGTGAAATTATTTCTCATGAATCAAAGTTGTATAAAGTCAAACAGAACACATATTGTAGCTACAAGCAGAAAGCAATCTCTCTTATCCAACACCTCAACATGGATTCTGTTTTAAATCATGCACTTTGCGAACCACTAGTTTGAGCCAACGTTCCCTCCTCTCAGCCCCGAATGAAGCACAGCGATAACCTGAAAATATCTCAATGATTTTGTCTCAGCTCTATACCATGTGGGTATAGGCCTGTGTATTGGCAGGCGATCCATGCTTTGGCAAAAGAATCCCTCTCCTCATGTGCGAGCAGTTTCCACTGACGCTTTCACCACTTGATCCGTGTTCTGGGAGTCGAACATGTTAAGCACCATGCAGAACTGCCCCTCTCTAAATTTTTTGGGCTTCTCCTTTCATTTGAAAATTGAGCATTACATGTGGTTAATGATCATTTACATCTTATAAAAGATGAACATTCCTTTTCTTTTCTGTTTTTCTTGTGGAAATAGTTTGGTGATAAATCACTGTGTATCAAATCACCAGTTAAAGATTTGTGAAAGCATCTCATTAATTAAGTGACACCACCACAGTGAGTTTGTCTAAATTAGTTGAGGAGTAAAGACTCCAAATTACTTATCCTGTCTTGTTCTTAATTAGATTACCTATTGTAAACATTATAAATTATTCTCGTAACGGGACCCCAAACTGCTGATATTACAGAACTGTCTCTGGAGTGCTGAAACTGTGTGAGATATTCAGATGAAATAATCATCCATTCTTGTTAACAAATCTAATCATTGAAACATACTAAGTAGGGCTGCAAATTTTAATGAATTTCCTAATCCATTATTGGACTTGTTAGCAATCAATAGTTGGTTAGGGCTTAAAAAATGGTGTAACACAGTGTGCCAGTTTTTCCATAATAACAGTGTTGTTGAACTATCGGTGTGGCCCACTACTGCTAGCAATCCAAATAAATTAGATATTTGTGTAACATATTAATTAAAAATATTTTTAATTTATAAAAAAAAGTAATGCATTTACTTACGGCATTAAATTGTGGTTCTCCAACTCCCTTTATTGATATACAACTAATTGCCAGACAACCACAAAATATCAAATATAGCAAATAATGCTGCACAACCTCCAGGCTTCATTCGATGACATAAATAAGATGAGCCGAAATGTGTTGGGCAAATGTAGCACTTACAGTATAGTTATAATAGATAGTCTAACTCAATGTTCTTAGCTTTAAATGGCTGTTACAAAGTAAACATAAAATATGTTACATTGGACTTCAGGCTTACTGGTTTTATTTAAGATGAGGATACCTTAGTTTGGGGTGAGTCAAGCACTGTTTGTTCACTGTATCTGATCCAGATGCTGAAAACACCTGCTCAGGCGGGACAGATTTCCCCGGGACATACAAATGCTGTCGTGCTAATTTTAAATGCCTAGGGAATCCTTAAACTTTTCACCTGTAAACTGGATCTACACCCAAAGAGGGGAGATGATGCTCAGAAAGTTCATGATTTTGTTTTGATAGGGTTGGAAAGCACTGCTTGTCCAAAACATTAGCTATCCCTGTGATAGCAGTCAGCAGCAGTTGTTGATTGAGCAGCTGTTTGCTTGTTCTGTTGTAGTTTAGCATTATGTTGGGTTCAAGTCATATCTGAGTTATTGTAAATTACGGGTTTAAATTTAGAAGTAGTGTTCGTGTCAACCTCCAGTTGTAACCTCTAATTACAACTGGGAAACTCAGATTTTTAAGAAAGCTCTGATTTATCAGACTTCAAAAAAATTATGGATGCCTCATGTCAGCCATTCAGTTTAAATAAACCCTGATTTAATGGATCTGATATAATGTCAATGCACCGTATTTTAATCTTCACCCAACACACTCTTTAATGATACAACCATCGTGATGACGTGAACACTCGCAAGTTGTTAACATGGGAATCTTTCCCATCTCTGCCACCTACCCATATGGCGTGAACGCAGCATCAGCATGAGCCTCTGGACAGCTAGCTAAACCAGACAGCTGCCAGAGAACAATTCGGTGGGATTTTCTTTTACAGGAAAGCACTTAGGGGCGTTCATTTAGTTCATGTGTGCCGCCCTTACAGGTGGTTAGCACACACTTTCCTGCAACTCCGTCTCATTAAACAGACAGAGGCACCACTTAGTGATGCTGCCCTGTACTACACCAAAACCACAGCTCATTCTCTGACAGTTCACACCGCATGTCCCTCATCTTTTATGTTGTTGGTTACTATATTCTAACCAATCAAATTATTAACGGAGATGAACTGATAATTGATTAGTTGCTGAATTATTTGCATTGGTCTGCCTGTGGATTCTGGTAAGATTAAACTTGGAGAAGTGGTTTAAATTAATTTTTCTGTGTTCTTGGGGCATGAAGCAATAAGCTATGATATGATATAATTCCCTCATTAAGAAATGGCTGCTTCATGCAACCTATCTCCTTGGTCTGCCCCCTTGGTGGTAATTTCCCCAGTCAAGGTCATGGCCATCAGCCATCAAGCAGCCATCAGTCATTTCCCTACAAAGTAATACATTTAAGGGCTAATCATTAATTACCATCTCTTGACATAGCCTGCTTTTTATTATAATTTGTGACAAAGGAGAAATCAATAATATTTAATGAAATAAATTAGGTTCTGTAGGTATAGTTGACAGTTCGTTTGCAAAAAGGAAAGTCACATCAAACTTTAAAGTGGCTCCATTTATCCACAGGCAGGGTGACTGAATATGATTTGACCAATCCATCCCAGCATTTTGCTGTTCTTTCACTTAATCCCTGGAGTGCAAATGTTGTCAACTCGATTACAACTCCTGGCATGAATGAATACACTTGGCATGGTGACTTTTTTTAGATAAATATCTGTCTACTTGAGAAGACACTTTTAAGCCTGGAGCTCCAACAAGATTAAATGGCTGGGCGATTGTTTGTGAATTTGCAAATGATTTGAAACAAAAGCAAAAATGATTAAATATTTCCGTCTTTTTCTTGTCCTTCCAAAGAGAGAGGCGGATTTATGCAGGGAAAGATTGGATCATAGATTTCCTTTTTAATATCTCTCAAAACATTTGCTACATTTCATATTTCTAACAACTTAACATAAATCTGTTCCCTTAACTTGATGGTCAGATATCTTTTCAGAGCTGCCCAAGGATTAAACACATTCTACAAGTATCTGTGGAATGAATGATTAGCTGACATCAAACTCCCTATCGCTCACTGGAAAATCGCACAATGTCCTATGTCATCAGATCCCCATTATTATTTTTTCCATCTAAAAGCAACCTGATGTTATTGTATGGACAGCCATACTAATTATACCCCGCTGCACTATGGAAATGCACTGAATGAAAAATAGGTGCAACAGGAAGAAGGTCAGGCCACTTATGTCTTGTTAGTAATGTGTGTACATTTTATTTCACGTAAATGCGAAGGGAGTGGAGGGTTCAGTATCTATTAAAAATCCCGAACAAAAAGTGGCAGACAGAAATGAGCATGAGGGACAGAGAAGAAAGAGGGAGTGAAGGAGAGAAAATGGGTGTCTACCAAAAGTGAAACAGTGGAGTGAGGGGAGGAAGGACTTGAGAGGGTGTGTGAGGGAGAGAGAGAGAGAGATATTAAAGAGAAGCAGTGATGAGAGAGCACATTAGTACAAGAAAGAGAGAGGGGAAGAGGAAGGAGTGATGGAGTCACAGAACAAAAGGATGACAGAAAATGGAGAGGGAGTGCTGAGAAAAAGTGAAGATGGAGGGAAGAGAGCTACAGACAAAGAGGAAAGTGCTGGAGTGCCCCCCACAGGCCTGCTGACGCTCCACCATAGCAACACACACTGGACCATGTATCATTGTAATGCATTGCCTGTGTAAATTGACACATTACACAAGGATCACCTGAACGGTTGCAGTCATTTCCTAATAAGATAAGTGCAGTGAATGAAATGAATGCAATTTCTTTTTTCTGACAGACTTGTTTTGTCATTACATTAACTATTTAGACTTTCTTCAAATGTATACGCAGCCAGAGAAAATGAGCTAACACAAACAGCAACATTTGACAGTTTGCCATCACAAACAGCAAAACTGTTGCTGTGCAGACACCAAGAGACTTACCTTGCTGCTTAATTCATGTGGAAAGGAAACTCCACACCTCCAAGGTCAATCAGTACATCACATCCTACTTGTGTTACCATGAGAACAAGATGCCTAGCAGTCTCATTCATATTCACAGGCACACAGATGTACGTTTGCAATAGCAATTAAATGCCATTTTGTCTTTGTAGGCAGAGAAGAAAAAAAAACAACAGGGTGATGACAAAACCATTGCAATGTAACTGCGGTAAATTGATTTCATTTTGAGTAACTCTGCTTTTCATAGATTTTTCATGCAAACCTCAGAAAAACACATTTGACTTGTTGCGATAATATGCAGGTTTTATTATTGCCGTTCATATCAACCTAAAAGTGTAGCCAAATTCAAATTGAAACTGGGTGCTAAAATGCCAAGAGCACATTTTAAATAATTCTATGAGTGAACCCGATTTGAATCAAGCTAAAAGCAAAGGAGGTTCTCTTTGGCGTGTCCAAGCAGTAAGTGCCCTTCGTCTCTGTTCCTTGTCTGTGAAGTTTTCTCAGCACAGTGGGGGTTGCTGGAAAAAATGTGGATAGTAAGGATTAAAACCTGAAGGTTCAGTCAGAGGTAGAAACACAAACACGTTTTCAACTTGTAACTGTTAAGCAGCAGTGCAAGGAGCTAGAGGACCTTCAGGGGAAAAAAGGCGAGGCGTATTTGAAAGAGGGACAGGTGAAGAATGTGATGAAAGGCTAATGAGAGATAAAGGTGAAGGTTACAGGGACACAGACGCCATTTTAAAAATTTACATTTTTCTCACCTCATTTTTTAAATTTCACTTGCCTCATGCTGCCGCTGTGGAGGTCAAAAAAATTATGATACAAGCAAGTTTCCAATGCTCAACTCAGTGTGCTCTGATTTAAAGGGTCAGGTGTTTCATGACTAAACATGCTGAGGCTCTCTATAAATAGTGCCGAGCAAATGCTCATAATGGCCTTGGAGAGCTGGGGAAGCATGACTGACATTTAGCATGTCCATATATAACAGAAAACTCCTATACTTGCCCGTAACTTGTCCTGTAGGTAGCGTGCCAAAGTACTTATTGATCTGCAATTGCCTCATAAAGGCATTTCTCAGCAAATAAGGATGGAGGCGTAAATGGTAATGTATTAATTCATTCTCCTCATGACCCCATTCAACCAGAGAGGAGAGAAAAGAGGGCATTTGAACGAGCAGTCAGGAAGGATGTAGATAAAAATTTATAATTCATACTGAGTACATATAGAGAGTTGATCTTAAGTAATGCTTAAACATTTTCTATAATATAGCAAACCTCATCTAAAGGTGACCCATGCTCTTGATCCTCAGAGCAGAGAGGGTTTTCAGGGAGACTCTCAACGCGCTGCTATGCCCTGCAAGGAGAGAGTCACATGATAGCTGAGCTAGCACTAGTGCAAGCAAAGCTCTGCCAGCCCGTTTGCTGTTGGCTGACCACTTTGGGCAATGTGAGCTGTTACAGTGTTCTCTCACAGACCACACTGGCTGTGGGTTTGACTGTGTTGTTTTATGAGTTTTTGTTAGTTAAAAGAAAACGGGGGAACAAAGGACATAATGTGTTAATGTGTTATCTGATATTCATCTAGCCATACTGAACAGAGCTGCTGGATGTATTTAGCTGTGCGACAAACTCAAGAAACTGGCGACAAGTCAGTGGTAATAGAACTGTAAAACACTGAAAAAATTAGAAGGGATTCTTCATTGTTTTTTTCAAATTTTGATTAACTAGAAGTTATGTTTATATGATCTTTCATAATGAATATAATCTTATATTTTGGAGGGAGGTAAGTTTGCCACAATTCTTTTTTTCTCTAGCAATTAGTCAAAGCTTAATAAAGGTGAAAGAATTGGGTTTTTTTTTAATGTGGCAGGTTGATTAACAAGCTTTACAAAGTCTTTCCCTTTGCAGTAGAAAATTGTACACAATTTTTAAGGATAGTTTTGTTATGAGCTTTTTCTCCATTCACCTTCTTCTAGAGTGCACGTAAACAAGCTAGCAACGCTACCAACAACGAGCCAAGATACACCTTCGTCTGTGTTTGCTGGTGATTTGACCCTCACAATAAAATCAATGCCATTCAAGAACCAAGATGGATTGATGAGTCCATTGAGTGGAGTTTGTATTTTCTCTACAATATTCATCATAGAGTCTGTTATTGAAGAGCAAGTGTAATGTACCAAATCAACAATGTTTTTATACAACGCCAGTGAGTTTGGCAGCTTAAAATGGTTGATAAATATGTGCAAGTGCCATTTAAGGTAAAGCATCAATTCATTAAAACATCCAATCAATCATCAGTAATAATGAGTAGAAAAATAAATGGATTTTCAAAGTAGCCGCTGTACCACAACCCAGTGATTAACTCTGCAAAAATGGCACATCCGCGCCTGCGCATCCGCTGCCCCAGCAAGGACTTGACAACAATAGCCCAGCTGGATTCTGCCATTCCAGCTCAGTGTAATCAAACGCTGTGTGCTCAGAAAATGCAGACATGTTAAAATCTGAAAGGATGACATTAAGGATGAGAGATGAACAGGATGACAGAGGGCTGTGTGAGACAATAAAATCAAGGCCATCCAAGAACCAAGATGGATTGATGAGTCCATTGAGTGGAGATGGCAGGCAGCCAGCTAGCGCAGAGGTCAGTGCAGAAGGATATCTCTTGGAAGAAATGATGCATTTAAAAGGGCCAAGGCTGCCAGGGTGGGCTCACTGGCGTGGAGAGAAAGAGGGAGATATGAAGTGAGCGATGGATGAGGAGGCGGGGAGAGAAGAGTGGTATGTAGATGAAGTGAGGGACGTGAGAAATATTCAAAATGAGAGAGAAATGATGGAAAGTGAAAGATAGATCGATTTAAAGAGGTGGCAGGTTAGTGGACAATGGGAAGGGAAATATGGAAGCAGGAGTGAAAAAGAGTAATGAGAGGTTAGAAGCGGAAGACAAAAGGCGGCAGGTGGAGAAAACATGATGTGATGAGTTAAGTTAATTTGAATTAAATTTGTCACATTATTGGTAACAATGTTAGAAGATAAAATCAATAAGAAATTCACCCAGCACATGAACAAATGGTGGACTAGAGAGGTTAACTCTTCCTACAGAGACACTAGGTTCCACACCACAGTGTGAGCCCAAACAATTACACCTAAGGAGACTGGTTTTATTAATCAAACTGATTATTCAATGAGTCAGGCACTAACACAAACAAGGAAAAATAATGGGTTTGAGCCTCTGCCTCCAAAAAGGAAAAATATCCCCCCTCTGCCCACTGTGATTTGCTGCGATGGATCCGGCTGACACCCCGGCTAGCTAATTGAGTTAGGGCTGCAGAAATCCATGCTGTAATGTGAACAGCACTAGAGGTTGTCTCCCTTCATCATTTCTCTCTCCTCCAGTTTCTGACGTGTTGCAAAAGTTATTAGTTGACTATGGCTGATTGATATCCTCTATGAAGGCCCTAAAATGCAACTCTTTGCTTCCTGTTGCAATTCAAGGTTACCAGACTAATAAATGTAAGTATTTTCAGGGGGAAGGAAAGCAGAAAGCTTTCTTAGATGTGTGATAATGGTGATTTAATATACTTGTTAGAGTGAAACATGAGCTCTATAGAAGCAAGTAAGGCAATGCAACAGTCACATCAAAATGTAGCATGAATGAGTTCACTGGAAGGATTTCAACAAAACTTCAAATCAGAGAGACAGACATAAAGAGCTTAACTCTACCTTTAACTTGCCATGATAATCTTTGATGTGTCAGCTCATTGCATTCCTCTGTGTTTAGAAATGCAGTCAAATAATGAAATGAATCCCCTTAAGATGTCCCCAAGGGAAGTTCTTCAGATTTCTTTTTTCCTCCTCCATCTGTCAAAATCATACTCTCACTCCAATACACAGCCTGCGGAGTATATAAAACGAGAAGGTTGTCGTAAATGTATATTAAACTTTTTAGAAGCACAGTTGACAACTACCAAGGGCTAAATCGCTCAGTTGAAGCAGAACCTGTTTTCAGGCAAGACGTAACATCCTCATAATCCAGGTCATATATAGAGAGCTTTCTAACCCACAGGAGTATCATACGTGCATGCGTGTGCACATTGTGTGCACATATTAGGAAAAGATAAAAAGGAGTTTGCTCTCAGGCAATTAACTGGGTAGGCTACACTGCAAATTATACTTTGAGGTAGAAATACCATTTTTACATAGAGGGACTTATTTCCCCTTACCAAGAAAATACACACTGTAGCTGATGAAAAAGAACATGATCTATTTAAAATGCAAAAACTTGTGTCGCCTTGACTGATTTAAAGTAACGCTGCAGTGATTAGTCAATTTATCACTTAGTTGATTGACAGAAAGTCAAGCAGTAACTATTTTGAGGATCTTTTAAGAGTAGTTTTTTTTTTTAGCAAAAATGCCAAAAAACTCTGTGGTTCCAGCTTTCATGATCTAAGGATTTTCTGCTTTTCTCTGTCACATCATTACAAATCTGAATATTTTGGGGTTTTGGACTGTTGGTCAGACCAAACACGACATTTGTAGACATCACCTTTGGCTCTGGGAAATTTTATTGGGCACTCTTTAATTCTCTGAGATTTTGATGACCAAACAATTTATCAATAAATCAATTGCTAGCTGCAGCCCTGATTTAGAATTTCTAAAATTTCTGCATTGTTCTTTTCAGCTGTGATGAAGTTGTTCCTCTGCAGGAGTATTACTAGAGAGTGAGTTTGGTTTCTGTTGCTGACCTTTTGTTACTGCTGGTGCTCCGCTGTGCTTAGATGTTTGCCGCAAGCCAGCAATGTCATTCTGTATGACTCGCCAGGCAGGCGGCAAACGTAAGTTTAGGTAAGTTGTGTTCAGCTTGTTACATCAAGCTCTCCTCATTGGGCACACTCTCTGTCTGTCTGGTCTGTGTCAGCTTGGCAAATGTCCAACAAGCAGCGGGTTACCCCTCCTTTCACTGCCACTGCATCCACATGGGAAAGAAATACCTACAGCAGTGCTTTGATATTATTTCTAAAGTGCCGAATATCGCAGCTGGCTTTCTCTGGATGAGAGGTGTGAGTGTGGTGGTGCACAAAGAGCTAGGCCCCCTCGTAGTGAAATGTTGGACAAGTTAGGCTCACCTCTTTTGACCACACTAGCCTCTGTGCATTCCCCTGCTCTCACTGTGACAGCCAAGTCCAATCCCAATTCAGCTGGCAGGCCTGTTTGCATCAAGTTGCCATCCCTTTGACAAGAGAGCTTTAACCTACCTTGCTCAAAGAAACGCAGGACTCCAGATGAGTTGCAGATGGCAGCTCGGGCCCCATTTTTCTCATTGTGGTGTGAATTCCTTCAGGGTAGCTTGCTACCCCGCCCCGTGCAGCGGTAAACATGGCTTGCGACAACTTCCTCTCCTCGTAACTTCACTCTCTGTTGAACTCAGAAAAATTTCAACTTTTAACGATAAGCTGAAGCTGCCGTCACTCTGAGTTCCAGCTGTATTTCTTGGCCTGGTTCACAGAGTTGAAGTTATTGGATAGTCATTTGACAAACCTTGTCAGCTCGTACAGCATCTTACATGCACTTGTCAGCATCCCAGCAAAAGATCTACCATGCTCATGTACTCATTCCAACAGTCTGGCATCAGCACAGCTATCTTTGTCAAGGCACAGACTGGCAGAAAGTGGACTGCTTTTACATATAAACAGGTGAGAAACCAGCTCAGCACACCTTGGGGAAAACGTACCCTATTTGCAGTGGTGGTAGAACTACATTAATGCATTAATAGATTATTATTAGATTATCAGATATTAATACTGATGCAGAAATGTATAAGCAGCATTTTATTCTTGTAGCTGGTTTAGGTGTAGCTAGTTTTAACTATTTTATGTGTAGTTAAGTAGTGTAATCCAGTGGTTTCCAACCTAAGGGTTGGACCTCATCTAAGTGACAACAAGATGATTATCATGATCATTTTAACTCTCTGGGTCTCAAAAAGTTAATTAAATGAAACCATCTGAGAGGTTAAGAGGAAAAATGTCTCTTTAGTGGAACTGCTAACAACAAAAACACCACAAGGGGCCCCAACTAGTTACTGTTTTTCTGTAAGTGGTCACAAGGCAAAAAGGTTGTGAACCACTGGTTTAATCTTTGACAGTGCATTGTTTTTTGTAATCTTATTGTTCTTTGTTTATGTAAAAGCTTAATCTGAAAAGTAGTAAGAAACTATAGCTGTTAAATAAATGTGGTAGAGTAAACATTGCAATATTTCCCTCTGAAATGTAGAGTAGAAGAAGTAGTGATTTGCATAAAATAGAAATAAGCAAGGAAAGTACAAGTACCTCAGAATTGTGTTTAAATTTCCACCACTGCTTATTTTATAGTTATCAGAGGATAGTTTCACATAAAATTGCAGTATGTCAAATGTAATGTATAGAACTAGATGAACATAGTAAGATTTTACTGAATACACAAAAGTATGTTTATTTTTGAAATTAGTAGTCATACATAATTAAAAAGAGCAAGATTTCACATTATGTAGTAATAATTTCGAAACTGGTCGCAGAATTCAGGAGGAACCTTTTATACGAATAGTAAACTCTGTGAGGGTCATGTAAGTTAGAACTGATCTCATTTTTTTTATCATTTAACATTATTATAATCTTTAATGTTAGCACTCACCTCTAGCCTATTAAATTCTATGTAACAGGGTTATAGATTTCCCATATTTTTACATGCTGTCAGCAACTTCATACCAGGATATAATTTATCTAAAATTACAGTTTACCAGCATTTCCTTATCTAGCATTACAGTTTATTCTGCAGCTAGTTGTGTTTACTTCATTGGTATTGATGGATGAAAGGCGCACATTAGTCGACACCAGTTCAGTGTTACCACACTATCTGGGGATCTGTCCTTATTGGTAGATATACAATATGAGTCCCCTTTGGAATTACTGGATTCAGCAGGCCTTCTCATGGTCTCTTAAAACTGCCCTGTTCTTGGGTCGCTGCTTATCCAGGATAATATTTGACTTTCATGCACTGTCATCTCATACCTTCTGAGCCAGTTGCCAGCCAGTGTAAATATTATACCCTAATTTTGTGTGTACTCATAAGGCTCTTAACCTGTCTTAAAAAGCTGTTGGTTTCTACATAGACCTTTTTTCTCTCTTGTGCTTCTAAGGAGCAAAGGAGACTGACTGCCCTGTGCACATATTTAAGGCAAATACACAGCTCTTGACTCATGCAATCAGCTGTTTGCTTGCTTTGTAAATCCAGCTCAGGGCAAGCTCTGTCGAAAGAGTCTTTGTCACTTTGGATTGCGCATATTATTAACACGGCCTTTACTGCTAGGAGGGCTGATTGCCTGGCAACACTCACATTCGCACTTGCAGTAGTGAAACTGCATCTTGGAATTATTCAAATGAGTGTCATTGAGAGATGCCATTGATGATAACTTTGTTTCACCCTAACAAAGTCATTAGATAGCAGCGTAAGAATGTGAGGGGTTCCCATTAACCTCTTCTCTTCTCCAAACTGAACTGCCAGGGTTTGTCGGGGCATTACTTTATATCCTCCACACAGCTGATGTTACACCGGGTGAACAGACCAAAGTGGAATGCAAGCTTATCTACATAAACCCACTTTCCCCACAGAGAAAGAAGTGAAATACAACAGCATCAGTTGGCCTTCCATCATCCCTCAGGACTTGGTGAAGTGCAGAATCAGAGTCTGGGAGTAAGCATGTTACATGCACCCAAAAGAGACATCTTCCCCTGACACAAACGATTTTATCAGTCTGAAGGATGCCCCTCACTCACACTAAATTTAATCACCTGGGACACAAAAATCCCACATGATTTAACTTGCACCTTATACCTGTCCTTCAGCGAGCTGGCATTGTACGACTTTATACTGTAAATAACCTCATGGAATTTTTGTAGCTAAGGGAAAAGAAAAATATCTTGTGCAAGCAAAATTGTAAAAAAGATAAATATGTTGTGTGAAAGTAACCTCATAAAATAAAATAAATAAAACCATAAGGTAGTCTCTGGCCCATTCCAAAGCATTTATTTGGCACTGAAGCGCAGTAGTCCGGTTGTCCCAGGTTTCAAGGATTATTAGATGAGTTTTTGCTGTCAGGGACGAGCTGTACTCCGGCTGATGGTGTGTTTCACTCAGGGACTAAGTATCCTATCAATCTAACACTTTAGAGAATCATCAGTACTTTAGACCTTGGTGTGCTTGGCAGCTGAAATGAATCGACTGTCTGTTCCACAAGCTAAACCATAACAGTGCTTCTGGTTTCTCATTAGTTCACCATAAGTTACTCTTACTTCTGTAGATGGAATCTGCTGCTTTTCCATATGTTTTTCCACTCTTGAAGAACTCATGTAATTTTACACCAATGCCATGCCTTGCTTAAAGTCTTAATTCCTGATTCATGATTTCTATGCTCCTGTTTATTTTTTGTAGATCTGTTTACTGCTGAATCTCAAAATAAATATTTCCTTTCAAATGCAAATCATGCCATGCAGAAAAGTTTTTTAAAAAATGTGTATAGCTGTGTCTTCCGCTACTCTCCTCTTGCTCAGGAGCATGTACTGTGCATCCCGAGGTTAAACAGGGGTTGGGGAAGATGCTGTCATCATTCGCTATGACTAGTTCAAAATGTGCCGGGCAGAAGAGGCTGATTGCTTGGCCTGCGTTTATCCATCTTGCAGCTTTCTTGAGAGCATCATCCAAACAACTTCACACTCGACACTGCACTTTGTTGGGTCCTGAACAATACACCTGACATGACATAGTTGTGTCCCCAAGCAATGCAAGACTAAAAGCGTCATTTCTGGAGTTGGCTGCTCCGCTCTGATAGTGTCTGGGTGATTGTGTACAAAGTGCCATCACAGTTGAGTTCCGCCTTTCTTAACGCCCTGGCATGTGTGCGCTGTAAATTGCCCAAGTGCTGCACCGCCCTCGTAGCGTAGATGCGCCTTTTTCTTCACGTCAAGTAACATGTAGACAAGTGATGTTTCAAGATTTCTCAAGGACTGCTTCGAAAACTTCCCAGTGAGCACTGCACTTCCTCGGGTCCTCAGCAGTACACCTGCAAAGTTTGAAGTTGTTCAGATGGGCAGTTGTCGAGAAAAAGACAGACAGAGATTCCTCTACTTATAGTTAGAAAGTTAGTTGTAAGGCTGTTTTCTCCTGGGAAATGTTATCTGAAAGAGTATCTCATGAAGTTGTTGAATTTTTTTCTGACCACTACCTCAAAAAACAGCATTTGCATCATTATTGCAAATGTAAATAATGAATAAATTGTGCTCGGTGGTAGAGTAAACAAATGCAAAAGCATAGATTCATCAGAGACTGTTGAACTTCCAGCTGGGCTTGGAGTTGGTATCTCTTTGTACAATGACACTTAAGAACCTATTCATCTTTGGTGCCAGCGGTTCCTGATGCCTTTTTGAGTATTATAAAAGATGTCCTCTGAGTGTTAATCAGAGGAGCTCCTGATCAATTGTGAGAGAAAAGTAATAAAACATGTATAAATGTGGTAAGGTGGGGGGGGGGGGCTAACATTGGCTAGTGTATCGCCCTGCAGATTGATTTCTGTGCTGTGCAGCAGTGGAGTCAACTAAATATGTAATAGGCTGGCTATCTGTACAAGCTCAGGAAATTAAGAATGGATATTTAATGAACTGGTTGGACTTCAATATATCACTTCAACATGTGCACATACTGTATGTGGGAGGAAGAAATGAATGTAGAAGGCAGATCATGTTGGTTAAGAAATGAATAGGCTCTATCTCATCTTCAGAGTCTTAAATTAGATCATCAAGTCTATAATGTCGACTCCCACGATGGAATTTTATGCACAAGCAAAGTACTTTACATCTTACATTTTATCAAGCATTACCATGGAGGGTGAAATTAATGCAGTGGTATATGTATGCAGACACAGAGATGAGATTGTCAATTTGTTGAGGAATACTAGAGTCATGTAGATGCTCTAAATAGTATTAGTCTAAAAGTATTAAAGAAACAACTAATTTAAACCCATAATTGGCATGGTTTTCAAATACTGTAGACTAAATTTAGACATCTTTAGCTTTAGGCAAAGGAGCCGAGATTCTCTTGAAAATGTCAGCGAGACGTCTCTGAGGTCTGGTGGCAACAATGACGGCCGACAGTGAATGGGTGGCTGACAATGTGCGCAAAATATCAGTTTCACATATTGTGATGATCCAAAATAAAATAAAGATCTCAGAAAAAAATAAACATATTAATTACCATTAATCTCCATTTCACTTGTTAGTGCTCCAGTTTTATCTCACAGTGTTGCGCCACAAGGTTTTAGTCTCTAGCTTTTCAGTATTAAATTCGCTTCTGTTCATTAACATTGATTACTTATCTGAGATCACAATTATAACACATTTTTGCTTTAGCACAGCTACTGTATATGTTTAGCTGCAGTACTGTGTTTGAATGGAAGGCCGCATTAGGAATGTTGAGAGCACGACTGTGTGAAAAAATGGCATCAAACAAGCAACACTATGCCAGGCAAGAAGATTAATGCTTCTGCTTCACGCACACATAATGTACATTTCACTCAGTGCAGAGCATGAAACATGAAATATTCCTGCTTTAAGTAACACTAAGCCTGATTGATGAATCATACAGCTCTATGCCACTAAATGCTGTAACTCCCCAAAGATGCAGCTCTTTGTTAATAGCATAACAGGCCAAGGACTGTACTCCTTTACTGGCAGAGGTCCGATAGACAACCGAAATATCAAAGACAGACCAAGGTGTTTTGTGAATTCCTCCTCCGCACTCAAGTGCTATCCCTTGTTACTGAATAGAAATGCTTTTGATCTAAAACTTGAGACCGATGTGTTCTCAGATGACAATGAATATTACATGGAAACAGCCTTCAGATGCAATTCAGCGTCCTGTCCTCTACAATTATGTAGCGTTTGTCAACCAGACCACAAGCAAGACCGGAAACAAAAATAAGAGCCGGAGACTCTCTGCAGACTTTCTCAGAATGAGTACTGCAAATAGTTTAACTAGCTTGGGTGACAGCTGCTGTCACCTAATTGAATTCTGCAATTCATCATTCATTGTTTTTACCGCCAGCACAGCAGGTGACAGGCTGATGAGACATCTCCGAAGAATTAAATGATGAATGAAACCCACTGCTACTATCAGTGTGAGTTGTGGGCTCCCTGCCTGCCAAATGGCAGATGTCTGTATATTTGGTTACGTCAAAATCCCAATGCTAGTTTAAGGTGAAATCACACAACTCTTTTGAACTTATCAAATACCTTATCATTCCCTTGCTATGCAGTCTTCATTATCTTCCGTATTGCAGGAGAAAGGAGGAAGAAATAACCATTATGAAATGCAATTACAAGTTGCTCAGGGCCTCAAACACCCACGTTATGCATTACATTGGGCCAAATTTTCTTTTACCACGGTGAGTGGTTGCTCATACATATTGCACTAAGGAGAGATTATGTCAGCTCAGTTCCACCGGGCTTTCACATCCTTTTGCAGTAAGTGTTAACACTCAAAAATGTATGGACTTCAGCCAAAGGTTGAAAAGGCTAGTTTAGGATTTCCTTTAAGTCCAAGATAACAATTAAGCAATACTAATGAGAGGGAGTGCCATCCACAATGCTCTCACACAGAGGTACAAAGCGATCAAGCTGGTTAGTTTGCGTTGCCTAGCTGCCTGCTGTTCATTGGTTGCTAGGTTACAGATATGACTTGGTAAACAAGTTGGAGCGACACTTGTGGGACACTGTATTAACATACAGTATATTGGCACTTGTTCAAATGACAGTGACAGATGAGCTCACCTTGCTGTTATTAGTCTTTTACAGGACAAAGCCAAGATGAGCGGCTTGTAAAGAACGTATTTAATGCTGGACTTCCACCTTAAATTCTTAATTCAGTGTCATTAGTAAAATTCGTCCTGTTTAGGCTTTATTTTGTTATTTGTTTTTTTCTCTAAAGCTATGAGGATTCGGTTCCAGCATCTTGAAAGCGTCTGCCGATGCAGTGGTACCTGATTACTTTCATCAGCTCTTCATTAGTCATGCCTTAATCATAGATCATAGCAGCTGATGCACCTGGGAATGAAATGGTCTTAATATGGCTGCTGGCAGAGATGAGCTCTCCAGCTGTTTGCTACCCTCCAAAGCTGTCAGCCCTCATTTGAGCCAATTGCCCCGTGGAATTAAATAATCAAACCTGTAATAACCTCACACAACCTCGAATGCAGCAATGCACATGGCCGGCTGCTGCATTTCTACTCCAATTTTCTCTCTCTCTCTCTCTCTCTTTCTCTCTGTGTCTGCTTTGGCCGAAACCTAAGTGTTGTGCAGGTCTGTGTGGAATTGGCAAACCGAGGATGATTCATTTTGGACTCAGTTATTTGACCTCAGAACATGCCGACCTAAAGCTACATTTTTCAAGTTAGTTCACGTGGCTTGACGTTACAGGAAAGTGTGTATTTTCATTTTGTGAAAACCAAGCTAACATTTAAGGGAGATCAAATTTATTCTTATTTCTATGCTTGCTTTGTCTTGAATTTTTGTTTTGTCACAGGTCAAAAGTTGCCTTTTAGCTCGCTCGCACCGGTGGACAATAAATTATTTTACAAAAAATCTAACATCAACTTGGATCTTCAAGACTGCCGTTGTTTACAACAGCAATATATATTGATTTGTATGCCTCTACTGAAGATACATTTTGTAAATCAAGCATTAGAAAGCTTTATCTTCAGAATGGGTTTTTAGTAAAACGTGACACATCAAATTCAAAACAGATGCCATAACATGTGTTTTCTCAAGCAATAGATTTGACTAGTTCCTCTGTCAATGACAGATAAAAAAATGTATTATTTTTTTTTCTTGTGCTTGGACCAGAATGAGAGGTTACTGCAATGAAGAAATAAAATATCATGGTGTAGAAGTGAAATGACGTGATGGGAGTGCTTTGGAAAGTGCTTACTTAATTATGATTTTCTTGCAACATAGTGAGGTCTCACTACGTAATCCCACATCTCATTACATTTAAAGGATGCTGTCAGTAGCATACTTGACCTTTGTGTTGCTCCAATGCCACTGTATGTTCATTACAAGCATTTCACGTAGGTATTCCTTTAGATGTTGGCTATATAAAACAGTATCTTTCAAATCCTTGATAAGTGCATCACATAATGCAGTCTGTTGCTCTCATCGAACTGCAGTATCTTTTGTCACATGACCTTGTGACTTGGAGGCACCTTCTGGCTTGTACAGTGGTGTTCTTAATGAAAAGAGCTTGAAGCTTAAACTTTTCTGGACAGCTTCCCTTTCCTACTTTGCCTAACAAGTTCAGTATGCCAATTTCACTTGGGAGCTTTCAAATACATTTTAGTCTCTGTGGTGTGATGAGGTGCCAAAACTACCAGGGGAAGGCAACTCTGTGGAGAGTCTGTCAATGTGCTAGGGATCAAAGCCATTTGCAAAGAGCACACACACATCAAAAACTGCCGTGCAACGTGTTACCTAGCAACCCCAGACCAGGTGTTGCAGAGAGTAGGAAATATTAAAGCCCACAGTCTTCCTGTTTTCTGCAAATACAATTTTAAAGGAAATCGATAAAGCCGTGAATGTGTACTGCATGTGAGAGGAGCAGAGAAGCTTTTTTTTATTTTTTTCATCCTGCACTACGGCAGACAGCAGGGGTGCCAAGAAGATAAGAGTCTAATATCAAAACCTGCAGCGGGAGGAAAGAAAATATGAAGGAGTGACGCATATCCTCTGATGGATCACAATAATAATGTCAATATCCTGTCTATATAAGGAGGTGCACACTGAAGTGAGCACCAAAACCAAAACCGTGACAGACATACACACACCTCACCAAAGAGAGTAGAGGATTATGTGAAGCCAGAAAGGCCCAATTCCACTGAGTGGCCGTGTCAGAACAGAGTTAGGCAATTATGTGTGATGCGGCAGAGTACTAAAAGGGCGCAACGCTTTGAGCACCAAAGTGAGGCCACTGGGTCCTCATGAACCCCGGGCAGCCCCTTTATCATGATTAGAACACGGCTGTCATATTAGCAGGAAATTATGCAGTGCTACAGTCATAGGGTTTAACAAGACTGAGCAGCAGGCATGGATACCTGTTGTTACTGGCAACAACTGCATCAAGCCCCTGGCAGTGTGTGTGAGGTAAGATCCCCCTCAGTGAAGTCAAGCATAAGTCAACCGTAAGGGATGACAATGCTGTAATGTTGTTTGAGATGCACCACTGCCTCCGTGATGCAGGTGAGCCTGTGATTTAGGGACGTTAATAACAACCATTCCCTCTTTTGCTAGCCTCTTGTTACGCCGGGGCAGGTTAGCTTTATTTACCTATAAATAGCGATGGTCATTGTGGGGAGCTAATGTGAAAAGCATCAGGAACAGTTTGCGTGCATAGCCCCCTCAGGAGCTCTTGAGAAAGCGCGGAGAGTGATGTGGCAACACAGCCGTCCCAGCTTGTCTGTCTTAGCCAGCGGAAACAGGTGTAAGCTGTGAAAGTGCTTGATGAATGTTCTCTTTAGTGCCGGTGACTGACTGCCCTTATTCAAACAGCAGACAGCTCCTCTGGCGAAGTACTCACGGAGCAGATACTGTACATGGCTCACACAGGCATATAGTGCAACCAGGCAGACACACACACAGTTACAAGAACACGTGAGCAAAAGTAGACACATGAAGATATTTTTAGCATGCTTCTATATCACACAAAGCCCAGTTTACCCCACTTCGATAAGAGGACACTCATAGGGAACGTGATCATTGATTGATTGTTTGTTTGATAATAAGAGACATGAGCCCCATACCTGCAGCCTCCCACAGGTGCTGGGTGTGTGTGTGTGTGTGTGTGTGTGTGTGTGTGTGTGTGTGTGTGTGTGTGTGTGTGTGTGTGTGTGTGTGTGTGTGTGTGTGTGTGTGTACTCTATAAGAGATGCGTCCTTTGTGATAATTATTGCTCTGCAAGGATAAATAGGCTGTGAGAGGATACAGCCTCGCACATGACAACTTAATCAAGCCACACAAGAACAAAAATAGGATTAAAGACACAGAGAGAGATGTGAAACACGTCTCTCTTTTCATGATCTATGAATAGAGTCTGAAACAAAAAGACAGCAGTGGATGGAAGGCCTGCGTGATGAAGACAGACTGCTCCCCTCTGGGCTGAAGGGATGACTGACAGAAGCACAGGGTCGCGATCTGACTTCCCCCTGACAGAGGAAATAAAGAGTCACATTTCAACAAAGAGCTTGCCATCCAAACACAGCTTTCATCTCACTCGGTCTGACTATGAGAGGCATGAAAGGAAAATATGCTCACACAATCACTTACACCACAAAAAGCACAAGCAACCAAATCAGCAAGCACCCAGTTTTAGAGTGGTCCTAGCTTTATTACTTTTGGGTTATTGCTTTTTCTTTCCTTGGCTGACCTCTGACCCCATCTGCACTGCACTTTTATTCCGTTTCCGTTTTATCCTTTTTTTTTTTTTTATGGTACACGCAGTTATATCAAATGTGAAAGCTAAGAGCAAAAGTTACTGTAGAAAAGGGAAGTTGCCGAATGTGTAGTATCTACAGGCATAAATTTCTTCCAAGCTACCTGATAGCTATGCCGGTATTGATGAAATGACAAACGTGATGTCAGTGAGGAATTCTAAAAAATTGTCTCTGGTGTCGTGGTCTGGGGAGCTGCATGTCTGATGAACCCTTGTAACCTTTCCTCAGACACCCTGCCCCATGTCCCAAAGAAACCAATTACTCCCTTGTCTGAAGCTTTTCCGCAGCTCAATATGCCAACTTTTATCCTGGTCAAGGCAATCATTATTCGTTATTTCACTACTTAGTTCTCATATTCTTTCTTCAATCTTGCACATGTGGTGGCTCATACATAACAAAATGTTGCTTGCTTTTATTTTACTTCTGTGCTGACAAATATAAAATCCTTTCAAGCACAATTAAACTTATGAAAATAATAGGCAATTACAAAACACTGAGAAGGTTTGTCAAGTGCAGCAATGTGAAAATAATGTGAATTTGTGTTTTCGGACATTGATGCTAACTAACATAGTAACAAAATTGGTTCACTAGGTTCAGCAGGACAGCCATCAGCCAACAGTCAGGGGATTGCCTACAATATATCATCCTGCATACAGTAAATTCAGCATTGTCACACTATGAGTATCCATGCAGCATGGTATATAATGGTGAGTGTGCAGCAGTACGACTGCACTTCATTAATCACAGTTATACCAAATTCAGTCTTGATTCAAAGAAAAAGAGTTTGGCCTGTAGGTTGACATGAAAAACAAAATAGTTGTAGTACAGACAGTCGGGCAACAAATTAAAGGAAAAACCTACAAAGTGGCTCAGTAAGGTGTTTGGCCACCGTGAGCCACCAGAACAGCTTCAAGGCTCCTTGACATTCATTCTACAAGTCTCACGTTCAAAATCTCCCATAGGCCTTCAATTGGGTTGAGATCTGACGACTGCAAAGGCCACAGCATATGATTCACATCATTTTCATACTCATCAAACCGTTCAGTGACCCCTCGTACCCTATGGATTGGGACATTGTCGTCCTGGAAGAGACCACTCCCATCAGGATAGGAAAGTTTCGTTACAGGATAAAGGTGATCACTCAGAACATCACTCAGAACAACTTTGTATTGATTTGCAGTGACCCTTTCCTCTATGGGGATAAGTGGACCCAAACCATGCCAGCAAAGGCCCCCTACAGCATAACAGAGCCACCGGAGCCCCTCACTGTAGGGGTCAAGCATTCAAGCCTGTACCGTTCTCTTCGTGTACGCCCCTCATGCACTCGCCCACTTGTTGAGAATATAGCGACTCATCTGACAATATCGCTGTTTCCTACATCTCTGTAGACCAGTGTCTGTGGTTTTGGCACCACTGAACTCTCAAGTGTGCATTCATCTTTGTAATGAGGGGTTTATGCACTGGAACCCTGCTATATTATCCCTCTCTCCCTCTGTAATTGTCGATGGACTGTTCTTGGTGACAGTCTGATCACGTCCTGCGTTGACATTCTCCGTCACCTGATGAAGAGTTGCTCTTCTGTTTTTCCTTACATTTCACACTAATGCGCGAGTATCACATTCATCAAATATGCGCTGTTGACCACAATGTCAGACCCTATTTACTGACGTCTTTCCCATAGATCTAAATGCAGACCTCACTTTAGTCGCTGTTCCTACTGAAACAGGCCAGTTGAACAGTCTTTGTGACTGAAGTTCCTGCCATCCGTGTCCCAACAATGAACCCTCTTTCAAAGTCACTTTTCATCTTTTCCTCTTGCCATCTTGATACAAAATCAGCATCAACTGGGCCTGCTCAGCATTTTTATTCATGCCACAGAGCATGATTGGATTTTAATGGTTTAATTGAACCATGCAGCGCACCTGTGTGAAAGCATGTGCATTTGTTATGTTTCTCCTCTCATGTATTCAGGTTGTTCCTTTAATTTGTCACCTGTCTGTATTTCTACAGCAAATAAAGAGCTGCGTATCACAAAAAGAATACCATACACATGCTAGCTTTTGTTGCCTTCAAAAGCTTCTTGTGGTCTGTAGCATGAAACCCTTTGAGAAAAAGAGTCTTCTTGATCTGCCTTCATGCAACTGAGCTTTTCACTGGGGGAAAACTCTGTATGCATATTTAGCTTTGGTTGTCACAAATTTCACAATTTTGAACCAGCCAGCAGCGTGGTGTCTGGCAGGACGGTCTCGGTGGGTGTGAGGATGATTATGATTCTCTGTAGCATTCTATATTTATAGCTTATACATTTTTTAATCTTTAAAGCTTGAAATAATGACATTTTTTTAAGACAATGACTACACACTAAAAATCACTTAGGTCAAAACTGACCCAATTTGGGTCAATCTATCACTGACCCAGTACTCATTTAACTTTACTTACTGCCAATAGGTAGAAAACCACCCAACACAAGGGGTTGTTTTGATCCAGTGTAAGAAAAGAAACTACATTAACATCAGTTCAAAACATCCCATTGGTACTGGGTAAAGTAGCCCACTGTTGCATTGGTGCTTTATTGAGCCACACTGGGTCAACTTTTAACCCTGTGATTTCAAGTGTGTGTATTGTCATGTAGGCCTAAAATAGAGACGTGCAATATGGATGAAATAACAGTATATTTAAATTTAATATCACAATATTAATATATATAGTGATATAATACATTGTCTGGCAAATCAATTGATGAATTGTTAATGGGTAAAACTAATCTAAAACTGATCTAGCTAAGTAAATACATGAAAAACCAAAGTACTTTGTCACACTGATACAAAACATGTTGCCAATAAACAGCATATAACCAAGTTTGGTGCAAATCGGTTCAGTAGTTTTGCAAAATATCGCTGACAAATAAACCAAACCAACAAAAAGACGTGGGTGAAACATAACCTCCTTGGCAGAGGTAAAGTGCACATTTGTAATACAATATACCACGCTGTCATTTGCTCCATGCTGAATACAAGGAATAATCTTAGAGTAATTTGTTCCAAATAAGAATTCTATATTCTCGTATTTTCAAACCACTACAAATAATTTTCATGCCCCTCGGGCAGAGTAACCGTTGCAACCACCCCAAAACAACATTTCTATCCATGAGCAGATGCTTGTTTCATCAAACTTTACTCAAAATGTTTAGAAAAACTTATTTGGCCTGTGTTGGTTGTTGAATGAGTGTGAAGCAGTGGGTCAGTGGTTTGTACTGTCTCCTCACAGCAAGATCCCAACCCGACCAGCTGGGGCCTTTCTGTAAGGAGTTTAGCATGTTCTGCTTGTGTCTGCGTGGGTTTCGTCCTGTTGCTCCATTTTCCTCACACAGTCCAAAAACCTGCAGGTCTTGTGAATCGGGGGCCCTCCAATGCGTGTAGTGGGTGTGAATGTGTTTGTCTGTATGTGTTGGCCCCGTGATAAACTGGTGACCTGTGCAGAGTGTATAACACCTATAGGCTGCAGCCCCCAGGGACTCTAAGCAGGAAAAGAAGCTATAGAGCCTGGATGGATGGATGTGACATGTCAAAATGCATTGATTTAAGATGTAGACTATCGGTGAGATGCTGGCACCTTAAGAGTCACACTCAAGCATTTTTTCCCTTTAAGTTTCCATATGAGGCGTTAAAAGTCAAGCAAATTATTTCCCCATCCAATGATTGCCTCTTAGCAATATTTATATATTTTAATGATGTAGGTTTTTATGATTCTACTGGCTTTACTGTTGAGTTTATAAAACACTTTGACTTACAAAGTAAGAATCTGAGTCATGTGTTCTATGTGTAAAATCTGTACTGCAACCATCATACAAATGTTGTGGAGTAAAAAAATATGGAATCTCTCTCATAAATTTAGATAATTTAATTTTGCATAGTTGTCTTCTTCGCAGACACAGTAAGTCTATGAAAATCAGTTTCATAGTAATTTGGGTGAAATGTAATTTTCGTAAACATCCTGTTAGACTAAGTTTTTAGATGTATACCATATACTACATCCTCAATGACACGACATGTTCCTCTCCACACCAAGAAAGCCCCACTCCTGCCACCGAGGAAAATAAACCAAATGGCCACTTGTGACCATGTAGTGGCATCATACAATGTCAACAATCAAGTCTGCATTATGCAGAAAGTGGGTAAACAACAGACTGAGGGACACAAATTGGCTCAACACCAGCTGTCTAATTAGCTTTGTGCTGCTCTTGAAAAGCAAACAAACAGTGAAAGCGGGACGGTCTGAAAGCCGGCCAGGCATCGGTTCTAAGTGTTCTGTTCCCCCCAAATCAGATGGGGCTCTCTAGTTCTGCTTGCATAGAGAGAGAGAGAGAGAGAGAGAGAGAGAGGTTTCAAATAAGGCACACACATTAGATCGTACGTGAAGTCCCCAGAAGGCCTTTGCGCGGTTATTTTGGAAACACTGTAAAGACTCACAAGAGGCTCGGGTAGAATTTACATTTTAATGACACCTTAGCTGATTGCTATTACTTGGAGTTCCTCGCAACCGCCTAGTTTAAGCTCAAGCGAAGCACACAAGAAAGCATACACACACAGACACAGAAAAACAGCCACATTTGCCCACGCAGGCCTGCAGATATGCACACACACGCCCCACTAATTTCACACACTCCTGCTGAGAGGTTGTTGCAGAAACAAACTGTCCTGTAAACATAGGGAGAGAGCAGAGAGCACACCCAGGGGTACATTACATGACAAAAACACCATTCTCTCCCAGCATGATATGGCTAGAAAAAAAACATTTGCGACTATTTTCCTGCATTAAAAAATGTAAAAAATAAAAAAAAGAGGCTTTTTATATTATATAGGACATGAGGAGATCCAGTTAAAAAAAAAACATTTAGGGGAACAGGGAATGGGGTGGTCTTTTTTTTCCTTTTTTTTTCTAACATCACAGTGACAGGCACGGCAATGAGTAGCAGGAGCACCGTGACAACTGGCATTGGTGACCAGTGTCACTGACGATTTTGCTCTGCCAAAGAAGACATGTATCACGTCAGAATCGGCAGGACTCGTCACTTCCCTTTCATATAGCAACAGCCTGCGTGGGAGTGGAGACAAACCCACATTCCCACGTCGTTATCAGGAACACTGCAGTCGGGGGCGTGAGTAATGATTAGTCACATACAGTGGTGGCTGCCATTCACCGGTCGTCACTAGAAAAGATGGCAGTAATGGCAACTTGAAATTCCTGCCGTTTAATGACATTTTTGGTGGGTGACATCAAACACACTATGAGGCCGTTTGATGCTGTGAAAAACAAATCCAGCTTGTGCTGTGAAACAGAGTCCTGGCAGCCCTAACACCGCTTTATATATGATCAGTTCCTCCCTTGTAAATGGCATAGGCTCCTGGCACATCCAGAATAGGAGACATCTTATCTGCAGCACCCCTCTTATCGCTCAGCCCCAGCAGAAAAACTATTGCCAGGTAGCAGGCTGTCATGTGACACGCAGGACTGTGACGAGCCACAGCTCGGCATAGTTTGCCACACCACTGGCAGTTCCCATGTGATAATACATAACACAACAGTACTGCGGCGTCTCAGATAGCACCGAGAAAATGAACCCAGTGGTGATTTATATCTGCCTTATTAAAGAACTGACCTTGACCATGGGGAAAACGGGATTAGTCTGATTTCTTTAACAAAGAGGCAGGATGATGTTATGCTGTTGAAATGAAGAGCCTCTTCCTTTTCATGCCATTTTTTCCCTTCACTTTCTCTGTCTTGCATTTACTAGCATCCAGTGTTCATTGTCCCGTTAAACAAAAGGAAGGGCTGATGCAACAGTCTGCGGCCAGGCGTCTCTCCCTGGCACAACATAAACACGGCAGACACCGACTTCCCACTCGCTGTTGGGCAACACTGCTTGAGCATACAACGCACACGCGCGCCAGCCGTACTACCTCAGACAAAGCCTGACTAAAAGGTGATTGAAGGGGTACGCACATCCCACAGACTGCAGCCAGTGGCAGGTATAAATCGCTTTTTTTCTCCGAAAGAAATACATGAGCATGTCATTTTTGACTGCGAGAAGACGGGTGCGAGAAGGCTTTTTGTCCAGAACCGTCATCATTTCGACTAGGCTTGCATTTCCCTGCTGTTATGGGAATTTAATAAACATATCCTAATTAAACTTAGGTAAAGGAACCCCCGGGCTCTATTATTTGAGCATTTTTGCGATATTGCTCAGATTTCACAGAACTCCTGGGCGAAACAGACACAAACCCTCGCTACTAGCAATTACCTCGGTGACGGTGACCGGGGTTCGGTTAAAATCCATTCTGAATGCTGGTAATTGTAGAATGAGAAGTGATAGTCTCAAAGGATGAAGGCCAGTTCTTGGATAAATGAATTTAAAGGTATTTACATTGCAGAATTGACTGGGGGACATTGAATTGACCTTACATTATTAGGATGACTTCTTTCCTTTCTCTTCTCCCACATGGAACATTAGTGCTCCTCTCCTCCCCTTTTCTTTCTCATTTTCTCCTCTGCTCTCTATACGGCTGGCTCCTTTTTCTCTTTACCGATAGACGTTATCTCAAAGACCAGATCACCATGGCAACAATTAGTCACATCGTCATCGCCCACACTTGTATTTGATGGCTGTTTTTATTTTGGAGGGTTTCTCAATGCGCCCATACCTCACTGGCAGATTGCCAAGTAACCTGTTCTGGTGAAGAAGGAACAATGTTGCCATCTGTTGGATCCATGTGTTTGCACAGAGCGAGAGACATTGAAAAACACCCAGCATCCCTGTGATGACTCATGACAGGCAATCACATGCCAATAAAGACCTTCGGCTCCAACCAGGAGCTGTATGGGTCAATCTTATTACACACGTTTGAAACACATCTAAGCCTTAGAAGCTCCTCTTTGAAAAGGTCAAACGCGCACCATCGCATTTCTTCCCCTTTAAAATAACAGAAATGGAAAACAAAGATCCTATCTCCCTCTACTTTCTGATATAAAATGCAGCCATACACACATAATGGTGTTTGAGTAGCTCGAGGGTAGCTTGGTTAATTAAACATAGAAAATATTTGGGCTAAGGACCAGTACATGCATTTATTCATCAGCCCCTGCCATATTGTATATCCCTATCCTAAATGAAAAGAGTTCTCTCTTGCAGCGGAGTACAAACTAATGTGAGACATAATACATTTGGCTGAGATTTTGGCTTAGTGTTACCCTTGAAATCTTGGATCTGTTTCTGCTCTCTGGAGGTGCTAATTAAGTTTTTTTTTCTTTTCCTAAGTCTTACCGTTAAGTGATGTAATACTTCACAGTCACAAATAATTTTCCATGTGGGACAGATCATTGCTGTTGTTATTCATTCTGCTCACTCCAATCCTCGCCAAGGAAATGATGTTAAACTGTTTACCTACATTATCAGGATTTGTTCTCCAGATAGTGCTAAGAAAGATATTCCTCAGCAGGAACAAAGTTGGTCGGTCAGAGTGAGATAATGTAATATTGGAGAAAAATGAACTCCAGTCTGCTGGGGGCACTTCTGCTCTTTCACCATAGGTGGGGGCCCCTGCTAAGACGCAAGCCCTGGGCTATATCTTAATTATTATTCTGCAGAGCTGTTCAGTGAGGGATCTAATTCAACATCTTTATAGTCGGATTTACAATATGGCTTGTCCTCTAAAGATAAATGACCATGTCACACTGACCAGTCGCTGGCACACGACTGCGCTCTGCTTTCAGGTCTCCGACAAGAAAAGACAGCAGCTTCCCAGTTCTTGGACCGTAAAGCTCTGCTATGGCTTGCCAGATACTGGGAAATAAAAGAGACAATTGGCCTGCAGATGCTCAATGGTCCTCTGTAAACTGGGTACTGTCTTCATCAGCTGTGCAGCAGGAGACCAACTACAGTTTCACTATAGTAGTGACTGTAAGCAAAGCTGTCCTGTATAAAATAATGCAGTCACAAAAATGGGCATTTATAACAGGTAAGATGTACAGATGAAGATCAAAATGCTCTTATTTCTACAACATACTGTATATGCACATGAATTTATACCAGCCTTTTTAACCCTACGGTATATCCTTATGTTTAAAAACATACTCAGCTATTCATCTTAGTTTACATTTGGATTCAGCACCAGTCCTTAAATATATAACAGTTGTAGAATGTTTTCCATTTCATTTACTGTAATGTTCATGGCACTTTTAAGGTTTCCTCACCAAAGTGGTGCTATATTTGGCTGCATATTGTAAGACTACGCCGTGAGGTAAATGATCCCCAAAAAACCTTGGCTTAAAAGTCTGTGAAAATTTCTACATTTTATGCTTTGCAAATTAATGCAAGCACCTCGTTTCCTTTCATTATTTATTCATTGGGAGCAAATGTTTTTCTCTGTATCCATGTGGAGGCTTTTTCCCCATCAGAGGACAAATATACACTAACCTATCGTTATTTTACAAAATAAAAAAGTGCTAAAGAAACACTTTTTCATGTTTGCAGTCAATATACACTCCCTACAAATACCAAAAAACATTATCTTGGCACAGAGGGGCAAATAAAAATTTCTGACTTGTTTTTCAACAATTGCTGAGTTTTCTGTGTCAGGCAAAAAGCCTATCCCAGGCAGATTTGCATTAAGTTTTATGGAGATTACCAGTATAAAAATAATTTGACTGTTGATCCCTTGCCAGTCAGTGTTATTCGGGGATCGGGCTCAGATATCTTCAAATATCCTAAATATCACTACAACATTATATAACTGTGAGTTTAATCTGATTTAGGACCCCATAGGTTATAAACATTCAATTATGGTGTCTGTTTTTCAGAAAATATTGAACTGATGCTGATCTTTAGGAATAAATTTTCAGAAATCTGTAGAAAATGTTGCGTATGTGCTTTTAATGAGCTCTCGGTTAAATTTGCATTCTTTGGAACAGTTGCTTTCACCAGTTATCTACAACAGCTCATCACACCAGTTACCAGACCTTAAACAACCCCATTTAATTAAGCTGGATCGGGATCCTAACATAGACAGACTGCACGCATTGTTAAGGCCTTTCCCGCACCTTTAAACGTCTGTTGTAGTAGACATCCTCAAGACTGTATTGATCCTCTTGGGTACATTAACCTATCAATGCAGTAGGCAGTGTGCATTATGATTAGGCAAGTCGAAAACATCCACGTTCCTCACTCAGAGGTCAGCGAGAGACAGCTACAGTAAACCACAAAGCGCCGCATGGAGCAAAGTCCTGGCATTAATATGAATGAGATGGAGTTCACGCTACGCCATATCTATCATCTATCATGGAGCAAAGATACCATGATTAATTGGGGACTATTACGCCTATGGCACATCTGGACTATATAAGTGGGTCCAAGGTATTGATAGGGACACGTGGTTATATAAGGGAGGCGAGGGAAGAGGGAAATAGCCGGCCATTGAGGTGCGGTGTAATTAAAGTGCAGGGGGCGCTTGTGGCGCTGGCGGGCTCCTTGCCACGTTTCCCATTGACTTTCAACTGGACGAGGAAGGTCACCAGCAAGGTGTTTGGAGCAATCTCCGCAAATTGTTGGACTGAGGCTTGATAATCTCCAAGGCTTTAATGGATCTCAGATCTGTTTACCAAGTGAGTGCACCTTGCAAAGTCATTTGGCAATTGTTTTACCCTCTAACACAATAATAGAACTGGAATTGGCTTTTTGATCAATGACATCAGTGGTTAAGTTGATATATTCAATAAGCACGACAACCTTGAGCCTCATAGTATTACTACGTGCGTGTTTGTGTGTGTGCCTGTGAATTACAGAGCGAGGTGGCCGGTCTGTTTGTACTGTACCCCTGAACTGTACGAAAGAATTCATACTTGTATACTGAAGGCATTTCTTTGAATTTTCTCTTCAATATCTCATTAAACTGCTTTGAGGAGGTTTGGCCAATAGAATATTTGTGAGTAAATCTGTTTATGTACACAACAAAGTGCATAATGTGCACTGTCTATTCTGTGCTGTATGTTTATCCCGAACTCCCGAGACAGCTGAATATTGCATCAAAGGTAACTGTAATTTTAAAAAAACCAAAATGCTGAGCGCACAATAGTTTAAAATAGCGAGGAGGAGGATACGGCGAGGGTTCTGGTCTGTCTTGTCATGTGTAAGAATTATTGAATTTTTACCAAGGCTGGGCGAAGTAAGCAGTGAGTCTGAGGTGGAGAGGGACTCTGGACTCGCTGCCTCAGAGTTGATCTGAGGACTGTGATGTTTCCTCTGGTCTACTCTCAGGCATTAATGGTTGAATGGATAGGATTAGACATGCCTGAAGACTAAACCTGCCTCTAGATTCGCTCCCAGCAAATCTCAACAGCCTGCATCTTAAGCTCAAATAAGCACTGTGGTCACTGCCCTCCCAATAATTTGAACAACTCCCAAGTGTAAAAAACCCCTCTCTCATTTGTAGCTCATTTATCAGATAGCTATGCAGAGGCAAACCAAAAAGAGAGAGAGGCAGAGAGGGAGATGACTACCACACAACCAGCCTTAAATACTTTCACTTCCATAGCAACAACTCTGACAGGGAAAATGAGGATCTAATATACACATTATTTCAGGAGCTAACAGCTAATAGTTACAGATGATTATTGCCTATAAGATCGCAGGATTTCAGTCTCTTAGGCTGACACAAAGAGATGGGGAAGGAAAAATGAGCAATATGGTTTCATAAGTATTTAACAAGAACTACTTATGACTTGTTACGCCGCACTGCAGCTCTAATGCAGTTGTGAAATATCCCCCCTTTACAGCCTTTTAAGACAGGATTCTTTTTTTTTTTTCTGCCACTTCTTTGTCATCTTAATTTCACTGCAGCAATATCCATAATTCACAGGGATTTTCCCGGCCTCTCTCTTTCCCATGCGAATAAAGTTTAGAGATGGATTCCCCCTAAGTTTCATGAAAAAGTGTAAGATTCTCAGGCGAACAATGCGAACACTATTACAAGACTTGGCACAGAAAAGCCTCAAAGGCCTTGGCACAAAAGCCTGTACAAATTGAGAAGATAGAAGTGCAAACTCATTAGCTTACCAGGTTTCCAATCACAGAATTTTTTATATGCTCGATGTCTCAGTCTACAGAGTTCTTATCTGATGAGAGCCGTTTTGCCCAACTTCAAAGGATACAGCCCTGCCTCAGAACTTGTGGCCGATGTTTCCAGCACTGATATACTTTGTCTGAACATATATGCTGAGATACAACTCACCATAGAAGCGCCTTCTTTTCTTGCTATTGAGTTTTGCCCTGAGCTCCCGTCACCGGAGCATGACACCCTGCCTTCTACTGCCATTTTGGTGAGCACAGAAAAATTCTGCATTGTTATGTATGGCCACTCGCTCTTCTGAACCTATTTTTTGCTTTTGCTACAGTGTGACAAACTTCCTTCACCACAATTTCTTCAAGCACTTTTGAGAGTGTGAATCTATCTGCCCCCATCCAATATAGAGCTAAAAGACAGCCAAGATATTTCCCAAATGGTATGCAATACAGCACAAGGAAAAAAGAAATACTTGACTTCGTGTTTAGGGGCAGAGGCAATTGGAAGCTCTATTGAATCAGCCAGTTTGATCCCACTTCAACATGCACTTACTGGATGGCAAATTTGAAAAGGCCAAATCTGAAATAGCAACTTGTTTCAGCCTTGGAACAGGTAGAGGGTGCTCTATATTTGACATCAGAATACCTATATTTCACATGCCAACTCTATGCACAACAAAGCAATGTCTGGTGACAAAAAAATGACAAATCCTCCTGTAAAATATGCTCTTTGTGATGCAAATGTAGCCTTTGTAGATACTGTTGACTTATCGCATCCTCCTTGTTTGCTTTCTGTAAACCCAACTGGATGTCTTTTCTCCTGCTGTATCAAGTATTTAATCTGCAGTTTGAATATTATTATTGCACTCAATCCTGGATTCATTTACGTAAGTGACTGGATTCAAAAACTGCAGCCATACGCACATACATTCATTGCACCGCGACTATCAATGTGCTCCACTTTGAATCGTCCCCCCGGGTACACCATATGGGAGATGTTGAAAGATATACTGCTGTCATTCGTGATTCTGTCTTTTTTTTTTATGTGCTGCCTTGCACAATGATGGTGTAGGTAACATATTACCCTATTATCCCATTAAGGTTCGTACCTCCAGAATCTGCAGCGCTCATTTTCAGACAGCTCGTCTCCTGCACCATTTTCATCCTGTTCTGAGAGCAGCTCCTCTGCGATGCTGCACTACCATCTGCTGGGGAACCTAAAGGCAGAGTCACTCAAAGCAAATGTTTCCCTCTCTCTCTCTCTCTTTCTCTCTCACACTATAACAGAGATTGATTTCTCTGTCTGTCACTGATGACATTGTACGACTGCTGTGTTTAAATTAGCGGCAGTCTGGTAAAAGAATAGAAATGAATCAAATCCCCCTGGACCTAAATCTCAGAATTCATTTACAAAATATATTGAAGTACTGTAGGAGTTACAGAAGCCCCCACTGATATGGCTTAAAATTGACAATGATCTGTGACAGCTCCTATTTATGATTAGGCTGTTGTCTGGGTAGAGTTGTGTGCTAGAGGAGAGCGCTTGACTCTGGTCACAGCAGAGACAGCCAATAGCCACAGCTGTTTGACTCATCTAAAAGACAGCACAACACATTATGTAATGCAATTATGCATCAACATTACTAGCAGTAAATTGTGCAGGCAACTCACCAGCTGGGATGGCTTTATATAACCGCAAAAAATTGACAAATAAAAGAGAAATGGGCAACCTTTTCCTGCAAGGAGCAAATTCAGGCACACAAAGACCATAACTTATCTTTGTGCTCATGCAGTCAGCCTTGAGATGGGTTAACAAATTGCTATGACATAATTGTAATATTGCTTCCAGTATGTCACACTATTAATCTGTATAGCTTGGCTTACATTCAGGTGCTTTATATCGAGTTAAATCATTGGTGAAAGTGCTCTCACGCAGATTCATAGAATTAAGCCTGCATGCATAAAGAAGATGGAGAATAGCTTTGAGCGCCTGGTATGTACAATTTGCATAATGGCTTTAATTTTAGTACATCCGTTATTATACCCAAAGGATAGTTCCATCAGCAGACTATAGACATGCCCACCCTGTGTATAATGTATACAGCGAATAAAGGATCACTAAAACAAATGTGTTAACAACAGATGTAACATAAATTAACACACGTTATCAAAAGCGTGGGTCTATTTTTAAGAGATATAGAGAGATCACGGAGTTACCTTTATGAAAAATACAGACTGGTGTAATAAACAAAAACAAATACAGCACAAATCCTCTCTAAGAGCAGTAAACAGGGCACATTATGACAGTCACAGTGAGAATAGGCAGTGTGTATAATTAAAACACACATACAAGTTTTGTTTCTCTCTCAGCATCTTTATCATGAGACAGCAGTTCCTCTTGAGCCATTTTGGATGTGTATGCTCAACTTGCTGCTCGTACACATGCATGGAGACACGCAGAGCTAAGACCGTTCCAGGTGATGACGGCAGCACCCTGCTACGTCTACTAACCGGCACGCTCCAGCTCCGGAGCGGTGTCACATACAAGTAAATATTTCACTCCGTGCAACCGTGGGTATACATTAAACTGAATCGACTCATGTATGTCCTGGGTTGATATGTGCCCGGGTAAGTGCTGTGAATAGTAATCACGCTCTGTGAGAAGTTCAACAGTCTCTGCTGCCACCCAGAGGTGCTAAGGTTGCTGGTTTATTCATCGTCATTCTTAAAAACATTGTTTTCCATTCAAAGACCTGCAGCAAGCCCCCCCCCCCCCTTTTTTTTTTTTGGTTTTGGTTTTGTGGAAGACTAAAGAATATTAAAACGCCATCTGATGCAGTAAAATGTACCCAGTCATTCATGATTGCTTCAAAGAGGGAGTAAAACTCAGATTTGAAGTCTCCCACAGGCAGGGTTTTATTTTCACCCAGCTCTATGAGGCATCTGCAGTGTGTATTCACATGCCACGGGGAAATGACTTGCAATCTAAACAGCTGTAAATTTCAGCTGTAGCGCAGCCTCAGCCTACGTCAAGATTTTATAACTCAGATTGATTGGAATTATGTAAAGCTTGCTGTGACTGACTGACTCCACTCAATGGATCTGTGAAAGGGGAAGCATCATGCAGGAGCTCAGGTTGTAAAGAAGCCATGATAGATAAATGCAGGTTCACTGGGGGATAAAAAAAAAAGGACTGAGGCTGAGGAACTTGACTGAGCTAGCGATTTTTAAACTGCACACAAGGAACATTTTGTTTCACAGCTTATTTTCCATGTGAATCCCGTGTGTCCCATGTGTTTAATCAGCCTCATTTTTGGCCTGCTGGGTCTTTGGAGCTTGCGCGGTCTAATTCAGAAATACCCTGCTACTCATTCACGCTTAAATTACTGGACAGCCACCTGTGCAATCATAATCTTCTAATGCGGACCACTGGGCATATTTTGGGCAAACATAGGAGGTTAAGGCCCAGATATTATCCAATTTTCATAAATATACCTAAGCTCAGGATGAAAGTTGTTCCCTTTAAAGTGCTGTGCAAGTTAATGTAGTGTAGTAAAACTGTATTTGTTAAATGGATGGGAAAACCAAGTTTTCAAAGGCTGAACACCGGACCCTTATTAACAGCAAACAGCAAGCTGTTCTAAGACAAATAAGGTAAACCTGCTGAGAGGAGGCTTTAAAAGGTACCGTTCATTAAAATGCCGTTAATGCTGAGGGGTTTTAGGAATTTTTCACCAAGGGGAGCCAATCAGGACCAAGTCAAACTGTGATGTGTTTACTGGAATAATTGAGTCCCATCAATCTCAACTTTTTTTGAGTTGCAGAAATTGTAACTACTGAAATTAAAAATGAATTATGATTTGGAAATTTGGAATTTGGAAGTATCAATAAACATGATCATTAAAGGACCCTAAAAGATTATTCAGAATCATCATTTGATGCGTTTTTGATGAAAGCTCAGTCGAGCATTTATCTAATTTATTCTTTCATTTGCAAGATTTGACCCAGTGTTGATAAGCTCAGAAATGATTATGATTGTGATCAATACAAATTAGAGTCCACTTGAAAATGAGAAACTTATCCAATTACCTGAGGTGTATGATAAAAATCACAAGTTGAACTATAATTCCTAAAATGGTTGTGACTCAATGAATGATCAGTTAGACCTTTACTCAGCTCAATATCTACATCACAAGGCTGCAACTCATGATTACATTACAAGCAGTTTTAGCTTGTTAGCATGCTTTACAGGACATCATATTCATTTGACAAATTCTTTTTTCCAATGTGACTTACTTCCCAGCATGCATTGTATTTCAGTTCAGACTCCAGAATCCTAGATTACTTCTAGGTTTAAATGAAGGTACACGAAGGGGATTTGTGTGTGTATTTTCATTTATACGTAGCTGTGTCGAAGGTTTTAAATCCCAGGATCCCTTTCAACACATATTCCCACAATCATTAGTCAGCTCGACCGCAGATGTGAAATCCACTTTATAAATACTGGTCTGAATGTGGCTCCAAAAGTAGAAGTGATTCCGTGTGTGTGTGCACATCATAAACTGAACCTGAAAATAACTCTTGAGGGAATATTTGTTACCGGAAACCAAATCTGAGAAGTCATTATGACATAATAGTTGCTGGCTGAAGCTGATACCTGTTACGTGTATTGACCATGTTAAATTGACTCTGTGAGTCATTTTTCAACTGTAGGGGAGTGAATGGCCTTTTACTAACTGACTGACACACATTTTTAAAAGGGAACATGCGCAGCCCAAAGGGGCTGACTTGAAAGCCCCCTTTTTTTTTTTTTTTTACATTTTAGCAACTGTGTCATTAGATTTGGCAGCTTTTTCGACCCTTTAAGGTCTTCAAAAAAAGGGAAGATGAATCTTCAGTCCTCATGCTTGCCGTAGCTGAGGCTCGGCTGTATTGTGAAGTCAACTGCACAACATCCCATCTGAAACAGATCTAACTGCAGTGCATCATTGGTATACTGTATGTGAGAAAAGCATTTTCCACTTGTTCTGATCACTGAGTGTATAAAAAAAAAAAAAACTTGACTTGCCCAGTTTTTTTTATTTTTAGCTTAAAGAACTCAATGTCCTTTTTTTTTTCTTTTTTCCACACTGAACATGCGCTCAACCAGCATGGTCTGTGGTTAACAATATGGGTAACAATGACATTCTTTCAAAAATGATGACCAACTCTATTTCATTACTATAGATATTCTCCACATAGTTGGTTATTGCAGCACATCAGCTTATTTTGAAAAAACAGGCGCATGAGAGGGTAACCGGAGCTAATGAAATGGTGGCTTACTTTAGGGATGCTTTAAAAACACTGGTTATTCCTTGAGTTCCTCGGATTGAGGCAAGGCAATTTTATTTATATAGCACTTTTCATTAAAAGTAAACTCAGTGTGCTTTACACTAAATTGCATGTACAAACATTACCCCACTTATTTGGAACAGGAACCTTAACTGAATCGGGTTTTATTTAAATTAATACTGATGCTGTTGTTGTTGTTCGTATTAATGAAATGAATTTGGCAATGATGCTGTGAATATTCCTAATTTTTAACAAAAAGACGATCAGGTGAAGTACTCTGTTTTGAAAAGAACATAATGATGTGGTCTCATAAACAGCTCTTGCCTTTGATATCCATATGCAGTTTCAGGGAGGGACGCTGAAAATGCAGAATGATCAGCATGCCTTTACTACAAACCGCCACAAGAGGGCAGATGTGTCTTACGGCTACACGCAGTCAGCGATGAAACCAAGATAGTGAATTCCCAGAGCTGACGGGCCGGTTTCAAAAGAAAATCTGGATTTACAGTATGTAAAGTTATCTTGCAGCGCGTTAATGGCAGATGTTAGCCCTTTCTGTCGCGCACCTTTTTCTGCGGGGCTGTGTAATGTTCAGCGGCCTTGGGCAGAGGCAGACTTTCGGCTCAGCACCCTGGACAGCTCCCGGCTGGGACTCGGTGGAGGATGGAGCTTCACTCACTGTTCATGGCTGAGATAAGATGGGTGCTTATTAAGTAGCGTGTAATTGATGGGAGGATGAAAAAGAAGGTCGTTGTTGTGTGTGAACGCATTTCTTTCTTTGTAGGACGTCACGGTGGTCGTGCCTCTGTAGCTTACCTCCTCTCGGGACGTGACACACAACGGCCGGATCCGTGTCGAGCCAGAGCCACGGCCCTGCCCACTCACGCTCACGGGGACCAGATGAGACATGACAGGCAAATTCAACAAGACGTAGCTATCTGGGATTTCCTCAAGCTGGGGGGGGGGGGGGGTCGCAATCACTCGCCCACTACAACCGGGATGGCGTCACTGCACATGCGTCAGACAGGGAGCTGGTGGGGGGGGTTAGTCAACCCTCCGGCTAGGCTGCAAACCAGATCCGCGGATAGTGGGAGAAACGCGCCGTTTCCGGCGGCAGCAGTTTTAGCTCGATGTCGTGTGTGTTGCAGTCGTCTCCCGGGTTCGGCGTGGAGCACATGAAGGCGTCGTGATCGGTGCTCCGCCCGCGGGGGACGTCGCGGTTCGGGCTGGGGCTCGTCCTCTGCTCCGATTGGCCGAGGCACGCTCGACGCAGTCGTAAAACCACACGCGACGAAACTGCCGAGTCCTGACCGCAGCGCGTGGAAACTGCAGCTAACACGCGAAGTCGGAATCGAGTAACACTTAACGTGGAACATTAAATAACCCGTCTTGTGTTCTTAAATTATTTAAAGTTTTTTTGTTGTTGTTGTTGTGTGTGCGCGCCTTCTTATCTTAACCAATTCACCAGTTAGCTTCACTTGCTGGTCAAAAAAAAAAAAAAAAATCAATATACAGCACAGCCTCATGTGTCTTCATGCTAAAGTAACCCTCCCCCATCTCTTTCACAAAATGGTTTCACCCTCAGATCACACTCATGCCTGGTGAATGGCAGCTCTGAGTATGTCAGTACAAACTACTTGTATAATGACTGGTTTCAAATGTTTGCACCCCACACAGCTGGCAAATCGGCTAAACTGCCAATTGGAGCAGTTGAAATGAAAGATGCAATAAACTATAAGACATCACACTTACATAGGATGGAGGTTATATTTCCTAACGTAAGCCAAAAAAAAAAAAAAAAGGTGATACCAGTTTTCAGTGCAACATGCGGAGTCCGTAGCAAAGTTAAATCCAAAAATGGACTCCACAAGAACCCATCAGCCAGGTAGGCAGAGCAGAGTTACTTCTGGAATTATTTTTACCTAATAAAAGTTCACAAATCGTAACCACACTGCCTGACAAAATGTAGTGTCCCTAGAGTGACTGTCTGTCCAGAGCCCACATCATTGTCCTCAGTCGGATTTTCCTACGGTGTAAGGACAGCAGTCCGACATAGTCACATCGCAGCCACATAGCTCGATCTTTCAGCGTGGACACCGGTGATCGGGGCTGCGAGAGGAGACGGGACAGGGGGACGTGGTGCGCCCCGCTGTGCCAGTGTTCATCTGAGGGCGATCAATAGTGGAGGTGAGCAAGTGATGATGGAGCGAGAGAGGGGAGGGGAGGGGAGGGGAGAGGAGGGGGTGGGGGGGTAGGGTGTGGGGGGGGGGGGCGTGATAGTCTCAGCCGCACTGTGAAGGGGGCCGTTCCTGTTGGTGGAGATCAGCCCGAGGAAGGCCCACCTAGTGATCATTTGAAGATATCTTCCATTTAGACGATAGTTTGACTCGACCGTGCGGCAGAATCATAAGGGGACAAGTCGAAGGCTATTTGTAAATAGGTAAGGACGCGTCATTTTTCTCTTGCAATCCTTTATTGTTGTAATATTTTAAGCATATAGAGGTCACCACCATTTGAGGACCATGCATGTAAGCGTCGTCATTGGAAGGTACTGGTTATATAAAAAAAAAAAAACACAAAGCTCTTAACCCACATTCCTATATACATATATAATACGAAAGCTCTTGCTTCTGGTCTCGGTTCGTTATTAGTTGTGAATGGAAGATAAAGCAAAGGCAAAGCCATCCAGTCTGGCACGGATGCAAACGCGAAAGCTGGTGGACATAGTAAATCGCCGCACGTAGTGATTACAGGCTTGACCCTGCAACATCCAGGATGGGACCGGGAAGGATGGGTGTCTGATGCGGGAATATCATTTGAGCTGTCAGTCTGCAGCCCGGTGTGTTTTACCAAGATGTTCCCCAGCTCAGATTACGTCCACATCATTCAACGTTTAAAAAAAAAAAAAAAAAATTCGTGATTCGTGCAGATATGGTAGTGGACATCGTGCTTCCCTTCCCCCAGCAACGTTGTGTAGCTCTTGCCATAAATGCCACCTTCTAGTATAATATGCTGCACGGTCCCCTGAAAAGGCCTTCGCCTTTTCCCAGGCGCAGTCCTGTCGCCCCGCTGCCACTGAGAGTAGCATTACGGGCGAGCAATAATTAATGAGCGCCCTCACAATTAATCATTTCATTGAAATCTTTTTGCCTTTGAATATTTCATGCATTGACGAGGATGTGAAAAGGGGGTTGAATGCATGAGTGAACGGAGCGTTTGTACTACAGCCTGATGGCTGGACTGCAGCTGTCAGGATCTGCCACGGGAGGCGGTGCTGCCTACGGTCTTGTGTTAGACTGAAATCCTTAGAGCCCTGTAGAAATAGATGGAAATAATCTACTGAAAGTTGCTCGTTAATAGCATGAGCCATTAAATGTCATCCATGCGCATAAATGAAGTAAAAACCACATGTGCACGCATTGGCAGCGGCTATGGTGACTGACAGCCCCTATGCTCCCTCTCTCCACAGTAGCTCGGCCAAGATGGATGTGTTTATGAAGGGTTTGTCTAAAGCAAAAGAGGGGATGGCTGTGGCTGCCGAGAAGACCAAAGAAGGAGTCGCAGTTGCAGCTGAAAAGACTAAAGAAGGAGTTATGTTTGTAGGTAAGATGATCAGAAATCTCTGTTCGCAGGTTATTCACTCGCAAATCACACACAGGCCCACTGAGACTGCTAGGGTTCCTGCCTCATGCAGGAGCAGCAACAAATTAGCAGCGGGAATATTTTATGATTTAGCTCATGCTGCCTTCCCATATGTCCTGAAACAAATGGTTAAATTATGCACTAACCTCCTTTATCGGTTTGATAAATAGCAGAATCCTGCTTCCCCTATACATGGAAAAAACCAGTAGGCTGCATATATCTTTTTTCCGCATCATGATAGATGACAGTATCACACCTTCATGGTTTCCTCTGTATAACTATATTTATTTTACTGGATTAAATTTTTGGTGTTAGTTAAAATGACATATATTTCACATTATAGGGCATGGTAAAGTACAAATGAATGCACTCCCCCTGGTAAATGTAGTCTAGTTTATTATAGCAGCAGTAATTTAATTAATCATTCAGCAGGTCAGATGATCAATTTCTTGTTTTACTAATGCAGGCCGGTGCAGTGTATAAATAATCATCTATTTTACTCGTCTCGTCAAATTTGGTAATCCAGCATTTTTTTTCCTATAAATGTTGGTAGTTTTGAAAAGGGTACCCTGGGATAAGGAATTATTTTGACGTAGATGTTGTGATACAAAGCTCTGAACGTCCTTATGCCCTTTCGCCCGACTAGACTGGGCTACAGGCAGGAGATGGGAACAGGGGTGGGGGTGGGGCAGCGGGATGATGGGAGTAGCTGTTGCCACATGTCCATGCTTTGGATGGCAGCAGATTGCAACACAGTCTACTGCGATCCCCTCCTAGAGGCGCGGGCTAAAGGCCTCTGCTTTTGTTCTTTTCAGTGTCGCCTCATTTGTAATGTAACAATGTGAAAACTCGCGAGTCGCCAAGTATTATATGGCAGAAATTACTGACCCAATCTCTATCACCTGCTTTAAATCATTATTTGAGTAATCACACATGACACGGAGGTAGACACGCACCTGAGAAAGCAGCCGGGCAGAGGTAAAATAGATCCTGACAAAAACGTTATCTCAAACTCTTTTATCATCCTGTCTTCATAGCATTGAAATAATGACATTTTAATGTCATGATAACCAATGCTAACCAGATCCATTGTCTAGATAATTAATACCAAGCTCAATAAATTCAAATGTTAAATACAGTTATATCGACTGGTAATTTAGAGAACTTGAAAAACTAAGGAATCTTTTAATTATGTATTAATCTGAAGAATATTTTCCAGATTATTCAATTGATCCATTGATCAATTGGGTTATAAAATGTCAGAAAATTGTGAAAAATGGGCATCACAATTTACTAAGAGTCAGACATCTTCAGATTGCGTAAGTTGTCCGACCGACAGTCCACAATGCAAAGATTTACGGTTACATAAGATAAGGAAATGCAGAAAATCCTCATGACTGAGAGGCTGTGTGTGGGTAATGTTTGGCATTTTTGCTTGAGAAATGACTATTAACTATTAAAAAATTATCAAAATAGCAGCTAGGCCATTAATGGACTAATTGTTCCAGCTCTAAATATGTCATGTACCACACAGATGGGTGTAATGAACATTACTTGTTTTACTTTAGTTAATGTGATTTCAGCTGTTTCAGTTACTATAAATTCATACTGACAAATGTCCCCATGTTGTTTCTGACCATTATTTGCTTGTTACCCTCCAGTCGGTCTGCGATGGGTGAGTGGGAGGAGGGCTGGGTGACCCAGGGGACGCATCGATGGGCAGAGGCCCTGGAACCTGCTAGGTTTTACCGATATTTATATTATCGGTCGTTGAGCTGGTGTCACAGGGCCCAAATGTCCAGTGACACCCCCTGCTGGTACTTCTGTGGTCACCAGCTCGTACCATTGATTCGGTGACTGTACCGTATGTTTTGGGTGCATTCAAGAGGGGTGGAGTATTCCAGGAGAAGTTACCCTACATATTTCGCGCCATGTCCCTGTCACTCATCAGCACAGCTAAACATGTCACCACAGGTACAGGTTCGTCTTCATCCTCTGAGTGTTGCTCTTCAACTTGCTAAGGGAAAGGAGCATTTCTGTGGCATCTGTGTGCTTCGGCGTGCTGCTTGTTGAGCGCGGTAGTGCCCTAGAAAACTGCGTTTGATTTGCTTGAAGGCCCCACTTGGAGGAGGGGTGAGAGTGATCTGATAGGTCTGTTGCCCACCTTTTGACAGCTGCTGCTGCTGCAGACCGCCCACCCAGCTGAGCTTAGCAGCCAGCCCGAGTAAGTCAAGGAGGAGAGGCGGAAATGTGAAAACCCTGCTGCACTAGTCGCCACGTATTGTCACAACTGTCTCGTTCATAGAGCACATACTGTATTTACCCTCCTACGACACGATGGAGTATTTATACAGTGCTATTTTAGAAGCAATGTAATTACTTTTGTGATAGCTTGGCGTCACAACATATCAGTGTCAGTATATGGCAGCTCATTTCTACAGTTTAATTTAAGCAATTATCACCATTACTAATATTTTCTAAACAACAGCTATGGCCTTAAATTGCATTAAAAAATAAGGACAGTCTTAGTTATTGGTTTCAATCATCATTACATCATTACTTTGATGCTAATGTTTCTTTGTCCGCATTTGAAAGTCAGTACCACTAGAGTCATTAACTTTAAAAGTCAGTGACTCAAGAGTCATTGACTTTGAAAATGTCAGAAAAATCACTAGACTATTTTTTCTCTTGCAAAAGACTGTACTCTGAAATTATACCAATTTTTTTCTTCTTAATTAAACGCTTAAAGAGTTTAAAACAGTTCTCAAAAATTCTCATTAAATCTTTTGTTTTTGTTCACTTACATTTTGTAAAAGGTTGTTTTTCTGGAGACGCTTAAAAATATCAGTAGTCATTTGTACTAATTATACTTCCATTGTCTTTCAGCTATAACAACTACAGCTATCATCCATTTGTGTCGCACCACTTCACCAAAGCCGATGTTTAAATGGATGCATCTCTTAGATGTATGTTTTGCTTTAAAGCTCGCCTTTTGTAGAGACGGTTCTCTACTTCATCAACATCGTTTCGTCTCTCCTCAGTTATCTCTTAAAGGCCCGCAGGGACCAATAAGGCATGCGACTGCTGCACAGTACAAAGGATGACAAGGCTTGAGTGATCAGGACCAGTGGGCACACAGTAAATTGCCCAAATAGCTTGATGGAGTACAGTGTAGATGGATGAGATCTGTCCAAAGTCAGAGAAATTATCAATGCCATGGTTGTGGTTTAAACTGGCTACAAAGTTTAATAACTCCTCACAATTAAAGTACCAAGTGCAGAAGCTATGACTGCTCCGTTGTGCTGGCAAGGCTGTGGCAAGCTGTGACTTCTAAACCAAATTTCTTTCAAAATCACAAAATGAGAGGCTGCAGCTTAGAGTGCGGTCATGTAGGGTGGTCAAGAGCGCCATGACTTTTGACATTTGTTTCAGCACATTTTCTCTGGACCTGTATCACATCTAATTGGTCGATAGTCAGGGTACGTCGTGTTGGCCTACTGTAGCAGCAGTGCGTCGTGAATCACACCGCCCGGTAGATGACAATTGACTTGTGAGGTTGGCGAAGAGCAAGTCGTTCAAAAATGGTGTATTTCAAGTACAAGGCAGCCTGAAAAATTCAGACTGCGTGGACATTTTGTTCGTTTAATGAATGGGAGTAGTGCTTTGGTGGTTAGTTTTAGGAAAGTGTAAAATTTCTTTATTTCTCTTCACACAGACACACACACAAAGAAAACTAATCCTAACATGCAACATGTCAAATGGTGCTTGATTTGCAAAAGGACCTACACCTTTTCTAAATACATTCTTTTTTTGTCAATTCAGGTAACAAGGCAAAAGACAGCGTAGGCACAGGTGAGTTTTGATCAGATCATGAGTTTTCATCATTTTTTCAATTAGTTAAGATTTATTACAGTGACAACAAACATCTCACTGGAAAATGGCAAATTCATTATGATTACGGGGGAGGGTTTGTGTAATGCAGGGGGCGCCGTGTAAGTGTTCATTATGTACAATGATCAATTGGGAAACAATTGGTTATCTTTTAATCTGAATCTGTTGACATAATCGTTTGTGTGTGTGTGTGTGTGTGTGTGTGTGTGTGTGTGTGTGTGTGTGTGTGTGTGTGTGTGTGTGTGTGTGTGTGTGTGTACATGATGTTTGTAACTCTGCAGTGGCTGAGAAGACCACCGGGGCAATGGGGAACATAGCTGCTGCCACTGGCCTGGTGAAGAAGGACGAGTTCCCCGCGGACATGAATGTATGTACAACCTTTCGATCATTATCAACTCCCTGCTAGCACACGGATTAACTCTGTACTGTAACACACTATTTCATTTTCCCTTATCAGACAAAGTGTTGCAGTGTTCACGCACACCTTTGGTACAGGTCCTGAGTTGGATCTGAACTGTGAAACCATGTTGGTGTTTTACATGCTGCGTCTGTGTGTCCTGAAAAACACAGACTGGCAAAACTGAAATGTGTATTTTAAGAGTACATCTGTGATCATTATACATTTAGATAAGTATACTTTTAGTATACTTTCTAATGTATAGCATTTCTCCGATGCTGTATTTGATTATATACAACTAGAGCTGCAACAACCTATTATTTTGTATAATGGATTAATCTATCAATTGTTTTTCTGATTGTGCAGTCCTAATATTTGAAAAGTACTAAAATAGTGACAAATGGCATCAATATCAAACACAGAAAACCAGAAAATCTTCCCATTAAGAAGATGGAATCAGTGAATTTTTGGCAGTTTTAATGTTTTAATAAATGTCTCTCAAATTGTTTCCAATTTTTTGTTGATCAACTAATCAACTAGTTGAGTAATTGTTTCAGTAGCAATCCGAACATGTTCAACCTTCTCAGAATGTGGGATTGGGCAATGTGCAGCACAATAGTAGTTTCCCAACTTTATTAAACCTTGGCCCATCCTTTATGATGCGAAGATGTCGTAGCGGTGCAGATATACAAAATACGACTTCAAAGTGCATTTAAAAGGCATCCTTTATGCTTCAGAATCAAATGATGATATCATCGGGGAAACTTTTTCAAACTTAACAAAACTTTCTCCAGAGCCACAGAGGAAAAAGAAGTATTCCTCATGATAAATTAATTAAACCCCCTGTGTAGGTGCAGTGGAGTGCCCTTTTAATTACATGCCTAGGGTGAAATGACTGCGGAAACTCCCTGGTACATGCAACAGCCCGCTGTTATTCTTGATTGAGCTCACTTACAGTTGCCAAGGTGCGTCGGTTAAAGCCTTGACGGGATCGTGGTTGTAGCTGAGCCAGATTGACACAGTTGATAAATCTGCATGACGCTCCAAAACGGAGTTACTAATCTGCATTTCGTCTATTGTATTCCTCAGCCCAAACATTAACTGTAGTTGAATTTCTCTTATCTGAGGGAGCATGATCATGTTTTTGTTTATGTATTTTTTGTTTTGTTTTATGCGTGTTTGGGCTTTTTTTTAGAAAAAGCCTAATAAGTAGACTTCTGATTGACAGTGTTTATACAGTTAAATTTAGACAAATAAATCCTTTTCATTTAATGAAAATACATAAGGTCTTGTTTTACACATGTACACTTTTCGTTTGGAGGAAGCTCAAGGTTCTTGAGGATGAATGGTTGTTCCAAACAGTCTGCACTATCCACACGACTACCTTCGCTCTCTGATAAAGCTTCAGCCTTTTTCAGTGCTCAGCTGCCTTTACATGACCTGAACAATCTCTCTGTGGGACTATCGGCTCTCTTCAGCACACGGCTTTTCCATTATTGCACCCTGCCCCCCCGATGACCCCTGCTAATGTGACTGCTTACATCAGTTTATACACACCGTGGTCCTGGAGATGAGAGGAGAGAGGCGGAACGGATTCGACTTTCCACAAACATAGATCATGGAAAAGCCAACATATAATTTTGCGTTATTCACGCTTTATTCACAGACTGTTTGTTTTCCTCCTTTGTTCTTTAACTACGTGTGCTGTCAGTCTGTTACATTCAGACTGTCAGTGAAACAGGGAGGTCCTCGTCCCGTCCTACGTCATCCTTCAGAGTCAGACCCCCTCCACTGACTCGTTAATATAGTAAATCTGACACCAGCCCTGACGGGCTTCTGGAAGGCTCTGTCCCAGTGATAAACAACTAACCTCAACACCCTGACAACAGACTGTTAAACTGTTGACATTCTTTTCACAGGTATATTTTCATGGTTCAGTTTTAGCTTGTGCTGGGCCGTATATCCACTCTGTTAATTCTATTCTGCAGATATTTTGAAGAAAAAAATAACCAGTATTTTGCACATCAAAATTGCGCTTACGCATCCATTTATACAATAAGATATTTAACTTAGAAAAACTTAATTTGAAATATTGTTTTAGAGAGATTTGTGCTACACGGTCTGAACATAAGGCTCCTCTTGTGTTTCAGTCTCAACTGAATTCAAATGTGTGACCAATCTGACACACAACTTATCTTTCCCCTCTGTTATAATCACATAAACGGCCTTTTTCATGTTCACTTTTTCTCAGGCAATGATCCGGCTGATTAGGTGTCTTTGTGTTGGTTTCCCATTGTGTAGCGTTTAAGGCCATGCTAATCGTGTTGCTGGGCTTACAGCAATGACACCAGCTTGATGCAGCACACGGGATTATGGTCTGTTCTTCTCCGACCTAATTGACTTGATTAGTGCTGGGTTTAAAAATAAATGTGTGGTGACCCACTAGCTTTGTTTTCAGGGCTCTTAGTAGCAGGTGCGGCAATGATGGAGTGCTGTCCGCTTCAGAAAGCTCTCAGGTGGAGATACAGTATGGTTAATGCTCACATTGTCATGATATCAAGCCATTCGATTTTCAATGGTACCTTAATTATTAAATCATAAGGCTGGTGATATTCTGTATTTTTCTTATCGCAGAATCGATCTGCAGAATCGATCGGCTAAGAATTGTCTGTGAATCCAAAGCCTGATGAAGCTTAGTAGCTTGTGCCGTAGAGCTACATGGCTGTCCAGAGACTATTAAAAACACATCAGTGCAATGCCACGGTATTCCCTCATTACCATGGACACACAGGCTGTAGTATATTTCTGTTCTAAATACTCACTAGAGTATCAAAGGTGTATTAGTCCACAGCTGAAAATAGTCCCAAACCAATGCTCTAGCCTATATACAATACTTCTGTTTGAGGAACATTTACTGAAAACAACAGTGTCCAGCTGTTTTAGAAAAATTATTGATCCATGTATTCGTTAGCCATTTTTAAGTTCAGTTAAAACCAGTGCGCTTTGGGCTGAGTGCAACAGACAGGAAGGGTGAGAGAAGTACTGAGAGATAGACTAATGCATTGTTGGTTTCCATCTTTTCTAGCCCCGGTTTTGCCTCTTCCCTTTTACCTTTACATTCAAGTCTACGAGCTAAGCGCCAGATATTCTGAACTACTGACCTTTGAACGAGGCTGAGAGTCCACAGCCATGCAAGCGGCTCTGGTGTGGCTCTACTTTGCCACATCGAAGCTTTGAGCTATATGCTAACATTAGTATGCTGACATACCTATGATGACAATGCTAACATTCTGATGTTTAGCAGGTTTAATGTTTCCCATGTTCACCATCTTAGTTTAGCATGTTAGCATGATAACGTTTGCTGCATAGCGCTAAACAGACTACAGCTGAGGCTGATGGGAGTATCGCTAGTGTTTGTCTGTATCCTATTATTTAATATTGTCAAACATAATAACGCCTCAATATTTTTCTTGTGTTGTACAAAAAGACCATGGAGATATAGCATCTCTGGGGCTTCCTGGATAGGAAATAATGTCACAATTCAAGAAGCAGGATAAAAATCTACAATTAACCAGAAATGTGTATGGGTGGTTCTGGTACTTTGGCTCTTTCCTCTCTTCATCTCCCTATCTCTCTCTCTCTATCCCTGCAGCCTGAGGAGTATGGGCAGGAGGCCATGGAGGGCCAGGGAGAGGCAATGTTGGAGCCAGAAGGGGAGACATATGATGACACCCAGCAGGTGATCGGCCTACACGACACAAAGCCCACACATTTGCTGTACATTAAAGTATCTCATGTCTCAGTGTTTGAATTGAAGTATATTAATTTATTGTAAAGAGCTATTTGTATGTTATTTGAAAAGCTTGTTAAAAAAAAAACTGCAGAGCCGTGGACTAAAGGCAGGAATGAGTCCATTCAGTTACAGTAGATGGAGACTCATAAGTATTCACCAGCTCCGCATGGCTACACATTTTAGCTGTATTGCGTTTCAATAGCACTCCACACTTGCCCTCCACTTCTGCCCCACACAAACACTACAGCTCACGCCGAGGTAACTATTCTTGTCTCTGGAAATGAAAACAGAGGGTTTAACAAGCCAACTGCCACATAACAAGTACAGTGAATATAGCACCACCTACCTACACAGAGCGTTGGGTGTGTGTCGGTGTGTGCGTGGAGGAAGGATGCGAGTCTGACACAGATGGTTATTTTTGGGATTTGGCTGTGAGGGGCGAGACAAACTGTGCAGAACCTATTGCTTTGAAAACAGATTTTAAATAGCTGTAATAGTACATAAAAATATTCATCAATGCATATAATGCTGAAAAGTATCATTTTTACTCGTATGTATAATGATTAAAAGCACTGCACCAGTTATGCTTTTAGCCAGAAATCTATTATATTCATGGTTAATATAAAAAAATATTCAGAATCAGCTTCAGTTTCAGGAAGATTTAATATGAGATTTATACGTGATCTGTGTTAATGTTCCATTTATTCAGTGCATTTGCTGGGGTTTTCTCTTCATTCCCATTTACAGCTTCCATCAGTGGATTATTGCATTAATCGGCCAGAGGAAAAAAATGGAGATATTTCCTGAGATGCAAATTAAAAGTGAATTTCTCAGAGGCAGTAGCTTGGATCATCCATGTCCTCCTCCATCTCTCTCCCACTCCTCTGCATCTCTTTCCCCTCCCCCATCCCCTGCTACACCGGCGATGTGCAAGCTCTGTCTGAATGGGTGTGGTGATGACGCTCTCTGCCTCCTTTCATTGTGGGTAATGCCAGGGCCTCCCTGCATTGCTGTAAATATGGAGTCAGAATGCTGCAGAGTGAAACCAGCCTTCTCGGGAAGGATTTGGAGATAGAAATCCATCCCGGCCAGTATCGCACTTGGTTTTGTGACACATTCATGGAGGCTGTGTTATTTATGATCATGTGTGAGGAGGAGGCATGTGCAGGGTAACGAGGATGCTGGGAATGTGCTCACAGCACGTCCTTGAAGGTGGTGTAGGCTTGTGCTGCCCTCTGCAGGCTGTTGAGAGTCACTGACCCAGCAGAGGAGGTCAGCTGTAATGGAGTGACATCATTACCTTCAGCAGAGAGCTATCATGTGTTATCACAATAAGCTCTCTGTCATATATATTCTTCTTAAACTGTTTTAAATTGAATTGCATGAGATTAAGATTTAATTAAAGTCTTACTGATGAATTTAATTTGGAGCTTCTCTGTACTGCAGATGTGACCTTCCTGTCACTTAAAATCTTTTCTTCTTTTCCCAGGAGAGCCAGGATTACGAGCCAGAAGCATAAAAGCATCAGTCCAAGCCTCCATCCAACCAGCAGCACAATAATATTTCTAATAATAAAAAGGACAAATGCTGAAACTATTACAAATATACCCCTGTTGCAAAAAAACAACAAAAAAGACAAGCATTCCCACTGAAAAATGTTCTTCCTTCAAGACAAATCTTTTATTATTATATATTGTAAATGTCATGTTATTAATGTAATGTGTTGGGTGTAGGTATTTATTGAGATGTAGGATTTGTCCTCTCAGTCTCATTTCCTTGATTCCCTCCCAATGAAATGAGACCAGAGCCAGGGCTTTTGACTTTGTACTTGTGTGAATCTGTATTTAGAAACGTACAATAGATGTTCATCAACTTCCAATGAGACATTGGGAGTGGAAAAAATAAATATGTCCGGTTGCAAGCAGATATGAATACAATAATATCCCCTTAAGTGTCGACAATGCCTGTTTGTGGGTTTTTTCTTTTTGCGTTTCTTTGGAAATTTATTTGAAAGTTTTTTGAGGTAAGAGTTTTTTACATTGTATCTTTATAGTTGCTTGTGAAATCATTCCAGTAAACTATCTGTTAGAAATGGACAGAGTATTCACGTTTGTGTGTGCGTGTGTTTGTGTGTACTGAAGATTTTAAAAGGTCAATATATTATGTCTTGAAATCATACTGGTTGTCATATCAATATGTGTTTTAAATTGCAGGACTTGTCAATATTAAGGTTTATGTGTTAAGCCAAACATACAAATCCTCTGTAAATAAAAAGTAAAAAAGAAATCATTTGTTAGTGTTGTTTGATAATGTTTAAATGGACTTTTGGCATTGATCGATCATTTGATTTTAAAGCTCTTGTAATCAGTTTTGTTTCTCTGCCTGTTGAATGAGGATCTATTATGCATCATCCTTGCATGTTTCCATTTTTGCTCACTGCTGTCTGGGGGTTTGATTACAGGATGTGTAGAATCTGCTGAGCGAGCTCTGGCCCCTGGCAGGATGCTACCATGCTTGCGATGCCAGTCTGATTGGGCCTCTTTGGCCGGGTTTTGTTTGGGTTAATCCGGCTGGAACGTGCAGGCTCTGTGGTGTTGCGCTCAAACAGAGGGTATTAATCAGCCGCTCCCACCACTGTCTGCTCAGATGGATGTTTGGAGGCTGCAGGGACAAAGACGGGAGCCATGGCCTCATTCAAGAAGTCCTTTGAGAGCCTAAAAGGCACGAGCCACTCGGCTGCGAAAGGAGTCACAGACACTGCAGGTACAGAACTACAGATGACACGGGGCATATGTGAGGTCATGTAAACAGAGGAAACAATTTTACAATGATTTGTCCACTTGTTCATAAATTGTGTCATTTTTATCATTTACAACTGTTTAAATTGCTGGAGTTGAAATCTTAAAAAGCAAAGGTGTCAGCTGCTCTAGTTTTTCCATCCTGAGTCGGCCTCTGTAATTCCCTGTGATGTGTTTTCAGTGCAGGCAGCTCATGAAGCTGTGCAGCAGGTGGCAGACTCCTCCAAAGAAACAGCCAACATGGGTAATGTGCACACTCTTCTGTCTTTGACGCTTCATGATGTGACAGTGGACATGTAATTTTGACTTTTTTAGTCAATTTCAATTTTAAAATTAAGTGTTTAATGGTCGATGAAAGACAGGCTCCTAAAATGACATGAAAAATTATCCAAACACTCCACTTGTTTCTCTCAGAGTTGGAAACGTATGAAGAAGTGCAAGCGGACTTGGAATTTAAATAAGCCCATTCTTTGACTTGAGTAAAACTGAGTGTACTACAGCAATATAGAAATAAAAATTCACCCAAATTTTGCTTGGTTCAAAGTAGTTTTAAAAGATTTTGAAAATGTTATAGGAGTAGAGTGACAGTCGAATTGAATATTGACTATTTTGGAGATGAGATTTTCACAGATGCATAAACATATACTCACACTCGTTGTTGTGCATGTAACTTGATAAGAAAAGTTTGATAGTCTTAATCAAACTGTATAGTACTTAAACAACTTTCTTCAGCCTGATACTGATTATTTGTTGGTTGAGTTCCTGAATATTTCTCCTTTGCTTCACTCTGACTCTTTGAAGCTGCTCAAGAAGCTGGCAAACAGACTCAAGCAGCGATAGGAAAAGCGGCGGACAAGGCAACGGACACCATCAAGGAATTTGGACAGAAACTGGAGACCAAATGATCCCTATTACCCCTATTGTAACAATTTTAGCCAAAACACTACAGCCAACTTGTCTTATCATCCATAGGTTATAGACAAGTAGTGATGTTGAAATGGAAGTATGTTGGTATCAGAAAACCAGAAAGAAGTTACTATGACTGTATATCTCCACACAGTTAACATTCCAAAGGAAATATTTATAAACTGTCTTTTTTTTTTATTTCCTCTCTCCTTCATCCATTTGTGTTTCTTGCTTGTTACACATTTCATTATATGTGACTATTTTGGAAAATAAAAACAGATACCAACATGTTTCTCCGGTTTATAAAATGTGATATCCTGCCAACTACAGTAGGAATAACGCTGTTAGTAGCTGTAGAGGCACGGCGTCTGTGATGCATCCTGTTGCGGAGAGTGCTCACCAATGAGTCACCACCACAGTCATTAATACCAACACATTGCTGAGAAGATGGCCTTTGACAGGCTGATGGCTCCCGATGAGAATGTGATCAGAGCCGTCTACCTTGGCCCGCAGCGGCACACCTCCCTCCATTACACTACACGGTTGCTAGGCAACAGAACTCTGTGGCGGCCAGGGATTGGTGGAAGCCTTTGAATTAATGGTGAGAATACTTCTGTCAGTACATGGTGTTCTGGCCAAGCTGCAACCCACCACTACAGTAAAACCACACGAGGGAAGATTCTCAAAAATTCAAGAAAAATAGCATCCTCGGTCCCACACATTTACTCGAGGCGAGCAGAATTACAGAGGCTCTAGAGAAATGCACGCTGCAAGGCGGATAGGTTAGAGGGAGGTCTGAGTATGAAAGACGTGGTGGTTTACAAGTGTTTGTGTGGGAGGTGCAGCCCTGCTTCCTCCAGGGTCCCTCAGCTGATATCCCCCGTTGTCTTTCGCGTACTTTCACAGTTGCAGGGGTACTAATATTTCACAAATTTCCTCCACAGTACCTGAGTTTGCATTACATTTCTGGTCCTGTAATGAGCCTGTTCTCATCTGTATCCACAAAACTAAGATGGTTCAGCGGAAGTGTCTTTTTTTATCTTAACCTTTTTACTACAATGGTCAAACAAATGTGGCCTTCTTTTAAGGAGAAAAATCCCTCTTCTGCACACTTCACCCACCCTTCAGACACCCTCACACTGATCACCTGTATTAACATGAAAGCTTTTATCACCAATTTATGCCTTTTTTTAAATTTCTCAAGCAAAACCACTTCACAGGTTTATCTTTCTGCACAGTTGCCTTTGTGTTGCTATGAGAACCTGGAGTTAATTACTATGATTTACTGATGATTAGAGAGCTGAACAGTGATTTTGTCATCACATTACCGCTCACTGCCAGAACCCGACCGTGGTTTCCAGGGAAACTGGAAATGTGAAGCTTTTCAATAGACACAGCCAGAGCTTAAAGAGCGTGGATTGCCTAAGATAGATTCTTCTAGAGACAAACCTGTAGCCACTGCAAACAGTATCAATCAACAGGAGAGATGTACGGACAGATGTGGGTCTCGATCAACGCTGAGATTTGCGATGTTTGACCTGCTGAGGTATGTCTTTGACTCATGATTTCCTTCCATTTGTTTTATCGTGTTTGTTTTCATAGTTAAACATTGACTGGTACTCTGGATTCCTGTGCATGCAATCGGTTTTATGTGATTATGAACTAAAACAGAATTTAAATGTGAGCTATGTGAATGTATTTTTAGGGTAGAGAGGTCTGAATAACGATCAAACAGTAAGATATTCTTAAAAATCTAAAATTTGACATTTAAAATGCAGTTTAATGACATGTTTAATAATAGTGAATATCCCAGATTACAGTCTGATACTAAAATAAACGTGAATATTTTCCATCATGTCGTAGCAGTGATGTAACTTGTGTTACATGTCAGCGTTTTGGATACTCGACATCATATGACAGAATATTTTTATCACAAAAATAAACCGTTGTTTTATCCTCCACTCATGCCCTCAGGCTTGTTGTTATAGTTACTGATTACAAATTGCAGAAAGAGTGTGTCATCGCTGTGTCATGCCCTGCAGGTTCTTGTACATGTTTGATGCAGAGACAAAATGGGAAGTCTTAAGGACGAGATGAGAGGTCTCAGAGAGGACCACCAGCCTCATGAGAAGGCAGATGATGGAGAGCATCCAGGCAGCTCAGATGGCAGCACTGAGCCTGAGGGATCTCAGATAAACACGAGTCAAGAGTCAACAACTCTAGGGGACTATCAGCCAAAACTACACATGAATGCCAACTATGCTGAGGAGGGAGGAGAGAATCAAATATCCAAAGATCAAGTGCTTTCAGGAGGGGATAGTGATGAGACTGACTCTATACGAGTTAAAGTCTGTATGCAAACTGACGCCATCCCTCTGACACAACAACCTGAGGCGGATAAAACAACAGCATCTACATATAACAAGATTACAATCTCTAATAAGTTCCCGAATGATGGAGATGGAAATGCAGAAATTCAGGGGGAAATGTTTAAGGATAGAAGCATGCGTCAGGACAGAGAAAAAGAGGCAGAAATTGAGGGTATCTTGGAGCCTGTGCCGTCAACTCCAGACTCCTCCAATCCACATTCCCCTGACCCACGTTCCCCAGCTCCTTTCGGGCAGCACCACATGCGCACACAGGTGAGCCTGGAGGTGGTCCAGTGTCTCTCTGCAGCCACCAGCCCTATGACTCCTCCCGAGGGAGGCCATTCCTTCTTTTTCCCAAGCTCCTCTGGGAGATCCGGAGCCGTGGGTACTGACACTAAAGACGCTGAGCTACAGGTGGGTCAACAGGTGGAGTTCTGCTCCGTCGCCACCTCCCCCATGACCCCAAAGACGCCATCGACCACCGCTTTCCCAGAGCTTATTGGGAGGGAGACGGTGCAGAATGTGGAGAAAGCGAAAAAGAGTGAGGAAAAGAGAGAGAGTGGCCAACAAGAGAGTTTCACTGCCACAAAAAGTCCAGCAAAGGCTGAGTCAGAGATAACCGGAGCTTTGAAATTTCCTACATTAAAGGAGCTGACCGAAGGCTTCAGCTCAAATGCATCTCCAGAGAGCTCTGCCGGCTGCCCAGCTGCCGGGTTAATAGAGTCACCAACAACTCTGGAGGATAGTAATCAGCAGTGTTCGCAGCAGAGGATGGGAAGTATGGATCAGGACATTACAATCCTGGTGACCCACTATGGCAACAATGAAGAGGAAGATGAAGACAAGGCTGAGTTATCTTTTTATTCCATTGAGCCAGAGATGGTCAAGATAGATGAACACGAGGAACTCCGTGAACACAAGAGTGATGTGAAGTGGGAGGATCCAAAGGAAAAGATCTCCACAGAAACTGCGGCTCCTGGTCAGGCACAGGACACCTCAAACACAAATCCTCCACAAAACAAAATTGGAGAATCATCTGTTCCTGCTAGTGAACGACCAAAAAGCGATGTAAAATCTTACAGTTCGGAGGTCAAAGATGCAAATGAAGAGTTGAAAGATGTTGCCATGACAAAAATCCCTGTCCCTGAATCTCCAGCTCCCTTCGGCTGCCACAACATCCGCACACAGGTGAGCCTGGAGGTGGTGCAGTGTCAGTCTGCCGCTACCAGCCCTATGACCCCTCCTGAGGGGGACCATACCTTCTGCTTCCCAAGCTCCTTTGGGAAATATGTGGCTATAGGTGCAGAGACTAAAGACACTGAGCTGCCGGTTGGTCGACAGGTGGAGTTTCGTTCTGTGGCTACAGCGCCCATGACCCCAAGAACGCCCACCTCTATGACTTTTCCTGAGATCAGGAAGGAGCCTAGCATAGAGGAGAAGATTGTAGAGGAGGAAGAAGATAAAAAGGAGCAGGATGAGGAGGAAAAAGCGGAAGTAGTTAAAGAGGAGCAGAAGGTAACTGAAGAGGACCAAAAGGAGGCGATAAATTGTAAGGAGAAAAGTGACGAGAAATGTGAGGAGCCGGTGCAGGAGGTGAGCTGGGACGAGAAAGGGATGACGTGGGAGGTCTACGGAGCGGTGGTGGAAGTGGCCGTGCTGGGCTCAGCCATCCAGAAACATCTGGAGAAACAGGTGAAGAAGCAGAAGAGGCAGCCCTCCATGCCTCCCCCTCCTCCGCTCAACCCCTCGGCCACGCCCCTCACCTCAGAGTCCACTCAGGGGGGTGCGGGGTCGGGTAAAAGCCGGAAGAGAGGGGAGCAGGACGGGAAGGTGAGCCGACGCAGAAGAAACCCCTTCCGTCTGCTGATGGAGAACATGCAGCAGCCACATTGTTGCTCCAGGGCTCACACCACCGAGTGACACAAGAATAACGCAACAGCTGACTGGATGAGAAAATCTGTGCTGGAAAATCACATGACTTCTGATATGTGTGGCTGGGATGCTCACTGATCCACTTCCACGTGGCATTGTCTTGAAAGTGTGAGAATCAAATCACCTCCTAGCACAAGACGAAAGCGTACAAAAGCATTTAATATACAGTTTCTATCACAGAGCATTCGTCACTGAGAATCAGCCATAGAGGATGTTTTGTTTTTTTGGATTTCTCTTTTTTCATAAATTTCCTGGGACTTATCACTGTACAGACTGACAGGTTAATGGGCTCTGTGTCAGGAAAAATTAGTGTGATATATCAGTGTCATTGTTAGCACTTTTCCTTTAATGTTTTTCACCCAGACCATTGAATTGTGTGAGTCATTTTAGCTGTTGATGCTTTTTTTTCCCTTCTTTTTATGCACCTCAGACAATATGAAGCCATGGCAACCAGCTATCCTTTTTCTGGTTGCTACCGGGGTTAACACTTCGACCGAGAGAGATGACAGTAGAGTGACAGTTCTTGATTAAGATTTATGACCTCGTGGTCTGTCAGTACAATCTGGGGGTCACTTTATTTCGGATGTATGGAAATTTGAATTAATCTAAATGTTGCCTTCATCTATGTGTGTGAGAAGAGTCCCTACCATTAGTGCAAGCTTTTGTATGTCATATATTCTGCTTTTAGATTTGGCACAACAACTCGTTTGTATTGTGAAAAGTATAAAGATGTACTGATGACAAGCACAATCATGATCGTTTTAGAAACGTGATGACTCCCGTCACTACTACTTACGATGTTTTAATGCCATGACAAGTGATTCAGTTGTAAATTATGTGATGAAACTTACTTCAACTTTTAATTCTGAGGTTGTTACAGTGTCAGTGATGTTGGTGTTCATACATTAACTTCATAAAAGTGGGATGAAATCCACATTTGAAGAAAATTATTTTATTCACAGATTGCACTTGTGACACATTCATCTAGATGTCAGTAAACAGTGAAATAATCTTTTCAGTCTGCTGCTTGTAGGATGTCACAAAGTCACACTGCATGAGGTTTTATTAACTTGACAATGACAAATTAAACACACAAAGTTAAACCTTTAGGCTGACATGCAGTCATAATTAAGGATTTCATTCATACATTGACATTTTCAATATTATTTTCTTTGATTTTCTTTCTAGTAGCATCTGCTGCAACAAAAAAAATAGCATTGTGTGTTGGCATAACTTATATTACAGTTTATTTCAGTTTACACTTTTAAACCCTTGTTTAATATATGATCAAAATAAAGTGATTCACCTGTGCAAGAAAAAATTGTTTTGTTGGCTTTTCCATAGATTTTTGTCCAGTTTTTCTTTGTCCAGATGTTGTTTATGTAAAGTCGGTTTTAAAGGAAGAATCTGACATTTTGGGAAGTATGCTCTTTGCTTCCCTGCTGAGAGATAGATGAGAAGGTTAATACCACTCTTGTCTCTGTACAGTAAATATGAAGCTACCATTAGCTGAGCTTAGTTTAGCACTTAGCTTAGCATAAAAGACTGGAAATTGGAAGAAACAGCCAATTGGACTCTGTCCAAAGTTTAAGAAATCAGTTCTTTTGTGGATTAAACATCCAAGATATAATTTGTTTTTATTTTTATGTGTTTTTTAGTTTTCGAGGTGCTGGTAGGCAGTTTTTATGCTAAGCTAAGCTAATCGTGTTCAGTTCATAAGTAAATAAATTAAAAAAGTTCTAAATTCAGCAACCACAGTAAGAGTATAATGGTATCATTATATCATTTTCACAGAGAAACATCTTCAATTTTGGTTTTTACTTTTTGTTTTTCCATGAATTAAATTTTTAGACTAGGCACACTCATGCCTTTAGATGCCATTAAACTTATACAGTTATGTATTACTATTGGTCAGAACAGAAGGCTACTTGATGAGGTCTTCATGCAACACTATAAATATGTTGGATTTGTGATTTGGTCAGCCTGATTACAGAGAAGCAACACATGTCCATCTGAGACCTGAGCTCGGTGCCTGTCTCTTCATTACCTCCATCACAGGTCTGTAGTGCTGAATGCAGGGTTATTAAAACCCACGCGAGGTTTGTCTTTTTTCTGTCCCCGCTGGGCCAGCGCTGCACCCAGAGGCTCAATGTACTCTGGTGGCCTGCTGTCCTCCTCCTCCTCCTCCTCCTTGATCATCTGCTAATGAGGAGCCGTTTTAAAATTAGACCACATTCTAATAAAAAGTTAAAAAGGAGGTGGATTTTTAAAATGGAAACTCACCATGCTTGGTTTTGTGTCGTTTTCAGGAATGGTCATTTCATCACCGTAGTCCAAGGAGTTGAGGCTTTAGTTAAAAAGAAAAAAAAGGGGGATAAAAATTATTTTGATATGCACAGTTAATAATCTCTGAGAGACAATGTTTTCTTTTCTCGTAAGACAGTTTAGGTTTTTGATTTAAATAAAGGACACATGGAACTGCTGGGACCTGAATGCCAGCTCTCCATCACAACATGCTGTAGCGAGCAGACAGTGACAAAATGTTCACCTGGAAACTATTCCAGTTTATTAACCAGCAGTGCTCCTGAATGGAGAGTGAGGTTAGCTTGTTACTGTGAGCCACCACCTTGTCAGACAGTGGTGACCGAACAAATAACTGCTATCAGCAGATGGTGGATATAGTCACGATTGTTAGTAAGGCAAGTCTTTACCTGACTTTGTCCACATCTGAGCTCTCCTCGTCCAAGTCCAGGTCCATGGTTGTGTTAAAGTTGAGGTTGAGAACAGGATTAGCCCTGTCAGAGAATAATGACATACATGGAGTCAAAAATAAGTCATACTTCCTTCTGTTCATTCAACTTATATTCCTTGCTTGATGAAGATGCTGTTGTCTCCTCACCCCTCCATGGTGTACTTGTTGGTACCAGGAACCACAGGACCACTTTTCTGGTTGTCAGAGATCACCATAGATGCAGAGTTCATGGCTTTCGCTGCCTTCAGCTTCCTCCTGTATCTGTAGTATGAAGTGAGCTGATAAGTAAACAGGCACAGTACCTCTCACAGATGTTTTTAGATCAATGGCACTTTTGACACTGGGATGTGTGTCTTCACTGGGATAGATGGTAGGTTTTTGTCTTGTCCCTAACTTTATTCCAAATCCCTTTTCTTACTTTCTGCGAGTGCACAAAAGAGAAGTGGTGAGGACGGCCAATACAATGATGAGGCCTCCCACCATCCCCAGCAGGATGTACTTTACAGGATCTACATCTGCTTCGAACACAGGAACCATCCCCTGAAACAGAAGTAAGTATATTGTTGTCTGTAGACCTATAAGGTTTCATTTACACTTGTCGCGGTCAGATCTAACAATATAGTTCTAACACTTTTTGCAAGTATCATTCATAAATTACATTAAAATATAAGTTACATAAAAACACATACTATAATAATTATTATTTGTTTCATCTTTATGTGTGAATGATCAACTTTTATTAATTGTATTTGAAATAAAAGAGTCATCTGACATCTTGCAGTTCTGCAATAAGCTCCTCCATCATTAAATTCTTAAATATTCTGTAGTATAAAATAAAATATAGTCAATTATAATAATTAATTATTTAATTGTAGTAATTATGTAGAGGAAATTATGGTTACTTGAGGCAAATAAGTTGGAAAATGGTTTAATAGACCATGAACAATTTATGGTAGTTGCTGAATCATAACAAGCTAAACAATCGGTAAAAGAAACAGATTTTCCTCATTTGTGTCCTCCAAAAAATATTTGTAGAGGGTAATTGTTTTTTTCACATAACAGTATTGTTACTGATGTGCTTCTGGCTCTGATTTAGTTTAACTTGTAATTTTATTCAAGGTCTCGCTGTCCCACAGAAAAGAAAATCTCTCCCGGTGCAGTAGAAGATTGTGCACTAACAGCATTGGGAGAAGATGTGATGGAAAACTACTCCAAAAACTCACATGAGGAATGTAAAGCTGCTGTAATTAAGTTGATGATGTAACGTAGAGAAAGTAGAACATACTGCCCGTACTTACAATGTTCCTTAGGCCCAGGTCTGTCAGTACAGAATAATGCTCAGGATCGGAGAGCATAATTTCCACTTCATTGGAGGTAAGAGCTGTCCCGTTGGAGTAGACAAAATATGCCACCATGACAGTGATATCCAAAGCCCTGAGAGAAGAATATAAAGCTCTGACACACTGAATATAAAGAACTAAAATCAACAATTTTAGCTTTTAAAACTGAAATCAAAATCCTCTTGTGTTGCTGCAATTATCATCAGCTATTATCGTAAAATAAGTTATCCTGAACAGTATGACTGTTTACAGGCAAACTTGCACCACCTAGTGGACAAAAACAGTACGTATACCGGTGAAAAGCTAAACTATTTGGGAGTTTCTGTCAACACCAGCCAATGATTTATGATCTGTATTCACAGACTGTATAATATATTTTGATGTAAGATGATTTAAAGTTAGAGGTGAGGTGAAAAGAAAAAAAAAAAACTTGCCTGGATTTTTCAGCAGAGTCAGGCCTGATTGCAACAACTTCAACAGCTGCCTTGGTGGCAGCCATAAGCGACCTGGAAATGTAGAGATCAGAGAAACTGCTAAGTCCGCGAGGAGAAAAGAGCTCAGTTTAAGTGTTCAGTGAATGAAATATAGCAAAATGCTTCAATTCTCTGTCACCAGATCCAAACTTTACTAAAGCACAGTATAGCCTTGAGAAATGTATACCTGAGGATTTTATTGCGATTTTGTTCAACATCATCTACGGTTCTTGTAAACTGAAGTTCAACTTTATACGATTCGTCAACTGTGAAAATCTGCAATATAAAAAGAACAGAAGTATTAACAAAGGGAGCAGTTTTTATTGTCCCTCTGGTGTTTACAAAGACAGACAAGGCAATGCTGTACTTCATGTAAACTCATCTGCTGTTTTCAGTCACACACCTCCAGTACGGTGCTGCTGGAGAGGCCGCCAGTGTCAGTTGCAGTCACTGTTACCAAATACTTCCCTTTCAGTGACAATTCAAGCCCTTCGGTCGTTCTGTGGAGGGTTAAGAAATCATGAGAGCTGCCATTGACACATTATGAAGCAACAGGTGAAGACATGTAAAAGGCCTCCCACCCCTCCCATATTGAGGCACATACTGTACACCCAGCAAAGATCCCTGTGCTCATTTTGTGTCTCTTTGTGAGGGTTTGGTTTCTCTTTGTTGTTGTTTTCCGTCTCTTTGCAGTCATTTTTGTGGGGGGGGTTTTTTCTTTTGTCTCTGTGGAATTTTGTGTCACTTCGTCGTGGTTTAGGGTCTTTTTCAGCTACTTTTTTTTTTCTCTTGTGTCTCTCTTCTGTGTCTCTTGGATGTTTTGTAACTCTTTTGCTGATTTGTGTCTCTTTGTGTTAATGTTGCATCTCTTTATAGTCATTTTGTGCCTGTTTGTGGGCATTTAGTATTCCTTCCTAGTCATTTTGAATCTCTTAGTAGTTTTTTTGCATCTGTTTGTGGTTGTTTTGCTTCCCTTTGGGCCTCTTGGCCTGTGCCCATTAGACACATTCAAAAATCAATTGCTGACTGCAGCACTAAACACCAAAACTAATGAGAAACATGTTTAGAGCAGAATAAGGTATGCTAGTATGATGCTGATGGATAACTTTGTACTCACTGAATAATCCCAACAAAAATATCCTTTTGCTGTGTGGTGACGGCCTCAAACAGCATCCTCATGTTAGTTGTGTGATTGTTGGTGTCTTCAAATTGGACTGCTGTTACTTTAAAGTCAATCTCCCTGTTTATGTCAGAGTCACGATCTATAGCCTGAGAGCAGCATGAGATACAAGCAAGAATATCTGGACATCATGTCACATATTTTATTAACCAGCTGAAATCAGGTCAGATGTTTGTTTTTCTTTCATACTCACAGTGACTCCCGCAACTGATGTCCCTTTACTTGCACTTTCTGACACCACAACTAAAGTACAAAGAAGGGAAATCAGTATCAAACTCACAGAATGATGTGCAATCTTTGATTTATAATGTTGTCAAAACAGACCAATTTCACCTCAAAGTTGTATATTTGCAATTTTTATACTAGTTCAAAGGGGGGAAAGTTTACTGGTCTAAATGACTTTCTCAGGTGAGTATGTTTTGGCTGAATAGGACAATGTCCCTTTAAATCAGGGGCTCCTAACTCGGGCATCAGGACACTGGCGAAGGATGAAAAAATGTAAGAGGTCGATAAGAAAACAGAAAAAAAAAAAAGTTATATATATTACTAATAACAATGGTAATAATATATTATTTTCTCATACATTTCTCCAAAGTAAAAGTACTATGGAGAAATGTATGAGAAAAAATAATCATAATGGCTACTGAACTACACAACAACAACTACTTCTCAAGAACAACTGAGCCAACTCTGTCCACTAATGAAGTCCACATGAGATAGTTTGAAGCTCTGGGAAAAAAAACAAACAAACCTGTAAGTGGACCTTGAGTTGAGATTGCTTTGTCACAATGCTGTATTTTTTTGTTTCTTGTAAATTACTGGACATTTTTACTGACTTTATTCAAATAAACTGTGACCAAAAAAAAAGAAAAAACAGCCTTTGGTTGACCTGGTCAGACATGTGAAAGCTGTGACAATGGGTCATGAGTAAATAGCTTCAAGTTTCTGTGGTCACAAGTGAAATAAAACAAACACTCACACAAAAAAAACAAAAACAAAAAAACACTCAGACATACACTCACCAAATACAGAATGTGAGGGAAGGAATTCTGGAGCGTTGTCATTGATGTCCTCAATGTAGATCACCATTTTTCCTGAAATAAAATCAAAGAAAAACACAGTGAACCGACTTATGTTTGAGATGTGTATGTAGGTCTGTATTTGACGATTTTATGCTTGTACTACTTTTACTTCAGGCTGTTATGCTTTTAATATCTGTAACCAATCCAACTCTGACCTGTTTTAGCACTGTTGTTATGTCCCTTCTCTGTGTTTTCGTCCACCACCTGAGCCTCTATCACCACCTGGTCACATTGTTCATAGTCCACCTTGTACTCCGGGTTGGGTCTGACTTCCCCCGTTGGATCGAGGATAAACCAGCTGCAGGGTGTCAGAGAGCTGTTGCATCTGCATTTCATGGATTCCAGCTGGTACACCAATGAGTGGTTACCATCTTTATCCTGAGCTGTGAAACTCCCAACGGCCTCACTGCTGGCGGTGTTCTCCTTCACTGTCACGGTCTCTGTCAGGTTGAACTCGGGCCTCTCGTCGTTCACGTCCAACACGTCAACCGGCACCATCACTACAGCTTTCTTCTGCTCCAGATCTGTTGCCTCTACCTTCAGTATGTATTGTTTGCGCGTGCTCTCATAGTCCAACTCAATGTCTGGGTCAATGGCTATATTTCCTCTGTAACCCCACTCCTCTGCAAAGGTGCGAATGATGAAGCTGCCAAAGCTTCCATCGATGATGCTGAATGAAATGCGGTTAAAGTCTGTCGTTTGATCCAAATCCTCAGCGTAAACAGAACCCACAAATGCACCTGATTGTGACGGAAAAAGAAAATGAAAATCCAGCCACCCAGTTCTGAATACCTGAAAGCCTTTTGCAAAGTTAAATACTGACCCTTTTCTCCTTCTTTAACATAGAAATTGTAAGAGGAGGGTTCAAATTTTGGTGAGTTGTCATTGACATCCTGCATCAAAAAAAAACATTGACAGTTATCATCCTCACCAGGAGTGGCAGCATCAGTAGCAACACGCCACCAATGACTTACAATAAACTTTTGAAGTCGTACCTCTACATTGATAGTAACTGTGACCACAGTGTCCAGTGGGGGAGTTCCCTTGTCAGTAGCAGTTACATTGAGTTGGATCCTCCCTCCCAGCTTCGGGTCCAGGGCCTCACGATCCAGCTCACCACGGTTTCTCAACACACCGGTGTTTGGGTCGATGGTGAAGTTATTACTGTACCTGCTCGGCATGATTCCATAGACGATTTGGCTGTTTACTGTATTGGGGTCATCTGCATCAGTAGCCTGTCCAAATGAGAAACATTAAAAGACATGGTTAAGTATTAATGTGTCTTATTTAATATTACAAGTACACTACATTGACATAAGCATGGGGACACCCTATAAGAACACCTACATGTCATTGGTAAACGTTTAATTCCAAAACTATGGGCATTAATATGCTGCTATAACAGCTTTCACTCTTCTGGAAAGGCTTTCCACATGATTTTGCAAACTGGCTGCAGGCATTTGCTCCCAGCTTCACAAAAGCATTCGAGAACCCGGGCACTGATGTTGGGCTATACGGCCCCGGCAAACACTTTCCAGTTCACCCTAAAGGTGTTGGATAGGGTTGAGTTCAGGACTCTGTACAGGCCAGTTTTCAATACATAGTAAAACTATGCCAAAAGTTGGGTGAGCATTCATATGGAAGCCCAGTCAGTTCTTCCACACAAAACTGGGAGAACCACTTCTTTATGGACCTAGCCTCGCGGTTACGGGCATTGTTATGTTGAAACAGGAAATGGCCCTCCCCAATCTGTTGCCACAACTTTGGAAGACTATTGTCTAAAATAGCAATTTTATGCTGTAGCATTAAAGGGGAACTCCATTAATTTTCCACACCGAGTGTGTTTCTAGGTGTTGGGGAATACTACTACTGCATATGTAAAAAAAAAAAAGCAAAGAAAAGAAAAAAAAGAGTAGTATAAGGCCTTTTTTGGCTCCAGATATCTGATACATTACCACAGTTAGCTTCAGATTACCCTTGTCAGTAATTTAGGGGCCAGTGTTTGACTAGGAAGATTAATGCATGGAAAAAAAATACAATATGCCTGGTTCTGATGCATTGATTTTAATTTTTTAATGAACGGGTTTAACACTGTTATATGGGTGCAATGCTAAATTTGTGCAGTATTTTTTAAGACTTGGCAAAATTGTAAATAGCGGTCTATAACCCAAACCATGAAAACAACCTCATAATAAATCAGAAATCCTGTCAAATACAGCATCACTACCTATGAGATGGAAATGTTTACCGTTGTCTTATTGCTCTCTCATAGTTACCTCTATCTTAACATAAAGCTGTCCACCCTCTTCCACAAACACCAGGTAAGAGTCTCTGTTGATGACCGGATGCTGGTCATTGATGTCAGTCACAGTGATCTCTAGCACTGTGGTGCCGGGCTTGCCGTCTGTGTCTTTGGCCTGCAGAGTCGCCGAATACAGGGACCTGACCTCTCGATCCAACAGACTTTCGTTTTTCACGAAAACTGTGCCCGTGTGCGGCTCCACGTCAAAATACTGTAGTCTGGAAACACAGATACAGACTGTTCAGTGGTGTTGTCTCAGTTGGCATGACAGCAAGAAGCACACAGTGGCTGCATTCAAATAACCAGAATAACTGTAGTTTGGTTTGAGTGTAGACATACATGCTGTCTGGAAGAAGTCTGTAGGTGATTTTGCCCTGATCCATCGTGTCAGGATCCTCTGCCTGAGAAGAAAAAAAATAATAATTTGAGCTTGCCTGAGTGCCATTCAGGAGTTTTTTTTACATGTCAGCTCAAACTGTCTGAATAAGAAAAAAGGTAATTAAGGACTTACAGCAATTTTGGCCAGTACCGTCCCAACAGGAGAGTGCTCAGCCACCTGCAGCTTATATGTGTCCTGTGGGAACTTGGGGCTGTTGTCATTGGTGTCCTTGATGTTAATGGTAACCGTAGCAGTGGAGCGGAAGCTGGTTTTCTCTTGATCTATGGCAACCACCTGCACCATGACACAAGCACAGGAAACACCTCAGGCTGGTAAAGCACTTGAAAAAAAAAAAATCGCAGTTATGAAAGAATGATAGAGAGATAAAAGATTTCACTAATTTTTATCGTCACTGACTCATGTCCAGTTTTTAACTTTTCTTACCTGTACAACTATTTGCTGTATTTTTTCAAAATTCAGTTTTTCGGGCTGCTTGACCAGAAGCTGAACGATGCTATCTGATGAAGTAAATCGAGGTACCACGGAAAACACGTCACTGTCAGCTCCTTCTAGGATTAGTTCAGTGTTGGAAAACTGTGAAGATCCAACAAAGATGATTCATGCTTGATCGTTAGTGTTTTTCGGAGTTAGTCACTTATCACACATGCATTACAGGAAAATCTCATCTTTTAGTAAATAATTTGTCGTTTTCTTTTACCTTATCAAGATCTTTGACTGTCATGTCGATGGGAATAGACCCCAGCGAGTGCTCAAAGACCTCTCCTGTGAAGTTACTCGCCTTCACACAGAGAAGCTCTTCTCCTGAGCCTGCACACTTGTAAAACTCTGGCTTGTTGTCATTGATGTCGACGATGTTGATCTGTACCTTTGCCATGGTGCTGGCTTGCAACCCTTGGATGTTTGGTTTAGACTCTATGGCCTAAAAAACAACAGAGTAGAATCCTTTTATTGTCTCAACACTTTCCAAGAATAAATGTTCTCAATTAAATAGGTTCTCAGAACTCTTTTGTCATCAAATTCAGCTTTGATTTATTTTCAATTTTGTGAGGAATTTTTTTGTCAAATTCACTACAAATTACACCCTTCATACAACATAACGTATCAAGCCAAAGCATTGTAACACATAACTGATCATTAGGCTGTATATAACATTAGTTACAAAGTGACTGGTGTTTCTGCATATCTCACATATTCCTATACTCCTTCACATTGATTCAGAGTTTTGTCCACTACTTGTATCACATCATGACATATTTCATAATTTTTCTCCATCCTCTTCTTCTCTGAGCGAAAACAAGGGCAGAAATTTCAACAGATGATTGCATAAAATAATGCCTTATTTTCTGTTAAATTTCATAGACTGAAGCTGGCATCTTTCTTTGGTTTGAGCTGGTTTGTGACTGAGAGATGACTGGTTCTGTCTTACATTATTTTAACTTAGGTTTAGGAGCAAAGATCACGCTTCCTTCTAATCCAATTTCCTGTCTATGTACTGTTACAGGAGTGTCTCACCTCGTTCTCACTACGTTCCCTCAAAACCCCTTTTCATCTTCCTCAACTCCTTCTCTCTCATTACAGGAACCAAGCGGTAGGGACAATGAAGTTATGAAGAGTCATCAAGACGCTGCCCCCACACTGAGCCTCACTCCCTAAGGTCCTTGCCATCACACCTTCTGCTCTGTGTCCAGTGTTAATCCCCATTTGACCCTGTGCTTATCCCCATGTGCTCAGCTCCCATTTCAAGTGTAGCCCCCTGTCTCTTAAACATGATCCTCCAGGTGACTGAAATCTCTTTTAAAATATTTCTACCTACCAGCCTCATTTTGAGGCAAAACAAAATTGCTGTCATTTCGTTGACAATGATGTTTATTGGTGTGAGGGTTTTGTTTCGAACTATATAGGCTCAAAGAACAATGAGAAGTTGGGTAAAACTAGATTTTTAACACCTTAAAAGGAATAATTTGACATTTTGGGAAATATGCTTAGTCACTTCCTTGCCAAGAATTAGATGAGAGGCTCTGCCCACACTTCTAAAGGTACCTTATTAACATGTTATATCATTTGTTAAATCCATTCAAAAGAAGAACTGTAAAAGAACAATTTTTAGTTTTACAAAAACACTGTCTTTTGGCTGCCTTGAGGTTGCCAAGCAACCAGCAGACTTGTGAAAGGTGGATTTTTACCACTTTGGACAGAGCCAGGCTAGCTGTTTTTCCATGCTTCCAGTCTCTATGTTAAGCTAAGCTAATCGCCTTCTGGCTTCATGTTTAAAGTACTGATATGACAGTGGTATCAATCTTGTATTTGCCTAAATGCATTTCCCAAATGTTGAACTATTCCTTTAAATGGTGGTACCTGGATGTTAAAACTTAAACCTTAAAGGACAGAAATGTAAAATAAAAAAGTAAAACTTTGGTCAACATTGAACCGTATTACACTCACTGTAATACTAACTATTAGGGGGAAAAAAACAACTGTACCTTTATAGTCAGGGTAACGGTATCACCAATAATTTCTCTGTCAATATCTGTCAACACGGATATGACACCATCATCTCTTGAGATTGTAAACATGCCATGTGGTGTCGAATCTGTCAAACAATGTGGAAAAAATGAAAACATTTTGCATTTGCTTACTCACTGCAAACAACACATTTTCCCAACTTTCTCTTCAAGTTTTTGATTGAGGCCGACCTTCAATGCTATAGAGGATATAATCGTTGACTCCTGTGTCTTGGTCTATGGCGGTCACTTTAAACACAGACATGCCCTGGCAAAGAAAAAAAAGATTTTCTGTAAACTTGAAGTAGTGGAAAGTCTCCTCATTTACACACAAACAATATGGAAACTCAAAGCAGACTTCCGGCCTGTGGATTTGTGTCATGTTGCACCATGATTTGCAGCAGTATTGTTACATGAAATGGACAGAAATGTACATTAAAAACACACAAGGTCACATAGCTACATGTAAATTAGAATTAAAAGAAGATCTGATACAAGGAAATGGGAAACTGTGTAATGTATTTTTTTTAACTGAATGGTGAAATACATGGGATGACATAATGATAGTAAATCAATAACTTCCTATTCATTCACTCTTTGAAAATTAAGCACATTTTCTGATGCACCACCCTGAATAAATCCATCGGCTCTCACCTTAGGAGAATTCTCCTCAACTTTCCCTATGTAGGGAAGATTGATGAACCGTGGGTTGAGGTCTGGGACATCCACAACCGTAATGAAGGAAAAAGCAATGCTTGAGAAGTACACAGTTTCCTTAAAATAGCAATGGCCTCCACCATCCTGTTATGAGACATACAAAGCTGCATGAAAGCACGGCTGAAGCACAGAGCATAAATATGCATGCAGTAGATAAATGGATTAAAAAAAAGACTTAATAGCATAATAACCAACAATAACAAAAAGTAATATTTAAAAATAAAACAACATTCGACAGTCATCTGCACTGCATTAATTGCATAATGAATATCAAATTAATCATTTCAGAGAGCAGTTTTGCTGTATTCACAAAGGAACAGAACCGCTGAATTTCATACCTTCAAAGCATTTTCATATGAAGGTTAAGGTAAATGTACATGATTTGAGTAATTTAATGGGTAAAAACAATTGAATTCATAGCTTAATAGACCAAAATCAAGCTGTAAATGGTGCACTATGCTCCTGCTCTTATTTTTTAATTATTAATACTTATCATGAATGTAGCTTCGTGTTTTTTATATAAAGGAATATTTCAACATTTTGGGGAAATATGTATATTCAGTTTCTTGCTGAGAATTAAATGAGAAGATTGATGCCACTCTCATATCTGTCTGTTTAGTATGAAGCTACAGCCAGAACATGGTTTGCTTAGCTTAGCATAAAGACAAACTGGGGAAAACAGCAAGTCTGGCTTTGTCCAGAAAAAAAACAAAAAAAAAACAAAACCTTTCTGCCAGCACCTCTAATGCTCACTAATTAACATGTTCTAACTCATTTAATTAATTCATACAAAGATTGAAGTCTAAAAATGACAAGTGGTTTCAACTAGAATTTAGACAGAGCCTGGCTAGCTGTTTCCCCTTGTTTCCAGTCTTTATGCTAAGCTAACCGACTGCTGGCAGTAGCTTCATATTTACCACAAAAAACATGACAGTATTAATCATCTCATCTCTGTCTCAGCAAGAAAGCAAATACGTGCGTTTCCCAAAATGTCTACTCAATGTCTCCCAACTATTGCTTTGAAGATCCAAGGAACCATGAGATTATATGAAGGAGTGTTTGCATAGATGATCAGGGCATATTTCAGTTTTAAGAGATACTTTGCCAATAGTTCCACTTGTCCTTAATCATGATTAGTATCATTATGAGTAAATAAATAAAACCCATTCCAAAATTGAAGCATAATACTTACAGTTGCGTTAATCTTAAGCCGATAGAAAGTGCTCAGTGAAGTATAATTCAGATGTCCGTTTAATTTGACTTCACCAGTTGTGCTTACAATGCTGAACAGACTGAATCCATCATTCGGAGTAACCTAGAAAACAGAGGGCAGTTGAAGCGTTAATAACGTTTATGGAACATCAGAATATAATATTAGTGAATTAATTTATTGAGGAAGCTTACTTCGTCAATGCTGTACTGAACAACACCGGCAATTGAAGTGTCTGCATCAATGGCATGCACCTTAAACAGAGATGTACCTACAAGGGTATTCTGATGAATTGGATAAGGATAAAAGAAAAAGAAAAAAAAGAAAATTAAACAAAGCAACGTCTCTCTGTGTAAGCAAATTTTGACATCATGAAGGATTGGAAAATTGATGCTTTTCTCTGACCGAGGCTTGGAGTACATGGTTAAACAGACATTATACTGTATATACTAACAACATAACATGCCGGAGTAGAAAAACTGATTAACAAAAAGGTTAAGAGAACTACTAACTCAAATAGGATTTGACTTACTTCAGGGATCTCAACATCATATGAAGACTCCTGAAATATGGGTTTGTTGTCGTTGGTCTCTAATAATATTATATTTAATTCTCTGTTTCTCTGTAAGACAAGGATGAAGCATTCTATGAATACAGTCGACAAAATGACATGAAACGGATGATTAACAGTAAATTACATATCACTTACAGTATTGAAACCATCAGAGACAGAAACTCCGAGCTGCATTAAGTCACTACTCTATAATAAAAAAAAATAAAAAAAAATAAATAAATTGATAAAACACATACACACATAACCAAAATGAAGCTATTGACGACTGAAGGGGCTCTACTTCCACCCCACCATACCTCTCTATCTAGATGCCTCCTGACTTTTACAGTCCCAGTGTTGTCAACAGTAAAGTACAAGGCATTTGGCCCAGTGAGTGAAAAAGTCAGTGGGTCATTTTCTGCGTCTGACGCAACTATAGTAAACGCATCGGCACCTGTAAAAAAAAAAAAAAACATTGGTGGAACATGTAATAAAAATGTGTTCAGTATTTTTTGCATAATATCACAAAAGTGAAATAAAAACAGTTTTCAATATTTCACACACATGTATACCTATTGGGGTGTCTTCACACACATTGTAAACTAAAACGTGGATTGTAGGACTGGTATTTGCTGTAGAAACACACATTATTTGATTGTTAGGTAGTGAAGTAAAGACATAATGACAAAATTGTAGGCCAATAAAATTAACTAAATTACTCACCATTAGTTAAGCCAATAAGGCACAGCAGGAGAATACTTCCTGTTATCCCTTCCATGTCTGCAAATGAAAAGAAATAGAAAAACTTATAAGTAAAATAGTTAGATAGTAGACCCAGTGGGGTTTTGAGCTACATGCTAAGGTGGTTACAATGACAATGCTAACATGCAGCTGATTAGTAGGTATAATGTTTACCATGTTCACCATCTTAGTTTCGCATGTTAGCATGCTAACGTTTGCTAATTAGCACTAAACATTAAGTACAGCTGAGGATGATGGGAATGCCATCCCTTGCAGGTATTTGGTCACAAACAAAGGGTGAGATAATCTAAAAATTAGTTGTGCTAGATGAAAGGTTGGGGGATCAGAGTTACTACAATAAATCCTCTGAGTACCAAATTTCACCGCAGTCCATCCAATAGAAGGCGAGACCTGTATCTAAAAACCAAGCATATCACCCTGCTGGCGGCGTTACACGAAAAGTCAGGGGAACACCAAAGTCAGAAGGATTTTTTGCTCCGGGGACCATGTCTGTACAAAATTTTTATGGCAATCCCTCCAGTAATTGTTGAGATATTTCAGTCTGGGCCAAAGTGGGTGACTAACAGACCAACACTGTCATCATCATGGATTCCAACTTCTCAAATGTGAGGCTTTGGGTCTGTTCTCTGATCTCTATCATTGTGAATTAAAAATGATGTTATTTTCGCATTGCATTCCTCCGGTGAAACGTAAGTAATTTATGATGCAAGATGTGTTCCGTTTCGCAGCTGGACAACACACACTGAAGTTGCCTGGGAGTCACACAGGGCAGAAAACTGCGTTTGCCCTGATTTCTGTGGGTTGAAATTTAACGGCATATTTCGCTTTCGACCATACCCAGATTAGTAACATCAGAGCAGGTGATGGGACATCACTGAGTAAAGCGCCATAACACGTTGCAAAGTTTCATTACTAGAGAAAGCAGAGCAGCTTCAGCTTTCTGCCCTGTACGATTTCCTCTGTAATACCGGTAAGCTTAGAGGTACACTATAAGAGAAGCACAGATAGTTAGACGGAGACCTACATTATGTCAAATGATTTAAAAGGGAAAATATGGTTACACCATGTTTTCCAACGTAAGCAGGAACTTGAGCAGTACATAAACATTTTGACAAAACGGGAGCAACGTGAAAAAAGATCATCTGAGGATATTTTTGTAGTTTGGCCTTACATTCACTTGACAACAGAACTTTTTACTTTCATACCCTGAAAGCCCCTTAAACTTTTCGTATTAAAGTTGAAGTAAATGTGCATGAAATATTAATTATTATTCATTAATATTAATTTAATCTGTAAAAACAACTGAAGGTAATCTTGAACAGACCAAAATCAAGTTGGAAATTTTACACTTTGATTTTACATCCATGATTCAGTTTGAATGTTTAAATTTAAGCTTTACTTATGGAATTGTCCATTAAGGATTTAAGGACCCCCTGAGCTTATATGAATGAGTCTTTGTATGAATGATTACGGCTATTTTAAGCTTTGTAAGGTTTTTGCCACTAGTTCCAATGTTATTATCTGGTGTAAAGACTGAAAAAAAAAGTTCAAATCTGCCTTGTGGCAGGTTTTGGGATGTTAGGAGCAATGACCAATTTATAATAAGTTTGAGTATAAACTGATTTTTAATACTGAGATTTCTGAGGATGAATCACTTTGGTATCTTCATGCTTCTTAGAGTTGTTCCAAATTAACTGGTAACTCTCCAAAAAATGAGTAGAAACTTTAACTGTATCCCACAGTTATACCATTTTTACCACAGTAGATCGAAGAGACACATATTTACTGTCTATTCAATATCAGCACATTTAAGTACACATATATTGAGAAGGAGAATTGCATTTGTCCATTTTGCGAATGTCACCGAGCTGTACAGTCACTAAAAGCAACACACAAACACTTTAAAAGGCGTAAATCTAATTTAAAATGCAGCAGTCAGACTTACCAGAGGACATTTACAGAGAAGCTTCTCTTTTACTGATGTCAAGAAGAGAACTTTGGCTTTTCCTCCTCCTGGAGATTATCATCTAACAGTTGTAAAAATCAATGATTAACACACACGCTAATGCACTGCCAATAACACAGCACTAACCTCCTCATTGTGTTTGTTTGTTAAAGAAAAGATTGTTGTTTGCTCTCACGCGGCTACATTATGGCGGTTTAGGCTTGGGTAGTAATGAGAGACAGGTCCCATACAGCAAACTCCTCACCCCGCCGTTGGCGGGACAGCCCTGTCATCAGGAATACATGGCAGCGTGCCATACTGGGTCACCAGCGTCCATAACCGAACCCCGGGAGCATGTGAAGTGCTCTTTTGTCTGAATGGGTGCTTATGTTGTCATGGCAACAACAACAGTCTCTTTGCTTCCACTGAGGGAACCCGATGTGACCAGGGGCCTTTCTAAGCTGAGTCTCATCAGAAGTGATCATTGGACCGATGCCTTTTTTTTTTCAGAAAGCACAGATTTATGCACCTCCTAATGAGCTCTTCCAAATGCCCACCCCCAACTCGCCCTCCCAGCCTGCCCCCCAAATTAAAGGGCATCAAACAAAAGATCTTATCCAATTAGACTTTGGTTTATAACTAACAGTAGAGAACACAACGTTGCCACTGCTGAGCCAGCAATGTAAATAAAAAAATGGGTGGGAACGCAATAAACCAAATCAATTCCAGTAAAGAGTCTGAGATGAAAAAAATCCAACTCTATCTTTAGTAACCGAGTGGGCGTTGTCTTGCCACGTAGACAAGATGATAAAATGAGTCCTGATAATAAGACCGCTTTGGTCCAATATTAATGAATTAAGAAACATGATTGTGTGATGAGAATGACAGAATAATGTGGACAAAGTGCAATAAATAATAATAATGGATAACTTGTGCCAATCAGCATGTTGGAGGGTTTCACACAAGTGTTGATAGTTTCTTGTCTGATATAATTTATAAAATGTGGCATACCTCCCTTTTCACTCCTTTTCTCTTTATTACCTTCCTTTTTCAGGGTTAGGTTGGGTATGGAGTTGTATTTTTTTGGTACTTTTTAAAATATTTTTTCTCTTCCTTTTTTCTCTCTGTTATATCCTTTCTTTTGAACTCTTTATATGTTTTTTTTTCCAGTAAAAAAAACAAATTTCCCTGGTTTTCCTTGTGGAGGAACTTGTTTAATACCAAATGTAATAAATAACTGGTCATAAAAAAAGCATATAAATTACAAGTCATTAAGATCTAACTTGGGATAAGTTAACATCTTTTGAAGACATCATTAAGTTAGGTCACCACACAATCAAAAGAACAGACATTCCCAAAAAAAAGTCACCATAGAATAATCCCCTTAAACTTTAACTACTGAGCACACGCCTCCCTGTAATGTCTATTTGTTTTGAGCAGGTATGAAAAATAAAAGAAGTTGTGAATTTAAAAAAGGCACCTGTGGGGTTCCTCTATTAGTGTGGCACAAAAAAACAAAGTCCTAAAATGAGATAATATTTATAAAGGTTACTATAGAAGACTTGGCAGTTTCATATAAAAACTTTTCTCAAAATGTATAGTACTTTTTCCAAAAGAGAATTTCAACTCTTCATATTAATCCTGCATGGGGTCAAAACATAATCAGTGCAGCACTAGGGGAAAGTAAATAAGTAACTAAGCACATTTACTCAAGCCTGGACTGAGGTACAGTGTTGCAGTACTTTACTTTCATTTCCTGCTACTTCACACTTCCACTCCGCAACAAGTCTGGGGAAATACTCTACCACTGATCCCACTGCATTTATCTGCCAGCTATACTTAATAGTTGCTTTGAAGATTAAGATTATACATACAAAAAATAGGATCAGCAAAATATGATGTATTAGGGGTTACATTTCCCAATAAAGTAGGTAAAATTATTTTCACATGGACCATCTACAACATAATACTGCTTCTTTTTTTTTTACAGCATGTATAGTTATAATAAGACATTCATATAGTATATATTATTTTACCTTTGATACTTTTAGTAAATGTTGCAGGTTCTGTGCTTTTAATCAAGTAAAAAAAATTGAATGCATGAGCTTTACTTGTGCCAGACTATTTAAAACTGTGTTATCATTGCATGTAGGTTGTGGGTACTTCATCCCAGGATACAAATGAACGCTTTTCATAGGCGACCCAGAACTTTCGAGTCAGACCGGCACACTTTTTTCTGTCCATTACGGTAAAAAATGGCAGCGCGGCGTCTGCTCTCTGCTCTGGAAATGCGCAGGAATGGGGGTGTAACGGGGAAATGCAGAAACCCAAAACAACCGTGGGGCTGGGTAACCTTTCCCAAAACCAAAGAGCGGCGATTCCGGATGTGATCTCGGGGGGTCGCAAAGCCGCAAGGCCGCGCGATATTTAGTCTGACCGTGCTGGTGATACGCGAGTCTAATGTTTAGCACCTTTTTTCGCAGCAGTGGTGAAATCCACGGAATGTTCCACACGGGAACAGCTGACCACGGGATGCAGCACTTAGCCTAACGAGATGTGAAAATTACAAGGAGAATATCAGTGATCAGATGTTTGCATAATAACAATCAGGTAACGACACTGCTCCTCTTGTTACTGCTTCGTCTCGGTTGAATTGGGGAGATTTGCGGCGCGTGTTTACGGGAGATGCTTAGACGGGTTATTGGGGCTGTCATCCTGCTCAGCCTCCAGCCCCTCCTTGTTTCGCTGCTACCGAGTGCGATGTTGTAATGTTTACATTTAGGCTGCGTTGCGTAGCCCCGCTCCTCTCCTCAGCCAGCTCTTCATTTGTTGCCTGCTCCTGGATCCAGTCAAAACGCCAGCTCTGCTCCAATGCTCTGCGGTGAAGCAGTCAAAACAGACGAAGACATTTACTCATTAACTCTTACTGGGCAAACCGGGCCTGATGGGTAGCCCGTGAGGCCCGATAGGGGCTTGATCATTCTCAAGTGCAACATTCACATCCCCTCTTTGGCAGCCGCATTCGCTGTCCTGCAAAGACGTAAATGAGGAATGTCGTATGATGGCTGGCGGAGGATGTCTCCCACTCGATCATGCAAGTGCAATATTACATAACTGGCTGAGCAGTCTACAGTAGGACACTATGGCCTCCACTGAGAGCCAAAACAGACTGTAGGCCACAGCAGAGTTACAGACCTACAGTGAAGCACTGTGCTCTACAAATAAACACCCGGGGCATGTGGGCCGAAGCTAATGAGTTAAAATGACTTTTGGTTGAAATGGATCACTGGATGTTTTTCTTTTGTGAAGGGTTGCCACAAGAGAGATGTCTTAGTTGGGAAATTCCCCAACTTTTCTGGTTGATGGCGCTCAGATGGCTCGATATTTGACCAGGTTCTTTATTTGTAAAGAGTTTGACCTGTGCACACCTTCTTATTCTGTTTTCGATTTTATGAAATCATTTAGTATATAAAATCTTCACTCGAAAAGTAACCGGCCGCTTAACTGATGTAAGGGAGAGAAAAGTTCAATATTTCCCACAGAAGATGTGGAGGACTAGAGGTACGAAGTAGCAAAAAATGGAAACACGCAAGTAAAGTGCCTGAAGATTGTACTTCAGTACAGTACTTGAGTTAATGTATCTAGTAACTTTCCCCAGTAAGTAGGAACAAAAAGTAAAAACATAAGGTCGGAGTACGCATTCATTCTGTCATTGGGCCAACCATTCAGGTTGTGGAGATGGAGTTAAATGTTGTTTGTCACTAGTTTTTCTGGTGACCTGTAACGTCTCCGGAGGCTTATTGTTTGTAAACTACGTTGTGATACATTGTAGCCAGGGCTGTCTGGACGTCTGCTGTCTGTGTTTGCTGCGCGCCGATTGGCGGCTCAGAAAAGGAGGCGTGGTTTCACCATAACAATGCATTTCAAGGAACATACACGCGCCAAGGAATGTTTTCTGTCGCTGTGTCGTTAACGCTCTCGTTTCACACTTTTAACGGTGTCTCGTGCTCAGGTAAACGCTGCCGTCAACGGACAGGACGTTTTTGCGCTTTCCGAGGAAAACGGATTCCCTATGCAGCAGCTGGAAAGCGTTGTGTTAGCTGGTTAGCGTTAGCAGGCTAATCGCAGCTCCGTCGGGGACATTGTCGAAAATCTGTAGAAGAAAACAGCAGTCTTCAGTTAACGTCAGTTTCTACCGAGTGATGGTGGTTGGTTAGAGGCGGTTACACGCAGGGATAACTTGACAGGACACGACGTTTCGGAGACTGAAACACCTGCCATCCCCCCTTCTCACCGAGCAAGCAAACTAGCTAAGAAAGTAAGATTTTGGACTGTGTTGTTTGTTGGCCAACTCACATTGCTAAACGTGTGCGTACAGTGCCCCTCTCTCTCTCTCTCTCTCTCTCTCTCTCTCTCTCTCTCTCTCTCTCTCTGTGGTGTAACATGTTAGCTACACTGGGAGAAAACACAGTGATAGCTGAGCAGATGCCCTCACCATATATTAGCATGCTGGCTAAAGAGCTCGCTGGTCATCTGCAGCTGAGCCCTGCTATGTTTGGACAAAGCGTTAGCCTAGCTTGGCTAAAGTTAGCAGCTTCCCCTCAACAGGGGACGTCGAATTTGCCCTGGCACTGAGAAAACCAGCGGCTGCCACAAAGAGAGTGTTCCTAATTTCCGCAGCGATGTGTGCATGGTTTTGCATAATACTTGTGGGAAACGGTGTAACGGTACAGTGGCCTCCTAAAACTGCATGGTAGCGAGCGGTCCGCTTACCAACCATATCTTTTGTTGTTGCTTTGTCTTTTGAGCACATGGCTTTCCGTGTTTTTGTTCGGGCAGGCTGCAGCGACCCCTATTTATTCTGTCCCCGAACATACCATATTAATTACACTGCCACTTAAAACACCTCTGAATGTGCTATATTTTTGCCTTTTGCTTAAGCTCAACACATGTATCGGTGAAGTCTTTTTGATACCCTAAATTAAAGATGAAACTACGGAATATTTATAACTGAACAGGGATACGTTTGTGACTCTTTTCTTCATTAGACGTGACATGAATTTAGTTATAAATAGCCTAGATCTTGATCCGTGTTATTAGGCACCTGTAGCAGACAGCCTACTGTTATTTGTCTCATAATTGGTGTTAACACTGTCTTATGTGTTTTTAAGCAAGTATGGCCCTTTCCCCAGTGTATTTTCCATTTACAAAGCACTAATGTATGAGAAAAATATTTTAGTGAAACACCCAGCAGACATCATGGGAGGCAAATGTCATCTCACAAGAGAGGAAAAGGCAATGTGGAATTAAATATCCAGAGAAATTACCACAGGATTTGAAGTATTTTTGGACAAGCAGCTTTCACTGTCAAAAGGCACCTAGAAACGGGAGTGAAATGCTCTCGCAGACCTACTGTATGTTAATGCATGCAGAGAATGCCAGTAACAGTCACCATACGAATATGGAGAAGTTGGCTGATGCATGTGTCTAAGTACAGTGTTTAACTATGCCATTTCTATTAAAATATAAGAAGCCTGAATAAGGTCAGTGAAACTGAATTGTAGCAGTGAAGTGTATGATTCAATGATTATAAAATTCCCTGAACCAAAACATTTGCCCACATGCTTAATTTCTGCTTCAGTAAAATATGAGGTCACAAACATTTTCTCTGTTCCCGATATTCTTAATTCTAGGGGATTTAGGGCACAGCTGATTTGAAATTGGATCGCTTGAGATTTAACCTAGACTGCAAAGTAGAAGAGCTGTCACCAAAGTGGGGTCCAAATACCTTGAGTGGTCCTCAGAGAAATTTAACTTTACAATTTTTTCAACCTCTATTTTATTATCATGTAATTATATAATTATATTTTACAACATCATATCTAATCCCACTGGGCTGTGTTGTATAACGCATCAGGCAATCTGAATTTTTGATACAGGGTGTTACAATGCGACTGACACCATGGTTTTATTTTGAAGCTCACTTTCCGTAATGACTAGATGGTGTGCTCAGTTGAAAGATAAAGGCTATAGGAAGCTCTTGAGCATAAGAAGCAAAGTTGTTGATTTGTCCTTTTGTTGTGTTTTCTGCAGGGTTAAGACAATCAGAGGCAGCATACAAGTGCCTCCACTGTACTGTTTCCTTTCCCAGAGTGTGACTCGTCTGCACGACGTCACCAATGCGACCATGGGAAATAGCAGTAAATAGGCTGCCACCAACAGCCCCCTTAAACCCGAGGAGGTTCCTTGGAGAGCCCTGCAACGCCCCAGTGCATCTCAGGAGAAGGTAAGATCTTTGCCCTGTCTTTGCTTAAGACATTTTTTTCTTTTAAAGGTAGAATTTATTTATTTTGTTGTATCTAACGATTAAGATCGGGATGCTTTCAAAACATTACCAAATGTCAGCTTTGTGTGTGACTCATGTTGCCTTACTTGTAGGCGGAAGAGGAAAGCAATGTGAACCTATTATCATTAAAATAAGCCCCCACTGCAACACTTTCCCCCGTACTAAACATTCCAAAATGTGACTTGCTTATTTCCCTACACGATATACTAGTATGCTAGTAATTAGTGGCAAATGCTCATACTGATACGTTTTAATTCATTTTTAGACGTAAAAACAATATACCACTTACGACCACTTCTTCAAAAAAAAACACAGATTCTAACATTTAAACACATTTTAAGTGGTCTGTGTGGAAAAGCAGCCGTGCGCCTAGACTAAGGCAAATGAGAGCTCATTTTAAGGAAACAACATACTGTCCATTAACCTGATAAGTTTAGAGGGTTTATAGGGATTATGTATTGAACTATCTGTGGCAGTGATTAATTTTTTCTCTGTGATCTTACAGCCCACCAGTGAGACGCCAGTGGGGGAGACGAGACAGGCCTGTACTGCACACTTCCCTGGTCCAGGATGAGAACTTCCATCACCTGCTTTTCTCCCAGCATCACCAACAGGTTCCTTTAGATGAGTCCAGACAATACAGCCACACCAGCACACCACCACGCATGCTTCACCCTGCTGCTCACCTGCCCCAGCAGAGCCCCATCATGGTGGATCTACATGACCAGGTAAAACAACCAGAACAACCTGGTGGGTAAAGAAGTTATAACTTTTACTGAATATGACTTGCCATCTTGCCTGACCAAATGTTGTAGTAATGTGCAAATTTAATATGAAACATGCAGGGTGTGATGTAGCTGTTTGGAAGGAGTTCTTTTTGGCAGACAGGCTTCTGTTTTAGGCAGATTGTGGAGTCACCCCTTCTCCCCTTCCCCACTTCTTTTCTTAAAAGATGCACCAGGGATCAGTTCCAATATCATACACTGTTACGACGGTGACGACCCACGGATTTCCCATCCACACCGGGCAGCCCCTTCCAGGGTGCAACACTCAGCAGCTCCCAGCATGCTCGGTAATGTTCAGCGGACAGCTCTCTCTGCTCTGCTGCCTTCCTCCTCCTGTGAGTTTGAAAAGGAAGAGCCCAAATGTCAGTGGCATCCATGTAGCACACCATACCAGCCATGCAATCTGTCACTGTTCATGACTAACTAATAAGCGGCTGCTGTTACTAAGCAGGATTAGTAAAATAGTCTTGATGTTGGCACAATTATTAGCGGCAACACTTCAGCCAGAAAAATATGATTCTGTTGTACGTTTAGTTCATTATTTGTGGAAACAGACTTCAGAATAATATCTAGTGTGGTGCTGTACTGTCAGTGCTCTGGTTTTATGTGATGCATCGCCTCTGTTCACTGCACGCTTACAACATGCTTTCATTATAACTGCCTTACTGTGAATACGAGGAGCTAATTTACTTTGGTTAAGTGGAGGCCGCTTCAAAGTGTTGAGTTAAATTGTTGATGTAAACAAAAATCCAAAAAAGAAAATGGATTTGCGTAAATGTATGTCCCTTCTTGTGTGGTTTTTTTTCCTCTCCTCAGCTCATACAGGCATGTACGATGCAGCATATGCCAGTGTCTTATCAAGCCTTTCCACCCCTGATCTCCAGCGAACATTTTGTATTGCACCCAACCCCATCTGTACCCCCCCACCAGCCGCCTCACCTTACTCCTTTGAGCCAGTTTGTCCCTTTACAGCCTCAGCACCCACGCATGGTGAGTAGTTGACGGTATACACACGATTATTAATGAAAACACAGTCCAGTGCATGTAGAATGTTTACACTAATTTGGTCATTTGCATACACACTTTGAGTCTAATAGCAAAGTTTTCTCTCTCCTCTCAGCCTCTACAGAGGGTAGAGAATGAAGTTGACCTAAGAGGGGACCAGCACCCATTAGGGACCTTCTCCTACCCTCCCTCTCATCACCCACCAGCGCTGCCTCCTTCTCTGCCCCTGCAGTATCTTCCTCAAGAGCCTCTGCATCAGGAGCTTCCCTTCGGAGTGGTAAGACAGGCCCTCGGACATTTTTGGCCTTTTATTTTGCAGGGAAATCGACAGTGCACTTAGAACTCATTTTAGCATGACCTTCCTTACACCTACTCAGATCAACACATCAGTATACAGGGCATCTGTAGGTCTCGACAAGTCTTAAGAAGCATTTAATTTTACTTCAGTTTCCTTGAAAATGCCTTAGAGGGTATTAAAAGGTTTGGAATTAGATTTACAAGTCTTAAACTTTTTTTCTTGCCTGCCAGAGGCAGTATTGTTAGTTATAAAACATTTTTGTATCGGACTCTGGGCTGTTGGGAGAAGTTACACACTTTTAAACTAAAGATGGGATTGTTTCGACGGTGTATTGTGCACACAGGAGGCTGCTCAATCCTATTTTGTGGAGTTTCAGTCAGCACCATCGTGTCGATTTTTAACAATGACTTCACTGAAGTCAAATTAATTTATCATTTTAATTGGTTATTCCATCCATCCAGTTTTTATATCACTCATCCAGGTCCAAGTCACATTAATTGAATTAATTGCATATGCATACATACATTGATACTTTGGTTAGTATGACAGTGGAACAGGTATGGAATTGCATCTGTGTTGTATTAATAGGTTTTAGATTTAGCTTGGTGAGCCCTGCTGCAGAAACCCTGAGTAAAACTGCATTCTCATGCCGTTGGCCACTGAGCATCTCCGCTGCACCAGTCTTGGCCCAACTAACTTGCTCAAAGGCACCTAGGCGGTAGATGGGGGATAAGAGTGTTTCTCACCCAAGAAGTGCATATAAGCAAGAGGTAATAGGTTGAGTAAAGCTAAAGTTTAATAGCCCCTTTTCACAGTAGAAATTGTTACCCGTCAAACACAGGTGTAACAGAAAACATTAATTATTACATGGCAGTAATTGCTTGAGTGGATCATTAATCTTGTGCTCTTCCTGCTACGACAGGTCAAAATATCTGCTTAAACGGTGTATGAACCTAATTTATTTTGGAACAATAAAGAAACAAGTGTTATGATTTATTCATAAAGCTAAACTGGGGCAGAACCTGCAGTTGATGTTCTTGTTGATGTTGCTTTTATTAAAATTCAACTTAGCTCCTTTTTGTTACTGGCCAATAAAAATGCCATAACATATCACTGTCTTAACCAGTACCATGCACATTACTCACTTTACTTATTGCTGATTGAAAAAGAAATAGCATTACTTAAAAGTAGCAGTAAATAGTTACATTACTCATGACATTACCTGCTGTTGTTCAGCACAGCTCCGCCAACGTGCCTTCCAACAACTCCAGAGCTGCCACGTTTTGTCTTATACATTTAACACTTGTGGCTTATACTTAGAACTGTAATATAATTACTGACTTTGACATTTTAATCCCACACACTATTTGCTATCAAAACATTTGTCACAAAGTGTCACATTACTGTAAAACGGCTCTTGTATGTGCTGTTGTGCCTTGTTGTGTTTTTTACTCACTTTACAGTCAAATTAAAGAAGATAGTTCACTTTATTCACAGGCTTGTATTTTACATAATTTCATTAATATGTGTGTTTGTTTCTCTGCAGCCATATCCCCACATGTTGCCCCGGCGAGTAGGTGGTCAGAGATACCGCTTGCAGCAACCCCTCCCTCCTCCTCCACCCCCTCCATCTTACTACCCAGGCTTCCTCCCTTACTTCCTGTAAGTACCTGTGGTAGAAGCACCCTGTTTATGAAGTATAGAGGTCTGAATCGGGCAGTTGTTTACTTGATTGTAAAATGCCAGTAATACTAAGTTACTGGCCTCAGTGATCAAATGTTGTACTAGTTGTGTCAGAATACTGCAGCTGAGTTAGGGTTAACAGTGTGCTGCCCTTAAGCTTTTGCAACTCTGCTATTCAAAAAAGATTGGAGCAACGAAGAGACAGACACAGTAACTGTAGTTACCACTCATTGCCGGCATCTACAGAACAGGTGCTGCTTAGGATCACAGTGAAAGTTTGCTCAACAGGTTATGTTTCTCTATCTCTGCTCAGGTCAATGCTTCCTGTGCCTCCAACTGCAGTGGGCCCAGCCATCAGTCTAGACCTGGATGTGGATGATGTGGAGATGGAGAACTATGAGGTTAGTGTGGTGGTCAGAGGAAAACCAAACAAGGCCAAATTCAGCCTTTTTTCACACATTAAATATACAACAAAGGTTTGACGCTCTTTTTTTCACTGAGGAAAAACTAATTCTCCATTAGGTTAGCCATAACATAAACTAGGTTTTTGAGTTTTTAGAACAGTGAACAGTACCAGAGATTGTACATGAGTTTGACCCCATGGAATTCATGTAAACGTGTAGGGATTCACATGTACAATGAAGTTCTCATTTTATATCTAGTAAGAAATTCTATAGCTAGAAACAACACTAGACATCTTTTAAGGAAAAGTTACCTTTTTCCTTCTTTCACTATTCCATATCCAAGTTTAAAGGATGTGACTAAAATTATTTGGTGGCTGTGTGGAGCCCGTGCCAGGTTTATGACATTGCACATCCCAAGTAAGAAATGTCAATCAAAGTCCAAATTTAATCAACATTATCTCCCCCTCTCTGTCTCTCTGTCTCTCTCTCTCTCTCTCTCTCTCCATCTGTGTAGGCATTACTGAATCTGGCAGAGAGGTTGGGTGAAGCGAAACCACGTGGACTCTCAAAAGCAGATATAGAGCAACTTCCGTCCTACAGATTCAACTCAGAGAATCATCTATCTGAACAAACGCTGTAAGCCTTGTCCTCACCTTTGGAATAAAACAAACCACTTATGTTCAGTCCATGTAGATGTATCTACAGCCTGGTCATTTTTTCCTTTCTACCCCTCAGGTGTGTTGTGTGCTTTAGTGACTTTGAGTGTAGGCAGCTACTTCGGGTATTACCTTGTAACCACGAATTCCACGCCAAGTGTGTGGATAAATGGTTGAAGGTAAGTTGATGCCAGTTTTAAGACTTAAAGCATTCAAACTTTTTTCTCATTGTTTTGTGTGAGTACTGCCATATCAATAGTGGTTGGTGTTTTTATACGTTGTTTGCGCTTGACTTCCAGACCAATCGCACTTGTCCTATCTGCCGAGCCGATGCCTCGGACGTACACCGGGAGGTGGAGTGAGAGCTGTCTCTGAGTGCTGAACTGGAAAGCTGCACAAACCAGAGTCTGTCCCAAAGCCGGGGACACCTGCCACCCAACCTGCGTCCTCCAGTAAATATAGCTTGCCAACCCACTACTCCTGCCCCCTTCCTAAATAATAAGCAATCCAGGATTGTTTCTGGAACCTGTTGTACCTCTGCTGTGCTTCATGGTCTGAGTCTCATGAAACCCACTGCCTATTGCAGCCTATAGCCAGAGTTCTGGGATCGCCAGCCAGTTCTTTCTCTGCCCCCTCGTTGCAGATTCCAAAGATTTTCCCTACAATGCATTATTTGCTGCTTTTGTTTACAGGGTTTCATTTTTCTTTAAAGGATTTGGTTGTGGTGTTCATGAATTGTGGGCATCCAGCATTGGAAGAGGTGAGTTGGGAGCCTGGAGGATCATAGGCTGGACACCTTGTGCAATTAGCAGAAAAATAATAGGAATACTTCAACATGGATATCTGTGTTTGGAGGCGACGCCTGACCATCATAGATGCATGTTTGTGTAGGTGTTGGGCAAACTGACTTGTTAATAATGTATGTTCTGCAATAATGTATTGATAATTTCAACAGTTTTACCCCTTATTTGTTATAGATTTTGCCAATGCTATTGTGAAAGTGTGACTTGCTATGGTTAAATGCAGATTCTGTTAAGCCTGAGGTTATGGGACATGCAACTGTTGGGGTATCTTCTACCCCAGATTATCCACTCTGGAACACAGATCTGTACAAGAGCAGTCATGGATAAATGGACTGCGTCTTTTCGAGGTCATCTGGCATAACTGCACAAGTGCTACATCCACCCTCCACGTCGGCATTGTTCCTCTGGCAAGTGTGTACGCGTGTGTGCGTATTGTGCGTGTATGTTTGTCCTGTTCACAGACCCAATGCATTGTGTAACCACTGGATACAGGGCAGCATGCTAGGATTTGCATGAACTGTTGATTCAGACTAGCAATATTTTAATCAAGCATTGCCACCAAAATTATCAAATTTTAAGAAAAAGAAGAGACAAAGAAGCATACTAAAAGAACTGCTTGCTTATTCAGAAAGCGCCATGAGGGAAGACTAGCATGTGGTTCCAACCTGACCGCGTTAAAGGATGGGAGTCCTCGTCTGAAGGCTGTGCTGATGCCATAGACCTCTGGAGGCCTGTGCAGAAAGCAATATGTGCAGTGAGTGTCGAGTTTTAAATGAACATTTTCTTGCCCTTTTAGGACGACTGGGCTTTTTATTTCTTTGTTTGTGAGCCAAATCCAATATACAGATATAGCCTACTGTTCAAGATTTCAGATCTGCCTTCTTATGACCTTGACAAGCACAAACCTATTACTAATCCTGAAAATTACTTCCTCATTTCCGCTTGTTTTAATAGTATGCCTTTTTTTTTTTTTTTTTTTTTTAAGTTTTATTTATTGGTTTTATCTTCTAGAGAAAATACATTGAAGGAAACAGTTGGAGCACTAACAATGTTTGTGTATGGTATGTGTTATATTCTGGTAACTTGGTCAGGTCATCGTCTTAGGCCATGGTAATGGTGTTGTAAAAGAGCAACTGTATGTATAGCTTCAGTGTGAATGCTTTTAGATAAACATTTGAAGACAGAAGAATGTTGAAAACCCCTGTAGAAGTCACTGGTGACACTCCATTTTAGGCCAGCTGTCTGTATCCCACAGTGATCAAGACGGCCTTTGAATGACACAGAGCTGGAGTAATCAGTAGTGTAGAAACACTGTTAGACTTCTAGTTCCCTGCTTGTGTTCACACAAAAAAAAAAACAGGATATATTTGGGTTGGGAGGGAGAAGAGCAACAAATGAACTTTTACTTTTGATTCACTCTTGTCTCTTAACTGCCCCAGTAAGCACTAAAAGGCAGTTGTAACCTTTGCCCTTCACATGTAAAGGGATCTTGCCTTTTTCTCTACTTTTGTTTCTTAAGTGAATGTGAGTCTTTGACGTGTGTGCCACCTTCAAGAGAAAAAAAAAAAAAAAGAAGCCATTTAATGAGTTAAACCCACAGCTCTGAGAATTAACCTATGTGTACATATCTATTCGCTGGCATATATTGTAAGTTAAAAAAAATCACTCAGGGCCTCTCGGTATATAAAAAATAAATAAATAAAGGAGAACAGTCCATTTTAAATGGAAAGGATGCCATGAAAAGGGTATATCTGAATTTAGTTTGGTCGTTTTCCTCAGACCATAAATAATTTAATGTAATCAATTATAATATTCTGTTTTGTCTGAAATAGTAGATATTACATCATTTAAAGACAGGCATGCAAGAAAAAAAGATCAGTAAATATGTTATTGATATTCACTGAAAAGAGGCAATGTACACTGCAACTCATTACAAGTGTATTATTCAAACCTGTTTGACTTTTGTTCTTGTACTCAAACCATATGTTGAGACATAGCGGTTGTGATCCCATTTCTAAATGTGCCGCGGTGCACACTATTCTACCTAATTCACTCCCAAATCTACTTCAGAGGTGTTTGCATGACTTAAAAAAAAACAACAAAAAAAACAGTTAAACAAGTGTGTTATAGTGGAGGATATCTCAAAATCTGGTGGGGACCTATTTAATGGTGCACAATATGCATGCTTGTCAACCAGATCCCAACTGATTTTTAGCTCTAGTTGGCTTTGGGTTCTGGGGGTTTGGATCTTAATGCTCAGCTGATAACTGCCATGCATTGTACTGCACACATTTGTAATAGAACTGAATGACTACAAGATTTTATTGCGCTAACTTCATTTTATAGGAAAAAAAAAACCTGGTCTTGATTCCAGAAATTCTTACATACATTGTGTTACTGTTATTGCCCTAACGACTGAAAATAACATGCTCTGAAACTACTGTAGTTTATCAAAAGCCATAGTGAAAAGGTGCTAGATGTTCTGCTTTTAGGTATGAAAACTCACTTGCGTGAATGCAATAGTTTGTCATGGATCCCATGTATTCTTAAAGCATGTTATACTAATACCCCTAAACAATGTCAGTGGAAATCATTATAGTTTAAGGGATAAAAAAAAAAAAAGAATAAAGTGTTGTCATACTTATTTCAGTGTAGTACTGTACCTGCCTATCAGGCTCTTCCTCTCAGTGTATCAATATCTTAAAATGTATTGTTCACATATAGATACCTTAATTCATGTTGATGTTAGCACTATTATTTTTGGAGTAAATATTTAATTGACAATATCCAGCTACACTGTTAAATAAGAAGAGAACCTCCCATTAAGGTCTAGGTAATGAGGTAATTTTTAATGACAACTGAGAATAGAGTCTTGTAGTCTTTCTGTTAAGAGTTATTGAATAATCTCACAGCTTGTGTGGTGCAAAAATGTGTTCCAATAAGCAGCTAAAATTTATTTAGGATTTGTGATTGATTGCTCTGTAGATGCCATTTATTGTTTACCAATGATTTTTGCTGTGGTGGGATAGTGGTTTACTGTTCTTACTCTCCCTGGCCTCTAGGGGTCCTTGCCTGAACACCAGACTACCCACCCGCCAACAGAGCCAGGGGCATGTGTTCTGTGTTAGGCAGATATTTTGCTTTGGTACTTGCACATTTACAGTTACCTCATTTTTTCCATGTTTGTATTGGGGAGGGGGGGTAGGGGTGGGGGAGAAAACAACTAATATATATTATATATAGGAAATGGTTCTTATTAATGTTATAATTTTTCATTCCATTGGAATCATATTGTTTGTAGCATTTAACATAACTAGTTAGTGTATTATATATACATCTGTATACTGTTTGAAATTTTTAAGATTTGTACTTTTTTTAAATGAAAGTTGCTAGTTATGCTTTACCAAGTAGTGCAATCATATTTTTTTTTAATTGTTGTGGCTGATCTGAGAGGGTTGTTCACTAATAAATGTATGATGTATACCAATATCACACGTCTTATTTGACTGAAAGCTATTGAAAGGTCAAACTGCAGTATTTATAATAATGATGACACTAATCCCTCAGTGTACCTAAAATGTCATTCTGGTTAAAATAGTAAAGTCTGAAAACTACCTAAAATATCCCACTCATCAGAGTTACAGTTTCTCTTCATGGTGTTTCCCCACTCAACTCATGGCACAGACAAAAAAAGAAAAGCTGTTTATCTGAAGCACCATGTTAGAACAAGCAAGTCGTACATTCTCAGTAAACCCACGTTTTTAAAACGTTTTTAATTTATAGTTGGAAAATTACATCTTTACATGAGCCCATTTAGATGTTACAGGCAAAACAGGCATCTATGAGTAACCACAGGCACACTATGGGCAGACTTGGACTATACTAGATAAAGCCACATGTAAAAGCTGTGGCCTCAGTTAAATATTGTCTTTTTAAATTTATGAACTTGAGGCAGTCTGCTTTACATAGTAACAAACCTGCATTTGGTCATTTTATGACACACACGAGTCAAAAAAACAAGAGTCAGGTAAATTTGGAGGTTTTAAATATCTAACTTATGTACAGGTCATGGCTCATTTAAAACAGGGTTCCCATATTTCCTTTATGTCCAAATCCAGCAGCCTACTCCCTGAAGTAGTACATTTGCTCTCCACATCTCATGGATTAACAATCACAGCAATACCAAACCAAACTTTGACCAGTTCTGTGCTTGTCAGTCACTGTGGAGGAAGCATGTGTAAACTTAAGGCAAAAAGGGTGTTGAATTAGGACAAATGGAGCAAACATCTTTGACAAGAAGAAGAATAATTAAAAAAAAGCCAAGGCATTCACACCATCATAGAAATCCATAGTTCTCCATTCTGCATCCTGTGTGTATCAGTAGGTATTAATACAACCTGACTTTCTCAATTGCGCAGTTGGCATGAACTAATTTGGGATATGGTTCTGGTTTTGCACAAAGCTATGCTACTGTTTCAGTATATATTTCAGTAGATGATTAATCCTTTGCTGCAACAATTACTGGTGAGGAAGGACAAGAGTTAACTGGTAACTAGTACAGACAGTGGAAAGCAAACTTCTCTCTCCATACGGATACAAAGATGAGTTCAAGGAAGGACTTCAAGAAATATTTATTTGATAAAATTCAAGACTATCCAGGCTACTGGGAACCCTGTAAACACAACCAAACAAGGACTGGATGCAGGGTGGTTTGAATTTTTCCAGGTCAGAATTTTATCTCAATGATCCCTTGTGCATAATGGCCATTTAACAAAATAAGTAAAAAGGAAAAAAATGGGGGGCGGCTGGGCATTGAAGGAAAATGTGTTTTCCACGAAGAGGAGGTACTGTATGTCATCTCTTAATCGTCCGTAAGGTCCTGAACAAAAAGGACTTCGGAGCGGCTGAGTCCTGCCTCTTTCAGTGTTGGTGGATTGGGCTGCTCCTCAGTCGGGAGACAGGGCAAGACTCGGCGAGGGAAGTTTGTAACTATCTGAAACTTCTCTGGGGTTTCTTTCAAAGAGAAAAGGAAGTCGTATATTACCTGTGAAAGAAAAAATGGTCATGGGAATAGCTAATTAGTTGAAGTGATGGGACCATTCAGTGAAGAGAATAGCAGTATCTTAAAAAATGATTTCACATTTCCACATATGGACCAAGTCTGTATTGGATGAACATACAGTACTTATAATTATGGGTGTCAAACCATATGCCATTCACAGCATGCTTTGATAGCGCAAAGTTTTGTTCCAGCCTAAGACTAACATTATTATATGATGTGGTTTTACGCTGCCGTAAAAAGCACGTTTTGACATCCAGTGATAAAAATTTATTTGAGCTTTGACAGAAACTGTTTTCATTGTCAAATCTACTGAAAACCACTGCATAAGATAAATCAAGCAGGGTCAACTGGGTAAACAGAGCCTTGATAACTGTGGTACTCACCGTCAGAGACTGCCCAAAGAGGAATCGTCTCTCCACTCGTGTATCATTGGGCAGCTTAAACACTATTTTGACACTCTCTGGATCATCTGCAGGTGGCTCTGGAGGAAGACACTCCGACTTCCTCTCCTTCTCCTCTTCGAGTGTCTTGAGTCACACAACAAACAGTGACAACATGAATCAGAAAAAGACTATGTATTTAATTTTTTAAAAAACGGTAAGTTACAGTCTCTGTGTGTAAATTGGCATCTACAGCATAAATGGAAAATAAGACTCACTCTTCGTCTCCGCTCCTCGGCAAGAGCACTCTGTCGGACCTTCTCCTCCTCTTGCCTGCGCTGCTCCTGCTCCTCCCTTTTCTTTCGGTCCTTCTCCTGGTCTGCACGGAGGGAGGCCAGATAGGCCTCGTCCTGCTGCTGCCTTAGCACTTGGGTCTGATTCCTCTCCTCCCTGACAACAAAAACAGTCATTACACTGCACACTATTAACCGATTCTGGTACACTAGCAGAGTGTGGCATTAAACAGAGGACTATAAACTTAGGACTGAAAATGAAGTGAATTGCTACAGATAGTCATACTTTTAAAATTCAATCAAAATCACGACAACATGTAACTTCCACTTTTCTTTACATAAATTAGATGAAATGTCTGAAAGGAAAGCCATCCATTGTGAACTTATTGATTTCCCATACCGTTCAAGGCGTTCTGACATCAGATATGTTTGGTTGGCATCCATGATGAAGGTGAGCTGATTGATGAGGTCCTCTTGCTGAATCAGGCCCTCGAGCCTTCCCACCACTGTCATCTTGCGGTCCTTCAGCATTATCATGGCCAGGAATGGATAGGTGTTCTCCCGCAATGCTTGGGAAACTGAAACACACCCAAATATTATACAGTCAAATGTCACTCGTTCCACAGTGCTGCTACTATACATTTTACTACTTTAATTAGAAGGTGAGTTCACCCAAACACACAGACACACCAAACCATATCCACGTTAGCCTTTGTGGTAGCTACTATGCAAACACTTGCTGTTTTTATGTGCCAAAGTTTTAGGTTCTCAAGTGAGACTTCCTTTGCTTTTTTTTGATGATTTTCACAACACAAAAACAAAATAAACCTTTCAAGTTCCTTGTATTAGGGTGGTGATAGAAGTCTCAATGGAGAACTCAAAACCTGGGAACACAATCACCTCTTCACCTATGTACTTTTTTGTGATTAGGTCAAAGAAAAGGAGGGGCACATGGTCATAGTAACAAATGTTACATTAAATCTGATTCACAATAAAAGATGAGTTACATAAAAATAAATTTGCATACCTCTGTAGCCCTCAGGCTTGCTGGTTGAGCATGCCCAAAAGAGCATTCGCGTGTTGAGGAAGGTTATGACCTCTTCTGTACATAATGTGGAGCTATGTAGTAACAGATCAGTAGCACAAAACACAAAATTTAACAGAAAAGATCTTTTTCATGTCTACATGGTTAGAAAACACAAAGGTTATATACAAATACAAATATACTATAAAGTTATGTGCTTTCAAAACATGTAGCAAAAACCAAGCAGACTGCGCCTTGAGTAAAAAAACTCTAGCAACTGTACTTAACAGATAGTAACATAGACATAGGTATAAAAAATAAGTATCATACCGGGCGAACTCATCAGTGTCTTGATGATCATCCCCATGAAGGTACACTAATAGGTAGCGGAGCTCCCGCTTGGCATCATTCAGTGCCTACATGTTTCACGATAAACAAAAACATTACAACATATTGTAGTTTTTTCCCTGTTGAATGACTGAACTTCATTCAGAGCAGAAAAAGATGTGTGTATCAAGCTGGGCATTTGCACTCCATATATCTGAACTTACCTGGCTGTATGTTCCCTGGTAAAATACAGGATGTGCCCGACCATACTTCTCCTCAAAACTATGAATGAAGGACACAACATCTCCGACAGGGTCTGTCACACGACCACGAGGATCTGGCCTGATGAACCGCAGGGCAAACCTGGAAGAAAAATACATTGTGGCGATCGATTACGTTCCTTCTATCCAGCAGCTACAACTTTAGATAAATGTGCTTGAATTACCTGAATATGTCCAGAAGTGTGTAATATGTAAATCTGAATGGTAGCATTATCAGGTAGTAACTCCATCCTAGTAATCCCTGAAATGAAGAACCAATGCAGTTTATTAGGAAAAAAATCCATCTTTTCTATGTTTTGTGCAATAGAAATGCCATTAAAAATGAAGAAATCATTTAGAAGATGAAGAAACCACTTAGACTTACACTCCTTCAAGAACAAAGCTTAAAATTCACCTAATTTTCAGTCACCTAACTCATTATGTCAGAACGGTATCTGAGCGAGACCATCAACAACAAAAATATACATTAAGAAAGTCCAGACAGAATGTGGCTATATGTCAAACATCACCACGTTTTACAAAATATGGTATGAGCACTTTACAGGAATCCTCTATATTCATTTAATATTTTGTGAGGTGAAAATACTCTACAGCTACGCAGCCATATCATCCTAAAGCACAGACATGAAAGCCTGCAGACCTACCCTGGGTTGTGGCCTTGACACGATGTAACTATATACTCTATGGTCTGCTGTATTGACCTGTAATGGTCTGGATGGTGGAGGGTTAAACACACTGGGCACTCCTTCCTGCTCATTAAGTCTGTCTTGTACTGCAGCCTGAAACACAGAGTTAAATCCATCATACGTGAGTCAAGTCCTCCAATAATTTAAAAGAAAACAATGGCAGATGACAGCACAATTAACAGAATCTGTATAGGAATAAAAATGTAAAAGGAGCCATGAAAATCTTACTGTTAACCCTGCGGGACTTTAAAAAGCACTTTACCTCTATGTTCCAATTATGCTGCTCTAATGTTCGACGACATTGGTCCATTGACTCCAACCCGGTTAGGTCCTGTGAGACATGACAAGAAAAGACAGAATTAAGGCCTCAAGTTGCTCAGAAAGGCAGGGAAGTATGTTTGCCCGTGTACAGCCAGGGCTTCCTCCGGTAGCTCACATGCTACTGCTTTGCTGTGTCAAGTTCCTCCTGAACAAAAGTTAGCAAGAATCATACAAAACTAAACTGGCTCGGTTGTCAAAAGGTGTAAGAGTGAAATTATCAGTATAGCTGATTAACTACAATTTAGTTATCCAGCTATCTAACCTCAAAATTAACGTCAACATAAACAGAGAAGAAAATCGTTTACCCCAAGCAGGCTGACGTTAAAAGTTAGCTAGCTCTCCAAAACATCAAGAGATTTTAAGGGGTAGCTTTTCAATTGTGCACTATGAGAGCTACAACAGGCTACAAATTAAAGGGCGAAGAAAGTTGCATCACTGTTATTGTCATAAAACTGAAAATTTCATTTGGCATAGCTAAAAACAGTTGTGTCGTTGAGCAACATCAGTGACAGCTCGCTCATCACTGCTCTGCTAATGTTAACTCAGCAAGTGTTGAGGGGAGCGTCAGTGGAAACCCATCCTTAGCCAAGTTGATGTTAAGTCAAAAGTTACATCAAAAACGCACCACGAATGATGCTGATGAACAAAATTTGACTGAATGTGAGTAAAAACAACCCACACGTTATGCTATGCGAGTCCACCTGAGGCCCTTAAAGTGTGCTAACTTGTTAGCTAGTTTAGCTAATGTTAGCCAGCTTTGCTAACGTTAGCTGTGACTCCAGTTGACGGGTAACGTTAGGGGACTGGGGGTAACGTTACCGAAGTTGACTGTGCAAAAAGCGCTTCAACGCGCACGGTTTCTCCTGTTTACAGTGATTCAGTATCAATGAGAACGTATTAGCATATGAGGTTACAAACGGACACGTGTTAGTGTTGTATTTAGGCTGTCTACCTGAAACTGGAGGAGTTTTTCGGTCTGCGCCTGGGATAATTCTGGCTCCTCTGGCGCCGCCATCTTACCTCGCCAATCATCTAGCAAGGCGTAACAACGTCAACTGCCTTTTCCCGGTGCGGGCCGTGCTGTCACGGCCTCCGCGGGCTATCGCCGCCTAGCTGTACGGAGGTCACCACGTCTGCGCAGTACTAACGGGTTTTATTACTCTATGAGTAGCTGTCACCAGGGACTTAAGGGAATGGTGATGCAGATTAGTGAAGTCTCCAGCGGAGGATACTTGTACATTCTGTGAAAGGTTCATGAGTCACAAGTGTCCATCCCAAGTATATTGCTATATTTGCCGTCTAACTGATGCGCATTGTTGAAATACATAAAATGAGTACAAACTACTTAACGCTTCTATTGAACAGTCAGTAGCCCGAATAGTGCTGAAACAACTACCTGATTGTTAGTCAATCAACTGAAAAATACTCAACTTTTTTTTTTAATTAGTTAATCATTTCACTTAGTTCCAGCTTCTCAGTTGTGAGACTTATTAGTTGCTTTTGTCTTTATGTGACAGTGACCTGAATATCTTTAGGTATTAGTGTTGGTCGTACAACAAGCAATTACATGCCATCACCTTTCTCCAAACCTTTACAGACCAAATGAAAGAGACTGAGAAAATAATCAGCGAATTAACTGATAATGCAGATAATCACTGGTTGTAACCCCACTCAGTAAATATACTTTATCTGTATCAGCTCTGCTTGGTAAATGTCAGCTTCATTCTTTTTTTTTAATTTAACCAGAACACAGAATAACAGAAACAGAAACTTCACAAGTAATTAAATGATCTTCATACCTTTTTAACAGTTCTGGCTTTGCCATCATTACAAATATGGGTTATATTTCTGGAATAAAACATGTAATACAATGTAATGTCAACATGTCCCTTTCTGAAAGACTTTACAGCAAAAATTCCTCGGGGTGAGGCCAACACTTCCTCCACCAAGTCTTTTTCTGTCACTCTCTCATACACACACAAACAAAGCTTACACGTTTTGTACAGCATGAGTGAAAATGCATTTATTTGGCCCTTTGTGGTTTGAGTTCCACAAAAATGAATAGACTGAAAACCCAGGTGATAATGTGAATGTAAAAGCTAAGCTTGTAAAAATATTAAGGTCGGATTGTCAGTATGGTAGTGTATGTTTAACAAAGACAAACCTGACATGATTTCACTCCAGGATCATTTACTTTTCTTATTCTTATACATTTAGCAAAACATAAAGAAGTGAAATCAGGAATTCATCATTTTAACAATATAGCCAAAGGTGGAATTTGTATGTCCTAATTTCAAATGTTGAGCCATCCTATGTCACTTTTTTCCTTCTACCATAATGATGTGATACCCAAACTTAGTCTTGACAGGAGGGTCTGTGTAGACAGGTTTATCCATGGAACTGACAGGAAGGGCAAATGCTGCATCCTGGAAAGGTCCAACCATCGATCCTCGCGTCATCCACCCCAGATCACCCTGTCATCGACATAACAGTCATGAAGAAAAACCCCACAGTATGAACTTAATATGGGTACCACGCCAGAAAAAAAGTGACTGAACATGAGCAACAAACGCTTAACGATGGTGAAAAATAGTCTTAATTTCCATGAAAGTTTCCAAATAGCTGGGAATACACCAGTGTAGGTGTTGCGGTGGGATGGAGGCATAACACACAATTCTGTGAGTTATGGGGAAGCAGAGAAGCATCATTCATCAGTCTGGAATTCATCACCCTTCAGGACTCATTATGAGGTTTAGGCCTGTATATCATACGAAGCATCTCCCATATCTCGCCTGTATTTACCACCACCAGTTAAGACGTATTTGGTTTTGAAAAGCACACTTCAAAGAAGGCAGCGCCTGATTTTTTGGATGCAGCTTTTAACTACGAAATGGAACCCAGCCATGTACTTTTCCTGCTATGAAACAATGACAGGATCAAAACGCCTGCCATAAATGGACCCTACCCAAACCTCAGGTATGTTGGTATCCAAATAAGGCTGATTAATAACAATGGAATAGGATAAATGGTGACCCAGTGACCCAAATTTTCAATTTCTATATTACATTAGTAGAGACAAATGTAAAGGACCTTCAGTGTTAGGGTTTGTAGTTAATACTATGGGATAATTTGAATCAAGCAATAAAAGGGTAGTAATGGACAAAGTAATGGCATTGAACCTGACCAAAACTGTACAACTTATTATGAGAGCATGTTCTTACTCCTTGTCTAGCTTTGTCTTCACTGTATTGTGATGCTACTTCACTGAAACGGACTCCAGCCTTCAGTTTCTCCATTGCCTCCATGCATTTTCCATGTTTTTCACAGAGGATATGCCGAACCTGGGGAACACGGACCATAAAAGCACAGTTAGACTTCCCGGAATAAATAATGGACAGGAAACAATGAATATCATCACTGTAAATGTTAAGCTTAGCAATTATACACTCACTGAGCACTTATTAGGAACACCTGTAAACCTGCTTAATTGTGCAATTATCCAGATGATGCAAATACAGGTCAGGACCTTCAGTTAATTGATGTTCACATCAAACATCATGATGGGGAAACAAAATATGATCTCAGTCACTTTGACTGTGGCATGACTGTTGGTGCCAGACAGGCTGGTTTGAGTATTTCTGAAACTGCTGCAGATATCCTGGGATTTACACACAAAACACTTTAGAGTTTAGTCAGAATGGTCCCAAAAACAAAAAACATCCAGTGAGCAGCAGTTCTGCGGATGGAAACTGCCTTGTTGATGAGAGGGGTCAGAGGGAAATGGCCAGACTGGTTGGAGTTGACAGAAAGCCTACAGTAACTCAGATAACCACTCTTTACAAATGAGATGAACAGAAAAGCATCTCAGAATGCACATCATGGTGAACCTTTAGGCTACATCAGCAGCAGACCACGTCAGCCAAGAACAGAAATCTGAGCCTGCAGTGGGCACAAGCACACCCAAACTGGAAAGTTGAAGACAGAAAAAAAAAACGTAGCCAGGTCCGATGAATCTGGATTTTTGCTGAGGCACGCATGGACCCAACCTGCCTTGCGTCAACACCACAGGCCGCTGGTGGTGGTGTAATGGTGTGGGGAATTTTTTTCTCGGGCACAGTCTGGGGTCCTTCAATCAATCGTGGTTTGAATGCCACAGCCTGAGTATTGTTGCTGACCATGTGCATCCCTTTATGGCCACAGTTTACCATCTTCTAACGGCTACTACCAGGATGATAATGCACCATGCCACGGAGCAAAAGTCGTCTCAAATTGGTTGCATCAACATGACAATGAGTTGAGAGTACTTCAATGACCTACCCAGTCATTGTCACCTCCTTCCAGGAAGCTCATTCAAAGGTCACGTCGTGATTGGGGAAGAGGAAGAGGGCAGTGATCGTTTGGTAAAATTTCCCCCAATGCATCACATTTGACTTTTGCAATGCAGCTGCGGATAAAAATAAGCAACTATTGATATTACCTTCACAGCGGTGCCTCCCTTAGGTGCTTTTTCTTTCTTATCGGCCTCTGAACTTCCCGCAGCAGCTCCTACACAGCACCGAGGTTCGGCACCGTGGGAACACAACAATAACAGCAACATACAATCAAAACAAGCAGTACTTCGCGACCAGGCGAGCTACTCCAACATTACACAGAAACGTGTGTGGCAGTTGTATGCTACAGGCGATTAAATGTGGCTGAAGTACAGCTAAGCTAGAAGTACATAACGGATAACAAACTGTACACTTGTAACGGCCACTGACCTTTACCACCCTTGCCACCTTTACCCTTTGGCGGCATACTCGATTAAAATATACTGAAATTCAGAAAGTACTGAAATAAGGAAGACTAATAGCATGCCCCCATTCTCTGTTGTGATTCACATGCGCAGTAACCTGCGCCGACGACTCTTCTTCTTCAGCCAGTTATTGGCAGACTGCAGCCAGTTAACGGCCATACCGCCACCTAGTGTGATGAACCACGAATGATACAGCCACACCGCAGTTCTTAAAATACCTTATATTTAAATATTTTAAATTTTAAAAGAAGCACAAGTGGACCTTTACTTTTCTCATATGAGGGAAATATAACTTTCCTTTTACTCCTTAGTAATTAGACTGTTTTGAGAAAGAAGGGTTGAAACATGTTCAGATTGTGCAAACTTTAAAACACCTCATTACTGAATACCATGATGACCACTACAGATGCATGGGTTTACGCGTGCTGATTCATTTATTCGTACGGGTTTGGCAATGGTTATCTAAAGAGGGGAAGGGGGGGCCCCCGTGAGACTGCATATGTAAGGGGCCCCGATTTTTTTTCGCTACGCCACTACACATCCCGAGCTTTCCTAAATGTGTAATAGCCTACATATTATACATGCCATAATGAAATCCATAGCAACACAAAGGACATAGTAATGCTAGTAGGAATAAAATGTTGTGTACAATACAATACAAGAAAACATGCCACATTTTCAGAACTAATTCAACCAACCAAAAAACAGTGCAAGAAATACCTACATAAATACACAAGAAAAAAAAAAAAACACCCTGGCACAAAAATGCAAGGCCACAATGACAGACATATAAGAACAGTGGGGTTTTTTTTTATATGTATAGAAAAAAACCTCAGGGAAATCAGTTAAAGAATCTAAGAATAACCACGAAAGGCAGCGTCTTTAAATCATTTACATTTATTTGTAACTTTGAAACAGTTGGGGCTACTCATGAGGACTATCTAGTGACACAACAGTGAAATCCAGCGTCAGCTCTCAGGCCTGTCCCCCTTCCCGATCTCACGGCGTCAGCGCGACACGGTTGCCGTGGCAACCGACGCCCAACACAAGCGGGCCTTTCTCGCGTTGCCGCTCGTTCCAAAAAAACGACCTCGCTCGTCGTCCCCCAGACCGAAGCATGGAGAGGTACGAGCGGGTTCTGTGTTTGGGCCGCGGAGGAGCGGCGGACGTGTTCCTCATGAGGCACGTGGAGCGGGAGAGCCTGCACGCGGTGAAGAGGCTGAAAGCGGAGGACGCGAGGGCAGCAGGCGCACAGAGAGCTGCTCTCCAGGAGGCTGACATCCTCAGGAGGCTGGAGCACCCGCACATAGTGGCATGCAGCGACGCCTTTGTCCACTCTGGTGATGGGTTGATTTACATCGTGATGAGCTATTGTGAGGGCGGGACCTTAGATGACAGAGTGAAAGGGAGGAAGCCGGGGGAGTTTTTCACAGAGGACACCGCGATGGGGTGGTTCGTGCAGGTGACTATGGCTGTAAATTATATACACGCGGCGAAAATACTACACAGGGACATCAAAACCTCAAATGTGCTGCTAACAAAGCGAGGTGTGGTAAAGTTAGGGGACTTTGGGATATCCAGACTAATGAACAACACCGCCGATATGGCCTCCACATGTGTTGGGACACCCAGCTACCTCAGTCCTGAGCTTTGCCAGGATGTCCCATACAGCTCCAAGTCCGATATCTGGGCTCTCGGCTGTCTGCTTTATGAGATCTGCTCTCTCAGACCCCCATTTGCAGCCACAAACCTCCTGAGTCTGTCATACAAGATCACCAGAGGGGAGTACGATCCTTTGCCCGACGTGTACTCGGACCACGTCTCCTCTTCGATAGAAAGGATGCTCTGCCTCGACCCAGAAAACAGGCCCAGCGCTGCCTGCATACTTAGCAGTGCCTATGTGCAGGATCACCTAGAGAACATCACACACACAGAGACTGACTGTGCTCCTGTGACTGAATCTAAAGGGGAGAGCTGTGACATTAGTACAGAAGGAAAAAACACAGACACTGGCACCACACTGGGGCCACACGTTCTCAGTCAGTCCCACTTATGGGAAGAGAAAAAAGACACTATGGAGGGCAGTCTCAGTGACGTGGAGGACGAAGATTGTGATGCTTTGTGTGTTGGAGGACAGAACCACTGTGACTGCCACTATCCCGAGGACTTTGATGAGGATGAAAGCTTGTCCTCTCCAGAAGTTCACAGTGAACGCTCGGGGTCTCCGATGAGCAGCGATTCTGCTGAGCCCATTGGTAAACATTAAGTGCAACATCTTCTTAGAAGTGGTGGGAGAGGTGCTCAGATCCTTTGCTAAAGTTAACGTACCAGTACCACAGTGTAAAAATATGCCATTGACTAAAAGTCCTGCATTCAAAATCCTGCTGAAGTAAAACAACAACAAAAGGTACTTATTTGTATCAAAAGTAAGAAGTACTTGTTCTGCAGAAAAATGGCTCCCATGAGTGTCAATTTATCATATATTACATTATTAGATTATTATTGCTAATACACCAATGCAAAAGTATCATTTCACTATTATAGCTGGTGAAAGTGGAACTAGTTAAAACTACTTTACACACAGTTAGATAGCTTTTAGTCCAGTGGTTCCCAAGCCAGGGTCAGCCCCCTCCAAAGGGTAACGGGATAAACCTGGGAGATGATTAATGTTGTAGGAAAGAATAAAAACAAAGTTCTTAGATGCAAATCTGTATTCATTCTTGGGAATTTCCCCCTACTCTTTCCTTAATTGTGAAATATTGGATAATTTTATTTCTCTGAGCCTGAATGAAACAATGAGAGAAGTTTCAAGGGTTAAGGTTAGCTCAGAGAAGATACGGCTCTTTTGTAAGGGATCACAAGCCCGAAAAAGTTGGGAACCGCTAGTTTAATCTTGAACAAAGTATCGCACTTGAAAAGGGCGTTTTTTAATGTAAAATCCAAATCCGAAAAAAGTCACTTGTAGCTATAGCTGTTAGATGAACGTAGTGCAGTAAAAAGTATAATATTGCTCTCAGGACACTGTAAACAGGTACTTAACAATGACAACCTGAAACATTTATGCCATCAAAACATTTGTGGACTTGTGCTGAAACAATTTGTCAGGAAAATGGATGGACAAATATTTTTTAAATCGATTAAGCATATAAGTAATTTATCAAGCAAAAATGTCAAACATTCACTGGTTTCGACTTCTCAAATGTGAGGATTCCTTGCTTTTCACTCTGTTATATGATCCTACATTTAATATTTAGGACTGTTGGTCGGACAGAACAAGCAATTTGAAGTTCTATTTCTGACTTGTTGGGACTCTGGTCTAACAAGTTTTTATCAAAAACTCCCTCATTTTGTCCTCTTAGTCTGATTTTGATTATACTTCCTACAAAACAAGAAATGATATACATATTAATCAATGCAAATATATAAACTGTACTATACTACAAATCCTTATGCAGGCCACAAGCCATAAGTTGTTTTTTTTCATGTTTCCTCAGTAGCTTATTTTTATTAACCTTTATGACTTTTGATGAGCATTTGGTGAATATGACCCTCTAAATATAGAAGTTGTTTTATGATTAAAACAAAAGCCTTCAATCTTGGTATGAATTTTTCGAATGGAACTCAGTGGCAAATCGCTCAGCAGATTGTTTCTCTCTTACAGTATTTCCAGAGCTTCCTGACATTTCAGAACAAGTTGACTATCCAGATGACTTTGAGGATGACGAGGAGGGGGAGGATTACGAGGATGAAGCAGACTCAGTCCACGCTGCTGCTCCTCAGCGGCCACATGACGATGATGGACTTGAGGAAGAGTTTCAGCTCTGTGATGCTGGAGGACTGAGCATTACACTGAAAGCATTGAAGGAAAAGGGCTAACAACACCTCTACAGCCGCAGTGGACTGCGATGTGAAATAAAGGGACCTTGGGAGTTGGAACCGTAAAATCTTTGTCGAGTGCCCGTTTGTTAAGTGCCTATGTGCATTTGATGTCATGAAGACAAGACAGGCTTTGTACGTTTGAGAAAGGCCTGCTGACACAGTCAGAGCAAAAACTGGAAGCAGGCCATTTGGGAGTCTCCTGTCTTACCATACATGCACTGCGCACCATGAGACACTGTTGGGCCGATAGTGCTTGATGTTTTACTGCTAGATGATGTCCACAAATTAATTAAGTCCTGCTGAGTGTGTGTTGTAAGTGCGGCTGTTCAGTGACATGAATATTCCTGAACGTGGTTTCTGATTTGCATCATATCAAGTGGCGGTAATGATAAATACACCATAAATTACTAGATTATTTTATAAAATAAGAATTTATTTATAAATGTGAAAGTATCTAGAATCACCCACAAGGACTGTTCATAAATTCCATATAAAATATCACATTGTGAATTTCAAAAAGGATGTAAAAGGGCTTCCAGGGGGTCACAATGTTTAATCTGGGGTCAAAACTTTCCTCATATCTATTACATATGCTTCATACTTTATGTACTATATTCTGTCAATTTTCCCTGTCAGTGTTTTTTTGTCCGTAGTTGTACAACATTGGTGTTGCACAGATGAAATGAAATAACTTTTCTTGGTTCATATCTTTGGCTCAAACTGAGATAAAAGCACAAAAATGCATGCAGTTATGCCTTCAAAGGAAGTATGTGGTATAAGCAGTTTGCCACAAAGATGCTTTGATATCACACGATAACAGAACTAAAATGTGATAAGACAAAAACCTTGCGTAAGAAACAGTTTTGGCAGCTGAAATCAGTTGTTGGTTCGGCCTTAGGTGCTGCATTTTTGTGTCTATTTTGTGGATTGTGGATACTTTGGTTTTTTCAATCACTTCACTCAAAGATAAGATGCTATTGAGCCTTGTTTGATGTATTTTATTGTTGCAGGAAACCATGTTGCCCCAACACAAAGTAAGCGGAATGATTAATGTAACCGATTATGATTAAAAAAAAAAAAAAAAGTTAGCATTTGCTACACACATACACACAACTTACATGACCTGAACAACTAATTGCACCATATTTTTGATTGAAATCTATACTTTTCCGTCCGTGAGTTATCCCGGGAGAAACACCACCATCACACTGGCACAACTGGATAATGGCCGGAATACTCGATACATGTATTATTATCGCAGACCGGCGTTTAGTGGATCGTTCTCCTTAACCCTGTTGTTTCTCCCTCTATCTCTCCGAATGTTGGGCCATTCATGTCCAAATAGTTTGTGTGATTAGAGTCTCTGATTATTAAATGACTGGAACAAATAGTTTGCCAGTGGTCATTTGATGACTAGAAAAACTCAATTCAGCAAACTGAGAATATTGAAAAGTTTTTCTTGTTTAGATTTTGCCCTAATCACACTCGCACAATTTCAACCCAGCAGAAACTGACCTGCGGCTACTGGGCAGTTGGGGGTTCAAAGCCTTGCTCAGGGGGCACCTCAGTGGTAGTTACTTTCTCCTCCCAGGTTCAGCCTGCTGGTCTGGGGATCAAACCGGGAACCTCTGAGCCATAAGCCTGATGCTCCTGTTTCTCCCTGCAGTTCAGTGAATACCACAGTCCAATAACGTGGAAATACGAGTGACAAATTTACACAAAAGGCTTTCTCTCACTGTCTATTCTGAAACGCTGAAATAAGGGACCTGGGTTTTTGCCCCTGTTCAAAGGCAAACAGTTGTCCAAACCCGTGGAGGATAGAAAACTCCTCATTAAGTACTTTTACTTCATGCTACTGTACTAACTAGCCGTTGGATAAACTGAACAAACAAGCAAACAAGCTTAAAATAACGCTTTACAATTTGAACATAGCTTTTGTCTCTGTCGGGGGGCAATGATATTAGCATAAGGATACACTCCAATGTGTCCTCATATAGAAATAAACAAACTCATCAACACGTTATTTGTTATCACTTCTGTAATATACCTGAAATTTTAAATCTCTTTTGCTCCTTCTATTTATTAGTAAAGTATTCATCATTTGAAGCTATTATAATTAAAAATAACCTTGTCATGGCATTATCATGAATAAAAAAAGGTTGGCTTTAAAGCTCTTTTGCGGCAATGTCCACGAAAAGTACTTTCACACACACACACACACACACACACACACACACACACACACACACACACACACACACACACACACACACAAACACACACAATCAAACCCTCAAGATTATTGCTTTGCCATTGACAAAGTAATTGACACACCAGACATAAGATGTGAAGTAGATTTTACAGGAATCATGTTTTTCTATTAACTCATTTAAGGTCCTGCACTTTCTGGGTATAGATTTAAAATCTAGTATTGATGGGGACAAGTTAAGCTTTGAATGAGCCAAGCTCGAGGTTAAATGTTTTCTCAACGGAAATGTAAGATTCATGGTTTATCAACACGCAATCTCATGAGCTGACCAAAGTTTTTTCCAAACTCACAGTCAGCAGTCTCGGGTTCACCCACATTACATTTACAAACCATACAATACAGGCCCCACTCTGAGAGATCAAAGACACCAAGACACAACAATCTTTCCATGAGCTAATACTGAGCACACCATTACAAAGAGCTTTTCCTATGAGAATCTCTACTGCAAGCAGAGGTTAACTGGGTGAAGCGTTTCCGCATACATAATCGGCGATCGGTTTGGGGTGGTGATGTCCCCGGTCAGTGTTAACAGGCCCCGTGCAGGTATTTGTGGTCTTTGTCCACAGCCATCACCACGGACGGATTGCTGAACGGGCCCGAGAGGTAGCCCGAGCCTCTGTGCGATAAATGTTGGAGAGTTGAAAGGTTTTGTCAAAACTCCCTGCAGTCATTTTCATTTACTTCTTTTATCTGACTGCCTTTGGAAAACATCTTCACTTTGAAGTCACAACAATGAAACCACTGTGATACCTTCATAAACCGTGTCAGTCTGGAAGTATGCTATGTATGAAAAGGGAGGGGGGGGTTGAGACACCGGTGCCCAGGGGGGCACTGATCATCTCATAGTCTGTTCATGCTGGCTCCAAGCTTTATCAGGTCTCTGGTCAACACTTGTAAGGTCAACACACATACATGTGCATATTTGACATGTGCATAGGAATAAACGGTGGAACTTGATCTTGGATTTGTGATGGCACACCGGTGGCTTTTCTTTTTTTTTTTTTGCCGTTCTGTGACTTTCTGTGCAAAGATTCCCCTGCTGAGCACAAAACGGCGATGTTCCCCTCAATCATCCACAACTTGATACCTGCATACTCATCTGATTATTCATTCACTGATGGTGTTACAGACAAAAACACCCCAGTAACTTCCATGATGACAGCTGCAAAATGTTGTAACCACATCCACACAATAGATGCAATGAGTCATGAACTACAGCTCCACAAAGATATTAAGAGATACTGTGGGTAACCTTTAGGAGAAATGCACTTCGCGGATTCGTAAGTATGTTTTTTAGAAATGGGATTCTGTTGTGATTATATCCTGTGATATTGATCTGCTCACCACAGCACACCTAACCCGAACTCATTTTCAGTAGTGTCAGATTACTCACTTCAAAACGCTTGTTTTAACGTGAGAGAAGCCCATACTTTTGTCAATTCACAGCACTTTGTAAGATTGGAAATACATTGTAATGACTGCACTTTTCCTATGACTCTGTGTGGCTCCCAAAATTGCACAAGGACATTGCAGTCATTTTCATTTGCTTCTTTAATCAGACTCCCTGCGGCGTTTCACTTAGACAAGTCTTTTCAAGTTTCAGTCACACTCATCTAATTTGGTCTACTTCCAAGGAGTGAATAATACATATTTGAAACAATCAGCCATTCCTCAGAGAAAATTTTTTTCTGACCGTCTGGATGCAAATTTTTCCATAACATTGTGATTTAAGAAATGAACATGAGCTATTACAGTTGCTAAAACTGGGTTTTGCCTGTCAATGACAAAATTATTCAGCCAAATACATTTAATTCTCTGTCACAGCCTGATTGATGTCTCTTGTTCATCTAAACAAGATGAGTTTGTTATCAGGGCTCCCAAACATATATCCAGTAATCGGGATGTCATGCAACATTGTGATACCTGTGTGAAAACTGTAACATGGTGGCAACAACAAGAGAAGAAAAATTAAATAGTTATTTATAAATATGGGAGAGTCCAAGAACTTTAACAATAGATGACAGCAAGTAATGTAAATCTGTAAGAGAAATCCTAAAAACAAAACATGTTCACCATCTTATCATCACCATCAGACTGTACAATACGTAAGCAAGGGGGGCAAACCCTGGTTATTTAAAGGAAGGCCAAATGCAGTATATGTGCTATCTGATTGATGCCTGCGCTATATTGTTTCAGGATGTTCATGATGACTCCCATAAAACAACATCAATATCAGTTAACAATTTGCCAAAAGGTGAGTCTTGTATTTGGGATACCAGGTGGACTGTGGGCTCAAGCTAATGATGACTCTCCTGCTCCCCGTACCCAAACATGGCTCACATGTGGGTTTTATCAGTGTTTCCTTCCCAACTTCGCCGCCACAAAGGCATGTGCATGCTTCAACTGAAGTGCTTGTCGGAACAGTGTCTAAAACCCCCCTCCCACCACGCTTTTCTGGTGTCAAATTTGAAGAGGCTGCGACACATTCTCTACCTTTCTGAACCCGACAATTTGACAGGCACACCCACTCCAGCCAGTGTTTGGTCAGGTGTCTGGCGGTGAGAAAGTATTCGGGATTTAAAGTTCTCTCTCAAGCTCTTTTTTTCTTTTTCAGTCTTCACACAATTAGCTACGGCTGACCCGAATACCTCGAAGCTTTGAAGCTTCTACCTTTGCCGTGGTAATCGACGTTCAAATCAGTATTTCAACACTCTCATATGCTATATATACTATATTATCATATATGCATCACCACCAAAAAAAACCCCGAACCCCATGAAATAAGAAACAGTAATCCAACATTGTTCATTATGCGTCAACATTGATTAATATTAGTTATTCTCAGACAAGGACATCCAATCTTAGTGGCAGTTTTGTGAGTCACAGCTCTCATCTCACATTACCGCCGCTGACAGTGGGACAGTGATACGTGAACACGTGACAGGCTTACAAGTCACAACTATGCTAGCCCAGTGTCGAAAAAAGTCAAGCATCTCGAATAACTTCGTAATTTGCGGAGGTGAAAAGTTGACAACTAGGACAGAAACATGGTAAAATCGTTGAATGTCAATCAGAAAAGATTTGTCCGAACTGAACTGGGAGACTCCTCACAAATATGACATGGAATGACAACAAATACGCCGGCCAGTGCGACATTTCAAGCACCATTTTTTTTTTTTTTTTTTTAAAGTTCAGGGAAAAAAATGTACAACATACTGGCACACACACACAAACCAAAATGATGGAGGAGTGAGACTCTGACAACAATGAGCCAGTGCTACTGCCAAAGCTTGTTTGTTTTGCTGCATTTCCAAAACATAAAAGCGGTGCAGATGGATGGCACAAGCTGAGGATGCCCCGCTGCTGCCTTTTTTTCTATTTACATTTCAGCCCACATTCATTGCACAGTCTTACATTCCTCAAATTTTACAGATATAGATTTTGAATACAAATGTATTTTACCCATTCATTTGGTTTCGTATGACATACTCAGTGAAACTATGCTAATATTAGTTGTACTATACATGTCTTCACTTGCCACAGTATGGGGATGGGATCTCCCCATGTCTTCCTTCCCCATTTTGTTACCACCTCTTTTGTAAAGATAAACATGAAATTAAAAATAGCACATTTCGTCAGGGTTTCTTATTGACTAGACATCAGATAGATGACTATTAAAAATAGTTATCTATCCTAATCATTACTTTGAAGTATGACACACAATCATGAAATGCTTTTCCTAACCACAGACAATGAATCGTGAAAATATGAGTGTGTGTGTGTGTGTGGTGGTGGTGGTGGTGGGGTTGTCCATCTCAGTACTTCCTTTTATTGGAAGCCCACGCAACATTTTGATGTTTAGCATGCTTCCTCTGGTCAGACAAACCAGTTCAACTCTCGCAGTGGTGGTCAGGTAGCTTTTGCATTCAGTTTATTGATTACTGTGTGGAGACCATCCCTATGATAGGTACGTGTATAATATTTGCCATGAGAGCTCACAGTATTGACCTAGTCGGATGACCTCCAGCACTAACTGGTGAATGAAAGAGGAAAATTGCACAGCTCGGATCGTCAGTGCTCATCTCTTGACATGTCAGCAGAGAGAGCGCTCACTTTCTATGTTTGAAAACGCAGAAAACAGATCAGATTTGCCAAGGTTGAACGGGAGAGTCTGGTTGACTGATGCTATCACTGATTATTTATAGATAAACACGATCACTTCTGGACCATGTGTAATAAGCCAGGCGGATGCTGTGAAGATCATAATGTTCAGTTTATTAGTATGAGAAGACATAAGTTGTCCATTTGGCGACAAAAATAATTAAAATAATATTGTCCTACAATATAAAACAACAAAGGGTTTTACATTGTGTGTTTGTGGCTGTTGTATTCATTTTAATTTACCAGTTTAATATCTCATAACAGAATGTTGAAGGCGTCTTCTATTTGTGTTTCAGAACACAGCTCCTAAATATTATATATTATATGCTTTCTTTTTGCTTTCTTCTGTCTTGTAGAGAGCACTTAAGGTAACAAACTACTTGTTACTAGCAACCCTATTGTCCGATCAAGATTGTCTTGTTACAAAATGCAATGCAACAAGACTGTTGGCAGTCATTCTTAAAAGAGGTGATGAAAATATTTTTCTCCTCCTGGTGCAAGACAGTCAGCACCGTTTTCTAAACCTTTTGCCATAGAATCTGTTTTAATTTTTGTTTTTAAATAGCCTAATTTGTCCCAACCGGTAATGTAATGTACAATTCGCACATTGCAAAAATGGAATGATCATTTCCAGGTAGGTGTAGAATTCTGACATCAGACTTCCTTTTTCCTCGCTGACTTCTGCCTATAAAAGTATGGGCAGATACCGATCACATCAGTAGTCACACTTAAGAAAACAAAAAGAAGCTGCTAAGCAAGAGAGAGTGAGACAGCGTTACCGTATGATGAAGTGCATATTTGCCCTTGTTGTCCTGCTGCATCTCTACAACAGTACTGCGGTAGATATGAACTTAAACGGGGAGATTATAAATAGACTGGAGAAACTCCAACAACTCCACAATCAAAAAAAAGTCAATATAATATCTGTAAGTATAATGCATTGATATTATCACACTTTATTTCATTTAATGCTCTCGTGTATCTGCTGTGGAACACCTCACTCTCAATGACTGTTAATGTCAGTTAAAGTGGACACCCAGTGCTTGGCGCATTAATGAAATTAATATTCTGTTCCTACAGCCGGAGCTGGTGCACATGCCACATATGCGCGTAAATGAAAATGCGGTAAGTGTTGCCTCTTAACACCACCTGCCCTCTTAGGGACCTCGACCAAGCTTTGTATCTGTGTGATATGTTGAGCTCAGTTCGTGACGGTATGTATGTATTCCCCCGACGCAGTCTTCCTGTGTGGCTTACTTCGCCAAGGAGCTGCAGGCTCTGCTCAAAAATGTGAGTGTGCGTGAAAATGACAATAACCTTCTCGAAGAACTTGAGGGCCTCCTGCAGCATCTGAAACCAAAAACAAAGGTTTGCCAACAAAAATATGAACGTGTGATTTTTCAAAAGACACTGAGTTCTGACTCTACTTTGTGACTGTTGCATCAGCAGTGGGTATCAAGATGAGACATAACCCCAAACCCTCTCTCGCTTTCCCAGATTATCCCCAGATGCCGTATGATACACAACACGAGTGTGTTTTTTAGTGGATACGCTGAATTCCTCAGGAACCTGAACAACTCAAACAGCAGATGAAGATTCTAGCCTGCTTTTTGTTTTCTGCAGCTTCAATTGTTAATGATTAGAGACTTATTTTCAGTTGTTTTCCCATAAGATGAAATGACCGGTCAATGTATTAGATATAGATTTTTAGTATTTATTAGCATTATTTATGTGTATTTATTTCATTATTTATTTATTTATATGCATCTGTTGATTTCCTCAGACTTTTCATACGATGTATTCAGCTTACTGGATGCGACAAAGTATCATTCACAATGTGAAAAACATTATTTGTGTTCAAGAATATTGTGCTGCTGTTTTCAAATAAATCACCTATTTTCAGAACACTGACTGTTTGTAAATCCCTTTGAATTTTTGATCCCACTGAACTGCTTTTATTGGGATGCCAAAAGAAATAAAAAGGTCTAGCAAGTAAGAAATCATTCACTATATAAAGTAGAAATCTACAAATGGTGTACAAAACACATTAAAATAAATCACTGAAGCAGAATTTTCTTTATACATGAGCTAAATTCAGTCTTGAAATCGTCAAAAAATCTTTAGATACTTATAGGCTATAATGCAATGCTGGGTGAAGAGGTGGAGGAGGAAGTGTTGGAGGTAAAGAGGGCAAAATTAGAGGAGGCAGAAAGTTCCCCACCTCGTGTTTGACCCAAACACGAGGTGAAAGTATAAGCGGTTTTACAAGTAAGAGAAATAAAAGAGATAAAAGACAGGCAGATGGAGCAAGAGAGAGCTACAGTCAATCAGCAGCCCTTTTATCCATTCAATCTATCCGTCTATTCTACAGTAAAGGTTGAAACATTGACATGCTCGCACACCAAAACACACATAAACTCACATGAACCTGCACAGCTATGAACTCACACTCACACGTAAACGTGGCAGCACAGAGAGAAGGCGGAGGCTTTCTAACATTTTGGCTCCCAAAACAGCCTGTTCTGCTCTCAGCTGTCTTACTCATAGCACTTGTGTGTTTTGCGGGTGACCGGGTCACATGTCGTCCTGCATTGGACCAAAAACACTCAGGAGTTCTGTTCATGACTTGACCATCTACACGGCAGATCTTGGAGAGTTTAAAGCCCTATCAGCCCAAGCATCCATGAGAGCATGTGGTGATTGACAGATTACGCGAAACACTGTCTGCAGATGAGGTTTGCCTTATCTCTTCTCACACATCTTTTTTAGTCACATTTCACTGCGTGAAAAGAGCGAGTGACTCCGTGACTCATTACATTGGTACAAAGTAAGATCCAGAGGAGTTGACAGTCAGCGTGTTTGGGAAACCTTAGCTCACAGCACATGCAGCAGTAGCCTCTGTGTGGCGCAAGAGCCGTGGAACTGCATGGGCCGTGGGTTAGAGGAGCAGCAGCTGCATCTTTGAACACAGAAAACTAGCAGAGCAGGAGGCAGGTGGAGAGAGAGACGCTCTGAAGTGGGTCCACAGTGCACCGCAGCTCGCCGGTCTATCCCTGGTCCCACCTCTGACCGCTGAACTCTGAACCCTGACTGGCTGCCAGGTCTTTGATGTCCTGGAAGCACGGCAGAACTCAGCGTTTGAGTCACAGAAAAAGACCAGGGAAAGGGAAAGAACACACTGTCTTTCTATGACTGCATGAAGCACAAACGGAATGACTACAATCCTAAATAAAACAGAGGCAGAAAAGGATACTGATATTTGACCAGTTTGCAGGTTTTTGGGCCAAATTTTCAATGATTTCTGGCTGGAAGTGGTGAACAGAGCACTGATACTGAATATGTGACATGTTAAACTTTTGATCACAGGACAGAATCAGTTTGAAGTTAAGGGAAGGGTTTGACGCTTACAGTTAGGATGAGATATGAGATGTTCCACGTCAATTTGCGAGCCCTAAAGGTGGTGGTAGGTAAAGGCGTGGACCAATATGAAAGAGGGCAACTCTCATCAAGGAGTCAGAGTATTTCCCACAATGTCGATTTATTCCTTTAAAGGTTTCCTGTGTAGAATCACTGACCCCTCTCCACAGACTATGACATCCCCATCGGTCACCATCTCCCCGTGAATGTTGGAGTGGTTCAGAAACTGCCCTCAGTGTTCCGCTGAAAACAAGCCCTGTGTCTGGGTGCTCAACACGCCTTCAAAAAACAGTGGTGAACGGTACTGTCATTCACTTTCCTGAACATAGGCATCTACTGTATAATCTGGAGAAGATAAGAGAACAGAGAGAGAGACGGTCAGAAAAAGATGGCAAAAGGAAAATGATTTGGGGTAATAGTACAGTATATTTCCTTCTTATTTTATTCCCTTATTTGCATCACTCCTTGAGTCTAAATGCCCGATAGGGTGGATGTTTGTGGAGGAAAAGGGTAAAAGCCGTTTCTTTTCCTCCTGTCAGAAGTACTTACATCAGCGTAAGGTGACAGCTGGCATGTCACGACTGTTTCCGCATCCCATGATGCTCTGCATGCGAGATACCAGCTCGAACTGAACAAAACAACTAGGGGTATATGCCGACAGATTTCACAAGCGGTGCAGAATTTTTTTTTTTTTTTTTTGGTCGGTCAGAGCAGAGAGAAATGAGGACTGCGGGCTGAAGGTGACATTGGTCTGCACCGGACAACTCCGGCACGGGTGGACGGGGAATGGGAGGTTTTGATCTAATCTCCTGCCTGGGCACAAACCCGTCCCTCATAAACTCTCGGTTCCATTCATTAAAAAACCCTGAACAGAAGTGACCCCCTTCTCAGGAGCCCTGAGTCCCGCCAGCTGTAGCTCCTTCCGCTGACGCACTTGTCCTCCTTCTCCATTAGGTGGCCTCAGTAACACACTGCCCTGCGTGTTTGGCCCTTGCCCCGACGCCGTTTTCTAACCTGCATCTTCATTTCTTTAAACTACACCCCAGCACCAATTGAACTCGGTCAAATTAAGGAGAATCCCCCGCTGATGACAGGCGGGGGGGGGGGGGGTCAACCTCTAATCTCTGCATGCGAGGCCCCCACCACAAGTCCAAGTGTTACCTGTCTGCATCACGCTGTGCATTAGGCAGTCGTAGCCGGGCTGATCGCCGAAGGGGCCACACTCACACGCTTTCCTCCCCCTTCTTCATCTTTTTCTTGAATGGGACGACGTCAGAGCGCCGGTGTGAGACTGAGTCCGCCGGAGCGCACGGTCCCTGGCCGCAGACGCGCACCCGGAGACAGGCGGGAGGACGCAGCGAGCGCGGCGACGGCTGAGTGACATTTCAGCCCTGCTGTGTGTATTATTTATTGGTGCGCAACAGTCCGAGCTGCGGAGCCCGTCGAGGACACACTCGGACTGTTCCTTGGTTCTGTTGTGGTCAGACAGGGAAACTCGAATAGCCCTTTTCGGTGGACTCTGCGCTGCGAAGTTCTTATGGAGGCGCTGGGACATTTATTTTGAAATTTAAAAAAAAAAAAAAAAAAAAATCAGGCTTCAGCTGACCGCGTCCCTGTGACTGAGAGGTGAGTTTGATGATAGAGACTCAAATAGAAAAAAAAAAAAACCCATCTAATGCACGCAAGGAGGTGTGACTCGTGGTCAGAGTCATGCCTTAATAATTACAACGCGCTCGTGGGAAAATCTCGCTCTGACAGTTGCAGCCAATACGGTATTTTAAATCGGATCATAGTCAATACACAATATAAGCGGCTATACAAGTAAAGCCTACATTTAATCGGAACTTACATAAACAAGAAACTACACTAAAAGGGAAATGCTTTAAAAAAAATGTTTCATTTTTATAACAACTATTTATACAGATATATCCAGTCTTGCCAAATCCATTTCTTAAATCCACAGGGCTGCTGGCGACTCTGGCCAGCAGACAGAGGATCCCTGAAATTATAGCTGTTTGGGACCTGCCACCGGGGCGGACAGAAGAGCCCCGTTGGTTCCACCGAGGAATTAAGTTACCGCCAACTCCTCGGTGCCGCGGCGCAAATGATGTGGAATCCGATTGACAAAGCAAGGGGCCACATCTCCAACCCAGAGAGGGTTTGCCTCCGACATCTGCTCAGTCGCCGGGTATCAGAGGGAACAGTGATGGAGATTTTTCGCCTGGCAGCAGCGCGGGGGGCCTCCCGGACTCTAATCCTGTGGATATAATGTAGCACGACTCTGCAGTATGACCTAAACGAGCCTTCGCGAACCCACACACATGTTCAGGGATGGATCTCAAGAACTTCACAACTGTCGTCGACAGTGGGTTCTTGGATGACGCAGCATCGAGCCGTGTCCTGACCGGCTGCTTCCTCTCGCTGCTCATCCTCACCACCTTGCTGGGAAACACGCTCGTGTGCGCGGCCGTCACCAAATTTCGACACCTTCGCTCCAAGGTGACCAACTTTTTTGTGATCTCCCTGGCCGTGTCAGACCTCTTGGTTGCCATCTTGGTGATGCCGTGGAAGGCGGCGACAGAGATCGCTGGGTTCTGGCCGTTTGGCTCCTTTTGTGACACCTGGGTGGCTTTTGACATTATGTGCTCTACAGCGTCCATTTTGAACCTTTGCGTGATTAGCCTGGACCGGTACTGGGCCATCTCCAGCCCCTTTCGCTATGAGAGGAAGATGACACCCAGAGTGGCCTTTGTGATGATCAGCGTAGCCTGGACACTGTCTGTCCTCATTTCCTTCATCCCAGTGCAGCTCAACTGGCACAAGGCCCAAACGAAATCTTACGCCCCTCTCACCGGCTCAGGTTTAAATGCTACATCTTACCACGGCCTGGAGAACTGTGACTCGAGCCTGAACAGGACCTACGCCATCTCGACGTCTCTGATAAGCTTTTACATCCCTGTGGCCATCATGGTGGCCACCTACACCCAGATCTATCGCATTGCCCACAGACAAATCAGGAGGATCTCTGCCCTGGAGAGAGCGGCCGAAAGTGCCAAAAACAGACACGACAGCATGGGCGGAGGGTCCAGCATCGCAGAGTCCGAGAGCTCTTTCAAAATGACATTTAAGAGGGAGACCAAGGTGCTGAAGACGCTGTCAGTCATCATGGGGGTGTTTGTGTGCTGCTGGCTCCCATTCTTCATCCTCAACTGCATGGTGCCCTTCTGCGAGCAGTCGAGCAGCGGGGAGGCTTTCCCCTGCATCAGCCCCACCACGTTTGACGTGTTTGTGTGGTTCGGCTGGGCTAATTCCTCCCTCAACCCCATCATCTATGCCTTCAATGCAGATTTCCGCAAGGCCTTCTCCATCCTGCTGGGCTGCCACAGACTGTATCCAGGAGGCCACAACATAGAGACGGTCAGTCTAAACAAGAAATGACTCATGACTCTCTCACAGCACTGACTCATCCTTGATTCTAAGAGTCCAAGCGTCCCTGTTGAGGCCAGTCTGATCGACTTCAAACAAGGACGCTGCTCTCTGTGCTACCTCCTAATTTGACTGAAGGATACGGTGGCCCTATATGTACCCGTGTTTGCATGAGGCGAGTGGCCCGCCTATGTGCAGTCTGTCAGCGTGAGCTTGCCATGTTCTCCGTGGTCCCTATACTGTCGTCAGACGGAAGAAGCTCCTGAAAGAGGAGAGGGGTTTTTGGGGATTGAGGTTAAGACTCTCTGCTGTTGTGCCAGGGAGCTGGGAGCGCAGCGGTGGTGACACGCCTCTGGGATAGATAATCCCATGACTGGGCAGCACATTCCCTAATGCTGTCGGACACTGCTCTCTCCAATATCATCACACACACGTACACAAACACAAACACTGTCAAAACATGCCCCTCTAAATACAGTGTAGTTGCAGCACTCAGCATGCACACTACAACAAATTACGCAACAACACACAGAAATACTGTTACTCATTATGTTAACATCCTGGGCTCTGCAAGGATCCCTGCAGTAAAGCATCAAACCAGATCATGTTTCTACATAGATGAACGTGTAGGTAAAGTCTGTCCACAGGCAAATTAATATTACAGCTAGAATGAAAAGGTTTGATTTTACATTTGGCTTTATCCGTTAATGTTTTAAAAACAGCGCTCTGAGTAGTGAACACTAATGAAAGTATGATCTTAATGTCTTTTGGAAGTAAAGGTATACGCACACGGAAAATGCAGCTAGCCTAACTGCAGGCTATGTCTCTTTGGTGTTATGGTTTCAGAATTGTTATTTATATCTCATTGAAATCTCATATCCTTATAACTTTAAACCAAATTTACTCAACAGACACCTCATAGATTTTTTTTTTTTCGCTGCTTGAAAGTGTTTTATGGATGAGTGTCTCCTGTTACTTTGTGTGTCCTGTAGTTTTCATAAACAACAGCTGACGACCTCTTTTACAGAAAAGGCAAAGACCTAAACAGAAGTTTTGCTTGACTCATGGTGTCTTTGACTGATCTGCTTGTTTTGGGGCTGAAACAGAATTGTAATTGATTGAACTATGTTTGAGTAAATCCGTTTTAATTAGTTCTTTACTGTGAATTATTAAAGGACAATGTAGGTTTATAACAACCTGGGTCTTATTTTTATAGGTCTGTCTGTCGTTGCTTTTGGTTATTATAGCACTATACTCCCCAAAGTAATTACTGAGGAAACAATGAAATCAGCCAGACCATCGGGCAAGTTGTAAACCAGCCCACAGTTTAGGCAGATTACTGAAGCCATTTTATTTGGAAGCAAAATTGAGAGTGGGCACAAATAAAATGTCACTGATAATCCTTGATCGCACAAGAGCAAAAGAAAGAAATTGAACTAGCAAGTAAATAGTTTGAATTGATTAAAAAACACATAACCTTACGTTATGTTCATTCGATGCCTAATTCGAGTGACAGGATAATGGTGCTGTATTGCAGTCGTGTTTAACACGGTCAGGAAAAAGCCTTACCTTCACCTGTGATTTTCCGAATCCAAAATGCTTCCTCACATTAGCGTTTGCTAGTATTCTACATTTTGCATTTGGAAAAAGAACAAAAATAATCTAGTTTACTGAAGGCAACAGGACATGCAACGGATTGGATGGACAGTGCATTTAATGTTATGCTTACACACTGTGAATTTTTTTCTTCAAACAAGTCATTTGGATGGTAGTTTGAATTTCAAATAAAAATTGACAGCCCTAGTGCACATAACTAAGGTATTTACGGTACTTCAAAATGTTTTGGGTGTACACTTTTTTGCTGGTACACCTTTCTTTAAGCCTTTGTACAGAGCCAGGCTAGCCGTTTCCCCATGCTTCCAACCTTAATACTAAGCTATGCCCACCATCTCCTTGAGAGTGGTATCAATCTTCTAACCTAACTCCCGGCAAGATGATCAGATTTCGTCCAAAACCATGAAAATAAGACCCAGGAATGATCCTATAAAGAGATGCATTGCATGGTGGAATATCAAGAACAGGATGCATTGCCATCATCATCATCATCAACGGTTACCTCTGATTTGGTGTACTGTATTTATTTTTTTTTACATGCTAACTTACTTTATCAGGTAGCTACAGTGAGCATTCATGAAACAAACAAAAGCTGTAGGTGTGCGTACTTGGCTATAAACAATCTCTTTAGAGTATGCAGTTGTTTTAGAGGTGTGGCCATTGCATACGTGTTGTTATGTTACATTCATAACGGTATAACCCATCAGAAGAAACAGTGCAGTGTCTGCTTCAGTCATGTGGAAATATCTCAGTGCACAGCTTAATAAAAGTGTATTTGTCCATTTTCATGAAATCCCCGGTGTGGTGTATGTGTGATTGGCTTTGCAGCTTTGACCTCCACACAACGTACTTCCTGCAGCACATTTCACACCAGAATCTAAAGGGTAAAAACCTAATGGGACCAGCTGTGTCTCACATCCAAAATTTCACTCTCTCACATATCTCTGGTGTTCGTGTCTGTGTTCAGTCTGGTGATTCATTACCATCATGAGCAGAGTGAGAGGACCTATCTGGAGTCGTGAGTAGCCTGGTGTAATAAAGTAGAGCAACCACTGTGACACCTCTTTTGCCCCACTGTTGTCTTTGTTTCCGTCAATCACTCAATTAAAGTTGTTTTTTTTCACCCTCAAAGGATTGGCTCGACACTAGAAACAAAACCTAGCAGCTAAACATGAAATTTGGGTCATAGCTGAAACAAGGAGACAGAGGTGACTGTAAATGTCAGTTTTCAGCATTTTTTTCCCCAAACTTTTTGTATATTAAGAATGCACCTGTAACGAGAACTTCCACACCAGCATCTATTCAGATGCTCGAATGGGGAGAGAGACGGAGATCGGAGCAGTTGAAGGGTGAAGGGAGAGCAGAGCAGTGACAAGGACTTGTGATGGATTTTGTTTTGTGGGATCCAGTTAAAAAAATCCCCTCCCAGATCTGCTTGTTGTTTCTTAAATGAAAAATGAAAGACCAAGGTTTTATTTATTAAAGCTAATGAATATCACTGTAGATGTGTCTGGTCTTCCACAGCCATAAAAATCTGAATTTGATTCATTTTAGTGTAAAATGGTTGCTTTGTCTTGTCAGATGAAAATTTTAAAGTGATTACAGTCATGAACGACTTCCATTAAACAGCAAGTCTCAAAAGATCGAGAGGATGGATCTTTAAGTCAAATTAACTTCATGCTCATTAGAAGTATGAAAAACTGTAAATACTGTGAAGATAACTCTTTCTCTCTCGCGCACAAACACACACACACACACACACCCAGACTAGTCCTTTAAAGCCCACTTTCTCTGGGCCCCGGACTGTCCTTGCCTCTGTGAAACCTCCTCAAGCGTGCCACGGAAAGGGAACAGCAATTAATTTGACTGACATCATTCAGAGTGATGGCTGAGGTGGCGACAAGACAGGGTGTGTGTGCATGTGTGGGTGAATGTGTGTGTGTGTGTGTGTGTGTGTGTGTGTGTGTGTGTGTGTGTGTGTGTGTGTGTGTGTGTGTGTGTGTGTGTGTGTGTGTGTGTGTGTGTGTGTGTGTGTGTGTGGTGCAGTGCAACTATCACCTGCTCCAGCGCCCAACCCAGAGTCCCTGCAATGTCAGCCACACTCTGTAAACACAGAGAAATTGTTTCCTTTCCTTATCTTTTTTCTTCCTGGTGGAGCTTGTGAGATTCTCAAAGTGATACTGTCTTTTTAGATTGGCACATCCAAGAAGTGATATTAGATGTGGCAACTTCAGATGATGCTAATGACTGGCCCTGAGGAAGTGATTTGCTGAGACAGGGAGAGAGAAAGAAAGGGGCAAGGAGAGAGAGTCTTATGTAAGTATCAAGCAGTGGCGACTTAAAAAAGAGGCTCAAAGGATGCTCTGTAAATATCACATAGACCACAATTATCACCAAAGTCACACTGCTGTCACATCTATAATGAAGTGCCCTCTGTGGTAACATGCTGATTGCTTATAGACAGGCACACCTGGCCATGTGGAAGTGGATTGTAATTGTAGTTAGTGATTCCCTTGTCACCCTCTCTCTTCAGGCAGGATCTTGGGGAATTAAAATGCAATTAAACAGTTTGAAATAATCTGTATTACTCTCCATTAAATATGCATTATCCACCACTGGCAGCGCTATCATAATTGCACTGGAGCCTAATGTATTTTTAATACCTCACACGACACAAAGATAAGCATAAATCAGAGTGAGAGTGTTGGTGACTCCAAAGTGCGTCAACACAGTTACATGCTGACAGACGTGAATGCACTTTGCAAGCTGAAAAATGCTGTCGCTCTGTTTTTCCGCGCCTGGTCTTCTTGGAGGGATAAACAGATGCTCTGTATTCCTTTTCAACTGACAGAGAAGGGAGCGATCAACAAGACAAGCACACGAGTGAAATTTGTTCATTTCAGGGCCGAAGGAGACTATCTTTGTAGACCATGGAATAAATTCAAAAAGTATGTAGACACATATCTGATTTCACCAAGAGGCCATTTCATCCAGAGCTTCAAAAATAGATACATAAGCCTGTGTCGGAGACCGCCCTGCACATCTTTTGACCTTTAGTGCCCATCCTTTGCGGCAAGCCCCTTCATTCTTCCTCCTCGTTTACTCTTGCTCTTCTTTCCTCTTTATTATCCCATTCCTCCACTCTCTTCCTCCGCCCTCGCTCTGTTTACTGTTTGTGCTGCCGGCCGCTGGCAGTGCCGCGTCGCCATTCGTCATTCCAACTGGCTCCAGTGGAGCTTCCCTCATTTACTCAGGTTTTTCCTTTAATTTGGCAGCTATCTGTGAGTGGCCGGAAGTGAAGGGGAGTGAGAGCGAGAAATGACACTGTTGCACACAGAGGTAGAGAAGCAGCAACAGGCTTCCTTTTGAGAAGAACACAGCAACTGTTAAGTAGAAAATCCCCTTTAATCCACTTATCTAACTACCACTTTCACATTTCACTGCACTCTCTCTTTTATATTCAAAAGCCACTCCCCCGTCATCTGTTTTTGGGTCTGGTTATATCTTTGGCTTTTTGATTCTCCTCACAAACCTCAGAGTGCCCATATTCTTGCGTAAACCATCTGAACTAAATATCAGAGAATATAACCACTTTACATTGTCATACTGTGTCATGGAGTGACCTCTTCTGGAGATGAGCCAAAAATGGAGATGAGTTGACCTGGGTCTTTGCTAAATTTGGCCCAATCCAATCCTCCAGAGAAATAAAGACAGACTTGATGTATTGGCTGCGTAATTTCTCATATCACCCTCATCAGATCGTATCACCCCATCAGTCAGGCAGAGATGACAACATCACTGCGGCACGTTAAATGAGTACTACACCAAGTCATTGAATGCAAATCAAATTATACAATGAATAATAATTTGGGTGCAAATGAGGCTGTCTGATGAATACTGTTTTCAACAGGGGTGATGTCCATGCTCCGCAGCTTAGCTGGAGAGAGGTGCTGTCTGGCAGAGACGGGTCTGAGTGGAGATCATGCTGTTAATGATGCCAATGTTAATGCTCACGCTGGTAGGATGCCCCATGGGTGAATTGTGAAGATGCTAATGCTAATCCGCTAGCTTGTGGGGGAGCGCAGATGCGTCTCCTCTCTTTAAGGGCACGACATCGGCAGCAGGAACTGACAGAGACAGAGCGGCAGAGCGATTACTGACACTTTGCGGGGAAACTGTGGGCTGGGCTGAAGACAGGTGATGGCGGCTGTCCGTCTGGCCTCACTGTGACCGTGAGAGGACAGGAGTTGATGATCAGGTGTGCCCGACCACTTTAATGCAAAACTCAGATTCTTCAATTTTCAACACATTTTAAAGGGCCAGTCGAAGGCTGGTGCACAGGGAAACACTGCACATTATTACAGAAATAGCCCTCACTGTAGCTAGTAATTGTAATGTGTTGCACAGTTTCAGTTCTCATGCGAACACGCACATCGGGTGTTGAATCGTGTCATTTCATTAAAATGTGTTAAATTCTAACTTCTTTCACTAGCTGAAGTTACTGTTATCTCAGAAAGCCCCACCTCAATTTTCGATTCAAACGTCTGGAGACAATCTCACCGAAAAACAACGAAACCCTGGGGCAGCTGAGTTGAAATTGTCTGGTTTTGAACTCTGGTTAGTTTTAGTTTGAAAAAAAAGATCTCACTTACAAAACTGTATTGGTTTGAAGTTATAATGACATCCCACTGTATCTCTGCCCTTTTCTAACTACTATTACATTTCTCCAGACCGGAGCTGTTGCCAAATTACACACTACATACTAATACTACACTCGTTTTGTTTGTGTGTAGTGACAAAATCCAAAGGGGCAAAGGGTTTCTCGTCACGAGAAGTACTACACGTTGTGTAATGTATTCTGACGTGATGTCAATGGAAGATGCTATTGAACTGCATGATGGGAAAGGTGAGAGCCAAAGTATTTGGGGGGGGGGGGTTAAAGTCAGGATATCTCAATCTCTGCTTCAGTCTTCACCATTCTTTATTTAATCTGTCTCTTGTGGGTTCCCCAACTATATGGAAATGCAATACTTAATCCAAGGGTAACTCAAAAAGGGGCAGTGTGCTCTATCAGTATGTGCTGGACTTTATGAGAGTAATATTATGTGAATCATTTCAAACCTCGATTTTTGTATTTGTCATACATTTTTTTGATAGATGGTTAAAAAAATAAAATATGCTGTAATTAATTATGGTAAATATAAAATACAGTACACCACTGGTTAGAATGCATCTGGCAGGAATAGAAGAACAGAGAGGGCAGGGAGAGTAAACACTAACTACAACCATTGCCGGCAACTCCCGGGAGAATATAAAAGCCAGGCATATTTTTTAGGTTCTGCTATGTGCATCCAAAAAGGGGATTAACAGACCGGGAGGATAGTACAGAAGACCACTCAGCAACAGACATCCCACTTGAGCAAAGACACAGTGACAAGCTGAACAAACATCCCCAACAGAGAGAGAGAAAGAGCAGGAAGGAGGAGAGGGGAGGGAGATAAGGACGGTGGGGTGGAAAGACTGCTTGAGAGCTTAGGAAGAAGCTGGGCGAAGACAGTGACAAGGTGTACGATAAGAAAATAGCTCTAAAGCAGTTGTTGTCCACTTTCTCCTTGAGAGAATGAATGTGAATCTTAGAAAAGACACAGAAACGTTTATTTTTTGTTCCTTAGTGTTAAATTGGGTGATTTAAGTTAAGTATTTAGAGGCTGTGTTTGGGAAGACTACAACCCCTGCAATGATCTTTTCTAACACTGTCGTGTCCAAGTAAGTATGGGAAAAGTATGAGAGATAGCTAGAGGGGAGAGATCATGTTACAATTCTGCTTTTCTTTAGCTTTAACTGGAGGATCAGCCAGACTTAAAACTGAAATGTGAATAAAGATAACATCAATAATTAAGTCTGTGAATCTATGGCTTAACAGTGTTATTATTCAATTCGTGACTCAGCAGTTTTAATTAGATTACAGAGTAATTTTTTACCAATCGAGTTTGAAATTTTTGATTGTAATACATTTTCTTTTGGATAAATGTACAGTAGTGAAATCAACAAAAGGTGAAAAAAGTAATACTTAGAAACAGGTTGGGTAGATTGACAGTGTGCTTCTGGCAGTTTTACAAACACTACGCAGCATATTAACAGAGTTGACCGGTTCTGTGAGAAGCCAAAAACTTTGGACTTCAGAGGTTCAGCAAAACATCAAAACCAAATCTCCAGGTCGCTTATCTTGTCTGCCATTTGAAGTTTTCAATGCGCTGAACAAGAGGTTCTTATTTTTTATAACAACAGAATAGTACGGACAGTGCTGTGGCATTTGCGTTGGTTTTTCAATTCCATAGGAGGGAAGCAGACAACAGACACAATTTGGTCTATTTTAGGAAGGGACTCGTCAAACAGGAGCACAGCAGGAGCATCTTTTACCCTCTGGAAAGTTCAGATGGGACCACACGAGCACGAGCAGACGCAAACGTGCTCTCACACACACACACACACACACACACACACACACACACATATGGGACACAGCTGTGTGGCTGTGGGAACAAGGATTTTGGATCCGTCATTTGGTCGTTGTCCAAAAAACCAAAAAAACATTTTACCACTTCTGTTTTTGCCACATAACTGTTTAATTGAGCGTCCCACTCCAACCATCTGAAAAATCAAGCCTTTTCATATTTGATGATATCATTGAGGGATAAAGTCAGACAAGACAGGATGGCTGACAGCTTCTCTGTGGCCTCTACCTGACAGGCTGATTTCATTACAGTTAAAAACTGTTGAATATCCAACAGACCAGGAGAAGAGCTCATGCAGCTGTCTGTTCTCTACGCTTTCATATAGCAGCTACATGACAGGAAATAAAGCAGTGAACTGGAAAAAATTCTTACAATTCACCAGCTGACCAAATGCTGTTGTAACCCATGTAACCTACTGTAAGCCACTTTAGGGCTTACTGTGACTGTAACAATGCAATATGACTCCCATAGGACAAATCTCTTTTCCCTGCTGTTCCTCCACACAGAGGTAAAAGGTCAGGGTCGGCTGCAGAACAGCCTCCCTGCGGCTGGTAGGGATTCAGCATGTTGTTCAAGGACACGACAGCGGGGTGGATGCTCGGGAGCTTAACCCAGGTCTTCCTAATCATTACACAAACCTGCTGCCATATTACCGCTGTGTGACAGCTCTAGCGCATGAAGAGAAGGACTTTCTATGAAGAGTCTACAATCATGACGCTAACATGCTCACAGTGACGATGTTAACGTGCTGATGTTTAGCAGGTTTAACGTATACCATGTTTAGCACCTTAGTTTAGCGTGTTAGCATGCCAACATTTGCTAATTAGTACAAAAAACAAAGTACAGATGAGGCTGCTGGGAATGTCACGAGTTTTAAGTGAGTCATAATCAAAAGTATTTGGCAGATTAAACTGTTGACCTGATGGTGACGCAAGATGAAAAGTTAAGGGTTCAACAAAGTCTTAACAATTCATCCCATGGGACACAATGATTGTCTGCACGAAATTTCATGGCAATCCATTTGTTAGATATATTTCAGTGTGATACGAAGTGGTGGACCGACTGACCGACCGTCGTTATGCCATCCATAAAGCAATGCAACTAGCATGGCTAAATAACAGGCACTACATAAGTAAATTGACTGCATTCACGTAGAGCTTTTATCCAAAATGCATTAGAATTTTGCCTCTTGTTCAATGATTCGCACACACTCAAACCGATGGCAGCAAGGTACCATGCAAGATGCTGATATGGAGCAATGGGGGGTTCAGTGTCATGCCCATTTCAACATGTGCACTCTATCTCATGAGCCAAGTAATACGAGAACGGATACACAGTCCAGGAACTCTGAAGGTCAGTAAAAACATTTGTGCCGAAGTATTTAATGCAGTAGTAGAGATATTTTGCAAGATTAGTGAAAACCCTGAATTGGCTCTAGATTAAAAGTCAGGGGATCACCAAAGTCAGCAAGATTCATCCTCTGGGGACAATGAATGTCTTTGCCAAATTTCATGTGAATCCATCCATAGTTGTTGAGATACATCCGGTAACTGGTTTTAATGTTGTGGCTGATCGATGTATATTTAAAGGGTTTACATCAACCCTGGGGAGAGAGAGAGTGCAGGAGAGGAAGTGGACATGGACGGTTTTTCTGAGGGCTATGTTAATCTTCTTTAATTGTCCCATCTGGAAGTCTGCTCCCCTGCTTAGCCCACCTTCTGTTTATCAGTAATTCAATATGTGACCAGACAGGGGGTCAAGCCTGCTTGCTGAATTATATGCCATACAAGAGGCGTGTTTACAAATATTAAATCTGGTAAATGTATACATGTTTAATGAGAATGGAGAATAAAATTAAGCACAAACAGCTCACAGGCCTTTTTTTATGCTTTCCTTGGGGTCAGAATTACTTCTTCAAGCTGAATTTTGCTATCTTCAAGTAAAACTACAACATCACAGACAAAGCTGGAAGCCAAACTTTAGCTCTTTTTAAAAAAAAAAAAGAAGAAGATACATTGCAAACATGGGAAAACAGTTGCTCTTTCCCATAGTTACCATAACTCTGATTTCAGGGTTCAGAAAATCTGAGGCATATAATCTCAATCGCGTGTGTCCGCGTCTTTGTATTTCTCAATATCAGCGTGCATATCTCATGTCATCGAGTGTCTTCTTAAGTTACCAGAGAGTGTTGGAAGGCTAGGTCTGCTTCAGTACAATAGAGGCCATGGGGAAGATTGATGACTCATAGGATCTCAGGAGACGGAGCGGACACACAGCTCTGTGAGGAGACACGGACAACGGTGAAGGCTACAGATGGCACCGCTCTGAAAAGGCTCGGACAGAGGGTATAAACCTCCCACGGGGCAATGTATGGATGTCAAGGCAAGACTCTAATTCAGTTGACATTGGTGTGTCCTATCTGGGAGAGTCACTTCAGAACAACATAAAAAAGATCTCATCTTAAAATGATGGTACTTTGCAGGCATACTAATCTGGAGAAAAGAGGACAGTATGAACTGAATGTAGAGTCCTATAAACAGTAACTAACATGTAACTTCATGCTGTTCTTTAGTCTCAGAGGTCAACAGGAATGTTGAGCCCAGATGTTCTTCTCAGGCCTTCAAAAGATAATCAGGGCTCCACAGGAGTAGACACTCATTCAATCACTTCAGCGCACACAACTCTGGGCCCGTGCTTTGTAGGGGGAGACAACAGTTTTCCTACAATAACACACTTGGAAATAAAAAAATAAAAGAAAGAAAAATCCACAGGGCTTGAGAGTTGGGGAAAGAGACGGAAAAACAAAACGGGGTTAGAATGAAAGAGAGTGAAAAAAATGATGTGTTTTCAAGGCCTTAAAGATTAGAAAAAATATAAAAAAGGATAATATCCTGAAGTGTGTTGTTCTCATTTTTGTGATGACTTCTTCCCCTTGTTGCCATGAGTGTCCCAGATCTGCAATAAAACAGACATAACCCCAGAGGAAGCTTTCTGTCTTATAACCTCAAAGCCAAAGCTTTTAGGTGCGTCTTTATGTTTAAATAGGTCGTGTTGTTTGATTGAAGAAAATGTCTCCTGAAAACCAGTTGAAAAAACTAAACAAAGGAAAGAAACTGCTAGAGGTTGGATTACTCTCAGCATAGAGGATGAGGAAGGCCCCTCTGTGTGTCTGTGTATGTCTGTGTGTGTGTGTGTGTGTGTGTGTGTGTGTGTGTGTGTGTGTGTGTGTGTGTGTGTGTGTGTGTGTGTGTGTGTGTGTGTGTGTGTCTGTGTGTCTGTGTGTGTGTGTGTGTGAGCATGCGTATTTCAGTTAAGATCAAGTTCTCCCAGTGAGGAGTCTGTCAACTCTTTACTACAGCTAAGCCTGGCTCCAAAGTTTGAATTAACAGCAAAGTGGTGAAGGCTGACTGTGTGTCTAATTGCATTATGCTTGTTAATTCCAAGTCCGAAGGAAATTGAGACAGTCAGAAAAGTAGAGGAAAACTACGGCGTTCAGAGATGCAGAACTTGAAAATCCACAGCAACAATGGAGGATAGAGCAGGGATTGTTCAGGGAAACACACCTGCTCCACAGCTTTGAAGCCAAGATGAAAGCATGTCCTCTAATTACAGCACCTCAAACAACACAAATGTCAATGCTTTACTCCTCTGCCCTGCGAGGTGTGCGGAGTAAAAAAGAAAAGTACACTCTCATTCTCACACAGCCCCAAACCTCTTTTGTTTCTCATATCTCACATTACTTGTAAGAGGCGATCCTCAAATTTTGTGTGTTTTTCTGCAGTGCGATGAAGCGCGCACTGTATCTCAACTTTGCTCCTGCATGCAGTTAGATGGCGAAATGTTCCTCTGAATCTTAGTTTTGCCTAACAGGCTGGGACAGGAGAGGAGAGGGGCAGTGAGAAATCCCAAACTGGCTCCCCTTTTCCTCTAACACAATGGCTCTGGCCGCTGTGTTTCGTTTTCAGTGCATTTTTAACAGTTAAACGGATTCATAAATCATGTGCAGTCATGTTCAGTGAAAAATGCCAGTCTGATAGAAGTAATAGGATGGCTGCTAATTATGAATATTGTGATTATCTGTATTTATCACGTTGCATTTTTCACAATAAAAGAGAGGAGGGAAGAGCTACTTATTCTCAATCAGGTTCAATCTTATTCTCAATCTGAGCAGAATCGATGCAACACTGCTTTGCAATGATGCATGTATAAGGACCCAAATGCCTCTGTCCTCGCAGCACAGAACTCTAGAAATCTCCAATCCCCAAACTCGTGCCATTTACCACTGCCACAACGGAACAACGCATAACGGTGTCATCTTTTATTCACCAGTGCCCTCATGATGAATTAAACAGACATTATCTAAGAGCCTGTAAGTTGCAAGTTAACATGTAAATCTCTATCTAGGATGATATGCCGCTACCTGGAGCGTACTGAAATGTCTTTTAAATGCCAAGAATAAGTCTATTAATATGAGAGTAGTAATGACTGTATGGCCTGGTTGAACTCGGCGAACGGCAACAGTTGGGCAGCTGCTACACCTTGTGGATTTATGACAGAACTGCAAGACGTTAAGGTTAGGAACGAGGCTTATGTACTGATATGCTGATGATATCTCTTTAAAGTCTATTCAATGATTTGAAAACGTAGGATTTCTTAGTTAGATAGAGACAGACCAGGAAGAATCAAGTTCGCACAACATGATGGTGAAAATCAACGCAAAACTCAGCCTATCAAAGGATAGGTTCACATTTTTTCACTACTCATGCCCATATGTAGGTTAATAGAGTTATTAGTTGTTACTCTTGTCCTTACTGTTCCTTACTAAGAAATGGGGGCAAAATCCATAGTCTTCGTTCTATGCAAAAATGTATTCTACGGTTCAGAAAAGGTTACAAGCCATTTCAGTAAAAGATTTCCTCTTCAAGTTAGGGGAGCAAGAAAACACAGTCCAAACGCAAAGAGGGAATCTGGTGGTAAAAAGGACTTTAACTTTGGAAGATACACACTTGATTCGTCTAATTCAGACGGCTGAAGTCTCATATTATCATTAGCTGAACTTCAGACAAGCACTTTTGCACAGAACAGGGACTGTGGATCTTGTCTGAGGAGGAATGATTACTGCGAAAAACTGCAAAAACTGTTTTAATCTACATATGGGCATGTGAGCGTGGTATTAAAACAGACTTGGAACAAATGTAAACCTATCCTTTACGCCTCTGTGAGCTCATCTGCAGCCTTTGCTCTCTTGGCTGAGGATATTATAAAGCTTGCATGATTAGAACCCTCTTTCACTATTCTGCCTGAGAAGCACAGATTAGCTCAGTTAGTATTTAAGTGACTTCTCACAGCACATTCACATAAAAATGATGTCATTCTTTGTAAACTTGCAGGTCTACTTTGTGTGATTATTTATATTGATGGATTTGATAATTGTAAGACTCAGCCTCTCTTTATTTATCAGAAGTCAGCCGCTCCACTTTTGGCTGTGATCATTTCCTCCGATAAGGTTTCACAATGAAAACATCTGAAAGTGGAGGCTGAAACTATTGGGCAATCAAAGCTATTAAAGACCACACTATCAGCTTAATGCTGGGTTTAATTTCAAAATGGAGGGGAGCAAATGGACTGTGAAATATGTGCTAATGGTAACAAGCTTTCTCTAAGATTACAGAGAGAGACAGGGAGAGAGGAAGAGAGAGAGAGAGACCATATAATGCCCTGTGCTGTTATCACCGAGTCTACACATATAATTTCACAGTGTTGTGGAGTCAATTCAGAGACAAGGACAATTTAACCACTGACTGCAAAGGGACAGCCTGGTATAATGCTGTGTTACAAAGTTCAAAGAGAGAGACTAAGTTCACTGAAAGTATACAGTTTAAAAATACAGGTCACATAACACAAATAAATCTCTACCTCTGTGTTGTCAAAGACCAATATGAAAACATGTTTGCAATTATGACGATGTGGGATGTGCTATTTGCATAAAACATTCATTTTTGCAAACATAAATTAACATCTTTAGAGGAAATTTGGCTGGATAAATACTCATTAGAAAAGTGCAACACCTCTTCACTTGGGCCACCCTGTTGAACATCCACCCACACTGTACATAACGTGGAGCCTAACTTATCCTCCTTAGTACATGTGAGGTGCATGCAGAATTATACCTTGTTTTCAAACTCCTGTGTAAAGCTCTAAAGCAGATTAGGGAGCTAAATAGTTCAGTGGTTCCACTAATATGTTTTGGTTCATCATGCACAGCTTCCTTACTTCGACGCCTCCTTGATTAATGAATACAGGAAACGCAACCAACTTCAACGCCCAGAGGAGACTTGGTGCTCGAGCTGCAAAGTATATCAATAGTTTTCCTCCAAGCAAATGATGTTTTATTGTTTTTCTTAGGACAAAGTTGCCTTGGAACATTTATGCTCAGTTTGAGAGCCATATAACAGAGCAACTCCATGTTAAGCATTTAATAGATTGCTACAGGCCCAAAGATTTACTGTTGTAGTGTGGTCAACTAATCAGCTTACATCATGTAAAATACAAATGGTTTTTTTTTTATAAATTAGTATTGCTCAACTAAAATCCTAAACTCAAAAAATGTCAGGTTTAGTATTCTCTCTTAACTAATAAATCCAGATAGCAGGAGGGGCAGCAAAATTGATGTTCAAAGTTGGAACTAAACCATTTATGATCAAGAGTTAGAAATCCAGCATGCTGTATTGGTCTTTTTCACAGAAAACGAACAAGAGTAATCATTCAAATGAATGTCACTCTGTCGGGGCTTACTGGAACACACGAGTAGAACGGAGCCATCGATAGTGTTATTCGTAACATCTGTGCTTTTTCTACTATGGCAAGTCAAAATATCTGTTGTGAAAAGGGCCCATTGCAGACGACAAGACCATGGGAAAAGACGGTTTATGTTGAGAGTAGCTTCATTTCCAGTGGGGATCCATAACACTACATGTCAACAAAAATCACTCTGGTTGAGTTCAGCGTGCAGTGAGAGGGAGGAAAACATCATCAACCCCTACTTGAGGACTGCAGAAACAAGAGATCTCAAATATTCATGTTCGCCGTACATATTTGGTAAAGAGGTTTCCCGAGCACATTAATGTTATAATTTCTAACCGCCCTGAGCATTTGTGGAAAAAACATACCAAACAGAATGGGGTGACAACCATAGAGAGCCTCTTGGTGGATGAGGAGGACAAAAGACGAGGCAGCTGGATGTGAGAAGCAGATGGACCACCAGACTGAGAGAGCTGCAAAAGGACTGAGAGCTAAAACGCCCAGATTGTGTATCACGAGACAAATGCATTCGAGCAAGGCTGGCAACTCACCACTCACCAAGTAACTGAGATCAACCTCTATGTGTGTACGCCACAAACAAGCAAAGAGAACAAAATAGAGGGTTCGCTAAAATGTTTAATTTAATGTCAAACACATGGAATAATAACTTTTAAAAATGTAGATATCCATCATGAAATATATGAATCTTAGGGCTATCATAAATAAATATGTGTCACTTGTGAATACTTAGGGCTTCATGCATGCACTTCACCTGGTCAAAATCGCATTCTCTTCAACTTTAGCCTCTTATGTTTCTCAAAGGAGGATAATATAATCCCTGCATATTCAAAGCTAACAAGTGAAAAATAATCATCCAGGAAATACAAAAGAGTAGAAAAGACAAACCAAAAGGCTACGATATATGCGGTCTGTTATTCAGGGCAATAATCAGATACATTTAGCCTCAGTGACCTCTGCTGACTCAGGATTTACAAACATCAAAGAAGGACTGTCGGCTGCTTTATCCTTGTCCCTCCATGGAGTCTTTTTCAAAAAGTAAAGAGAACATTTAAAAATTCTGCTTGATCTAGAAACCTCAAGTCAAGTCAAGTCTCTCATAAGGTGCATGATTTCATGATAAGCTCTCCTTATTCCTCTTTCCCTTTCCCCCATCCAGATCCACAGCACTTTGTCTGCATACTGCTGCTTCCTCTCAGGAGAGGTGGAACAGGCTGTAGCCGACCTGTGAGGCGTACATGGCCAGATGTGCAGCAGGAAGAATGGGGCTGCGGCTGTATGAGGAGCCCAGTCCGTAGAGTGCTGCTGAACCAGCCTGCAGGTTAACACTGAGGGGGAAACTTAAGGACGAGAAGCCTGGGTGCAATACCGTCTTGGGTCCAACGCCAGCTGCTATTTTGAGTTTCTCCACCTCGGCCTCCTGAAGCCTCTTGGCCTTAGCTCGTCGGTTTTGGAACCAGATCTTGACCTGGGTCTCAGACAGCGACAGGGAGGAGGAGAACTCGGCCCGCTCGGCGATGGACAGGTACTGCTTCTGGCGAAACTTTCTCTCCAGGGCCAGGAGCTGCGCGGTGGTGAAGGGAGTGCGGGGCTTGCGGTTGGTTTTGTGCTTCCTCAAGGAACAGACTGCTGGACCAAGCTGCCCTGGAGGACGCAGGAGAGCCATGAGTTGGGTGTACATTTAAATTGTAATACACTATTCGACTGGTTTGATATCTAAACAACTGGATACGGGTCGAAAAGAATGGTTGATTATTCAGTTAATCGAATGACAAAAAAATGTACCGACAACAATTTTGGTAATTGATGAATTTATCAAGGGGGAAACGCTGAACCTTCCCCGTTTTCTGCTTCTGAAAATGTTTCGTTTGCTGCCCCCCCCCCATTTTATATCCATGTAAACTGACCCTTGGGTCTTGGACGGTTAACTGACGGACTAAATGATTAATCAGTCAATTATAAAAATCATCTTATTAAGATAGAGATGAGTTTATTATCGAAAAATGTCGTCATGGCAAAAAGATGACAGAAAAAAAGTATTTAAAACATTGATTTCATTAACCAGCTTTTCTTAAAATATGTTCTTGTTCTGCCTGTCATATGCGTCTTCCTTTACTTGACTGAGAAACTGACTGAACCCGTATATTGATGCATACATTTATTTAAGGTTTGCCTGACTCGTTCAATTCATCATCTCCGAGCGTAGAGCCGGCTGCGAACCGAGATTTCTTTGCTACCCCATTGTCATATCTAAAAAGGTGTTAGACCGGATCCTTCCTTGGCCGATATAAGGCCCCAAAGACGCAAGACGCCTTCGGAAACCATTATCCGAGAGCGAGTAATTCAAGACGAACCCCGGAACACTTACGGGGAGGTGTGGGCGTCTGAATGGGCCCGGATATCCAAGGCGCGCTGTCCCCTGGGCCCGATGGTTCGGATTTGATGGACACTAACTGTTGGGGAAACTCATCCGGCCTGCTCGCCGGATCGTCTTCCAGAGCGTCACTCCCCTTTTCGCCGTCCCTCGCACTCGGCGGCCTCCTGTCCGACATGAGCGCCTCCACGCTGAAGGGCAGGCAGGACATCTGCGCCGTGCGCGTCCTCGGCCGCGGTGGCTGCACATCCTCGTCTGCAGAAAACTCCTCTCTCCAGTCTCCAGGGGAGGACATGCTCGCTTCTTTGGGATCGACACCTAATTCCGACCCCGAAAACACATAACTGTCTGTCACCGAGTGCAAACGTACACCGTCCGCACGGCGAGAAAGTTGGAGCTGGAGAAAAAAAACTTTGGGAGGCACTCGGGACTTTCAGGCAATGATGCGTCCCGATCCCGGGGTTGGAGGAGGACTTGTGATTGGACGGCGGGTTTTGGGGCGCTCGGGACGGGATTCCTGTGGTGCCACACCCCCAACTAGACAGCAGGTCAGCTACACATCAGCCTCATTTAGCAGTAATTACACAGGGAGAAGACTGTTTCTTGAAAATAGCTCCCCAGGCAAGTAAGTAATCACAATTACTAACAGCAACAGGCTTTATTTTATTCATTCTGCAGAATGCAAACCCTGTGTTTGACACTGAAAGCACTGGAAAACAGTTTGGATGTTTTGTATTAACGCACAGGAATTCCGGATGGGACTGAGGCCTGGCATATTGTGGGGGGGTGGGACCTACTAATATTTGCAAGTCGATCCCCTGCCTGCTAAACTCTTTCCCATCCCGCAATTAGGCTGGAGGACTGACCCCGGCCGTGTCTCGGCGCATCAGCGGCAGCAGGATGAGAGGCATCAGTGTGCCATCTGAAGAGCTGTATTTCCACTTAACAAAAGCTGACAGAGCTCCAGATTCAAGCCCGGACACGCCGGACCTGACACACCAATTGTGGGAGCGGTGACAATGGTAATCAATAAGCATCATGGTGCTTTTAAATTTCAGACATAACTGTACAGCAAAGCACACACTTAAATGTGAGAGTCAGTTGGGAGATGGATTAAGGTTTTGGGCAGGCCTTAAAATGACTGTCATTACATTGTTATTATTAACACCTTGTAATTAGGTCTGTGGAATCCGGTTCTTTTATGCAGGATTTAACGGTAATGACGGAAAATTGCTACCTTCCTGAGGTGTGTGGCGCCCGCTGCGATTAGTCCCAGTCTCTGCTCTGTCGGTGGAGACAGAGGCGTCTCGTGCCTATTTGAAGCTCGTACCTGTAGGGCTCTAGAGTATTAGGAAACATCGTGAGAAGTGGAACAGCAGCTCTGCCCTTCCTAAACACTGCCTCTAACCACTCACTGATGGGAATCATCACTGAAGGTAATGCGACGTCCTGAACATCTGCAGCAAAGTGCGCGGACGTTAAAACTGGCACAAAAAGATGCACAGTGGAAGGTTTCATGTCCTTCTGAGTGAGGTTTAGTGTTCGTTCAGGCAAGGAGAGACATGCACAGCTGCCGATGCAAAATGAATGTGCTTATTTCATGCTGTGTCCTATAGTCTGCTCCCAGTTTGCTTCTATACGCTCCTGTGTGTTTCCTTGTCTTTGTGTCTCTCTCATATACAGATGCCCACACACACAAAGGCCACCTGTGAAGTGACTGGAGCGTGCTGTCCAGAGCTCTGTGATCAGCCCTCAGAGACTGTGTACTCTCTGTAATCAACAGGATTACAGTGACATCAGGGACTCGACTCCCCAGCACCTCAACATCATTAGTCTCCATATGAACCAAAGTGCTCACACACCATGAGCTCACTTTCATGTAAAAACACTTGCAAATCAATTAAGGGGCCTCTCTGTGGTTTAACTGGGCTCTGTACAGATAGGCTTACGGAGTGCACAGAGACATGGGTGTGAGTGTGAGAGTGTGTACGTGTTTGAAATTTAAACCAAAGTGAAGGGTTAATGAAATCAAGACTTATTGGCAAAATTCAGCCACGAGCTGATAACAACAACATTTCTGTAGGATCCAATTAGCTGGAAAATCTAGGAAGTTGTAGGTGGATAATTGTGGTGGTAATGTTGGAAAAACAATGAAACTAAATAATTATATTTTTTTTTAAATCACATTTTATCAAAATATCAATGGTACACATTGCCTTTTAAATTTGGATTTAAGATCATATCAACATGTTGCATAAATTGTTCTTGAACATAATCTTTTTAAACTTTTATAACTACTTACGTATATATTGTTTAGTAAGTAGCAAAAATGCACTGACTTCTTATTCCAAAGTATCATTGCATTTATCATTCAATACTGGAACGGGATATGAGAAAATACTACAGAAAAACTAAAATATTCTGAAAAATATTGCTTTGCTTGAATGAATGAATATAATTCAAACTTGGTCTCAGCAGTAGTAGTTTTACCTGCAGGAGTTTGAAGTAGCAGCATCAAGGTACATTTGGGGAAGTAGCAGCAGGTGTTTTTTGTTTTCACTGTTTATTAGAGTATCATCCATAGAATGAGTATTGACATGTTTGAGCATTAGCTTGTCAAGTTAGTTGCAAATAACCAGAGGTATCCTAATTTTTGGCTGGACCGCAACAGTGGGGCCAGCCTTATAAACTCGAATGTCTGTGAGTGACTGACTGAGTGATAAAGTTACACCATTGGTCGTTGCTCTTTCAAAATGAATTGGCGGAGACAGTTTCTAATGCATCATCAGGGGGCTTTTACAGGCGTTGTTGCCAATCTAGCGCCTTTGTCGCTAGATTTAACAATTTTTCACACCCCCTTAGCAACTTTTCACCACAAAAGAAGCTGGTGACAAATCTAATCTGAGTTTTTGGACAAACCTTAGCTACTGTCTGTTGAAGAGAGTCGCCAGTGTTGCCCCACTGGCACGAGGTCCGGCTTTCCCTCTGCAGGTACACCTCTCTATGCGTCTCATTATATTGACCCTTTGCTAAGCCCTGCCCCTTTGTCGTTAGCCACTGCTAGTCCATCAGCCTGTCGCCGGCCACACTGTCACTAACTGCACTACCTAAAGAAATATTATCTAATTTTTTGGAAAAACAAAAAGCAATTTCAGACATAAAAGTCCACAGTATGTCTTTGAGTGATACTGTATATCCAGGAATCAAGGATGTCACACTGACATGTTAAAAGTTAAAGATAGAATTTAAAGCCTACAGATCACAATGTAAAAGTTACAAAAATCCACAACAATTGCATGAGAGTGTACCAGAGCCGTATAGTGTCAGACAGTGGTTGGAGCTGGCCAGTGCTACGCTATGATTGGCCAGTCTGCGTTCGAGGGGTGGGATTGAGCGAAGGGTCAAGTGATCGCACGGCAGCTGACACAAACGTGAATGAGCTCCTAACGTTTTCTCTGATTGATCATTGTACAAGTAAATATAGCAGAAATCATGGCACATCCGTTGTCTTTAACTTATGTTTATGGTGATTTTGTCAGACAACCTCCTGGTTATAAAACCAGGATTTTAGCAGTCTAGAGCAGCAGCTTGGAAAAGGCTTGGAAGTGACTGCTGGTTAACATGTGGTCTTAATGGGCTGCATTTCAGTCAGTATTTCATGCTTGTTCTGTTGTCTGACAATAGAAACAGAAAAACATGTAAACAAGAGCAGCTTTATTGGGAATTTGGCTGTATTAAAATACTATGTATGTGAGCACAGACAGAGACAAGAGAGAAACAAATATATAAAGGGTGGTCCAGACATATACTAGGTTTTGACCTAGTCTTTTTAAATAATTTGAGGGCAATTCAACAGTGCATAAGAAGCCCTCTGTAATCTGCCACCAGTTGGATCTGTCTTTGTAGTCCTTCCTCCAGTAACAAGGACCGATTAGCAACCAATCCATGCTGTCAACTGGTCTCAGCGCTTAGAGAGTTCCTACTGGGTCTGTCTCCCATTGTTAGGGGAAGATGCACTGGGGAAGTTACTGACAGAGCTGCTGCAATACGACCATCCAACCAAAGTTTACAAAGTCAGTGTCTCTGTCTGGGGGAGCAGCAGCGGACCAGAGGGATAACGTCCTCAGCTCATATTGATCGCCCCAAAAACCATTTAGCACTGCTCTCTCTTCCTCCTCGCTTGGTGTCTTGCATAGGGAATGGTCATATTACATTATATTAATTTATATTTGTTTATATTTTAAAAAGTGAGGTTTGCGTCTACTTTAGCCCTGGGGTTGTCTCCTAGACATGCAGCATCATGTTGAAAACTGAGTGAAACACACTGCTACACACAACAGCCTACGGACTTTATCACTGTAGCCATCACAGGCCAATCAAGACCAAATCAATATTTCATCTGGAGACAGTTAAAATAAACTACCCATAAAAAAAAAAAAACAGAACGACAGAACCACGGACAACCTCAAGATAACCGATGTTTAATGTAGTTGTAAGTATAGGGTAGGTTGGATTACAGTGAAAAGTAAAACGGGCTCTTAAGATGTTTTTCTCAAATCCAAGGAGAGGAGTTTATTTGGGGTGCATTTCGGCTTGCATGCCTTCGGATGCGTCCTGTGTTATAAAGCTGACACCCACCACTCCCAAAACTGTTTATTTACTGAAGCACAGTGGTTAGAGTGTACTGCAGTCTTGCTCTACATATTAACGTGTATGACCATACCTCTCTACTTTGCAATAACACATCTCCAACATCATAACAGTCAAAAGACCAGAAAAAAACAATCAAATCAGCCTCAAGATTGAATTTATTAGCCTTTCGTAAATATCGTTTCTTCTGCACTTTCCATGAAGATGAAAATGGAGCTACAGGGCTTTAGCTCTACACAATGGAACGGAAGTAACAAAAGTATGCACAAGTACCCTAATTATGCCATAATTTTTTAGTTTTGAAGTAATTCAAAGTATAATGAATGCAGAAGACATTACGTCTTTTGACTTTTGAGGACAAAGGGGGAAACCAGCTTCAATCTGAATGGGTAACTACATACTGGGATGCTGGAGGTGGTCAGATTATTATTGCTACTTCAGTCTCTTCGGTCAATGCAATCATTATTTCATGGTTAGTTGATGGATCTTTCAGCAGCTTCATTCTGTTTCCACACACTGTTGTTTGCAGCAAGTCCCTTAATTATATTTAAAAAGCCAAAACAAATTAGACTAAACCCCTGACTGATGAAAAGACTGGAGCTACATTAAATCCCAAACTCACCACAACAAATCACGGATGTGTTATTTTGCAATGTGCATGTGATACAGTATCGCTCTGGTAGATAGTCCTGTATAGCCCGATAGTCTGGTAGCAAGTTAAACGTTTTAACTTTGACTCACATTTACTGTAAAAAGCAAACCACAAAAAATGCTAAGTTATGTGATTTCACAAACTCATTATCAAAATTTCTTCCTGAAACTGAGCCTTGGCTTCAAGAGGTCACATTTATGTATCAACAATCGTGAAAAATTAGTCATCACCATCAGCAGCGGGTGAGAGTGACACCTTCCGCACAGCCTTGCGGGCTCCTCCAGGCAGAGTGATTACACTGTAGTGTAGCTACAACCAGGTGATGCACAGGTAAAACATCACCTTGACAAACTATCCTGCCATTATTTTTCATGGCCTCTGAAGGGGATTTTACAAATGACGGATCAATCCAAAAATAAGTATAATTATCAGTATAGAGGAATCTTTGTTTTACCCTGGTAAGAAAAGTGTTATTTGTGTTCTATTGGCTGCTAAGAATATAGTGCCATTTTCATAATTTACAACTTGTCATCAATCGTCATACAACAGACATAGTCAGTTTGAGACACAGGGAAAGCAAAAAACAAGTCTGGGCCATTCTGAAGAGAAAACTGTTGCACATTGATATATCATTGTGATATATATATATATATATAGCTTGGTTTGCATTTTCAAGTCTGTAGGATAGTGTAGTTGGTGAATATATCTTGTGTTTTTCTGCAGATGGCACCAGCACTAAAAAAGACACATTGGTCTAACACTTAGCAATAGTTTGCTCTTGGCTTGCAAAGGGATCTTTGATTTTACAAGGATAAAAGCAAGTAAAGTGTTAAATGCTGTCAAATCAGATACTTTTAAAATATTATGTGGTTGCCTCTCTTCACTACTAACATCAGAATAGGGAAAACATAAACAAGTTACAAGATTTTCTTATGTTGAACATTTAATAAGAATGTTTTTTATTTAAGGCGTCTCCATTGGCCAAGTTGGCCTAACTGCTCAGGGGATTTTGAATGATTTGATTTCAATATTTTTAGCCATGCGGCTATGGATGACAATTTTCCGGCCCTGTCAGTCGGTCAACCACTTTGGTCCAGACTGAAATACGGAAAAACTACTTGATGGATTGGCATGATATTTTGTGCAGGCGTTCATAGTTCCCAGAGTATGAATCCTAATGGCTTTGGTGATCCCCTGACTTGTCATCTAGCATTGCCATAAGGTTCACATTTGTGGTCATTACTGAGTTCTCACCAGCTTTTGGAGGAATTAAAATTAAATTTAGAACGCATATTCCTGTCCCCCTCGGGATAAATTGTAATAACTTTGGTGACCCCTTATCTTTTCATCTAGTACGACCACCAGGACAAAATTTCAATTTGTCCAATACTTTTATGACCAAATACCTGCAAAACTAATGACATTCCCATCAGCCTCAGCTGTACTTTTGTACTACTTAGAAAATTCTAACATGTTGACATGCTAAATTAAGATATTGAAAATGGTAAAAAGTACACCTGCTAAACATTAACATGTTAGCCCTATCATTAAGCGCATGTTAGCATTCTGATATTACAGTCTTATTATTGACTGATGTTAGCATTTAGCTCAACATACCACTGTGCCAATGTACAGCCTTACAGAGCCACTAGCGTGGCTGTAGACTGTTAGTCTTGTTATATTAACAATGAATCAAATGACTGTGTAATGTAAAAGTAGTAACTCATACTGGCAAACCCACCAGGAATTGTCATGGTACTTTGTAGTTGCCCTCAGCTATCCAGGGCATTGTAGTGTCTTTTAACTCATTGCTTTGGTTTTACAGCCTCCAGCTTTACTGTTTATGTTCGCTGTTATCGCTCTCAGAGTTGTTTCCAGGCCACAACAGACAACTGTTTTCACAAAAAATGTTCTGATAAACCCACTGTACACTACCACTCCAGCACCAAACAACAGACAGACAAAGTTATCAACTAGCTGGTGAACATAGCGAGCATTTAGCAGCAGATACTTCCCTCAGGAGTTGGTAGAGACCAAAACAGAGCTTAAATGCAAGTAATGATTGGACTTCCATAACAACTTCATAAGGTGATAATATGTCAATGTTGTGTTAATAGCTTGTTGCACTGCTCCCTAGTGGCCAATAAATGCAGGGTAAGTTCATTGTTACCGGCCACAACAGCATGTGTATGTGTATGTGTGTGTGTGTGTGAGATCATGGCAAATCGTGGTCCTGGAGACACCTATTGTAGTGGAAACTACCAAAGAGGTGGTTGTGAGTATTTTGGCAGGTGTTTTTATGTCTGTCTGTTTGTGGACAGATTTAGTCACAACAATAGGGTCACAACTGTGTGAGATAAAGTCACGAAGCTTTACAGGCGTGTTGTTGAGATCAAAATGAAGGCTGAGTTCAAAGATGAGCTTGGTCTGAGCCATAAGTACTGAGTACTCATGTAATAATATAGTAATAACTACTGAGTACTCATGGGTCTGAACCCCAACATGTTGATGGGCGTCGTGGCTGCTGTGATCCCATTGCAAGATGGTCTCTAGTTTAGATGAAAATAATTTAACTTGTTTATTCACTAGATAAAAATGTACACATGTACAAACATACACATCTATAATCAAAGAAAGGTAAATCCAGGTTTTATACCATTTATAGTGTGTTCTGTGTATTTTGTTCTGTGATCAAACTGCAGGTGGAGATTCTGGAACTTCTGTTTGTGTCGAAGACAATGTGACTGTGAGCTAAATGAAAAAGGTCAACCAAAATGACACAGCACTTTAAATTTTGCTGAGCGTGGGACTGAGTAAAAGAGATGGAACGTTATCGCTTCCTTACCTGCTAGAACAACACAGCTCTAAAATCTGCTGACGTTACAAAGTCCTGTTTCACACATTGAGCCATATCAGTCAGGAAGTGGTACAGTATGTGTTAAAACACAACGAATCATGAGAATCACAAGCACCTCCACACTGCTGTCTAAGGATGTCAAAATTTGAATAAACTCAAAATGCAATCTAACCTCAGAAAGGTGCTTAGAGTGCAAACAGAGGCTTTGCATTTTATAGTTGCAACAACAAAGGGCGACTTCATGTAAACATGAATTCACAGATAGGCCCAAACAATACTTAATACACAACATATTTTATTGCTTTACATTACGCTTTACAACTCAGTGTCTTTTATTTATCTCTCTAACGCATCTCCTGTTTCTGCTGACTAAATTATTTTCTGAGCCGCTCCTGAACAACAAAAACCAGTTCGTTTCAAACTGCACAACATCTTGGGGCCTCTGTCCATGTAAACAATGCAGCAAACCACCAGTCATCATGCTCAGCAGTCTGGAGGTACAGCTGCCACAGCCTGACAGTCTCCTTGCAGACCGCAGCTCTGATTAAAAGGCCTGTTTTTATACGTAATCACCACCCCAACAGTCATTTAACCTTGACGCTGTAAAAACACTTGCAATAAACCGCCTGTTTACTAGGTCAAAACAACCAGATCTATTTGCTGCAGACTAAATCAGCCTCCAAACTTATGAATTCCTTTCTGAAACAGTGTTAAAGCATCTTTAATTTTCTGTGTTCACTTAAGCTGAATGTAGCATGATATAACATTAGTACAACAATACTCAGCACAACCAAATTGCTTGTAGTTGTATTATAGAGGGAACAGATAATGTCAAAAGTCAGATTTTAAACAATATGTTATTCAAATCAGCTGTGAAGTTTTTGCTGCAGGAACTTTTAGAAAGCAAGAGTGTTACACGTCATTAAGCTTTTTTAAAGATAGGCTGCAGTTACAGATGAATCAAGTTTGATTACATGTATTATATGTTGTGGTGGTTTAAGGTCGTGAGAAAGTTAATCGCATTAGTGACCACAGGTATACCAGGAAAACAGTCCACTACCTAAATGTAGCAATATATCTGATAATAATCCTATGAAAATTCAAAAGCTACAACAAATGTATTTTTAAATTGTTAAAATACTTGCAGCTGTAGAAAATATGGGTGGTACACTATCTAACAACATGAAGTGCTCTATATTATAGCACATACTGTACTTCCAGAGGCAACACTTGTATGAACTTTAGTGAGAACTCTGATAAGGCTGCCATGGTGTGTTCAGGGCAGAAAAGGGTAAAACAACTGGCCTCTAAACACAGAGGCAATGAGGCTCATCAATCTAAACATTAAGAAACTGCAGAACAATTTAAAGTAAATTGTCCATGGGTTAACAACAATTATTTTACAGTTAAAACTAGAATGGCACTCAGTAGAGCGCATACCTCCGCCAAGGCCAAATATTGACCAAAATGTTGAAAAATGCTAAGGTTAAGGAAAGTGATATAAAATTCCTGGATCTGCCCCTTTAACTGGATCCGCACCAAAATTGAATGAGTTCTTCCCTGACCCATGCCCCATGCCTCCACAAGTTTGGTGCAAATCGGTTCAGTACTTTTTGCGTAATCCTGCTGACAAATAAACCAACAAACCAACAAACAGACAGGAGTGAAAACATAACCTCCTTGGTGGAGGTAGTAATCACAGCCATATGCTGCTCTCAAGTTGATTTACTAATATAAATTCTAATAAAAGGAGAAATCTTGAAACCTTTGGTGGCAGATTCATCACTGAAACATTTGGTGGGTCAATGCCATTACTTTATATTATTCACCACTTTTTTTTATGAATGAAAAATGCAACTAATGAACAATGACAACAAAACCAGCTGAATTTATTTTGCTATGAAAACGTTATATTAATAAATAAAACATTTAAATCCACCCAAATAACAGATCCTGCTTGTCACCCTCAAAAACATAAACAGTATTCTCTTTTGTAACTTGTTCGGTAACTGCAGCTCATAAATTAGCAGCTTTTGTAACTATATAAGATGTCAAATTGTCTTAGCTTTTGAGACAAACTGCACTCAACTTCTTAATCTTAGGGAACAATTCTTCAATTCATAGAGGGACAACACAGGCCACTATCTGAAATGTAAAACACACAAGTAACAAATGTAAATTTTACATTTTCATTGAAAAAAAATATAATCCCACCATACATCTTTAATACAACAGACATTTATTCATTTCCTGATGTTACCATAAAATTGGCTGGTGACATCTCTGTGCCAGGGTCATAAAAATGAGTTAATTTACAGTGTAAGACTATACTGTATAGTTTTGTGCAACCTGTAACTAAAAAACTACCACAGCAGACATAAATATTAGAGTAAGTGGTGCCCTCTGGTGGATAATTAGGGGATATTTATCTTAAATAATCTAATGGTAATTCCTTCAACATGCTATACTGTGAATGGACTCATAGCATAAATAAATTGTTAAATCTCATGCAACACTACTTTATATTTTTTGAGAGTTGTTTGTAGTGTTACTGTACTGTTAATGTGTACATAATATTTTGTTCACCCATTGTTGTTTTGAGGGGTAAAAACATTACAGTACACTCTACAATATTATGTACTGTACTGCTCTGACACAGTCTCCACCTACACTCAAAGCTACTGCCTTTGTAAAAGCTTTACCCGACTAATACCAGGCTTTTTTAAATATATTATCACAAAGACTTGAATATGGACTCTTTTAATAAAATAACATTGTCCATTGAACCTTGTGTAAAATACTGTTCTCTCAGTTGCTTTATTGTCTGAAAGCACATTTCCAGTGTGCACAAATACAGCAGAACCACCAGACTGTGCCTTGTTGTAACAATGGTTTTCAACACAGCATCAGTTGGCCTGGCTGAGGGTGATGAGTCGCTGTCTGATAAGCTGGTTCTCCTCCAGCATCTTGGAGATGGTCCTAAGGACTGCCAGCTTGGCCTATCCAGGACGGGGGTCACATCCCCAGGAAAAGAAAGAGGGAGGAATAAAAGAGCTTGGTAGACTAGTTCATGAGTACAGACAATACAATGTACATATGTGTCTGTATGGTGGATGAGGAGGAGCAGACTCAGTGGTTTTATTAATAGGCCTTGTTTAAAGTAAACAATTTGACTTGTCATAGTGGTAGGAAGAACACAGGTGTTATTGATAACATTAATGATGGCTCTGTTCTATTCAAGTGTCCCAGTAGGTCAAAGCAGTGTGCTACCTGGAAGTCAGCCATTTCCAGTCATTATTATTATTATTATTATTATTATTATCATTATTATGATTTTTATTCACACACCTATTTTCCCTACTGTGACATGTCAAATGTCCTTTTCACTGGATTTAACAGAACACACATTCACTTTTATTTGTATTGGCTAGTATTAAATTGCCAGTATTGAAGTCCAAATTAAATGAATATTTACAAACTGATATGTTACCTAAACAAGTATGTTAAAATAAACAGTAAATATCTGTGTATGTGCCATCAATCAGAAACAATGTGTGGGCTCTAGTTAGTTTTTGACTATGACTGGTGCTTAACTACAAAGTGATTGTGGCACTAGGGTTAATCTTCATATCCAAGGTGCTGAAAAATACAGTATAGCTGAAATGTGAGCACCCACAATAATGCTCATGTTTAGAGAATCAGAGTCACAGCCCACCCTTCTGCTTTTTGTCATCTATGCAATTATAATCTGGTAAATAAACTGGTCATCTTAAAATTAAGTCAAACAGTCAAATATGCATACAGTGATGACTTGTTAGCGCTGGAGATTTTGATGTGCAGCAGGCCTAAAAGGAATTGATATGTTACCGTGTTTGATTTTTTTTATTATTATTATTACATTGAACCCAAAATCATAGAGTTCAACACAATTGAACAACAAAAATGTTTTTGAAATTTTTCTGTTTCCATTGTTCAATGTTTTTTCCTGTTATTCCTTGTCACTGCACATACTGTATACTTTGCATAGGGCCTACCTTTTTCTTCTCGTTTGTTGCTTTGCTAGTGGGTCTCTGGGAGAAAAAGAAAACATTTCCACCAGCTGAGTCTGAATCTGTGCCAGCACCTGATAACAAAAAAGCTAAATGTGAATATGAGGCCTCTTCTGCTGACACTGGAGCCTACCAACTCTACAGAGTGCTAATTCATAGCTTATTTATGCTAAGTTATTTATGCATAGCTTATTTAAGCTCTGTAAAAAGCAAGTCAATGTTAACTCTGGGGGTGGACACAATAACAGTTTAATGACAACATTTTAAGGGAATCCTGTGCACAACACCGCAAACAATAGCCTAAAAAGCCACTCAGTTGAATCAAAACTGACGACGATATCTCAGAAAACTTGAATATTAGTAAATGTTTTAGAGAAGTTGTTTGCTGCAGGAATAGTGTATTGGATTTCCTTATGACAGTAGCTCCCAGCCTTTTTAGCTTGTCACCCCATATTACAGGTCACGACCTTTGTGTAGACATGAGTTATGAACAGTTCAACCACACAGACATTTTTCCTTCTCGGGTTGTTTTATCTTGGTGACTTAGTGCCTTACAGTGGTGAAAATAGTCAGCATTTCACAAGAAAACAAAAAACTGATATAAAAAAAAATATATAGTTTTATGTTTATTTATACATTGTTTCAGGGACAATGACACTGACAGCCGAAAGGGGCTAATTTTCAACCTTTGAACATATTTTAAATGTGGCGTTAAAATAACAGACATGTTCTTTTTCTTCCCTCCCAAGATAAACTACCGCTCATTTTGCTGGTTTTAATGTTACTCTGGGTCAGAAACTGCTGCTAGCCAGCTAGCAAGAGCTAACCTCACTAGCTACCTTCTTAGCTAACATTAGCAGCTACATTACCGTGACTCCATCCTCCTCCGCTCACAGACGTCTTGGTTTTATCTGCGGCGGGCTCCAACATCCATCTTGCCGCTGTTTGGTCCTCCTCTGTCGCCGTCTTCTTGGACAAAGTGCGAGCGCTCAGTTTTGGGAATTTGACTTTTAAAATAGTTTTTTCACCTCTCGCCCGCTTGTTCCCGCGCATGTCCCTCTGGCACTGAGACGGGGGATCAGTGAGGTCCATGGTCTGATCCCGTTGTGGTTCATCTCTTTGACTGGAGCCCGCCTGTGAGCCAAACCGGGGCACATACACAGTCTTAACCGGCGACATCTTGCCCCCCCCCTCAAACTCTAAACCACCAGAGACTGAAGTAAGACACACTTGCCTTTACTTACAGGTAGTTTAAAAAAAAAAACAAAAAAAACATCTCTTTAGCCTACTGTGTCTGTACTGCAGCTTAAATCTATAAACTATGCATCAAATTTTATAGGCCCATCATAAGTTTTTATGTCAAATCTTAATGTGTAACATAACTAGTAACTAAGTAAATGTGGTGGAGTAAAAATATTTCTGAACTATAGTATTGATTATTATGACATGAAATGGAAATACTGAAGTACAACTTCCTCAAAACTGTACGTCTAGAGTAGATGTACTTAGTTACATTCCATCACTGCTAAAAACGAATTCCTAATTCCTACTACAAAACCACTATCTGTTTTGAACACCTCCCTATAAGCATTTCATTACTGACAAAATTTGGTCACTGTTAACAAGAATTATGTTTCTATGCATCAGGGTTGTAAAATCTGACTTTGAGCTCATTCATGACATGTTGTTGCCTATGTGTAATATTTTCACTTAGACAAAATACAGGCTTTTATTAGACCAGAAAAGTTTTGCTGAGAAAGAACACAGGGGGTTTAGGTGAGCTAAATAACACCCACATAGGCCTGAAATAAACCTCAGCCTATAAATACCTCTGACCCGATTCAACTTAATTCACCAGATGTGCCAAACAAAGTGCTCTCTCACAACAACAGCATCAGGTATGAAGCTCACATTTACTTGAAAACCTTTAGGAAGCAAATCAGTTATCATAGGCCTCTCAGGAAATACTTGAATAAAAAAGGAAAGAGCTTTAATTGTTGTAAATCAACATTAGGCATATAATTCTTCCTCACAGCTGTTTTATTCGTTCAACATCTCACATTACAAATACTTCAAATGTATGCATACAGTTACAAACAGTTGGCAGCAAATGAATATATGACATTAGATCTTTGTTTTACTTCAATACTACAAACCAACTATAAAAACTGACGTCTGTATTGTAGCGTAAATTAATCAGGAAGAAAATATAAAAATTGAACTTACGTATAAATGTCAAATGACTTAATAAAAATGAAAATATCAGGTAAAAAAAAAAAAAAACATCTCTTTAGCCAACTGTGTCTGTACTGCAGCTTAAATCTATAAACTATGCATCAAATTTTATAGGCCCATCATAAGTTTTATGTCAAATCTTAATGTGTAACATAACTAGTAACTAAGTAAATGTGGTGGAGTAAAAATATTTCTGAACTATAGTATTGATTATTATGACATGAAATGGAAATACTGAAGTACAACTTCCTCAAAACTGTACTTCTAGAGTAGATGTACTTAGTTACATTCCATCACTGCTAAAAACGAATTCCTAATTCCTACTACAAAACCACTATCTGTTTTGAACACCTCCCTATAAGCATTTCATTACTGACAAAATTTGGTCACTGTTAACAAGAATTATGTTTCTATGCATCAGGGTTGTAAAATCTGACTTTGAGCTCGTTCATGACATGTTGTTGCCTATGTGTAATATTTTCACTTAGACAAAATACAGGCTTTTATTAGACCAGAAAAGTTTTGCTGAGAAAGAACACGGGGGGTTTAGGTGAGCTAAATAACACCCACATAGGCCTGAAATAAACCTCAGCCTATAAATACCTCTGACCTGATTCAACTTAATTCACCAGATGTGCCAAACAAAGTGCTCTCTCACAACAACAGCATCAGGAATGAAGCTCACATTTACTTGAAAACCTTTAGGAAGCAAATCAGTTATCATAGGCCTCTCAGGAAATACTTGAATAAAAAAGGAAAGAGCTTTAATTGTTGTAAATCAACATTAGGCATATAATTCTTCCTCACAGCTGTTTTATTCGTTCAACATCTCACATTACAAATACTTCAAATGTATGCATACAGTTACAAACAGTTGGCAGCAAATGAATATATGACATTAGATCTTTGTTTTACTTCAATACTACAAACCAACTATAAAAACTGACGTCTGTATTGTAGCGTAAATTAATCAGGAAGAAAATATAAAAATTGGAACTTACGTATAAATGTCAAATGACTTAATAAAAATGAAAATATCAGGTAAAAAAAAAAAAAAGTTAATAAATATAACCTTCCCAGCATACAATTAAAAACTATTGAAATTTTGCAATCAAGTAATACTAACAGACATAATATTCTTTTCATCTGAAAATGTGGAGCACAATACAGTAATTAGAAAAACTAGACACGTCAACGAGTTTAACACATCACCCCAAAAATATAACAAAAATCTGATCAAAATGATAGTTATACATTTCAATTCAAAATAGAGCAAATGCTAAATACATTATCGACCTAGTATATACAATGTTTTCAATCACAGTAGCATGGTAGTAGCAAAATAAGTAAATAAGCACAAAACTAATGTTTAAAAATAAAATTCAGGTATAAATTAGTTTTTTTTTTTTTTCTTGCAGACATCAGCATGAACAATAAGAAACAAACAATGTGTAAATGACTGCATGGTTTATATGGATTAAATGACTTACACTGCAGAGACTTGTTTCTGGAAAGAATAAGTATTGCACATAATGGCTCAAAGGTAACTTGCAACATTAAATCACATTCAGGTTATGTCCCAAAGCATGCCACATCACAAAGGGGGTCAAGTGATCAACTATCCTCACCTATGTCCCACTGAGTGTCCTCTACATTACAAAAAGCATCCAAAGTGTTGTCACTGTGTAGATTGCATAAACATCATGTCTGTGTAAGGAAGGCAGACTCCATCATGTAAAGAGAGGCTATAAGAGAGGTGATCTCAAAGAGATAAGGAAAAGAAAGTCAAAAGGGAAAAAGGAGATCTAGTGCATTACATTAGGTCCTGCATTAACACTAGCCATTTTATTTCTGTATTACATTATGCATGCCAAGAATAAGTAGAACTTACAGGCAGGTCCAGGAAGAGGATCTAAATATTCAAACAGCTGATATCCACTCCGGTGATAGAAGGAAAGGTTTCACATTGACCAAAGCCAAAACATTTACCCTAATGATAATCTTATTGACTACACCTAGGAGCGAAATATCAGAATATATTTTCAAGACTATCAAAATCAGTTTAGAAAGGTCTTGTCATGCCTTAGGATCCTGTAATTAGGTTTATTAGGACAGAGGAGAATCCATATATGACTGGCTAATGATAGCCTTATTTTTTTTCTTTATCTTCAGAATCACACCAATGCACCAGACAATTTTCAGATTTACCAGCACTTAAATATATAAAAGCTAATTGAAAATTATATTAATATCATTCATTTTCTTTTTAAATTAAGTTTACCATAAATGCAGATCTCTTAGTAACAAAGGTACAAAATTATTTTTCACCAAGTGAAAAAAATGAGGTATTGCAAAAGGAGTTCTCCCATCTGTGAAAAATGTGCCTAAAATGACTATTGAAAAAAATATTTAGAAAAGTAGTGCATAATAAATGTATATATGTTCATGACAAAATAATCAGCTATAAAACACTGTACAAAAATCAGCAGGCCATGTATAAAATAATATCTTTATCTCTGTGACAGCAAATTCTAGCTACTACCATATCCAACCACAACACTTGTGATAGAAGCTCCAGTCATGGTAGAGCGTGCAGTGGTACACCATGAGGACAGCTCAGGGAGACTGGACTGTGCATTCCCATTAGTTTGTACTACATTAGCATGTTAGCTTCCAGTGCTAATATCCCTGACAATATAAAGTGAGCAAATACTACTGCCAATACCTGAGCCCTGAGGGCTGTGTCTTTATTAGCTGAAACCCAGAAACCAAAACTCCAGACAACTCCAGCCTTTCCTCTGTCATATGACAAGAGGACACAACATTATCCTAAAAACCCTCAGATCAATGTCTGCTTTTGATGATGTGTTTTAGGCCAATCTTTGGTTTGCCCTTTCTGGTTACAAAGTGTCGACTTTTAAACCAAGACCAAAAAAAACTCATGCCAGCAATCTAAACACGTGTGCCAGTCTGAGGGGAGATTTTGTTTTTTGACGTGGCCAGATGCTATACACTGAGCTGTTTGAAAAACTCAATCGTCCAACCATGAAACGGTGTTCCTCCTCTGTTCAACCCAACCATTTGCACTCAACCTTTGGTAAATGGTACAGTTGTTCTCTAATCCTGCAAGCAAAAAGTAAGAAAATGCACCCTTCCTAAATTCAACTTCCGTAGTTAGTATACTGATTTAGGTATGATGAACCTCACTTAAATTTTATGTTACTTTTGACAACAAATGTAAGCAGCTTTGCCAGCTAACACGAAAAGAAAGTACAGTCAAGTCAGAAAACGTCTAAATCCAAATCTAATGCATCCATATGCTCATGCACGCTTAAAGTCAAAACATAAATGGGATTTCACTCTCTTCTTAGCATTTACTTCTTTTAGAAGGCCCAATTAAAAATAAAATAAAATAAAATAAAAAATAAATTATTATTATTTTTTTTTAACTTAAAAGAAAAGTGCATTTATTTTTCATATCATAGCCCGTACCCCTTCCCTAACTACCCCTTTCTCAGTCCCTCCCCCGATCCTGCATTGTCTCCCTCCCTTGCCCTCTTGCCTCAGTTCCAGCGGAAGGAGATGTGTCGTGGTCGATCCCCTCCCTCCTTCACCAGCGGTTTGTGGAACTCACGGCCAGCCCGGGAGTGGATGGCTGCCCAGCAGTACTCACAGTAGTACTGCAGACAGGTCACGTTGGCGCAGAAGAAAGGAGCAAACTTCCCCCCACAGCGGGTGCCCTGGCACTCATCACACAGCTGGTCGTCCAGGACATATGGCTTCACTTCCACCTGGGAGGGAGAGAATGGATGAAAGGAAAACTGTTAAAATGGAGGTCGAGAAAAATCTGAATGCATGAACAGCAGCATGTTGGATAGGTCAAAATTAATATTTCACAACATCCACTCTCCATTTTTAAGACATGAATATAAAAGCTGCTAGCATCAGATAGACTCACCCGTTTATCAATCTCCCCATGCTGCAGTTGAACAAATCGGGCACTAATGGCTGCAATGTAGCTTTGCTGATTGGAGAAGGCCACTCGCCCTGCCCCCTTTGGATACTTGAGTTCAGGGTCTGTGTCAATCCCAGCGTAACACACTCCCCCATACAGACGGTCCATGATCATGGCAAGCTCCACTGGAATAGCAATGCAAAAAATTCGAGTTAATGGATTCTAAACAGTTCCAGTCATAGGGACGTAATGCATTTAGTAGTCACCACACACACACGTACCTGCACGTAGGGGACGAGGGACACCTCCTACAAAGATAGTCTTCCTCGGGTCCAATGGCTGAGAGCCATCCATTACAAAGTCACTGTCATTCAGGTTCCAGGGCCGGATCTGGACCTGCAAAACACAAGATGAAAAAAAAAGAAAAAAAAAACAAAAAACCCCAAAACATTAATTTCCTTTCAGTCAGGCTCTTTATGAGCAAGATACATTTTAGATAGTGAAAGCGGCTTGCTGCTCATCTAACATGGATTAACAAATTTCTTTTGTTCAGTTTCCTGATAATGGAGGATGTTGTTGGTGGTGGCTGGGGCTTTTTACATGACCCTGCTGGAATGATGGAGAAATAGTGTAGATGCTCCAACTGCTGAGGTCGCTATTTTCACATATGGCTCATTCTGTGCTGTGGGCACACTTACTGTAACATCCACATGAGCGTACACAAATATAATGAGGTGGGTATACCCAGATATGTACCACTAAAATTAGCCTTATTGCTTACTACAAACCATAGTTATCGATCCATTGTTCATTCAGGTTTTGTGAGAAAAATGATAATTGCTGCAAAACCCTCATTTGGGCAAACAAATAAAGGGAGCTGTACTGAACTTTGCAGTTTTCTGGGATACAAAGATCAGACACTAAAACAAAGACCACTTGTGCGGATCTATAATATTCTGTATTAGATATAATATCACAGAATAACATGCTCACAGGCTTGTCTTTGATGGTGGGGCTGGAGACACACAGGTAAAGCTTTCCGTCCTCCTGAATGCAGGCATCAATCAGAGCCTGAACAGAGCTCTCGTCTTGGAACAGCAGGAATGCGTAACCTGTAAAGGTTTGACAAACAGAACAATGAGCACACACAACAAGAAAACGTTCATCATCACAATGCTGTAGAGTCAACACGGTGGCACAAATGTAGTGTTAAACTGGTTTGACTTACCTTTTGGTGGAAAATAGGACTTGCTCTCTGCCTTGTGAGGCCAGTCAACGAACAAATGACCAAATCGACGGAAACTGGCAGTGATTTCATCTGAAAAAAGAAAACTCTGTTCGCAAATCAGTAGGTAAATCAATCAGTACCACCGTTAAAACTAACTAATGTTACAGAAACTGAGAGAATGTTTTGTTACACTATAACTGAACTGAGGTAGTAGAGATACTTTAAAAAAATGGCTGTATTACATGCAATCAATTCTCACAAATTAAAAAAAATAAATAAATAACTTTGCTGTATAAACATTATGGAAGTCAAAGAAAAAAAAAGTTCAGTATTGTTGGTTTGTTATAGCTTGTGATCTCCAACAATGTAGATTAGAAAAGACTGAACTTAGCGACGCATCCACTGTAGCCATAACATGCTTTTACCTTCGTCTATGTCTGGGGGCAGCCCTCCAACAAACACCTTGCGAGAATAGCGTTCCACACGTTCACCATTGAGGTGGGGGAAACAGTGGGCTGAACCAAGGCCAGGAAGCCCCTGGTCACCTGACTCGTCCTCTCCAAAAGAGCGCTCATCCTCCATGGGGAACAGAGAGGAATGACCTACTGGAGAAAATGATCTGGATTACACATACTGGCTCACCGCTTGTGACGCTGAAGCAGAATTCTTACTGTTTCGAAAATGTATTAATACAATGAGCAGGGAACTTGATTGGATGTAAAGAAATTAAATTATGTTAAGAAATATATACAAAAGCAGCCATGATTACCATTTTAATGACACATTAAAAGCATGAGTATCATCACCACTAGATCTTCGCAGGGAACCTTTAAAGGCTTTTACGCCCTGAAGAAAAAGGGGCTCAAACCCTGACAACATTCAAGGCAGAAATAATCAGTGACAATGACAAAATCAAGCAGACAAACACAGAAGCCAAACAGCAAAGAAGTCATCATTTCAGGGGTCATTAATGCTTTCTAAATAACTATGAGCAAATTAAGACACATTCACAAACTTTACCTCGTCTTCTGCCATAACTTCTCGCTGCATGTAAAACAACACAAAAAACTTTTGAAACGGCTATTTGAAAAAGGCACATCTTAAAAAAAACGTAGAGGCTCCAACTGACATTACAGTATCAACTAGATGCAGATGAAATCATTCAGATAACATGGTATGTAATCATAACCAAAAATGGGGAAAGAAAAAATAAAAATCTGTGCCTGCATTTTTAATATCACTACAAACAAAGGCACATCATTTGTCTTTGAGAGCATATCCATGGTGTCATATATTTGCTCTTTACTGTGCCTGAACCTACCTGACAACATTATTTTCCTAATTGAACTCCCTATGGTGAGCCATTTTGGTTGTGTACCACAGTTACTAGCACAGCAGTTTGGAAAGTTATAAAACAAGTACTGGGACTTAAATCATTTTATGTTTTTAATCACTTGTTATACAGCGCATATTAGTGTAGCTATATGATATCCAGAGGTTTCACTTGTTTTTTATTTTATGTGAGCTCACCAAAGTAAATTGCAATCAACTGCTTTTAAATGGTAATTAAATGCTGACTTGCATAAAAAATGGTGCAAATTACTTTCTATCTGCATTTGGCAGGCATTAATTTCAAGCCCTGACCTCTGCTAAAGCACTGCATATTTGTATTCATGTCATTCACATACCATTCATAGGTAGAGGCCCGTCTCCACCCTGGTGAGAGAAGCTGTAACGTCCTATGTGACAAAAACAGGAGAGGCCTCAGAACACCATGTCATGAAATGATTCCCAAGTGGAGTAACACTTTTACGAATTCCTTTCTCTTACATATAAAAAGCTTCCAAACCCACTGATGTTACGTTGGAACAGTTTGGGGTAATGTATTCTGTTCTGTGTCTATCGGAAAAACAATCGTGATGGCATTTAAGATTTGAGAAAGTATGAAGTTATTTGGTAGACAAAAATCAAACAGTGCACGAATGTAGTTCAGATTATTCTTACATGTAAACAAAAGGTCCATGTTAGTGTAATATCATATGCAAGAAAAATACTGGAATATATTCAAGAATGTATGTTAGCCTTTGTGTGTTACATTGTGAAAACAATGCAAATTATTAATAGATTATTGAGGAAGCTGACTTATTAATTAAATGACAGAAAACATTAATATGACAAATGGCAGGAAGACTATTAATAATGAAGGAGAAGTTTCAAAAAAGAAAGTACATGCATCAGCTGGACAAAATTTGCATCAGTAGAGCTGGCTGTGAGGGATTCTTTTAAGATGGACTACAACAAAACTGAACTGCAATGTTTTATTAATGAGGGAGTTGGTTGAGATCAAAGAGAAAATGCAAAAATTATTGTTCCAGAGACTGAGACAGAAATGTACTTTCATGTAAGACTGAACTGTAACCGATCTGAGTGGATCTCATTCATGCAATGTTAATACTGAACACCTGATTTGATTGTAAAATATGAGTAGAGTTTTTGTACTGACAATAAAAATAATAATTTTGATACTTGAATTTGAAAATTTGAAAAATTTGGATTTAAACCCAGAACTTATATTATCAAAGAATCTAACCAGACATGCAATGCCAGTTTTTGGTGTTATTGATAGTCACTGCTATGGACATAATTTGGTGGGTACTAAAGAACCCCTTAAGTTTGATATGCATCCCTTCTTATAATCCATTTAAAATCAAATTCTACTGAAAAAAGAAAGAAAACAGGAAAAAAAAAAAACGGATATAGGGAAATCGCTACTGTCAAATATTCAATATTATATTATAAACTTTGGGGGATACTCTCCGCCCATTGTAGGAAAGTATATTTTACAGTGTATCCCTAAGGGGTTAGATAAATTAGCAGAAGAACAAAGGAAACCTTTTACACATAGTACTTGGGTATCTCACCTCAATACTTCTTGAGTGCCAGCCTAATTGTGCCTGTAGCATCCTTTTAATGTCATTACCAAAACTCAGGTATCATATTGTCACCCATATTGAAAAATTCTGAATGATACCCAGCTCTTCATACAACACAATAACACTGCACTCAATATAAATAGGCGAAGCTCATTAATATTTGTTTTTTGTTGGTGCCATTAGTACCAAATTATTTTATGCTGCAAGTCTTAAAATTATGACAAAATATGTAACTGTATTAACAAAGAAGAAGTGTAATCACATTTAAAAACCCACTAACACTGATGGAAAGACAAAATAATGTATTAGTTTGACAAAACTTCAAACTGAAGAATCAGAAGTTGCCATTGAGCTAATCAATTGTCCTTAAAGTCTAGATGAAAACCAACATTGTGGGCGTCACCAAATTGCCATTTACTACATTTGTTTTTTGTCCACCTGCTGTGGATACACAACCTTCTAATTTTTAGGACCCAATAAGCAGCATGCATGTTCAAACTTGAGATCTGCCGTCAACAAAATCAATTGCTAGCATTGTGAGATAATAGCCAATTTGTACTTGCTGTCAAATACATGCAAAAACCGGCTGCATTTATCCACAGCCAGTGGTGAGGAAAACTATCCCTTCCTCATTATTGTTACTGTGGGAACCAACCTTTCATGGAATCCTGCTCAGCCCTCATAATGTCAATCAGTGAGTTCTCCAGAGAGTGCATACTGAAACCATCAAAAGGCCGTGTTCTCTCCTGCTGAAAGAGAGGGAGACAACAATTAGCCTCCTCACTTCCCACATCACATCTAAAGCAGCACAAGCTGCAAGAGCCCTGACATAGTTTGCTATGACGCTAATAGCTAATAAAAAAAACTGCAGAGAATATCCCCGTAGAGACCTCCAGTGGAAAGCACTGCAAACAAAATGGATCCAAGAGAGTGCTACACAAAACCACCTGCATCTCTCTGCTATAAAATCACATCTCTGATTTCTGACAGCATCAGATAATATGATGTGCTACTTAAGGAGCTAGAAGAATGCATCCTTCCACTTGACCAATTTCAAATCAATACAAATTCTAATTAAATAGCCTGAGGTTGAAAGATAAATTAGTAATTGAATGAGTAATACAAAACACAAGAAAAGCTAAGATGAGTAATACATAACACTCTGTATCTAAATGGACTGAGAGCATGTAAAGATGCAGTAGAGCACAAGACTTCTCAAATCAAGACAAGAGGAAGGCCATGTGATCACAGCAGATAAGAGTGCTCTCCTTAAACCAGATGATCTAGATAAGACCTCAGACACACACATACACAAGAAGTTTCAAATCATCCATTTAGTTGGCTTAGCTGTCATGTATTGTGTTTTTCTCAAGGGCTTATTTGTTGAATTTGATGCGGATGAACATGTTTAACAGGATTAACATCATTGTCCCCTGGAGGGGAGACAGACATTTGCATTTCTTGGCTGTATAAGACCATAGTCCACGTCTACTGTAGTTTTCAAGTGAAGGTCAACTGAGCTGAACTTTTTTTTTTTTTTTTTTTTAGAAAAGACACCTAGTAATTCCCAAAACATTGGCCTGGGGATTACCTACAGAACGTAGGTAATCCTCAGGCTGAAGTATGTGATATGCTCACCTGGAAAGGGTAGATGCTGTCACTGCGGCTCATACTGTCCTCCACCCATCCCTTGTGATTGAAGCCAGAGCTATTTCTTGAGAACTTCTGAGAGGGAACCTGTAGGACAGATAGATGAGTTTCATGCAAGTCTCCTAACCAAATGTATTGCGTTCAATCATATCACTTAAAGCAAATATCTGCTAAGATTTATCAGTGTTTGAGATGAGTCGTGACAATCTCATCTACCTGGTTGTTGGGGAAGGACTTCTTCAGCGGGGAGATGGAGTTAAGGCCTGTCATGCCTCCACCTACCCCCCGCCGATATTCTCGAACCCCCTGTGTGCCTCCCCAGCCACCATACCCACTGGGGCTCCAGGAGGTGGATGTGGGAGTGGAGGGACTCTGATAGCTTCCCCAAGGTGAAGGGGGTTTGTTCTGGGCAGGAGTGAGGTGGGGCAGCTGGGTGAACGGTCCAGTGCGATGGGGATGCGGAGGGAAGGAGGGCTGGGGTGGATGAGGGCTAGCTGGGGAGCGCCGGTGCTGCTGTGGGACCCCCTGACCATGGGGGTGGTAGTGCTGGGGGTGAGGTGTGGGTGTGTGGTGCTGAGAGACTGGTCCAATCTGTGGGGAGAAACTTCCCCCCGCCCCAAAACCTGGACCAGCATGGTGAGAGAAGTTCTGGAACAGCAGGGGCGGTCCGTTGGCATTGGAGCCAGCCGGGCCGAAGAACCCTCCGACGTCTTCCCCGACCACTGGAGACTGGGTGGATGGGACAGCAGGGGACCAGTTGTTAAAGCTGGTCAGCGAAGATGAGGAGGAGGTGGACTGTGCACAGCTCGTACCCATTCCCAGGCTGTCCTGGTAGTCGAACCCGCTTAGCACCGGGGACTCCATCCTCAGTTTCTCCTTCCCACTGCTGCTCTCCAAAGAACCCTTCTCTAGTGAACCGTCTTCAGGAAGAGCTCCCTCAAGCTCTCCTAGGCCTCCCCCAGCCTCCTGCTGGCCAGGAGACAGGGCCTGGGGCTGGGTCTGGACCTGAGACTTCTCCTGCATGTCCTGGAGGTCCAAGGCTTTGGACTTGTCTGACTCCAGAATCTCATCTTGCATGTTACTGTGTTGGGCTACGGCAGGGAAGAGCCAAGCACTGCCCCCATTGGTGGAGCAGGTGTTGTTTACGAAGGAAGGGGGGCTGGGGGGGTTGGAGGGGTGGTGAGGGTGCTGGGGTTGAAGGTGAGGAGGGATCCTTACAGGGAAAGCAGATTTGTTACCACTGCTGTTCTTCACCAGAACTCCGAACCCGTAGTCCCCCATTTAGGACAACCAGTAAATCTTCAGTTGACTTTTGGCTTTCACCTTCTTCTTTATCCTAAAATATGGGTTGAGGAGGTGTGGGGGAGGAAGGGGTGACAAAAAAAAAAAAAAAAAAAGCAAAAGCATAAGACTGTTACACCTTTTTTTTTTTTTTAAAGCCTCGCCAAACGCAGTTAACGTGCTTGTGCTGCACCCTGCTTGGTCTTGTGATGAAATCAATGAGATTAAATCACTAACTCCCTTGGCCATGGAAGGCCTTGATGAAATATAACACTCGGATAGCAGGCGGGCGACCACAGAAAACACCCAGCCTAACCAGCGCTGGCAGCTAACAGCCTGAGCTGGTGAAGCTGACGTCTCCAAAAGGTCGTTACGCAGCTAGCAGCAAGCTAACAGCTGCTCCGCCACCTTCCATGTGCCCTATTAATCATGCAGGTCCCAGCGGTCAATTTTGAAGTACGTTCATGCAATAAAGTGCGTATGTGAACGCTCAAGCGCCGCGGTGGCTTACAGCACGGACACCTACCGAATAATCTTCCTTTTTCAGCAATGACCTCCTCGTACGCAACCATTTAAATACAGGAAAATGTTGATGACGTCTCCTGTCTGCTCTGAATCTGGGGTAGTTCCCTTCACCGAGCCGCTAGGCTAGGATAATAGCTGATAACCGCAGCGACGTTGTAGCATATTTGCAGACCAGCTTGGAAGCAATAAACGCTTTCAGCGGCTACGGCGTTCCGCCAATCTTCGTTAACGTTCACGGCACCGTTATCTACGACAGCACGACGGAAATTTTCCAGGACATGACAAGTTGGAAATGGTGTATGGCTCTTTAAACGACCTCGTCTGTTTCGTGTCCTGTATGTTCAATGTCACACAGCCTACCAATCCCTGTCATAATTTTTACATCTCGAAATAACGTAACGCAGCCTCGACCGCTGTTCGCACGTATCTACAAACGTGTGTATTTGGTGGTATGTTGGGCATAGCTACCTTCAGTTCTGCGTCATGACCTTATCGTTTTGATGTTGCCATATTTTAGCGTTTTTCCTTTTTCTGCACTTCCTAGGCAGCCGGTGTAAATGGTCTCCTCTCTCATCTAGATGACAGCTGGGCCAGTCGGGAGACACTTCCGTCTACAAGCCCCGCCCCCGCCGTCAGCCACCAGCCACTGGGCGTCAGGATTTCCCTCCGAAGCCCCGCCCATTTTGGCTAAAAATCTAACACTTGATTGGATGATTGCGGCGAGGTCACGCCCACAGCACGCCTGCTGAATAAATGGCACATGCACTCAAGACGTTCTCCTCCCAAATAAGGATGCCTTCAAATCAATGGGAGGAGTTGGTGTACGGAAAAGAACATATATTAATGATCCAAGGAAATTTATATCTGAGCCCTCAACCAAGACAAAAAAATTATTTTTGATATAGGATTACTTGAAGCAAATGTAATGCAAAGGGTTAAAATCCAAAGTCTAGTATTGGTAACCATTTCCTCCAAATGCAAATGAGGTAATTTGGCTAAACAAATGTTTTTGCCCCTCACCTTAGCCTGTAGCAGTTGTTCAGGCCCTGAAAAGCAATTAATTTTTTTGATAGATAGATAGATAGATAGATAGATAGATGGTTTGGGGTTGGATTTTGTTGCATTGTTATATCCTAAGACCACAGCAAATTAAAACACAGAAATCTCATTAAAATAAGATGCCGCTATTTTCAGTGCTTAATGGACCTTGAGAACTTGATTAATTTTACTCTGGCCAGATCTGTGCACTAATCATACCACCATATCATACTTTTACTTACTAAAATACAGATAATATTATTTATTTGGCTTTGTGGTCTTCTTCATCTGATGTTTAGTTGCAGGCCAGAGCCTCACATAGGTGTGCAATTCTCTTTGCTGAAGCTGACTCATTAAAACGTTAATGATCAATCACCGGACGAGGAAAGAGTGTTCTGTTCAAAAGAACTACTCCTGCTGGACCTCCAGTATACATTACTCAAGTGGGAGAACAATTAATTGTGTCAAACCTATTCAAGCAAAAGTAACTCTTTTAAACTGTTGTAGTAAACACCATACAGCTAATTGCAGTCACTGTGAAAGGGCATATTAGGTATTCTGACCAAATCTGTATTAACATGAATACTCCAACAAGAAATTCATGTGCAGTTCAGCAACGCTGTTGTGACTGTTGACCATTTTGTCTCAGAAGGCAGTAGCAAATGTTGCCTCAGTAAGGAAAAAGCGATTCCAAGCAAACTCAAATGGAATATCTTCATGATTGTGAAATAACAACTCAACTGTAGGCTGCTGGGTGATTTTTTTTGTAAAATCAATACGAGTACAGTCCATCTTTGAAGTTAACTTAAATCAAAGGAGACTCATTGGTTTCAGAACGTTCTTAGATAAGCAGAATTACCAGAAGAAGTGGCTTGATTTCAGTTACCTTCTCCCCCAGTCTTTTGAAGTATTATTTACTGCTTGTTTGGTGAGTTAGTCTTGTTAACACAGTGTTCCACTCCCTGAAGGCAGACCCACCCTTTATTTATATCCTGTAGTAGCAGAAGCACACACCACCCCACCCCACTCCCATGTGCTGCAGGGCCTGTTGGGGTGGTTTAACAACACAGCACCATTTGTCTTGAGCTTCTGGTTTCTTGTTGAAAAATAACAGACTGCTATTCCAGGTGTTACTGGTTTGATATGCTCGGGTCAGTATCCACCAGCTGATCGAGGCAGCTATAGCACTAGTAAGTTTGTGCGTTTGAATGTGTGTTCCACCATCCTGTGTATGCTGCATATATGCTCTCTACTATAGGCCTTTTGAGGCTGACAGTAACCCGAGCACAGTGAGTCGTGTCAGCAGTTTCTACCCTGGGTGCAACGCACTTTGTATTCCCCAAGGAAACTGAGCTGTGCTGCAGAGGTTCCACTCATTTTCTGCTGCTAAACAGGTAGACATGGTTATACAGCACAGTGTAAATCAAATTTTAAGTTGTACCAACTTTAGGTAAATACAAGACATCCATTGCTCTGAGGCCATAGAGGAGTGAGGTGCACCAGATCACCCCCAGATAGTTCTTAAGTGATTCATCCATGGAACTTAGGCACCAAGTCATTAATTAATGAGTTCACACTGCAGCACAGGGCAGACATTCACAAAGCACCCAGGGCTGACTATCTCAGGTTTCTCTGCTCAGAGGGACAGTCTCTCTCTGCTGCTCAGTCTCCTCTCAGATGTGATCTCTGCCGCCTCCATATTGATAGAGCTTCGTTGCCATACCAACCATGCAAGCAGGGAGATTTTCTGGTCCAGGCAGAAGCCCTTTGTTTGGCCGGGAGGTCATCCATCAGACTCGATGTATTGTTACAACCAGATGAATGTGACACAGCATAATTTCTCCCACACACTGTACTCTAAGAGACAACAGATAATAGTCAAAACTGAAGCTGCAAAGGATGAGATATGCTAATTTTTAGTCCCTAATCTGGGTCAATGTCCAAAATGGTGGATTTCCCATAATGCAACTTGATAGTGCACTCTTCCTGTTACCTAAATACCCACATTTTTCACACCCCACACCTTCAGTTTGTAACACAGGCTCAAGTCTCAACCCCAAACTGAGATAAGACTGATGACATCATCCTGGTTTATTTTGTTTTTGTTTTTTAACTTTGGAGAGTTCCCCCAGAACCATATTATATATAAGAGAGATCTAGGGATTATACAACTGTTTTCACAGGCTGAGTAGTACAGCCCAGGATGACTAAACTGAAGTTCATCGGTGGAGTGCCCCTTTGGTATAGAGCACAAAAGAAATGCTCCTGTCCTGCTTTTTCGGAGACGTAATGTTCTTGTGTGCTTTCTGTAATCCAAGAGAAAGGCAGATAACAGGAAGTTAAGACACTTTAGATTCTCAGGTCAAATGAAAATTCAAGACATCAGATACTTTACCTTACTATTTATTTCAGCCTTAAAATAATTCATAGCTTCAGTTAAGTAACTGAACTCACCTCTATTAAAAATCAAATACTTGCACCTGCTTCCACCATCTGCTTTTATGTCAATAAGCAGAGAGATGTCACCACCCAGTGGTCATTTAGTATCACTACACATTCATAGATGATTTGTTAACAGCTGTGGCACTGTGGTAGACTGTGCAGAGGTGCCGATATCACATAAACAATATATATGTGTTATGACATGGCATGTAGCTTTCCTTCTTCCTTGTCACACTTAAGACGAATTGGTAAAAGTAGAGGACGGGATCTGCGTGTCAAACTCCCATATTTGGCCACTGCAAATGTAACTCATCATACATAACCTGACTCTGGAATGACTTAAAGCACCGAAACAACAGCTGGAAGTCTAGCTTTCAAATCAGAGCACTGTCTAAATTGTTAGTGAGGCACTGTACACTGTTGGGACAACTCATAAAACCTGACAACCTGAACCCACCCCAAGCATTTCATACAATCCAGAGCCGCTGATGTAAATGTTTAGGCCTTTCAATAGCGAGGATATTTCCAGTCCTTGAAATTTTAAACACAGCCCGTATTTCAGTGTCAGAAAGGAGGCAGCAAGTCAAAGGAGAATGGGGTGTCTTTTAACCTGTGTGTACACCTGAGACGACGAGGCCCTCTCTCCTTACCTGCTCAGAGCTGGTTGATTGTTTTGCCTCTGAAAGTTTTGTGTACAATTTTTCATCTTTTGTTGTTCCATAAGATTGTATCTGTTAACGATTTAATACTACCATAAATAAAAATTATATTGAAAGACACAAGATGTAAAAAAAATACAGACAAAATATTTTAATAATAACAAGATACATCTGATTTCAGGAGTCCAAATATATTTATAGGATCATATGCCCAATGTATTACAGGTGACTTACAAACTTCTAGACCATTTTCTGTATTTTCAACAGTGAAAGCGGAGTCCTTGTGCTTAACAGAGGAAAACACGTAGTGTGGCAATAGAGTACTAATAATACAGGAAACGCTGTTAGTTTTAATTTCCTCTGAACACATAAAGAAAAGCCATTCAAGCCACTACATTATTACAAAAAGCCATATCAAACCTAATGACAGAGAGCTGAACAGATTGTCACTTTACACACATACAGTACATTCTCAATAGGATTAGCTTATGTCTTGTGCTGGGATGTCAAAGGAATCCCAAATTCCACAACAGAATTTAAAAAAAAAAAAAAAAAGAAAAGAAAAAAAAAGCCTGAAAGCCTCACTGATGACTCAAACCATTGGAGCTTATAATAGTCTCTAAAGGATTAGGCGTAAAAACATTACCTTACTGTAAGTACATCAGGAGAAAACAAAGTGAAAAATAATAAACTGAGCCACAAAATGTGAGCATGTTTTATTTTCATTTTGCACCGAGCGCTCTCTAGCATGTGGTGTAATGTGCTCACAAACTGCACTTCCACAGCTATAGCATGTGACTGGCCTGAAATGGTTGAAAAGCCTGTGTCTGTAACCTAACGGAGGAAGAGAAGAAGAATTCTAGGAGAAGTAAAGACAGAGTCACTCATCACGTTAAAAAAAAAAAAAAAAAAGTTGAGTATATCTCTCTCCTTCTTGCTCCGATCTTCTCTGCCTCACTGTGTTGCTGGCTCTTGGCTGTGGCCCAGAGGAATTCTCTGGTGGCCTCGGTAAATATAACATTTAGAATAACAGCGCCAGAGCCCCCGTGTGTGGACTTAACCCAGTTCCTGGGTCCTCGCTGCGTTGCCTGCGGCTCTAACGGGTAGAATAACAGGCCTTCATGTCTCTCCTGACCTAGGTAAGGGACCAGAGAGGAATAAGGGCTAATTTAGAGGGGCCAGAGATCTGGAGGGTTTCTGTCAACCCTCTTTCCTGGCCAGTGGGAAAAGGTAGCATGGCTCTTTTAAAGCAGAGACTAAATGTGGTCCCAAGGAGCATGTGGGATACAGGGCTTGGTGCTGTAGTTGATAAGCAAAACCTGGCTTTCTTAAATCAAATATCCTCTGATTAGAGGACTGCTCTAGTAACCTGGTCTCATTTCTCAACCTGCAGCAGTCCAACAGAAATTTACAATCATCCAAAGTGCAATATCTAAGACTTTTGTGGCTCAACATCATTGTAAAATAGCTCAAAATTAAATCTCCCCATGACACAGTATCATCCATTCACTTAAATCACAGAGAAGCGGTCGCTATGGACAATAACAAGTTTAGGCACCTTGATGTGTGTGATTTTTTACATTTAAAAAGGCCATAGCATCGAAACTTGATTGGACATCCTCTCTTTGCCGCAGTTCACTGATAGCTGACGGTTAATCTGAAAACCAACTCAAAGAGAATATATAACATTTGACAGTTCAGTTATTATTTGTGCACAAGAACAATGATGTCTCCTGAAGCTACACACGACATTAATCTGTAACGTCACTGAGACACAGTTTTTCTGAAGCTCTGTTAAATGAATGTGACAGTTTCTGCATCTAAATGGAGACACACGTCAGAGTAGCACTAATACATATGAAACAGAAAGAGTCCATAAAACGGTGTCTGCTGTGCTAGTCTCCCACTCATTGCTGCCCAGACAGCCGTTCTTGATGACATCCGAAATCAGTCTCAGCTCTCTTATTTCTAGCTTTATGATCAATACATAACAAAGGGTGAAATAACTGTCCATTTTCATAGTATTACATTTGCATCCTCTTTAGAGTGGATTTTCACTTTAAGAATGCACAAGTTTGTTGGCTTCAGGGCCATCATGCACTACAATTCATATGTGCCAGAACTGGACTTGAAACCTGTACAATTTGTATTTAATCATCAAGTATCTATACTTATAATACACATTCCCACTTTGAAACAACAAATGGTGTATGTTACATATCTACAGATCAATGTGTGATGGGTGCAATTCTGTGAAGAGAACAACAGACAGCACACCATATACTATGTCATCTATAGAATACTAGTATTGTGTATTGTAACTATATTTATACATGTTTATATAAATATAGATTAGTATATTTCTATGTACATTTTGATATTTCAACATTGCATAAAGAATAAAATAAATAATACAAATATGATCAAATCTTACAATAAGTATGATTTGAGAAATGCTATATTAGAGCCAAAATAGTCCTAAGAGTTGAAATAATCATGATAATAACAATTATTATTCAATTTAAAAAAAAATTGTGTCCTACAGTCTGGCATAACATTACAAGCTACACCACAATTACCCTGCAAGTTTACCATGTGGGACTGCTGGAATGACTGGAGAGGGCGGAATAAGGATGGGAAAGGTCGGGGCTTGTTTCCTTCTGCTCAGTCTGTCTGGAAATTTGTGTGTGTGTGTGTGTGTGTGTGTGTGTGTGTGTGTGTGTGTGTGTGTGTGGAGTTGCGCATAAGTCTGTAAGTGTGGTTTTTAAACGGTGTAGGGGGTCAAAGCCGGGACAGTCTCCTGCACTTTCACCTCCGGATGTCGGTGGCCTCGTGGTCCTCCTGCTCAGCCACCACTCCGGCCTCTGGACTCTGGCGGCGCGGTCCCTGACCGCGATTGCGTGTTTGAGCGTTTAAGCCCGCCTTACCGGCTTTGTCCTTGTCGCCTTGCCGCGAGGGGCGAGGGTGTTCCGGCTCAGGCTGGGAGGGCAAAGGGCGACGGTGGTGTTCGACGGTGGAGCCGGCAGGAGATGGGGCGAGGGAGGAGCAGAGACTCAGGCTGTCACACAGCGCCCCCCAGTTCTGCTCGCATTGTAGCCGGACGCTCCGTGTCAGCGCCTCCTTCACCTCCTCTCCGCAGCTCAGGAGAATATTCACCAGCTCCACATATGGACTGGACAGAGAGAGGCAGATTACTCACATGACGCCTGTGGTTTAATGTTTAGAAGCACAATACATCAAGGTTTGGCTAATGACAGGAATAAATGGGATTGTACTATTACTATACATGGAAGGCACAGAACAAACTGTCAGAAGAGTCCAGGAGAAGGTAAACAATTGGAGATAAAAGAGAATGGACAAGCCTGGGGAAAATATATTTAATCATGCTGTCCCAAGTTGAACCAGCCACTCACCCTTTAGGGAAGAGATCTTGGAAATGGATCATCTCCACCATGACAGCCACATTCTCCTTTGCAGCAGAGCACAGGTTGTGTTTGATATAGCACTCTCTCTGGAGCTGGAACACCATCTCCTTAATGGACACACACTTCCTGCTGATGCAGCTGAACTTGTGCCGTAGCCCGTGTGCCATACATTTCAGAGCATCCTTGATGAAGGACTTCCCCTACGTGCACACAGGGACACGCCTGTTGAGTGAACTCTCAAGACAAAGAGCCTTGTGGATGCTGTTGAAACTTGAGGGCTCGTGCATTAGCCAAAGGAAACACCACTTGTTACTTGCACATAATAGTTTTGGTAGATGTCATGCACCTGTTTCGGCACTGTTGGAGTGTATTGTGTAGCTGACTTAGAGAAAACTTTGAATGGTGAGATCAAATTCTGCATGAATGGCAGTAAATCGTGATATTCTTCTGCTGAAACCTTCTTGATTTGTCTGCCAAAGATCTAAGTTCTTAGTATGTGACCCTATAAACATATTGGATTAAGACCCCAGTCAGTCCTGGCTTGGCAGGGCTTCGGCCTCTGCTATGTATTAAAAGGGAGCTAACTGGGCTTACAGCCAGCTGGCTCATGACCCTTGGTCCTAACTGTGCATGCATCAGTCCAATGAGAGGGAAGTGAACTTCCCATGAGAGGATAACAGATTACGAGATGAGTGTATGTTTGATTGTACTGCTAGAAAAACTGACATGTTTTGAGGTATGTAGAAAAAAAAAAAGTAAACAAATCTGTTCATGGATGACGAGTGTGGAGCAGTGAACCAGTGAACCAGTGAAAAGGAAAAGGAATGTTGCCTCCGGTTATTCCGTTGTTGCAAACAGACAGACAGACTAGTCTAGTACCTGAGAGTCAAATTTGCCAGCGTTGTGCAGGAACGTCATGCAGATTTCTTGTAGCCCTCGTATCTCGCAGGAGTTATTCTCAAAGCACTCAAACACACCACAGCCGACATCCCCTGCACTCACCAGGCAGTGCTGGATCTCAGCTGGAAAGAGAGAACAGGTTAGGGGAGGGACCTTATCATCTGCTCACAGATGAGACAGCAGCAGATTGTTACAGGCGTGATGGCAATGCAGACCATACGGCTTGAAGCCACAGCTCCACAGATTGCTGCACGAATCACAAAGCTGATGTGGCGTACAACCATTTCCAAAGACACAGGCGGTCGGTTCGTGCGTTCACGGCCTACAGTCTGTTTCGGATACCCTTTGCCTGAGAGAGAAAAGGGATGCCGGGTAGGGGGGGAAGAAGTCTAATTTCCCAAGCTGATGGGGTTCCTGCAGAGGAACACTTGGTGACAGAGATATTACTGTGTCATTCTGCACCACAATCCATCTGCACTGCCTAGCCTTGAGATGGGATGGTGCATTGCAGATACGGGCTTGACTATTTGTGGAGGAAACACAAACGCAGTCATTTCTATTGTCTGTTGACGAACTGTGCATCAACAAGTCTCTCATTAACGCATCCCTAGACCGACTAAGATTGCACACTGAAAATCACCATACTAAGGGTGCATCATTAGCTACAAACGGGGGCACAACAACAGCAATGCAGGCAAAAAAAAACCTGGTAAATATTGGAGTATATGTCATGTGAATACATAATATCAGCTCCTACACACTACTGGCTGGCTCTCCAGGGCCAATTCTCTTTACTGTAGCCATTAAAGACAGGGCTAAAACAGACGACCTAGGAGAGATATTACCAAGAGAAAGTGAGGGTCTCTCTTTTAACCCCAAAGTGCTGTCCGAGAACATGTACTATGAGACATCCGATTACCAGCAGGGAAGCTGTCACATAAACTGCTGCTTACCCCAGGCGACATATGTCTGGATCGTTTTATTTCTAAGTTTGTGTGGCAACGCGCAGGTTAGGTCTGGAGCCGGCAGGCCGTTTGCACTTTCGGTTTGGCGATGAAAACCCCAACTGTTGACCTAAGTAAAACATAATTACACGCGTGATTAGTCTTGGAGCTGATAACTGAACGGCGTGAGAACGTTTTCGCCCGTGTGTGTGAAGTGCACACCAGTTGCGTAAAAAAAAAAAAAAAAGAAAAAAAGAAAAAGAAGACTTTTTTTGTCTCGATCACAGCAAATAAAAAAAGGACCGAATGTGACTTATTAGAAATCACGCTTGTCAACAAAGAGCCTCTGTTTTGGGGCGGGGGGCGCAGCAGAAGGGGGAAGGGGGGAAGAGCTGCTGCGGGGCTTGTAGGCAATGAGTTGAACTTTAGTGCGCAGGGAAAAGTGAGCCGCTGTCAGCAGTGCTTGTTTTGGCATCGCGGGAATGTGCTTGGATCGTACGAGCTCGGCCGCAACGTGCATTGAATTACACAGTGGTGTTACCAGGGTCTCTGCTGTGAAACCTGTATTGGAGTTCGTGCCTAGTTTTCGGGGTCTAGGCGAGATAGCAATCACGCTCTAATATTCGGACACGAGTCTACATGCTGGGTCGCAAGTCATGCTGTGTGCGAGCAAACTAAAAAGAAAGAAAACCAGCCAATCTTATCGGCACGGTTTTAGGGAAAGTGCAGCAGCTCAATGTGCTATTTGTGCTTAGTGTTAATTCAAAATCGCACTTGTCTTTTCTAATCGGTTTTTTTTCTTTTTTTTTTCTTTTTTTTTTTAAATGGTGTTCAACTAGCACTTCCCCCGAAAGACTGGTTCAGTACATTAAACCCAGCTCGCCTCCAGCGCTGACCAACCACCACACTACTACAATCCTTACTGCTCTACTAACCTGCTTGACCACATCATCCAACATTCATTTGAAGAGACAGCCTACACAACACATGCCAAAAGCATGACCCCCCCCCAAGAAAACCACTGAAACTGTTCCCTATAACTCGCGCACACACGTACACCAGTGCGCACGAACACCTAGATGCGCTGCCGTATACATTACCTATTACCTTGTGCCATTCTATTAATAGTTTACTAACATATTGAATTTCTGTCTGAGAGTATTTACAGGATATCGTCTTTCTGAGTAATCGAAAAGGGTCACTGGCGCAACGTAGCGCCGGGATTTCAGTTAAAAAAAAAAAAAAAAAAAACACCCGGACGTGTCTTCTGCATGGTTTAATTTGCAGCCACAGAAACACGTGTCCGGACAAACACCACGTAGATGTGTGAGCGGCTGCGCCAACCGAGAATCTCCACATTCTGATGGCTCCTGGCACTTATTTCCTACCTGTATTCTGCAGGGAGAGGCGTCCTTTCTGGCTCGCAGGCTTCTCCGGGGGGCTGTCGTGAATATCAGTATTATCCGATCCAACTACTTGATCCAGCACTGACAAGACCAGCAGAGCCACGGCCAGTTTGACCAACATTGCGTCTTCGACAGCTTGCGCCTCGACTCCCAGCAAGGATCCCGGCAGTGCGTGTGAGGGTTCACCTTGGATCAGTGCTCAGCGCAGCTGCGGCTTGGTGTCTTATGGGGCAGCTGTGGGACTGAATGCATGAGCTGGAAGGGATGCTGCCTATATTTCTCAGAGCCCCGGGTGTCAATTTGGATGAAGGAGTTAAGCAGGTGTTGTCGGTTGGGGCTTCACAACCAATCAGAGACGCAGACATCCACGTCCAAGGTTTTAGGGGAGTGTCCTGTGAAAGTCCCCTTTTTGCCGTAAAACTGGCGCTAGAAAAGCAATGTTCATGAGTGAGTCGTCTGTGACAGCGCTTGGGTGATCAAGCAGTGTTCCACAAATCACGTCTGCAAAAAACGCAGTCATATAATATCCAATATAACCCGTGGACGTCCAATAACCCACACAGACATTATAATAATCTTTCAACAGGTCAGATTTGCATATATTGCAAGATAACTTACAGCTCCCGCTTGTTGTTGCACTTGCAGCAGTGAAAAGTCAACAGAAAGTCTGTTTTTGCCATTAAACTGGAGCACTTATTTAGGCTACAGGGCTTTGTATGAGAGCAGTGGGAGGAACAAGACATGCCAAGCTTGCCAACAGACTGGAGAAAATTGAGGCATACGATGTCCAAGTACTCTACATAAAAAGGGCTTAGCTTGTGGGTCTACAACCTTCTAAGTCATTAATGCAAGGTAGTAATTAAATTAACTGCAGCTTCCAAGATATATCTGCAGTCCGGTCTTTCACATAAAGTGGGTGAAAAGTTATCGTGTGTAGAAACAGTTGATGCATATGAACTTTACACTATGATCTTGAAATTAGTGGTCTAATAATAATGATACACAAAATGTACAGAATAACAGAATAAATTTACATAATAGTCTAATAATATTATATGGATCTTGAGATTATGCTATAATGACGGTGTCCTTACAGTTGAAAGCTCCTATAAATAGAATGCATTTAGCGTTTTTATGGGGAAGGGAATATAAAGAGATCTGTTACACAATGCCCAGTTTAGCTTGTGACAATGAGGTCTGCTAACCACTACTACAGGGAGTGATCTAAGAATAGAGGACCAACATTGGCAGGGCTGCACAATTGGAGACGTTAGAGGAATCTTTTTCAAGAGCAATGCTTGAGGATGCCATGTGGAATAACTGCAAGCAGAATGAGCCTCCAGGAGGAACATAAAGTCTCTGTCCTCAAAATGTTTCCAGTGACCTAATGGTGTTACTACGTTCACATAAAGGCCTCTATAGGAGCTAGTGGTGCAATGCAAGCCCACTCGTTGCTGTGTCCATCAGCGCACCAGAGGGCCGCTGGTGGACGGGAGCTGGTACCGATGGCAGGAAATGACCATCGGGTTGCAGGGTGGGCAACTGCACTTGGGTCCCAAGCCTCTAGGGGGCCCACTGATACTAATTGTTTCTTCATTGTCTTAATTACAACATAGGAATAGAGCAAACCCATCCAAATAAACCCCAGGATCCAACTGTCCCAACGTCCAGACAGTCATAGGTCTAGCACCTACAGACAAATGCACTAGCATTCACAACAACAGGCAATTTTGTTTTCCCTCTTCGCCTAACCTGCATGTCTGAGGGTTGTGGGAGCACCTGGAGGAAACCCAGGGTGGCATAGAGATGACATGCAAACTCCCAAAACCACAACCAGCAGATTTCTTATCGCTGGTGGTTTACTGTTAAAATTCTCAGGTTGGGTGGCAGAATAATGAGGAACAAGGAGGTGGTTTAGTGTCTGTGTGTGATTAGGTGAGGGGTAAGGGCCCAGCTTAAACCCAGACCCTGAAACAATAAATTACGCCACTGCTCAGGCGCCCCATAAACGAACATGGGGAAACGATTGGCGGTCGTGTGTGTGCTTGTGTGCGTGTGTATGTGTGTGTGTGTGTGTGTGTGTGTGTGTGTGTGTGTGTGTGTGTGTGAGTGTGAGTGTGTGTGTGTGTGTGTGTGTGTGTGAGAGAGTGTGTGTGAAAGACAGACAGGGAAGAGACAGACAAACAGGCATTGGATTGTGGCCGGCCGAATTTCATAGATCTGTGACTTTGAAATCTGTTTATCATAACATTTCATTTATTTTCACAAAATCCTTTTCATGGGAAGCTCTGGCTCTGTCTGCTGGAAAAACTTTAAAACCCTGGCTATATTTAGACCATCAATGAAATTAGCCTAGAGCAGAAATTGGACTCCCACTCTAACTTAACCAAAATGACGATCACTTACAGCTCTAAATATAGATAATTATTATCTTGAGACTGCAGTATCTATCGTTTTAATTGAGGTTTTCAGCCAGTGGAATGAATTTTGGAGAAGTCACCACAGCTGAGAAATAGGAGGTATTTTGGCCAGGAGATGGTGCAGCATAGAAAACCTCAACATTTCAATATTCCCATTATATTCTTATGGTGGATGTGGTAGACTTTCTCTGCCATGACTTTATGATCTTGTCCTACTTTTGTCTTCTATGCCTATGATATATCCCTAATATAACATTTTGATTTGATATTAGCCCGGTGTAATCTAAATTTAAAATGCCACTAGACCTTGTTCTACTCAATTTAAAAATAAAAAAAAAGTCGGTCCAGTCTGTGCGCCACCAATTGGCTTATGAGCGGAAATTGCAATGCGGCAGTATTCTCGAAGTCCACTGGATTTTCCAGCAGGCTCACACAGGAAGGTGCGTTTCCAGTTGTACCTATACCACAAACTGGAATCTCCTGCTCAATTCACGTCTGTTAAAAACTACCCAAGATGTGAACACACCCTCGATTTGGGCCAATCAGTGTGCTCCAGTCGACCACAGGCTTGTAATAGTATGTGCGTCACTGCTGCCTGCTGGTGCTGCATTCAAGTTATATGGGAGAAACTGCAGGGGGTCTTCAAACCAAGACCAACGACCTGGAAGTATTCACATACTGTAGTTATTTAGATACTTATACAACCCTTTTATTATTATTGTTATCATTATTATTATTGTTATTATTTAGCATTTGAACACAGTTAACAGACATTAATGAGTTTACAGCAAAGCAGTTCATGTGATTCAAAACTAAGAAATGGATCCTACTGAATAACTGTAAGAAAACTACAGTTATTCAGTTTTTTGACAAAAAAAAGTTACACTCAAGGTACACTTACTAGCTTTTTTCTGGAGCCTTAAACCACATCGCAAGGTCTTCCGGTAGAAACCTCAGTGACATATCTTAGTATAACTTGTCTTAGCAATCTCCATCCACTGAGGAAGACCTAGCTGGTAATGGGACTTGGAGTTCATTTCTTATATTTTTATTTATTTATTTATTTTTTCAAATGACTGTTTCCAAGCTCACGAATGAACAGCCATGCTTTACAGCCAGTGTATTTCACTTTGTTGACAATATTTCAAATTCAGTTGAGGTCGGGAATTTTGGGTAAATGATAAATGGTAAATGGACTGCACTTATATAGCGCTTTTCTAGTCTTATTGAAAACTCAAAGCGCTTATGACTACATGCCATTTACCCATTCACACACACATTCATACAGCGCTTTTCTATATATATACACACACACACACACATTTACACATGGGTGCGACTCCAAACTCAAAGCTGCCTGGTAGGTCTAACAGCCAGGTAAATGGTACTTTTAAAATCATTTACCACCGGAAAACTGAAGTGAAGAACTGAAAGGTGGAGAAAAATATTGTACTGTAAAGTACTGTGCGTATTTACTACTTCACTTGAATGTCACACAAAACACCAAGCATTGGCACTGACAACAAGAACATTCAGCGGTTCGACTGACCAAATGAATGAACATCATGATTTAAAACTTTATTCATGAGGTTTAAAATAATCTTTGAATTCAGGTTTTCCAGAGCAGCTTGCAATAAGGGAGCAGGCAGCGGCCAATTACTGCATATTTTGAAACATACAGGTTCTATAAACATGTAGTGTATACTTTAAGTTTGTTTAAATATGACTTAAGAATCTCCTTTTAATCTCCATTTAATGGCTATTCTGGAGCTTTCGATCATATCTCATGGTTGTCACTAGCGGCTGGAGTTTGATCAGGTGTCATGGAACAGCAGATGTTCACATTTCCATTTATCATTTTTGGAGCACTTTAAGAACTTCTCATCCATGTTTGGCGTAAAAGTTGAGTTTATACTGTATGTTTGAGTTTTTGTTTTTTTTTCTCGTCAGGATGTCAGGGTGATGTTGCGTTTTATGTGAAGACCTTCAGCCTCCACACACTTGTCAGTCATTTCTCGGCTGCATCTGTTTACAGTCACTTGAATATTTGAGCACAGTGCAGAGCTGTCACCGCCTGTGTTGACAAACTTTTTGCACCTAAAGTGTGAGGACTGTCGCTGTCTGGCTCCGCAGTTTCTTGCATGACAGCTACCGATACCATTTTTATGTTTACATTTCATTTGTAATGTTTCAGCTGTATTAAGAATCTATATCATGTTTATGTTTTATGAGGGCCTTGTCTCCTTTTGGTGACACTGTCCAGAAAATAGACAAGTACACTTTGACAGCAGTAACATTCATTCACTTTGACTGCTTTACTATAAACATACAGAAAGCAGACATGTGTTCTGAGTTGGGACCCCTGGGGCCCTGGCAAGTGATCAACCAATGAAACCACAACAGAGAGGCCAGGCAGGGGTGTGTGAGTGTGTGTTTGTGTGTGTGTGTATTCGTGTGTGAATGTAGGGTCGCTTCACTGGGTGGGAGGCTTCTGTAACAGTAATTAATGTTACCAGTTTACAGACTTCTTATAGTACTTTCCTGGAAGCGTTGGGGTGTAATTTGGCTACACGTTCACACTGCATAGTGGAAAGCTGCTGGACAATAAGTCTTGAGTGACCCCACAGAAGCCTCATTTGAAAACCTAGAGAGTATCCTCTCCATTTACACTCTCACACTGACATAGTGTTGTCAAATGAACGAAAATATGGCTATGCTCATATTGCAGGTGAAAATGGCCACAATCTGATATTTTTCCATTATAGGTGAATGAAAACAAAGTGTATATGACATTTTCAAATATGGTCTGGGACCACTTTGTAATCCTTAATCTGATACATATTTCAAATGTGGAAATGTGACCAGAGTCTGAACAGTCATGTGAGAATTCCTTTGACCTCTATTCCACTCCTGTACAAGACATTAAATCTGCACAAGTGCCAGCAATTTAACCAGTGCTTGTCAGAAAGAACATAAGAAGAGATAAGTGGTAAGATAGGCCTTTATTGTTGTCCAGGGGGGAAATTTGGGAAAACTGTGAGCTTCAACTAGGAGAATTAACTCAAATTTCCACCCAGTCAGTGAAATGACATTTTGGATAAACTGGCAGCTAGTTGGAGCTTCATATTGATCATACAGAAATGAGATTGTTATTAACCATCTCATTTAACTCTCCGCAAGAAAGCAAATAAGCACATTTCCAAAATTGTCAAACTCTTCCTTTAAAACTAAAATATAGGCAAGTAAAATATATGTGTCAGTTTTACACTGAGCTAGATTATGTTGTATGCAATAAACCTAGCCACGAGCCACTGGAGCTGTGTGATGAAACACGGTCTCCATTTCATTGACATTGCGCAAACACGCAAGGAGTTTAGTCTTTATAGTAATATAGTTATTTGGCATTAGAGGATCAGGTCAGACTACTTTTGGATATGACTGCAAAAGAATAATGTAATACAAAAAAAGATCTGAGCAGTAAATCAAAGCTGAGTTATTTATCTTATAAAACCCCACAGAGGAGAAAGAGCAGGAGTAGTGAGCAGTGTTGGGCTGTGAGAAGAAGAAGCCATGAAATATCAACTACCAGCGTCTTCAAAGAACCTGAAGATGATATCTTCGTTTCTAAATTTGGCTCAGTTTATGTGTGCACACTTGTGCGTGTGCCTGTGTATGTTGATGGTGTCAGGTGAAAACCTTGGATCCCCTGAATGTTGACTTCTTGGTAGCTGCATTTAAGAAAATATATTCTTGTTTTAGCAGGATGACAGTGCATTTTAGGCCTCATCCAAGAGAGTTTTATGCATCCATGAGTTGAAAAACGGTATCGTCTCTTTAAGGAGGATGTAAACTATACTGCAAGGCTGCGTACTGAAACAAAAAAAACATGCAATTTTGTAACACTGAGCTGCAAAGCATTTCTCTCTCTTCCCTATTAATGCACCCTTTGGTCTGTTAACTCACCTGACTCGTGAAAAGAGAGGTTTTACTAGCCAAGCTCAGCAGGCCAACTCTGGGCTCTGATTCCAGCCAGTGTGAAAGTGCCACATCTCAGACCCTCACTTACTTCCCTCAAACAATGTGCTATTATAGAGTTTGCTCTGTATGGGTTATATTGCTACAGTGCTGGCAGATTACAAAGTACTCCATCTCATTACTGTCCATATAAGCCCACGGGCCTCGCCAGCACAAAGGAGTGATTGAGTGATAAGGGGAAAGAGATGGGCCTTAGCTGCCCATGAGAGCCCTCACCTTGGCTGCTCCAGCCTCGATGAGGGCAGAGGTGATGTCATCATGGCTAGAGACACAGGGGTCGACCCCTCTGATAGGTGGGCATGCTGGGACAAAATAGAGCAGCTGGGACACAAAGGCCCCGTTTAATGAGAGTGGGACATGAGGCCAGAGCAGACTCCGTGGGTGGCACATGGTGTCATAGCTGCTGAAAAGACCGGTGAGCAATTAATCATCCGATTCAAGAACTGGGCAAAGGGCTTATTATGTAAGGTCAGTTTAGACAACATCATTGAGGGAAAGGGAGCCTTTCTGGGTTACACTTCTATTTGATCACACTGATCCCCCAAATTTGCTATATTTATCATGATGGTCATGATGGTCAGGTCCAACATTTGTGCAACATAATATGACACACTTACCCCTCATTAGAGATGAAGGGTCCTTTGTGGCAGCCTGACAATCATTAAAACTTCTCCCCTGGCTTGGCTTGTTTACTCTCTGGTAATTACCAGGTGATTGTGTAGCCTGTGACCCACATTCAGAGTCAGGTCAGCCAAGACATGGGGGATAATTGACAATATTCAGAGAAGTGCACGTAGAGAAAGAGTGTTAAGAGTGGATAGTCATTTGTTCCTGCCTCATTAGACTGTGTTAGAAGACAAGCTGGCTCACAGTATTCTTGCAGTGGAACAATAACCTCTTTCCAGTATAAGACCAAAATGTGGGCTCTGGTGTGTAAATTTGTTTGAGAGGGCATATGGCAGCCTCATTTATCCATTTTTGCTTTCATTTATTCACTCACAGGTAATATGGAAAAATAAATGAATAAACTGTCTGTGTAATGTATATGTCTTCGAGGTGAGGTCATTTCGACCAAATATAGCTTCTGAAGCGTTTTTGGACCGCTTGGCTCTTCAACTCCACCCGTTTCACCTGTCCAAGTGAGTACACCACTTCTCCTGGCAGTGCTCCTACCATGACAGAAACCAGTGACTGACTGCCTCCCTTAAACACACACACACACACACACACAACCTCTGCCCCATCTTGAATCGTTCGCCTTATATTACGGTGGTCCAGTGAAAATTTCTGTCATCATCCCAGAAGTTAGCTCCCCTACCGTTCACTGGTGGTAGCTTCACTTTAATGAGTTTATGTATATGGTTTCGCATTAATGCTGAAAATCTGCTTATTCCCTTCAATGTGATATTATGTGATTATCTCCACAAAGAAACACTGACCTAAACGCAGCCAATAAAAGCTATTAGGCCAACCTGTGAAAAACTAAGAGGTTGCATGCCTCCCGCATCAATAAAGCAAGCAAACAAATTCGAATTTGGCAGCGCTCTCAAATTTCTCTAGCACATGGCACACATGATGTCATTTTGATTAAAGGTGTCCACCCAGGAAGGTAGACCACGTGAATTAGGAACAGAAAAAACTCTTAAGTTCCTCAAAACAAGAAGTAAACAACTTGATGGAGCCCAAAACCTGGGGCTCAAAGGACTGAACGTAATAAAATGCAACCACTAATGTGATACATTAGTGGCTAGTTGCACGTGAGGGCCTGTAGTGGGGTGGTCAGACAAGTTTCGGTGATCACACTGAAATGTAACTCTTGTTTTTGGTTGCAGGCCTGTGTTTTTACCAGTGCAAACACTCCAGATGTGCTTGATTTTGATTTGATTTTGTTTGAGGTACTGCCGGCACCGAGCTTCGTCAACTTTGGGATTATACTATACAAGCATACATGCAAAAACAATTAAAGTTGGCTATTTTCTAAATTGAAAAAATTTTATTATAATATCATTACTGGCGCATACATAGATTAAGTAAGAGTAATATAATGGTTTTCAAAAAAATCTATTTTTTGCTCAGTTTCCGACAGTTGCACAAAACTCCAAATTCACAAATAGTATGTTTGATGGATTATTTCTCTTCAGAATAAAGGAAGAAATTGAGTTAAACTTGTGTTAACCACAAACATAATTTCATGCTTTTAACCAAAGCCCCTTTTAAATTGTAAACCAGCTGCTAAAAATGGCGAAAAAAATTGACTCACTGTTGGGTTTTTGCGCCACAACCTCGAAGTAACAATATTTAATCTCCATTTCACCAATTTGTCAACTTGGTTTCATGTAGTTGTTAGGGGTTATTGGTATATAAGCAGTCAGATTCTGAAGAAAAAATCCAAACTTCTATTTGTGTCTGTGATTAGCCAGCATTCCTCAGACACATCTTGGACCCTGAAGGACTATGTATTGGTGAACAATAATAACCCTGAGGTAGCTCATTAGAAAAGTGTTGTTTGAAATGCCTTGATTGGGGAGCATTTATATACTGGAACTTATGTTTACAGAAAACAGCACTGGACGGTTATAGTGATAATATAACCGCCTTATATAAGATTACCTGTCTGTAAAGAATAAAGCATTTTATTGCACTGCTGAGAAGTACCATATGCATTTAGCATTTTTTTCCTTGTTTGGAAAAAAATTGCCAAGGAAGGAACTATTTTCTGATTGCGGTATAAATAAAGCACATGATATATTTAGAATAGTTGAGGTTAATTAGCCAGCTCATGAATTACTGGTTGGGTCCAGATCAAAACAACATGTCACAGATGCTTGTGAACCTCAGTGCCATGAGGTTACAATTGTAGGATGTTTTGGGATATTTGTTGTTAACGATGTGTGTTCTACAGTTAGCGGTAATTGATTGCCGTGATGGTGTGTGTTGGAACATGTTGTATTTTTCCGTAAAGCCAGCGGCTGAGAGGGGGCTGGGCTGCTGCAGCAGATGAAAAGCCTTCTAGGACTGTCCAACCTTCCCAGGAATTCCCAGAATTCCAGTTCCTAATTATGACATCCGCGGAGCAGAGGCCCAAGCACCCCCCCCCCCCCCCAACAGCCATTACAGACACACACTTGCATGAACACATGCGCGCACACAAACACATGCACACATTCCAATTACCCCTCTACTAGCATCATCCCAGAAGAGAGACCAGAAGTGATGGAGAAATGGAGGGAGAGGATGGAGAGCCTCAAGTCAGACAGAGGAAGATAAGAAGCTGGAAGAAGAGGTAATCTGTATGCCATAGAATGACTTAAAGTTGGTAGGTCAGGCATTGTTATTTGTCTGTTTGTCTCCGCAGGCATTTTAAAAATGTATGGTGAGCTTGGGACAGTTCCTGGGGGTCTTTGGGATCAAGTAACAGGTGTTCTTGAAGGGAAGGCAATAGAAAATCTCCACATATGAGGGTTTAATACTTTTTAGATGTTAGCTTAGCGGCTTTTCTTTTAAAAGTTTGTAATTTCCAAATTACAATTCATGAGGATTTGGAGCTTTTTTTCCCTAAATATGCATAATTGTATTAATCTGCCCTGTAAGTGAAAGTGGAAGAAATTTTAGGTATATTTTTACTGCAACTAAATTATATTTTATATACTCTCTCTCTAGTGATCAATACACAGCATGCTGCACACAGAATAGTTAAACAGACAGCCATAATTTTTTCATACTTTGGTTAAATCTGCAATAACTCTTTTTTTTGGCCACGTAAGCGCAGTGGAAACAAGCTCTACACACAACACTGAGATATCATCACCTTTTAACTTGATACAGTGAACAAACAGTTGCCTTTTTACACATCTAGCAGATATGTGACAACATTAGTATTCATTTGGAGTCATGTTTCTGGTCACCTTAATGAGTAAGTCCAATATTCACTTTTTTTTAAGCTCTGTTTTTGGTCTCTACCAATTTTTGCAGGAAATACATGGATCTTTAGCGCTGCTGTTTAACAACTGATGAAACCACAAGAGAAAGACTTAAATGTTTGACTATGAGACAAAAATTGGATTCAACAAAAAACAGTCTTTAACTTGCCAAAAAAAACTGATTCGGTATACAGGTGCACGGTCAGAGGTAAAGGCAAACAAATCCAGCAGGGAGAAGACAAAGACAGGTCAGGTAAACTAGCTGGGACCAAAAAAGAAAAAAAAACCCGGAACACTACACAAAGACAAACTCCCGCTGAGAGAAGGGACCACATGGACTAAATAAACTATTTAAGGGAAGAACAGAAACAGGTGAAACTAACGAGGAGGGGGCAAACAATCACACTAGCAAGAAACACACAATGGCAGGAAGTGAAGTATCTGAAACAAGGAGAAGAAACAATGACTGAATGAATGACATAAAGAAAAAGATAACCTAAGGGCCTGCACCTGCATCATACTGATGGTGCAGGTCAACCATATTGCACAAACTCTCTTGAGACACTTGTTCTGTCCTTCATCAATAATCCGGTGGAATGGAGGGGGTCTTGAGGAGGGAGCCAGTGGACTCTCCTTGACAGGTTTGAATCAGGCAACATAGAACACTGGATGAATCCTCAAAAATCTGGGGAGATTAAGCTACACTGCCACTGGATTGATCAACTTAAAGATAGGGAAGGGACCCACCACAAACCAGGGAGCCACCTTATTAGATTCCACTCACAGGAGAAGATCCCAAGTGGACAACCACACCCTCAGCCCCGGCGAGTAGGAGGGAGTGGGGATGCGCCAATGATCAGCCATCCTCTTGTGGAGAGTTGAGCTTCTGAGGAGCACCTGGAGTGTCTTGCGTTGAGCAAGACACTCCCCACATAATAATTCTTCTCAGTAGGCAAGAGTTTCTGGGACAGGAAGGTGCAGGCATTGAGCTTATTATCCACCAGAGACTGCTGGGAGAGGACAGCTCTGATGCCCACATTTGAACTGAAGCTGGGGATCCATCTATGAGAATTTATTTAGAGGTGAAGCTCTCCCTCAACCTCTGAAAACCGTGGTCAGCCTGGGGAGACCACTGAAACTTGACATTGGGGCAGGTTTGGACATGCAGTGGGGCAGCAACAGTGCAGAAGTTGTCCAGTCACAAACAAGTTAAACGTTTTCTTATCTTTCTTACCAGTGAAGACAAAGCCAGCTCCATGGCAGGAGAATGGAAGAATGATCCCAGCAGCAAGAGATGTATTAATGTACTTCTCGATGGCGTCCCTCTCCAGGCCAGGCCAGACAAAGAGCAGAGGTTTTCTCTGGGGGAGAAGTACCTGGGAGCAGGTCGGTGAAGCAGCCCAAGGGCCAGTGAGGAGACAGGTGGAGCACAGGACTTACTGAAAACTTCCTTGAGGTCGAGGTAGGAGGAGGGAATGCTGGAGAGATCTGGGAAGAGCTGGAGGAGAAGAGGAAACCGGAGGTTCAAGAGGCACTGATGACTCAGGGAACACAGGTGGCGCTGGAATCTGAGGTGAAGAGGGCTCCTGAGCAGAAACTGAAGAAAAAAAGGTGAGTGAACATCCCTAACACCAGCCCGTTACCTCTCCAGTAGACCAGTTCATGTGAGGGATATGCTTAGTGAGTCAGGGAAGACCCAGGATGAGAGGATGAAGAGGAGAATTGGATAGATGGGAGCTCAGGTATCAGTGTGATTCTTGGCCATGATGAGTTGGACAGGTTGACTGCAGTGATTGACTCTACACAACCAAAGCTTTAGCCCAGCTGAAAAGCATTGGCCTCCAGAGGCTTACGCAGGGGAACCACGCCAAGTCTGGGTCTAAGTTCCAGTCTACAAAACTCTCATCAGCCCCAGAGTCCACGAATACCATTTGGGAGAGAGTTTGGGAAGGGGTGATGAGTTGAGCCTGTGTAAGAAGTTGAGAAGGAAAAGCAGGTAAGCCAGCAGCCGGGATGAAATGAGAATACGAATACAGAGAACTAGGACTGTGGCAGATTGGACAATTCCTAGCCCATTCAGCTGTGGCCCAGGCTTCAGCTCGACCTGTGAGATGACGATGAAGATTGTAGCTTGAAGTGCAGACCACACTGAACCAGGAACGACCAACAGTTGTCAGAGTCCCTGAAAAACTGTTCCAGTTTCGAGAGGTGAGGTACCGGAGCTGGCAGTTGAGCTGGAACTAGGACATGCTTGAGGACCGTGGACAGGAGCCTGGCTGGAGTAGAAGCAGATATTAGAGAGGAGGGGCCAAGAGATTCAAGAGTCTCAAGCTGCTGAAGTTGGTCATTCAGGATGCTGACATGACTGCCGATGGATGCATGGCACCTTTCTTGGCATTTGTTCAACTCTCTAGCCCCCATGCAAACTGTAATAAATTGCTCGTCATTGAGTTGAATCTGTCTCCCTTGACCCCAGAGTGCAGCATGCATTGAATCTAAGTTGGCTGAGTCCATTGTGGCCAGTTCATACTTTAACAACAGATGGAAGGCCAGGAAAAAGACTCAAATGTTTGACTATGAGAAAAAAATCTGATTCACCAAAAAACAGTCTTTTACTTGCCAAAAAACAGGTTTGCTACACAGGTGAACAGTCAGAGGTAAAGGCAATTAAATCCAGCGGGGAGAATACAAAAACAAGATTAGGTAAACTGGCTGGGGAAAAAAAAAAACAGTAACAGTAAACACTAGAAATTGCTGACGCACCAAACAAATGTACAAAGATGAACTGGCACTGAGAGAAGGGACCACACAGGTTACATACACTAGTGAGGGGAAGACAAGGAGAGACAAGTGAAACCAATCAGGGTGGGGCAGACAATCACACTGGTGGGAAATGCACAAGGGCAGGAAGTGAAGTGTCTGAGGAGAGTATTACAAAATAAAAACAGGAAAACAATGACTGAATGAACGACATAAAGAAAAACATAGGAGGAGACTGGGGGCAGACTGGGGCATGGCAGCTGGGTTCACCAGCTAGTTGCTAACTTTGCCAGTCTGCTTTTTAGTGCTGGACAGTTAGTGTACAGTTCATTTTTAGAGCATCATTGCTAAAAACTGCTGCCTTCTGCAGCTGTGTGGGTTGGAACCAAGCAGTAAAGGTATGGCTGGAAAACAAAAACAATGAGATGAAAGATACTAAAATGCTCATGAAGAGCAACCCCTTTCAAACATCAGGAGTAGAAAGAGTCAAATTTCTTAAAAAACGTATTTTCTAACTTTCAAGCCTCTGGCCCCCACATTTTGCATTCACATCAAGCAGTTTAGAGCCGATTAACTGCCTTGTCAGCCTGGCTTTATGTACAGCCTCTTCATTTCATGTTCCATAAATGCTTTGGGACCCAAATTCTGTGGTGTGAGTCGTGGGAGGTACGAACTGAGCATGGGTGTTTCTGTTTGCTCTGTACATTTTGTTCCTTGAGGAAATCTCACTGATTAAGTGCTACTATTTTGACAATATGTCAACTCACAGGGAGTGAAGATGAATTTATGTGCTTGGCAGTTCTGTAAACAGCATTGCTGACCAACATGTTCCCAACCTCATCCCAATGCCGTCTGAAAAAAAATTTAAAAAGGGGGTCAAGAGACTGCATATTTTAGTGCTGCTGTCAGACTGTAAAACTTTGATGAATAATTTTAATTAAAACCCATGAAGAGCCCCCTCTTTTTTCTTTTTTTAATTTATCTTCTAAATAAATCTTTGGTATAGTATCCACGAGTGTGCATGAATTGTCTGTGACACAAATATACCAATGCCTAAAATGCATTTGTACGTTTCTTTATTTTTAGGATCAAGCACCTGGCCAGACCACTCTGAGTCGCTATGGGGATAAAAGGGCCCTTTATTAAAGATGGCACACAGGGGTCCTTCATAAGGCCCACATGGGCACATCTGACATAAGCATTTGTGAGTTTCGTTACCAATGCTTGTGGTTCCATCACTGACGCTGCATGGCTGATGGAGTCCAGTCTTGTGGGGTTGGAAGGCTCACTCTTACTCACTTTCTCTCCCCTCTCCACTGCCCTTCAACCAAGAGAAAGAGAACGGGAGAAACACACAGACAGGATAAATATAGAACCAGAAGAAGGAGAAAGGGCAAGGCAAAATCTAGTGATGCTGGACTAAAAACACACAGAAGCAGTTGCATAAACACCATGAACTTCAGATAAAAACTCTGAGGGGGCTTTGGCCAAAAAAAAAGAAGTTACTAATCATTGTTAGCCAATATTATATTAGTCTGCATAAGAGGTGTTGGCTGACTTTATTACTTGTTATATAAAGAAACTCTTAAATAAGTCATATGGGTGTTTTCTGGTCCTCTGCCCTTTTCAAAAGCATCTTTGTGCATATGGCCAATATAAATGGTTTCATATACCTTTTTTCTGATCCAACACCTCTATGTTTAAGATTGAATTAGGTTTAGGCTACTAAAGCTACTTACTGTTAGTGTTACCTACCTAGAATGATCATGATTGGGCTAAAACAAGGCTAATCCATGCTAGCAGCTTTGGGAGGCTGTACTTGCTTTGAGCAAAATGCTATTGTCAAAGTTGAAATATGCTCACAATGACAAATTGAACATGCTGATGTTTAGCAGTAATAATGTTAACCATATTTTCAGCTTAGTTTTGCATTTTAACATACTTACAATTGCTAATTAGCACAAAATGCAAAGTATAGCTGAGGCTGATATCAAGTAATTGGTCAATAATCTAAGTCATGTACAAATCAAAAATGTTACCTTATTATGGCACTAGATAAAAAAGTCAGGGGATAGCAAAAGCAAAATTCATCCTGAGGGGGACATGAATGTCTGTACTGAATTTCATGTCAATCCATCCAGTAGTTCTTAAGATATTTCACACAAAACCAAAAATGTGAAACTAACTGAAGCATTAACAAAGATGTTTGGAGATTGCTAAAGCCATTAGGGTTCATCTTATGACCATGAATGTTTGTACCAAATTTTCTGGCAATCTAACCAGTATTAGTGGAGATAATTCATTCTGGACTAAAGTGGTGGTCCAACTGACATTGCCATCTATCAAACCCTGCCACTAGCATAGCTAAAAACGTGTTGGTTATGGTTAGAAAAAGATTGTGGTTTGCATTTAAAAAAAAAAAAATTACGTAGTCAAGTTTAGGGGAAGATTATGGTAGTGTCAATAAGACAAAGTTCACAGCTGGTAGTTAACCGGATGCAAACAGCAGTCACTGGTGTCAAAGTTACCCAAGCATCCACCAAGACCTTTTCCCTTAGACATTTTATGGTACTTATGGTACAATATCACACTGCTTCCACCTTTGCTTCGGACAAACCACACGGCCACATGAGGTCCTTCTCAGAAAATCGTAAACACGGGTCATTTAAAGCGTTTGAACAAACAACCAGTGCTGTGATTTTTCTGGTAAGGACCAGTGTCCAAATTTAACCAATGTCTTACAGGTCAGGAATGTTAGATAACCTGCTACCAGTTTTCAGGCCATGCCTGAGTGTTTTTGTTTGTAAGCATATGTGTGAACATTCCTTGCATGACCAAGCATCAGAGCTGCGTGCACAGAGGGGGGTCACTCGAGTGCTTGTAGATCAACTCAGTGAACCCTGGTGGGCCAGTTCATCCTTCATCATTACCTTGTGCTGAAAGATCACAGTGAGAGAGAGGGAGCAGACTGGCTTCATTTGTTTGTGCACACACAGACCACACTTTTATCCAGCTCACAATCCCTTATCTATCCTTTAAACCCTTACTTATCCATTGCCTCTGAGCACCTTTGACCAAGTCATGTAATAAATCTGTACTTTGTGCGGTTGGTTGGATTTCAAGACAAATTATTTCTTATGTCTGAACCAGGGTTTCTCAACCTCTCTGACTCAAATTCTGTAAAAGTATTTTTTCAAGAGCATAGAAGCTCCAAATAATTCACATAGACATTTTTATGTTTTTAAAGATCCTTATTTTTCATCTAATTATATAAGACATTCATGTATCAGTTTGACAAATCTCCTCTGACCTTGTTTACATATTAAGCAACCACAATTGGCATCTCAACCCCAAGGTGTAAACATTAAGCTATGCTCCTCTTGTGCAACAAGTTGAAATGGACCCGTAAGTACTTGTCACAATGTTGATATCTTCCTCCAGTGTGAACCTCTTATTTGGCTCTGAACTCTCAATCAGGGGAGACTGCAAGGAAGAGCGAGACGTTTTTAAGGTCCACGGAGCCTCAGCGCAGCGAGGTGCAGCTTAGTTTTCATGACATTGTGATGGTGGGCGCCACTCTTCTTCATGGTTGCGGATTCCAACCCCCAATCTGATGATTACGCTTTCTTGGCCATTCCAGCATGCGTAGTCATACCTGTGGGTTGGATGGGAGCTGCAGACAGCTAGTGAATTGAAGTAGAGTGTTTATGGTGTGAGTCTAAATGGTGGTCTTAGTGGAGGCTGTCACGGTAGGTTTGGTGAGAGAGGCAGACAATGGCTCCTCCGGTGACTCTGTGGTTATACGCTTCTGTGGTCGGAGCTGATCCTGGCTGCGGTATGACATGATTCAAGTTAGCTTAAACCTATATGTCTGTGGACTAATGCTTCTGGTTAACAGCTAGCCAGCCTATATGTGTTGTGGGCTAGATTAAGCTACTAAACCAAAGCCAGGCTTTTTTGTGAGACCTAAACTGGATGAAGCTGCTGTGTGGGCTCTTTGCTGGTTAAACGTTCGCCGTTGGTTTGGGTTAGAGGGAGTTGGCCCGAGGAGCTTAGGATGTAGCAGACATGCACAGCGGTAGGAAGTATGTGGTAATTATTGTGTTCAGGACTGCCATCTGTCAACTCTCCCCTTCTAGATATTTACTGGACCCACATTCCTCCAGGGTTAGTGGATGGGATGCACTTTGTACTGTGTGTGTGTGTGTGTGTGTGTGTGTGTGTGTGTGTGTGTGTGTGTGTGTGTGTGTGTGTGTGTGTGTGTGTGTGTGTGTGGTAAATGTATGCATACAGTACACAAAGAGGTGCATATGCTGTGTACACTACATTCAATGCCCTGGGCCATCTTCTGTCATAATACCTCATTGTCCAATTCTTCTTCTCTCTTGCTTTCGTATTTTCTCATGGTTTATATCCCCTCTACAGATTCTGTTTGTCTTTTTGAGTTATTTACATTTTTCAGAGATGCAGTTATTCATTGAATATACAAATATATCTCAGTGTGTTTATGTGTTGTGTGTATGTTAGATTCCAAACATTCTCCTTGTAATGATGTGCAAAGCATTAGATGCATTAGTTGGGCCTGTCTATGGAAGAAGGGGGGGTGAATGCTTTTCATTAGAAAAACAAAATCCTTTTTGCATTTTTGGTTTGTATAGTAACCCGCAGACTTTCCAAGAAAACCTAATAACAAAATCTGCTAGGTTGAGTTCGTCTTCACTATCTTTTTTAAGTGTACCTGGTATGGTATGAACTGGCTTCACCTCCACAGATACAATATGAGCAGAGCTCTGGGCTTAGCAAATGTAAATCTATCAAGAGATTATACATTGGCATTTGAGTCTTCTGTTTGTGCTCAATAGCGGGTAGAAATTGATTAAAAGTTTGTGTTTGAACTGATTTGAGACTGCAGGGAGTGATGAATACATGAATTTGCATAAATGAAGACTTGTGCTTGCTTTCCTCTCTTTCACTTCCTGGCTCTATCTCCGTGGCTGATAAATGAACAGTGGTCCTGCTCTCAGGAGCGAGTAGCTTTAGTGGCATCGCCTATGGAGCCAGAGCTGATTTGGGGGATTATTATAATCCAGCCAGCTAACAAAGATATTCTTTTACCAAGAGCTGAGGAAGCCTGTAAAACTGTTACAATGCAAATGAAGAATTATGCACAAGAGAGGCATATGGGACATAAGCAAATACAGACAGGGACAGGATGAAGGTCATGCAAGAGAGACAGACATGAGGCAAGTTTCATCAAACTTCTCCCTCTGCATGTCTTACCTCTCTAGAGACCAGAGGTGCACGTGCATGCACAGCTGCTTTGGTCTGATGATAGTTTCTTATAGGTCCACAAAGGTCTACCTACAGTCCCCTCACAGACAGGGGCACGTGGTGATGTCAGAGGAACAACGTATGTCTGAGAGCTGCTCTTGGCAAACAGTCAGACAGGTCGGTCAGTAAACACGGCAAGGGTCCCCTGTAGTGTGTTTGATGTTTGAAGTATACAGTAGGCAAGGCTCGAGCAGTGGTCTTGGCTGTCATGGTGGGACCCTCGAAGGAGGCTGTGTTGTTATAGGAAGGGTCCCAAGCCACGGCATTAGGTCTTATTCCCCACAGCCACTCATGACAAACCAGCAGGCCTCAGATGTGGCTTTTCTACACACACAAGAGCAGAGTGGTTCAGACTAATATTTTATAGACCTGTAAAAACAGCACCATAAACAGAGGCTTCACTGAGTAACACATGGGGGTCTTGTCCTGTAAACCAACAACTCAAAGAGGCAATGATTTTTGTGTATGTGTGTGCATGTGTGTGTAGCCGTTATGACGCTGAGTGTTTAACCCCTCATCTGTAAAATTAGGTGTGTGATTTTATGTACAGTATGTGAACTCAGCAGTTTTAAGACCTGGCAGTAGGATATGCACATCCATAGCAATCAGTGTGAATTTAGTCTCTTTAGCACTGTGTCAGACTTTACTGACATCTCAGCTTTTCCTTGAAGGTCTGTGTTTCTCATGGCAATAAACTTTATTTGTTGGCTGCATCTCCCGCTGGCTTGACTTTTAAAATCACACTTTCCTAAATCAAAAACTCCAGTGAAATATAGTTCTCTGAAATACTGTATGGTGGAGTGTTCTCAGAATGTGTTGTTCCTAGAAAACTGGGTGCTAAATCTCAGGAATCCATCTGAAACCAAAATGTGGGCCAAATGGTTTCTACGAAAGCCAAACTTGGAAACAGAGTGACGCCACGACTTTTTGGACTATCAATAGACAGCATTATGGTGGGACATGGGATGGGGAGTTGCACCAGGAGAGGAAGAGGAAGGGTGTGTCTTATAACAATCATGTTGCTCATGATTTGGAGTACTGATATGATTGATCCACTGAGTGAGCATTCTTCCTCTGCAACCTTAATGGACTAAATGGTGGGTTCTGAGGCCAGCATTGTTTTTGCTGAGTCACACGCATGCACACATGCACGCAAACACACTGCAGCGCAAAGCCAAGCATGAGTGCCACCGCACATGAATGGAGATAAATGCAGTGAGTGCCTGAGGTTTCCAACGTGGCTGTGTTATATGAGTAAATGATTAATCTGCATAGTTGGAACCTGTCTCCTGTCCGCAGCGGCATACTCCAAGGCCACACAGCTGGTACCAATTTGCGTGCCCCCGCCAAATCTCGATCCAACTGCATGTGTAGGAATCATGGCTTATCGCGGCAGTAATTCACTCCTTCCTCTCATGCTGAGGCTATTCTTGGCTTTTCTGCCTCTTTATTTTTAGTCACGGCTGCTTCTCTGGGTCATTGAAGTGGTTTTGATGTGGTGTGTGAGCTCAAGGCAATGGACCCTGGGTCCTAAACTGTCATGAATCACCTTTGGGATGCATGCTTCACCACAGTCACAACCTCTCTGACCAAAACAAAAACTGCTTTGTTCTTCTTAAAAGCTGCAGATGTTACCAGTCACCTGGATGTGGTGGAACCAGGAATGTATCTGTGTTTTTTTGTTCTTTTGTGTGACTGTTCATGTTTAGGCACACGTTTACATGTAAGAGTGCGTGCGTGTTTGACTCTGCCCCTCAGTTCATCAGGTTTAAATGGTGTCTTGCACAAAAGAATCTGGGCCTTATTAAAGCTTTGGCAAATGAAAACACAAATAAAAATAGACCGGACAGTCTGATAAATCTTCATTTGAGCAAGTCTTCTTTAAAGACATCAAAGTGGCCACTCATTGGACATGTGTTGTATTCACGCTGCGGCAGACACTGATGTGACCTCGCCTGAGGATGGATGGCCCCTGGGCTCCTCATTTGATGACCTCATTCACCGTTCGGCGGGAAATGAACTCGTCTCCCTGTCCTCTGTGTCTTGGCTCACCCCCGGGTTCCTGGGTAGACTGAGCCACAGGGAACATGGAGTGCATCCCAGATTAACATAATGGAGTTAATTGATCAACTAAAGTTCAGTTGGGGGACAGTCCTTGAATGCACTCACTCCTTTTCTGTTTGTTACTCACTGGGGTCCAAGATTACCTCACTCCATTTGTCGCTTCATACCTGAATCTGAGCTCTTGGGTCACATTGATAGTAATGACAGCTCCCTTTGTCTCTTTCTGTTGCCTTTTCTTTGTTCAGCTCTCTTATTTCTGTTGGGCTCAATCTGGACACAGAGAGCAGATGGACTGTTAGCTTCAATTCTAAAGATGAATGTAGGTGAGCCATTTCAATAGATATTATAGAAACAGTTTGATGTTTTGAGAAATATGGTTATTTGTTGTCATGCCGAGAGTTGGATGAGCCTGCAGACGTTTAGTTTTGCTAGCACACCTACCATATAAGCCCCCATAAGATTCCAACTTGTCGCTTTTACATCTACATCACGTTTTTGTACAAATTAAACAAACAAGATATAATGTATTAATGAGCTTTAGAGGTGCTGGTAGGTGTATTTTGTTAACTTCAGACAGAGCTAGGCTAGCTGCTTCCCCTGTTTCCAGCCTGTGTGCTAAGATAACCTAAATGTCTGCTGGCTGTAGCTGCATATTCAGTGTACAGGTATGAGAGTGGTATCAATCTTCTCACTGAACTCTGGAAAAGAGAGCAAATAAGTTTTTTTTCCCAAAATGTTAAAACTATTTTTTCCTTAAGAACAAATTAGACGACTTTACAGAGATTACATTGGGATTAGAAAAGAAAAGCCCGGCCTTTGTTCTGTAGAGCTATTCTGAGGTGTTGACACCATCTTAACTCCTTCTATTTCCAAACACTTTTACAGCACTTTTACAGGAGCAGTCTATAAAATGTAAGACCCAGTCAAAAGCCCTCTGTATTCGAGATTGGAATGGATTCCGACCATCCTGGGATCTGAAACCATGTTTGAAAACCTCAAGTGACAACAGACAATCAGAGAAACCAAAGTCTTGCCGAATCTTCATGTCTGCTGTCAAAACACTTTTGTTTGAATGGCATATATGGATGCGGTGCCAAATGTAGTCTTCATGTGGCAAGCATTCTCACTCTTCTGCACGCACACACGCGGATATATGCATATTCACACATAGACACACACATATTCTACCATGATACAATATATCATACATCACTACAAACTTCAGCACCAGAGGAGTGAAGTGAATCGCTTTAAAGAGACTCCCGCTGTGAGGGAGCTGTATGGTTGGTGGTGGAAATTAGGTTACACTCTGGCCAGTCACAACCCATTAGCTGTAAGACTGATGTTGATGCTTGAGCTGACTCCAGAACTGTCAATAGGCTACTTTTATATGGTCTGACCAAGTGCCCACAAGGGGTATTTTGCCAGCTGCCTCTTACATGGATGAGCCAAGGCGCTGTTCATTCTTCATTTTGTGTTTCTTTTGCATTGATGCTGCTCTGACAGATAAAAGGTGGAATACTGGTTGAGGATAGAGAGGAAAAGTAAGGGGAATGGTTTGCAAAGCAAAGCCAAAATAATGACCAGTTTTCACAGCACAGCCAATGAGCTTTGACAAAGATTGAGGGAGAGAAAGATACATGGTTTGAGAAAGTGTGAGGGATGAACTGAGGTAATGTCTAATGCCCTCCTGCTTACTGGCTTATGTAGATCAGTGTTCCCTCATTAAAATATCTCCACAGGATGAACCTCGTCCTCTGCTGGGGGAGCAACTACAATCTTTTTAGAGGCTTGATATCAGCTTCAAATTTGCTTAATAATGTGTGTGCATGCATGCACGAGTGTGTGTGTGTCTGTTTGTGTGTGTTGTTGCAGCTGCAGGGATACATGTGTGAAAATGTGCCCGTGTAAGAGAGAGACTAGCTTAGAGAAGGTTACTCAAGGTAGCTCCTGTTGTGGCAGATAAGCTGCCACCAGCTATTCAGGGATTTCCCAAGGTGCCATTTTTTATTATCAGAGTTACTGTTAATTACTCCCAGGGAGAAAAATATTGGAAGAATATTATATTAGGAAGGTTGGTGCAGGTGACATGCTAGCAGACACCTTCTGATGTCAGTCTCAGTGATCTTTCTGTGAATGTGCAACAATTATAAAGGACTGTAAATTACAAATAATGGCTATAAAAATTATAATTAATAGTTTAGTGATGCTATATAGATCAGTAATAAGCCATGGTTGTGAAAAATCCCTTTCGGCTGATGTTTATTCTCCTCCAACGTGGTAATGATTTAACTAAATTAAACTATAACAACAATTTTCAATTCTTCAGGTGGACAGTTTGATCTCCAGCTTGTCCTACCATCTGGAAAAGAGTTCCAGAGCAGCTGTAAAGAATTCAGATCAAACCAGTAAATAACAAACTATAAACATTTACAATTTCAGACTTGATGTATATATTGTGGTGGAAAAACCATTTATTAGAGACTTAAAAGCAGACTTTAGTGAGTATGTCATTAATATAGGCTCATGAGTTTCTCACATTATAATAATCAGTCTTCTCTGAAGTTATAAAAGGTATTAAATGGTTAATTAGTGAGCTTTAGAGGTGCTGGTTGACAGATTTTTAAACCTTTGAGAGAGCCCTGCTAGCTGTTCCCCTCTTCTTCCAGCCTTTATGCTAAGATAAGATAACAGCCTCCTGGCTGCAGCTCCACAGTTAATGTACAGATTTGAGAGTGGTATCAATCTTCTCATGTAACTCTAAGCAAAAAAAGTGAATATATTTTCCAAAATGTTGTGGTATTCCTCATATCTATCATATATCAGTTATTAAAGCAATGCAGTTACAACATATCAGTGCTTTATAAAGTGCGCCTTATTCAAAAGTGGTACCATGGAGGTTTTATGTGTGGTCATGCTTATGTGTGTGTGTATACAATGTCTGTGTGTGTGTGTGTGTGTGTGTGTGTGTGTGTGTGTGTGTGTGTGTGTGTGTGTGTGTGTGTGTGTGTGTGTGTGTGTGTGTGTGTGTGTGTGTGTTTGTACGAGCCTGGATCTCAACATGGGCCACCACACCAGTCAGCAAATCATCCATAAACAACCTAAAACAGACAGAAACCAATTTAAAACCTCATTTTCTTCTTAAATCATTGCACCTGCATATGACAGGCTTGGGCCTCTCGGGGCATTGTGTGTGAAAGTGTGTCTGTGTGTGTGTATGTATGTGTGTGTTTGAAGGTTTGCGTGCTGCCAACACCTCAGTTCTTCTCGCGTCTGGCCAAGCACAACACTGGCATGGTAGCAAAATGGCCATAGCGGGCGCCTGGCAGGGGCATCAAAAAAGAGAATGCCAAGCTGAGGCAGCAAGAATCAAGTCTATGCAGAAAAAGGTCACACCCTCACCTCTGCCCTACAATCCACGCTCCCACAACACAGGCTTCACTGACAGATTAGCATCTCAGTGTAGTAGCCATTAACACACCTCTATAGCAACTGGGGATATCTAATGACACTGGGTTCATGCTCGTATGATCCAATATAGTCTAATCTGTCCAGAAAAACATATTCTGTGATAGAAGCATCTGCTAAAGGCAGCTAAATATAAATCAAGTCCCAGACTGCTGGCTTTGCCGTCTTGCTGAGCTCTGGAACCAATATCAAATCATATTGCGGGCATTTAACATTATTCAAATAGAAACCCTTCCTGAATGTTATGGGGTTGTTTATACATTTCCTCTGCTTGCACGATAACCATTTGTTTTGTGGGAAAAAAGAAGCACTGATAGACATTATTTATAAAATCCAGTTTTTCCACCATTCATCACAGGGGTAGGGGTAGTTGTGGAAGGTACAGCATATGGAACATTCCATTGAGAGAGGAATGACGGAGGTGGATAGATTCAGCATCTCTCCGTTGCCGGACACAGCCTACGAACTGTCCTCCATTAAGGCATGTGTTCTGATGAGTGATTCAGTGTGTCTATATTGGGCAGGAACTCGAAACAGTGACATGAAAACGCAGTTGGCAGCAGCTTCACAAATCCCACATCAGGCCCAGGGAAACCATAATCACCACTTTCATTTTTCAGCCTTGTTTATTTCAGAGGCTGGGGTTACAATTAAGACCATTTGCCTTGCAATTACTGTGTTAAAAATAATAAAACAATTTCGGCCTACCTAAAATACCTGCATTTTGTGTAATGATTCAGGGCGTGCAAATTGAAATTGCAATGTTTGGACATTGTCAGGGAGCTGTGTGAAGCTGCCAGTGTGATAGAACTATGTTTGTCTGGATGTTTGTCTGCCTTTGGATTGCTAGCACTTTGTCAGAATGCAGCCAAACCCTGGTCACAATTTATGCCTGACCTTCACAGGATAATTTTAGCTGTGTGGATGTATAATGTCATGATTTACTGCAAGGATTAGTTTTTCAACAGCCACAGCGTAACTGAGGAACGTCTCCTGAGGGCCAGTAAGTAAATTCCCCTGTCAGTAACCCACCCCCGCTCCGAACAGCTCCCCATCCACCCACATGCTCCCCGCCACAACACTTACCCTAATTTTCCCAATAAAGTCACACAGCTCAGCCAATCTCTGCCCTCAGGCCAGCATCTAACCAGCAACGTACAAAAACACTCTGATCGGCAGATGCTTGGTTCAGAAAGGGACCCCAAAACACACTTCCTCGTTGTGCTGTCACCACTCCTCCACCTGGGCTGGCTCACCATCATATGAATAGTGACCCAAAAATGGCAGATTCCGCAGTCACATTGACCACTAGTGGCACTGGAGAGCAATTTTTTTTTTCCATGAGCGTGTTACCATATTGTTTTTGTCTCATGCTCCAGCATGACATGCACATGCACACCACAAGCAAGGGAATGATTAAAAAATATATTTTTTGATGTTTTAATACATTTTCTTTTTGGCTGTAAACTTCAAATCTGTGATAACTATTTACGCATTTTGCATTGATGTGTTAGTAAAGAATTATTTCAAATTAAAGGGGCTTGAGCCCACTAATTAACCAATTATTACTCAGGTTTCACGCTAATTCTAGTTCCAAACACTGACATATTGGAGGCAGTAATGTCCAATCAGGCAGCAGTGTGCCCAAAGAGGAGGAGGACAAGAGGAGACATCGTTATCCGATGTCAACAGTCAAGGCTTACAAACATTTTTAAAATGTTTTACAAGGTATAAAATGCATTAATCACAAAACAACTTAAATTGATTTTTTGAACATTTGAGGGCAGTAGAACAACCTGTTAACAACATTAAAATATTATCATGTTATGAAGTTTTTGTGGTAACTATGTGAGCAAAAAGTTGCTTATTTACACATTCAGCAGACATCATTTGGAGTTGTGTTTGCATCCACCTGATGAAGCGAAGTCTAAGATTCACTCTTCTTTCTACTTTGTTTTGGTCTTCACCAACTCCTGGCTCTTTAGCTACTAAATACTTCACTGTATTCTCCTGCTAGTTTCTAAATTTGTCTGTCTTTGGTTTGGTCCTGGGCAGGTAGTGTACAGTGGGTTTATCAAAGCTTTTGTGCTGAAAACATCTGCCTGCCGCAGCTGCTAACAAGATCATGACAACGGTGTGAGAGTGAACCAAAACAGTAAAGTCTTGGACCATAAAACCAAAACAAAGTGCTTCAAGATGCTAAACAGCTCTCGAGAGCTGAGGAGAACTGCAGAGTTGGGTAATAGTTTTCAGTACAATTGTCACTATAAGCAACCGATTTCACACAACGCAGTCATTTCATCCATTTTTGATGTAAAAATGTTGTGCGATGCATTTTGGTGTAAGCAAAACTTAACAGTGTACCCTAAGAGTAAAAAGATCAAATAACCGTAGTTTCAGGAGATAAGAAAAACAACTATAACTGCTGATGAAATCACCTTTATTATGACAAATTACTTTGTGTTCATTCTCACCCAAAGAAACATGTCTAACACACCTTTGTTACTCATACAAACAGTTTGTAATTTTCCATTTTTTCTATGCTTTCCTACATGTTCATCATTTTATCACCATACATGCCCCTGAATCTTACCCTCAGGTCTCTTACCATACTACATCATTTGAACTTTGCTTCACCCCAGCCTTCTGTTATCTTTTAAAGACCTAAATCCATGCAGTCTTGTAAGACATTTGGCAATGGTGAGCACCACTGTGTGTGTGCGAGGGCGGCACGGATATGGATGTCCCTGCTTCATGTTTTTCATCCAGTTGTTGTGGAATCTTATTCCGACTGTGGCACATGTGCTGTTAACATGAGAAATAGCGAGCTCATAAAAATTGTGCGTCACATCCCATGCAAAGCAAGCCGTATAGTCACGAGGTCTGGCTGTGCCGTGCAGGGGACAGCACGCAGTGCACGGAAAGCTCATGTCTCACACCAAGCTCTGTGCTGCAGGCCCACGTACACTAATTAGACCTGATATAGAGTCTGATGTGTTCTGATTGAAAGCAGGCTCATCTAACTAAGGACAGGGTCCTGTTGCACTGCTGTGGAACGCCAGAGGGTGTCCAGGCCCTGGTCTAAGGTCAGTTTCATGCTCGGCAGACACATTTCTTTGGTATTGATTTAGAGGGGGTAAACTGATGCAGATCTATGGGTATATGCTCCAACTTATTGACGGTGTAAAAGGATGTGGTGGTGTGCACTCTTGCGGGGCTCTGCAGCTCGCAACCAGCTGTCCATGTGGCGACAGCTTCAGCTTCACACAGAAATGTCTGGCATGCACCAGGCAGCACAGGCCACGGCACCATGCCAACCGTGCCAGGCACTCCCTCGGTGCCTCTTGCAGCATGTGCCCTGTGTTGGATGTGCTAGACTATAGTGCCTTGCCTGAGGAATGATAACAGAGAAACAATTGGCGCACAACTCTTGCTTTCTATCTGTATCTCTCCATTTCATTCATGAATTTGTCATACAATTTGTGTCTGATCTGAGCGAGACATTCATGCACGAAGACAGTCTGATTCACCAGATTTTTTCCAGGCAACACTCTTAGCCATCCTCTCTGCCTCTCTCTCATAAAATGGATCACTGGGGAGGTATGGAGATGGCAGGACAATAACCCAAAGAGTTGTTTTCACTGGAACTGCAACCAACCATCTGGAAGAAGCAGCCATCCATAATTAGGGTTTTAGCCAAAATTTTACTATTTTCTATTGAGACAGTTAAAGTATTCATTGTTGTCAAGCAGATTCTTTGTTTAGGTGTGGATTCCATTAGAAATGTTTTGTAAGGTTGGATGCCAGGCTTTTTTATTCACTATAGCAGGACTTATCCAATGGATCTGCAAGTGGAATGCTCTGAATGGCCTCCAGCAGTTTCACTTCAATTAAATATAAAAAAAGAAAATGCTGGGACAGTTTAGCAGCTCAAACCAATGGCATGTAAAGAACAGCCATCCTTGTGATTTTACAGCTGGTGAGTAATTATAGATTAAGAAAACATGACTTGTGTCAATGAAATAATGGCAGCCCATTGACAAATACGCCTTCAGCAGCCCAACACTTGGTCAAAGACCAATTGTGAGGTTTAACAGCATGCCAGCTTGAAAAGAACATGGTGGGTACACCAGGTTCCTTTTTCAACATTTGTCTTTGCAATGAACCGAAATTTGTCTTTGGGATGGGGACCTGCCATTTGTTACAAATCTTAAACACATTGTGTTCCAATAACTTTTTCAGTGACCCAGAGGTGATTTGACTTTCCTTAAACTCACACACTATTAGTCAAAATATCACATTTCTGTTTCTTCTGCAAGGACTGTATGTACAATCATTGAGTATCCAGCAGAGTTGTTGGCTTTACTGATGGTGGCCACAACTTAATAACAGAGTCCATCACCTGTGGTTTTTAATTTCTACTTATACGCACTGCTAACTCTGGCACAACTGATTCCCAATCACAACGGTTGTAAAACTGCGTGGTTATTATACAGGTGGGATGGACAGGCACCAGCACAAGGAAAGATCCCAAAACAATAGTTCGACTTTTTGGGAAATACACTACTCTTTCTTGCTGAGAGTTAGATGAAAAGATCATTACCCTTCTCATGTATGTTTAATATAAAGCTGGCACCAGCCACAGGTTAGCTTAGCTTAGCATAAAGACTGGAAACCTGGGACACAGCTAGCCTGACTTTGTCCAAAAGTGACAAAATCTGACTACCAGCACCTTTTAAAGCTCCGCTATTGAACACATTATGTTTAGTTAGTTTAATCCATATGAAAATTGAACTGTAAAAACAACAAGCTGCAGCTTTACAGGAGCATTATGAGTGGAATTATTTCTTGACTTGGTGCGACTAATCAATTTGTCATTTTTACTCTTTGGTTTTTGTGCGGATTAAACAAATGAGATATAAAGTATCACAGAGCTTTAGTGGTGCTGGTAGGCAGATTTTGTTACCTTATAACAGAGCCAGGCAAGCTCTTTCCTCCTGTTTCCTGTCTTTATGCTAGGCTAAGCTAACCGGCTGTAGATTCATATTTAGTGTACAGACTTGAGTCGTAGTGCTCTTCTCATCCAACTGTGGGCAAATAAGTGAAGTGTCGGCTACTTATCAAAATGTTGTGCAAGCTGTGTGCCGATTCCATACGTTTTGATAAAACAATGTGTGTGTGTATGATAACCTTTGAAGGCAATTGCCATTTTCAAATTTTGGAATTAAAAGAAAACAAAAAAACATGAGAAATATGTCTGCAAGGATTTATTCATTTATTTAATGGTTTCCTGTGAAGTTGTTTGAGAAGTTGTTTTTTCTGTAGCTTATTCATTTCAGTTGTGCATTGGATTGTGGGACTGTCTATCCACATTCTTAAGTGTAGTAATTTGAAGTGCATTTATTTTGTAATCTTTCCAGTGTGAATGCACCACATGGTCATTCAGAAAAACAGAATATAGAATGAAACTGGAGCACATCCCAGCCATGTCTCATATATATAGCACATAGAGGCAGCCATCATAAATGTTCCCACCACAATTATGTTTTCATCTCATTATCTCTGCACTTTAAAAGTTTTATTTCTCTTTTCAAATACCAGACATCATACATAATGGCATACCTACGGGCCAACTTAGAGAAACAAGTCTGATGTAAGAATTTGCTGATTCAGCTATACTTCATTATGCTGTGTTTGAAAAAGAGCAGGCTCTGTTACTGACGGGATAAATGCAGGAGAGATGCATGATGGGGGACGCTGGTTTGTCCTGTGATTTAGCTACCAGTTGCGACTTCTCACAGCAGCACTGATTCAGTTATACAAGTCATTTCAGTAGCGCCAGCGGAGACCAACAGTAATGATGAGTTGCAGTACGCCAACCACATGGTGGACGCTGCCTCACAAGCGGCCTCCTCAGACTGTCTGTACAGAGATACACCTTGCTGTTTCAGTGGTTGGGACGAGAGGAGTGTGCCAGAAAATGGGGCAAAAAGCACTCAGTCATTTTCATCCCTTAATCAAACTGACCTTCCTTTCTTTCTGCACATGCATGGACAAACCCATACAACCACAATGCATATATGGAGAGATTTATATGGACACGTGGCAAGTTATGATTTTACCCCACAGGTGACACAGTTTACAAACTTGAAAGTTTCTCTCCATTCAGCTCTCTTCTTCCCGTCTCTCTCCTCCTCCTCCTCCTCCATCCCTTTTCTGTCTGCACACTTAAAGCTGCTTCTCCTCTCTGTTGACAGCTTTGCTCGGCTGAAAAAAAGAAGCAGAATTACTGAGTAAAAGGGAAAAAGAGAGCAAATAACAGCTCTTAGAATGTTTGGATTGTGAAACCAGAACATTAGTACAAACCATAATGGCTGGCCCAGAGAGCCCAGCGCCTCTCCAGAACTTCACTCTCACAGGCAATGATGTAACGCCAGCCATTTCACATGAAGTATTCGCTTGTTGCACTCCTCAAAGTCTATTTATACCTTCTTCGTCTCCTCAAAATAAAGCAGCCTATGTTAGGCTGATGCCCTTTAAATAGCTTTAGATAGTTTGTTTAAACTGATGGGATTAGAATACATCTTTATGGTGTTGATAGTTTACAATATTTCTGAAAAAAACTGAATTGCTTAAGGCCTGCAAAGTAGAAAAAGATGTGAGCTATTTACCACAAAAATGATCAAAATAACCTTTTAATGTCAGACGACCTTGCCTGTTTGTGGTGATGTCCTGCTCTCAGATATCTATAAATGACTGAATTAATGGACATAAAATAGAAGTGACTCACTCAACTGGCAGGTACAGCCTGCTGTGCTGTCCAGGATAGATACTTTTACTACTACAAAGCAGCGTGTGTGTGTGTGTGTGTGTGTGTGTGTGTGTGTGTGTGTGTGTGTGTGTGTGTGTGTGTGTGTGTGTGTGTGTGCGGCACGTGTGTGTGTGGTGCCAACCAGGCCTCAGTGTATACTACGCAGCAGAATAAACAAGTCTGTCTGTGTTTGCAGTCTGTAATTAAAGCCGTATAAAAGTGCACACGCATGCAGTAACAGCACACGTCATGGCCCTGAGCGGCTCTGTTTCCCTCAGCATGGGTTTGACAACAGCTGACCTAAACCACCTATGGCTCACAGCTCTGCACAGACACATATGAAACATAAAAACGTAGCATAAAAAATGCTGCTGATGGAGCTGAATTTGCAGCGTACAGTAAATGCTGTGTAATAATATACTTCTGCTCACAACCGGCCTTTGGAGTCTTGCTTCATCAAAGCTGTATTCACAGAGTAAGTGCCCTGTATCAGCTGCTGCAGGGAGCTTTGATTGTATTGGCTTATTTCAAAGTGTAATCAGACCTCCCAATGGCTCCACCACCACCTCAGCCATAAAAATAAGCAAGACATGAGAAACGACCGCATCATGCTGAATCCTGCCAGGATTTGGCTTGAAACAAGACATACTCTAGTGGCCCATAATCTACAATGAGGTGAGCTCATAGGGGAGTCAGCATGAAGACCTCACAGCTCACAGATGACAGCTACCTATGTGCAAGTTTGATCCTTGTGAACATGAATCCAGGGGCCAATTCATCACATTTTCCTCCCTAGATGTGACATTTGATTAGGCTATAGGGCCAATTATTGCATTTCAGCTGAAGGAGGTTATTCTGGGCTCAGTAGGCCTGCTATGCATCCTGATCTATACACCCAAAAGAATGTGTAATATAAACTCTTCACACTTTGAACTGTTTATACTACATGTTACCTCAAGTGGAAGAAATGCAAATGCCAACATAGTAAAGCCTGTGTGTGTCGAATAGCGGGGTGTGCATCTGTGCATGTAGGCACATGAATATGTGTGCGTGTTGTGTGTGTCTGTGTGTACATGCACGTGAGCTTGAAAGACTCTCCATTATAGTTTCTGACCAGATTTTGCCCTCTGCTGGTGCAATTTAGGCAGCACTGATTTTGCATCACAACCTTGACAAGTGTAAAGCATCACCAAGGGCTGCAGACCACAGATGAATGAAGAGTTTTTACTGTTTAAATGATGTACCCCATGAAAACTTCCGATCAAATGTTACAGCTTAAATTTGATGATTTCACAGAAGCATTTTGCAAAATAGGGCAGCTAAGTAGCCCGGATGGACGTCTGCTGCAGTCAGACATTAAATGGAGTGTTGCTGAGGCGGTCAGGCCAAAGTGAATGAATGGCTCAACACTTGGTTGTGTGTGTGTGTGTGTGTGTGTGTGTGTGTGTGTGTGTGTGTGTGTGTGTGTGTGTGTGTGTGTGTGTGTGTGTGTGTGTGTGTGTGTGTGTGTGCGTGTTTGCGTGTGTGTGTGTGTTTGTGTGTGTGTGTGTGTGTGTGTGTGCGTGTCTGTGTGTGTATCCATGCATATATGTACATCCCTTAGTGTGCGTCAGTCACCAAACCGATCCCCTTGGAGCCAGTGATGCTCCAGAAGTCCCACGCATTTCCCATGCTCACTCACACCAAGCAGCGAGTTCCACCACACTCTCTCGCTCCTCTGTCTTTTTTCTCTCTCATTTTCACCCTGTCATGTCCTCTTCTCCTCTCCTTTTCATTCTCTCTCCCGTCGTCACCACTGCCATTATCATCCCACTTTGTTTTCAGCTGATTTTCAGCCTGGCCTCATCTCTGGAGGAGGATAATTACCAAATGGGGACACAGTGTTTTAACAGTGATTTTGAGGTCAACGACTCGCTCACGTTTGCTGGTCTGTTTTGTTCTAGGCTGTGAAACATGCCAATGTTCCTGATCCACCCCCACCCACCCACCTTCTCTGACCCCTGTGCATACATCAGACCATGTGAGATTGCTTTAGGAGTAATCACTGTAATCTCTCACCGTCAAAGAAGTTGGGAGGGCACCCTCTGTGCACTGCGTCTTGGAACATTGTGTCCGTGCAGTGCTAGATGTTAAAGAGTGGTGACTGCGGAGAATGTGGCATGGTTTTGCAGAATGCCAGCCTATTAAGTTCAGCCATGCCAAAGCTATATTTGTGTTCCAAATGTTCTGCTGAATTGCAAAGTAGAATGTACTGTACATTTTTTAACTCGTGAAAACACAAGAAAAGGTTTGACATTCACAGAAAAATAATTCAAAAAACTATATCTTGCCCTCATAATCATCTGGGTTTTATTTGTGTGTGCAGACTGAGTGGCTGCTATATGGCCACATGCAGGTTTCATTAGTGTGACCTGGTTAGGGGATGGTGTTGGAGCAGGTGGTCAGTGATGGATAGGACAGAGAAATGGGGACCCTGAGCGAGTAAAGCTCGGGGGCTAACGCGAGCTGCGCTGGTATTCCACTCACCTTTAGCATGTAAAACACTATCCCGTGGAAGCAGCATGAGGCTAGGGGAAGGGGGCGAACTTTCCTTCCCTGCCTGGGCATAGATCACATAACTGGGCCAGTATGGGAACTAAGCCTGCCTCAGCTATGGAGGTAAACTGCTAGAAAAAGCTTCTCTTAAACATTCACATCACTGTAAGCTTGATGCTGCAAGCAAATGGAACAAGAGAGAAGAAACGACTAGTTCTCCGGCTTTACTGATTTTTTTTTTGTAAGCACAGGAAACTAGCAGGAAGAAGTGACCAAATCAAGACGATCCTCATAGCTACCATAACATTTTAATTAAATCAGACACATGCCTTAACCCACACCCATCACTACCCTATTCATTCCCCACTAACACCCATCACTGCCCCTACGTGTCAGTTTGAAGGAGCAGCATTCAGGGAATGTAACTCATGTTGTACGTGCCTCGAGGTTGCCACAGAAATTAAGCACATAGGTGTAAAGAAATGCCAGTCAGCCTCTCCATGGCTCCTTCAGTCCAGCTTCTGGCAGTGCACTGGCGAGGCCCGGGGCCCAGGAATGCTGTGCCCATCTGTCAACACGGAGCTGCCTTCCCTGGCAGATACCACAGAGAAGATTTTTGTAGCCTGGCCCGGGGTTGATTTCATAACCTGGCCTGGCAGTATAGCAGACGGCCTTGGGGCTGCAGGAAGATTATGTGCAAGGATAAGATGGAGCTGCATACCTTTGTGTATATATGCGTTTGCATCCTGTAAAGCTTTCTCTAAACAAAGCGGGTTGATGAAGACACTAAAACCTTTGCTTCTGTAGAACCGGTGCTGTACTCCTCTACTCTCTTTCTCTGCTCATCTCTGTGTCACGCCCTCTCCTTCTTCACCTCCTCCTCCCCCTCTCATATCTCTTCCCACCACTTGCACTCTGCTCCTGTAGCTCTGATATTTATAATGAATGGTGTTCTCTATGTGGGGCCTGAATTTGTGTGGTGGAGCCAAGGGAGCACCACCTGAGTGATGATTCTGTCTGCATAAGTCTCTCTCTCTACCTCTCTCTCTCTCTCTCTCTCACACACACACACACACACACGCACACACACACACACACACACACACACACACACACATACACACACATACACACACACGCCTGACCTGCTGGGAACACAGGGTCTTGCTGTATCAGGCCTCTGTGGCAGGGGCAATTAGAAAGGTCCAGACGGAGCACAAGCTCTCTTCTCATACTGTCCCCATTAGAGAGGGAGAGACAGGCAGTGAGGAAAGACAGGAAGAGGACACACATTAACATACTGTCTCTCTCTCTCTCACACACACACACACACACACACACACACACACACACACACACACACACACACACACACACACACACACACACACACACACACACACACAGTGGCCGTACAGTAACCTTAAGCAGCCTTGCGCTTGCTAAGGGGACTGGGTGGCTCAGCTCAATGCACAGAGAAGCACTTACAGTTCTGAGCGTTAAAATTAGCCTTTTTTTTTAATTTTTTTATTCCTGAGCTGTGTTTTAACCTCCTCAACAGACTTCTTACTGAGTGTCCAAGACATGTATATAGCCATCATGTTGGTGTCCCTCATGTCCACTGTCAAATACTGAAAATCATCAGCTGGAGTTGGATGTAGCAGTCCCCCAGCTGTCCAGGCAGGAACACACTTCCAAGATGGCGACACAATGATCGATGCTCTAAATGCTGCAGAACTTGCCACACGATCTGAGGTGGATTCACAGTAACTGAAGGATGTGTTTATGTGTGTGTGCCACCAGAGTTTTTGCACAGGGAGCAGTCATGATGATGCCAAGGACGTGGAGGCCTTATACTGTATGTACATCACAGCGGACCGTGTGTGTGTGTGTGTGTGTGTGTGTGTGTGTGTGTGTGTGTGTGTGTGTGTGTGTGTGTGTGTGTGTGTGTGTGTGTGTGTGTGTGTGTGTGTCTTTGAACGTTTGTGTGTCAGGACCTGATGGGCGGCAGAGGGCTCATCCTTGGCTGGAGACGTGCTCTTTCCACATCGCCTTTGTCTCCACATGAATTATCCATTGGGCCAATGTGGTAATCAAGCTGCTCCGGCAAGCCTTATTACAGTGTTGGTCATTTAGCCTATTAGCAATGCTCTTACCTCATTTCTTGGTCAAGTCCAGTTGCATGGAAAACAGAGCAGTCAGCATGTTAAATGGGCTCAGGGAAGGCTGGGTGAATTAAGGGCCATAACGTGACGGCAGCTGATACAGCAAGAGCAGGCTCGCGGAGAGACGCTGTAAACCTCAGGGCACATAGTCGGTGCTGGGTCACTGGAGCACTCTGCCATGATGAGCTCATGATCGTGAAAACTAACATTTAAAGAGGGGGCAAAGGAGGACACCGAGCCAGACTGTGTATTTACAAATAGGCTGCGCATTAGGGATATTATATAGCTCCTTATATACCAGTCAAGTATAAGTTAGAGTTGAAAAGTTTAAATGAACAGATCAGATAAACACACGTTTGAGACAGAATGATTTGTATATGAGTAGGATGGTCTCACCTGTACACAAGCATTCAAGACAACATGGGTTGCAGGAGAACTGGTAGAAAAAAAAGAAAACAAAATCTACAATCTACATACGATTTAATGATGTGACAAAATATTCAATATCTTTTATCAGAAAATGCATGATGACTTTGGGCCATTATTGCGGGAGAGTTAGTAAAGTACTGTGTGATGCTGCCCCCGTGTGGCCGATTTGCATCCTCATTGGCAGAGTGGTCCCCATGGGACTCGAATGGGGGATCTTGCAGTTCATGGCAGGCGCCTTAAATCCTTAAGCCAGGGTTCCTGTGTTAAAAACCTGTGTTACAAACAGAGGGCGTAGAGTGTGAAAGATTAGGCAGTTTACAGGCAGAGAAAGTCTAATAAAAGATACTGTTAAGCTGCATTATGGGAATTGCAGGATCAGCATTTTCGGAGCTTGACTCATGCTGGGGCCTCTGCTACTTCTCATTTGGACCATTAAATGTTTAATATGTCTCTTGTAAGTCCCTGCTGCACATCCAGTCTGCATGTGTCAACATAGTAGAACCTGTCCCTTAAAATCCATTCATCAGCTCACAGCAATATCCTACTGCTGGCCTCATACATCAGCTGTAGAGGGCCGTAGACAAAACTAAATCAGACGCAGAATAAGATCCATCCTCTTATGTCCCCTGGGGGCCCTAAAATCACCTTGAACTCAGCGGAGGACCGTGTGAAGCCTCGCCAAGCCTATGAAAATGACCTGGGGAGTGTGTGTGAGGGTTGTGGGGGGCAGGCGGGAGGAGGGAGAGGATGGAGGGTAAATGAAGGGGATGCTGCTCCCTCCATCACAGACAAGACAAATGATGCACAGACAGATGGCCCTTGACATCGCTGCCATATTCAGCTAGTTTCCAGTTACAATAAACCTGACTCCGGATCAGCGGACGCTTACGGTTACAGTCAGGTCACGCAAGAACTGATACAGCGTGCTGACCAGTGAATGATCTCTGCCAAAACAGAACCAGCCATCGCAATCATTTTCGTAATAAAAATCCACATTGTCATCATAGTCAAGACAGTACATGGACAAAACCAAAGTTGGGGTGTGTTCCTGCAGCAGCCACATGGTGGTGGTGTAACTCAAAAGGTAGTGGTGGAGAGGATATACAGGGACAAGGGGCTAAAGATTGAACTCATCAGTCAGTAAACCACATCAGTCACGGTCTAGCTACTAATATTATGTGAAACATCCAGGGTGCAGCAAAGATGGAGACACAGTGTGAGAATGCAGTTGCCAAGACCTGACCTTGGACTAGACACAGATTTGACTGTATCGCCCATTAACTCACACATGGGGGGGAAGTACACTGGGAAATAAATATATAATGAACTCTTGAAAAGAAAGATGGACAAACAGGTGGTGCTATGAATTTCCACTGTATCAGGCTACAGATCTGCTGGGTCACACGAGAGCGGTGACGGCCGATGTTTTGATGTGACCATAATGGGAATCAGTTCAAGGTTTATCTGTAATTTTAGAATTAGGGAGATTAAAACGCTCATAATCTTATCTCAGGTCCAGTCATTATTTATGGTACGTTACCTTGCAGAAAGTAGGAAACACTTTGTTTTGATTTGGTTAAAAATGTTAACTTTGAAATTAATGATAAGATGATGAGATGAGAATTATGCAGGGTGTTCCATGATTCACCAGATCCTTCACAGAAATGTGCAGTATCGAAATATTAAATACATTCAGATACATTTCCATAATGAATTAATTTAATTTCAAAGTTGAACGGTTTTAGGAAAGACTATTTCCTATTTTCTTTTGTTGAATGCTGCAATTCACCACAGTTTTCAACTGGACCCTGGGACAGAGAAGAAGTTCACTCTGGAGCACTGTCCAACAGATCACATTAACTAAGTGTGAGACTAATGGACTTTTTGAATTGCTGGACTCTTTTTTTTTTTTGCAGTTCTGTATGATTTTAAGTTTGATTTAGTGTACCAGTGGTGTGTTACATTGTTGCAGGATTGGTATTCCTCTTTTTGGCTCATTATACTCATTTTTAAAAAGTTGCCATTTGACAAAAAATTGTCTGGAAAATATTATTTAAATTTTAGAATGAAAAAAAAAATTCAGTGGCATTATGCACCAGAATGGACAACTGTCTTCTAAGGTTTTCTAGAGTGGTCTTTAACGGTGAAGAACCAGTGATATTGTCTCTCATCTAGATTATTGCTACTCTACTTACATTTCCTTTTAAGAAAACCTCTCATCAGGAGGCAGTGGCCAGAATCTAGATATATCCAAACAGAGCACATCACTGCTTTTGGTTATTGCCAGTGAGGTTTACAGTTTTTTTGCAGATTTCAACATAACAGATCTTGTAACTCTGTATGAAGCAGAGTGTGTTGCAAGACCTTGAAACAGGCCCTTCTGACTGTCCCGGGTTCCGGACTGAAGACATCGGGGACGGGCTTTTCCTTTTCAAGCCTTGAGACGGTGGAAGAGCCTGTCTGGTCAGGTGAGTTCACTGTGTTCACTGTTTCTCTATTGTAATTTGTCAAATGAAAAATGTTTCATTTAATTTCACTTGATTCTAATCCTTTACACACTATTTACTTTTCATATATATATATTTATACATACACATTTGGAATATTTACATTTCACTATATTTATTTCAGGCTTATTTTCTAGTACATTTAACTAGTAACATTTTGTGACACTTATTCTTTCTACATTTACCCCTGGACATATTAAGGGAAATGTTTCATTTATTTTACTCACTGAATTTGTCTTGCAGATGAAGTTAGTTAGTTTGCAATTTCGGATGACATAAAAACATATAATACATATTATTAAATGTGAGGTAAAACAGTCTAAACAAGCACAATACTTAAAACTAACCCCATCCGAGGGACCTAAAACGTTGACACAGTTATTACTAACATACAATAATAATGCATCCACCATGCAACAAGTTGCCAGAATCATTGCTCAGAATGAGGATTTAAACATTTTACATTTTATATCCCTATACGTTGCGTATGAAAACTTTTAAAGACTGGAACTGTGATAATGTCATAAGGTTTTAGACAGGTCTACTTTGCCGACCACTGCAACGCCCTGTTGGAACAGGTACCGAGGCTAACCAGTTTTCCTGGAGAAAGTGCAAAAGGTTTGCTGTGTCATTCTTAACCGGATTATCGGATTATATTTTAATGAGCCTGTTCAATCCTAATTAGCGTGATTACCAAACAGTTAATGGATGTAAATCGCCCACAGGCCTCCAGGACACACAACACAATACCAGCCCGTCTTAAAGCGGCGTCGTACACACACACACACACACACACACACACACGTGCACTCGCACGCACGCACACACACATACACACGCGCGCGCGCGCGGAGAGGCTCCCCACTCCGACACGCAACCCTCAAAATACCCACCCGTTCGTGCAGCGGAAGTTTTTAAGCGACCTTATCTGAAGCTTTATCTGAGTTGGAGATGTGCTGCAGAAAGACAGGTCAAAGGGGACCGCGGGGCTGCTGCAAGACGAAGCATTAGGATATGAAACACATGCCAGACCTGTCATGTTCAATTTACAGTTGCAAAGTGAAGGCGTATTTAATTTGGGGGATAATTTATGAGGGAGCCTACTGGGTAAATCGTTTGATTTTCGAATGTCTTTTTTCCAATTAAAGACGGAAAAAGGAAAAACCGCTATTTCATCAAAACATCCCACCGAATCTGCGCAGGGCCAGTGGGAATCAATCACGGTGGAAACATTTTCCTATGTCCTTTATTTCCTCCCCGTGCGTTTACTTTATTTCACCAATTATTACAGCGAGAGCCGGGCCAGTGTTGACTCTCAGTGCGCCTGAGAAAGATTTTACGGCCATTCATCAGCTGGCGACGCGCACAAATAGTCTTTAAAACTATAAACATCATCGCTGGGTCGGAGACAGGGGGACCCATTTACCCCGTGGCTGTGCTAAACGCTGAAGATAAAACAAACGATAATACTGTCTGTCTCCTGTGACCGTCTCCACAGGCATTAATAGCGGGTTTAGTGCCAGCCGCGCGGGGGGAAACACTCGCAGGGGCTATGCGTCGTTACGCGCGGTTGTCTCGATTTTTACTGCTGCGGGGTGAAATGATTTGCACGTTGTTATTGTAGCCTATAAATAGCGCGCTGATTGCATGCTTGATTGACATCGGGACATTAGACTGCAGGCTAAAGAATACACACCTGGAGGTGATGTGTGGAGCGTCTTGCTCCTTGGAGCTTTAAGCTGACTGCTTGTCTTGGAATTGAAAAAAAATTATCAGTCATTAAAATGTTGAGAATTAAAAAGTCATGAAAGGCAATAAAATGGGGCTGTTTTATTGGTTAAAAGCCGGGTGTCATGTATGACACTTCTTCAGGAAAAACTTGCCTGCAGCGTGGGTGGGAGGCTATGTCTGTGTGTGTGTGTGTGTGTGTGTGTGTGTGTGTGTGTGTGAGAGAGAGAGAGGTGCAGGTTTGTTGTCATCTGTTATCACGTCCTGATAAGGCAGACAGCGGCTCCAGAATCTCTTGGAGGCAGACAGCGGAGCGCGTCGCTCCTGGTTTCAGGTTCTGTGCTCGGGGACCCCAACCTGTTGTCGCTTCGACGCTCGTCTGCTCGGCTTCCCGTCGGATGAGGGGCAGACCGACACCCCGAAAACACGCGCACGCGCTCGCCCGGGCTTATCAGACACACTGGCCCCTGTGCGTTCCTCCCAGTTGGCCAAATGATGCAAGTTTAGCTCCTTAGCTGTCCTGATAGATTATTTCCCCTTGGTGCTTGAGGATGTGTGTAAACATTCGCCCAAACACTGCGTGTTTAGAATTAACAGGAAACGCATTTTTATTGTGCGTGATGACGAACTACAATGCTGGGGGGAAAAAATAAAAATCCACCTAAAGGAGAATTTATAATGTCACTTAATTTAAGATTTTTATAAATCCCGGCTAATCTAAACCGGGGCCGATCTCTCTATTAGGCTAGAGAAACAACGACTGATTTATTAACATATTTACATCAATTTATTTTCCTTTGCAATGCGAACGACTAGGTGAGGGCCGGTTGGGTGTACGCCGCCGCCGCCGCCGCCGCCGCCGCCGCCGCCGCCGCCGCCGCCGCCGCCGCCGCCGCCGCCGCCGCCGCCGCCGCCGCCGCCGCCGCCGCCGCCGCCGCCGCCGCCGCCGCCGCCGCCGCCGCCGCCGCCGCCGCCGCCGCCGCCGCCGCCGCCGCCGCCGCCGCCGCCGCCGCCGCCGCCGCCGCCGCCGCCGCCGCCGCCGCCGCCGCCGCCGCCGCCGCCGCCGCCGCCGCCGCCGCCGCCGCCGCCGCCGCCGCCGCCGCCGCCGCCGCCGCCGCCGCCGCCGCCGCCGCCGCCGCCGCCGCCGCCGCCGCCGCCGCCGCCGCCGCCGCCGCCGCCGCCGCCGCCGCCGCCGCCGCCGCCGCCGCCGCCGCCGCCGCCGCCGCCGCCGCCGCCGCCGCCGCCGCCGCCGCCGCCGCCGCCGCCGCCGCCGCCGCCGCCGCCGCCGCCGCCGCCGCCGCCGCCGCCGCCGCCGCCGCCGCCGCCGCCGCCGCCGCCGCCGCCGCCGCCGCCGCCGCCGCCGCCGCCGCCGCCGCCGCCGCCGCCGCCGCCGCCGCCGCCGCCGCCGCCGCCGCCGCCGCCGCCGCCGCCGCCGCCGCCGCCGCCGCCGCCGCCGCCGCCGCCGCCGCCGCCGCCGCCGCCGCCGCCGCCGCCGCCGCCGCCGCCGCCGCCGCCGCCGCCGCCGCCGCCGCCGCCGCCGCCGCCGCCGCCGCCGCCGCCGCCGCCGCCGCCGCCGCCGCCGCCGCCGCCGCCGCCGCCGCCGCCGCCGCCGCCGCCGCCGCCGCCGCCGCCGCCGCCGCCGCCGCCGCCGCCGCCGCCGCCGCCGCCGCCGCCGCCGCCGCCGCCGCCGCCGCCGCCGCCGCCGCCGCCGCCGCCGCCGCCGCCGCCGCCGCCGCCGCCGCCGCCGCCGCCGCCGCCGCCGCCGCCGCCGCCGCCGCCGCCGCCGCCGCCGCCGCCGCCGCCGCCGCCGCCGCCGCCGCCGCCGCCGCCGCCGCCGCCGCCGCCGCCGCCGCCGCCGCCGCCGCCGCCGCCGCCGCCGCCGCCGCCGCCGCCGCCGCCGCCGCCGCCGCCGCCGCCGCCGCCGCCGCCGCCGCCGCCGCCGCCGCCGCCGCCGCCGCCGCCGCCGCCGCCGCCGCCGCCGCCGCCGCCGCCGCCGCCGCCGCCGCCGCCGCCGCCGCCGCCGCCGCCGCCGCCGCCGCCGCCGCCGCCGCCGCCGCCGCCGCCGCCGCCGCCGCCGCCGCCGCCGCCGCCGCCGCCGCCGCCGCCGCCGCCGCCGCCGCCGCCGCCGCCGCCGCCGCCGCCGCCGCCGCCGCCGCCGCCGCCGCCGCCGCCGCCGCCGCCGCCGCCGCCGCCGCCGCCGCCGCCGCCGCCGCCGCCGCCGCCGCCGCCGCCGCCGCCGCCGCCGCCGCCGCCGCCGCCGCCGCCGCCGCCGCCGCCGCCGCCGCCGCCGCCGCCGCCGCCGCCGCCGCCGCCGCCGCCGCCGCCGCCGCCGCCGCCGCCGCCGCCGCCGCCGCCGCCGCCGCCGCCGCCGCCGCCGCCGCCGCCGCCGCCGCCGCCGCCGCCGCCGCCGCCGCCGCCGCCGCCGCCGCCGCCGCCGCCGCCGCCGCCGCCGCCGCCGCCGCCGCCGCCGCCGCCGCCGCCGCCGCCGCCGCCGTCCGCCGCCGCCGCCGCCGCCGCCGCCGCCTCCTCGCTGTTTGGAGAAGACCTCCACGAGTCCAGAGCAGGCAGAAGCCATGCACTCAGCTTTGCCAGTACCTTTTATGGGAAATCCTTCCTAGAGATGGATATCGTCAAGGATGGGAAATCGGACGCGTTTGAGGGGAAACGCAGAAAAGGTGAGTTGATGAGAGGACAGCTTTTTATTTTCCAGGCTTGTGATTGGGCCTACAGACTCACGTCCTTTGATGTGTGCAAAACGCAACTAACGCTCCCAGAACAACTCCGCCAAAGCAGCGAGCTCTAATAGGAAACAATGTCTTTCTTCCTCTGGATACAGACTATTAAACTGTATTTTAACATGGAAGCCGAAATAAAAGTTGGAGCTGAAGTTGGGCATTTTACTTGTAGGCCTGCCAGACCATTTCCTATTTATTGAGAATAAATCAGTGTCAGCACTACAGAAGTTGCATTGGCATATTTGACATCGACTACATTAAGTTATTTAATTGCATACCACTTGTGTTACAAGCGTGTAAATGACATTTTTTCCCCCCAAAGCTAAGTAGAATTGAACCACCACACTTGGCAGAATTTGCACTAGCCCAGCCATGCTATATAATATGATACAATATAATAGCTATATAATATCATGCTGTCACTATTGTTATTATTATTATTATTATTATTATTATTGGTGTTTTCTAATAGTAGTAGATGTAGGGAAAAAAATAGCCCTAATAAAGGAACCCTAAAAATAAAAGATCCATGTGACCCTTTGTTAAGAAGTCACATTTGCGGATTCATTTTTCGTTTCGTGATTTTCTCTCTGTCTGGTCCATTCAGAGGAGTTCAGTCCTCCTGTCGAGCCTGTGGTGGATATAAAAACCGAGGACCCGGACCGACCCAAGCCCCGGAGACGCAGGAAGCCGCGGGTCCTCTTCTCCCAGGCGCAGGTGTACGAGCTGGAGCGCCGCTTCAAGCAGCAGAGGTACCTGTCCGCCCCGGAGAGGGACCACCTGGCCGGGGTGCTCAAACTCACCCCGACCCAGGTGAAGATCTGGTTCCAGAACAGGAGGTACAAGTGCAAGCGGCAGAGGCAGGACCAGAGCCTGGAGATGGTGTCTCTGCCGCCGCCTAGGAGGGTTTCGGTGCCGGTGCTGGTGCGGGACGGGAAGCCTTGCCTGGCGGCAGACACAGCCAACTACAACCCCTCCTACAGCATGGGTCACATCAACCACTTCACTTATAACAACTATCCAGCCTTCAGTAACTACACCAGCCCCGGCTGCAACACAAACTATGCGTGCAGCTACCCTGCAGCCACGATGCAAACCATGCAGGGATCCTCCAACAACGGGAATTACATGAACTTTGGGGTAGGGGAGCTGAATAATGTGCAGAACACATTTCCCTCCAGCAATGGAGTGTCCTCACTACATGGCATTAGGACATGGTGAACACGGGACCGTGTATCAAATACCCGCGTTACCTACTCAGTCTAACGGGATGCTTTTTCTGACTGCATGCATTTTTAAACGTGTCAAGACACTGCGGAGTTTTTATGTAGCTTCTCTTATATTTAATGACTGACTTGTGGTGGTTTTTTCGTTTTTGTTTTCAGCACCGGTTTTTGCCTGAATAGCTACATTTGCATCTATTTTCGTGACATTAGCGCACAGACATGTAATTTAAGAGAAAATTAAAAAAAAAAAAAAAAAAAAAGTTTTGTTAAAGTTTAAATTTGCCCCAACATTTTCTCTCTTTTTTTTCATTTTTATTTCTATAAAAATCAGACAGTATGTGGTGGACGATGTAAAATACAGCCTCGTAGCAATTTATTATATGGAAAATGATTAATTCAATATAGGCTCTTATTATTATTGTTGTTGTTATTATTATTATTATTATTGTTATCCTTGATATTATTATTATTATTATTTCTGCCTTGCAAGTATTTAATTTGTATTACTTAAAGCTGAAGTTGGCTCTGGCTGTTAATTTCTAAATCGTTAAAAATACACTCAGAAAAATAAAAAATATCAGAAAACCATTAGGCCTACAGTATATAAATAGTATGTCATAGTGAACTACAGCTATGACAATACAAAATCCATGCCTCTGGCCCTTTTAATGGTTGAGTTGGCTATAGATCCACGTGAAGGAGCCTAACATCTGTACAACCCTCATATGGTTTGTGTCTGCTTAAAATGTTCAAGTGGCTATTAGGAAGCTTCCTTCAATATGCTCAGATGGGGCTAAAAGGTAGTTAAAAGTTTACACTTTTTACAGCCCACTGTCTGCCACATGTAAACTATACACGTGTTTAAAAGTTGCTGGGACAGAGATGGCTGGGAGCCATGACCTTGACATGTATTAAATGTTTAAAAGCAGGTTATAATGGGGAAATGCTTGTTACTAATTCTATGGCATGTATAAATTCTCATGTACGAGGATTGAATTGCGCGTGCAAGCAATTTCTACACAGATATGAGCCATTCTCAAAGTCACCATCCTTTTCTCTGTGCTTGTAAATACCAAGACATCCGAGATATTAACCTGATCTGAAAGATATTCGTCTATTTTCGGACAGTACAGTTGATTATTAAAAGCTACCTTTTTGGAATGTTGCTGAGTCATTACTGTGTTTCCTTTGGGAAATCTGAATAGACTAAATTTAACTTTAACTGCACAGATAATTTAAGCACTCGTTAACTAACTGAACAAAGCTGTGTCCAACTGTAAAATTTTGCTTCATGAATGTGGAGTTACTGAGATTCCTGTTGGCTGTTTGGTTCCTGTGTTTACACCACCGGTTTGGTGCTGTGTAAGCTCCCCGGAGGTCTCAGCCCACTTGTCCCGATACCAAACCCAAACACTTGATTGACACTATCACGGTGCTAAATACAAGAATAGTCCAATTTGCTTGACAGAGAGCCAGAGGCCTCATCTAAGTGTGTAGTTATATGAACAGGCTAGGAACTGGCTCTGCCCAACTGCCACCACTTTACAAGAGTAAGAGATGCTTAGGCATCTCTCAGGACTCTCCACACATACTCCGTTGTCTTCTATCTCATTTTAAACAATATACACCCACAAACACACGTTACGCACATGTCAAACATCAAGCCAGAAAACTTTGTGTTTATTGATAAACAATACTGACAGCATTTACACATATTTAACAAAATGGCAAGGCCAGGCAATTGGAGAAAGGGTAGCAAGGTCATGTAGCTCCTCTGGCCACCCTCTCCTCCGGGGTGCTGAAAAGGCAATGTCAGATAACAGCGCCACACAAACCTAAAAATATCCCCCCTCAACCTCCACTCACACTGGAAAGGGAGAGGGAAACGGGTCGGAATAATCTGCTTTTCCGGGTCTTATCTGAAGAAAGGCAGGGATGCATGCTGCTCTATCTCTGCCAGTGTGATGACTGCCACTGCTTTTCTGAGCTTTTCTGCTGCGCTGCAGAGCAGAGACAGGCTAACATGGGCAGAGACAGGGGAGAGTGCGCTGACTCTTACGCTGAGTAAGGTTTTTTGTTTTTTTTGGTCTGCATGCCAACTGAATAAAAAAACATAGGCGCAGTTTTAAGTGCGCATATACTATAGAATGCCATTCTAATGACTGGGGTAGTGAAGCACAATCAGCGAGTGAGTGCCGATGGCCTTGGATTGTGATAAAGCATTTAAATACGTATATTCACAAAAAATTGCATTAGCTCATTATAATGTTATGATAACTTATACAATACAGTAAAGATACAGTTTATCATTGTGAATAAAAATTACACAAAAAGCTTGTACATGACTTGCACAGTGACTTTATGATATCAGATGAAAAAGTCAGTCAGAACTGTAATGGTTTGGTTAAAACCATTTAAAACCATTTAAAAAGACACCTTTTTCTGTTACACAAACATGCTCCCAGACCTACCAGAACTTTTTTGTGACTTTTTTTTTTACTACTTGGCAACATTGTTTTCATAACTTTCATGCCAGTAAAAGCATGCTGAACTGATATTAACAGTGGCACTAGTTCTGTGATAATCAGTTCAGATTTTCACAAAAAAAAAAAAATTGTATTTAGATTTTTTTCCTTACACATTTTTTGAAATCTTAAACTAACTGTTTTTTTTACATGGCAACTCACTGTAGAGTCATGCTTAAACATGAGTTTTACAGGTGTCAGCACATTATCAGTATGCTTAACTAAATCTGAAGCAAACTCGTCCACAAAATACAGTTTTTGGGTACTCTTTGCAACACTGGTAAATATGAAGGGAAAAACAGTACGGAATGCTTCACAGGAATGTGTAAAAGAAAAGATTTCTACGGGTTGTCCGTCCATGTCTGGCTTGATCATAAGCAATGCACAGCATTACTGTGTCACCGACCAAAAATGGGCTTCTGACACAGTTTGTGCCAAAAAACGTATCTCCTCTTTAATCACTGATTCCCTTTGTTTGATGAAAAAATGAATACCACAATCTTTTTAATAAATAAAACACTGCATGGAGCTATGGGTGCGGAGGTTTATCTTCCTCTTTTGTGGACAATTTTTCACCCTCAGCAGTGTCACAGTTCAGCCGAGTGAACAGACCACATTCCACTGAGCAGACATGTGTAATGTGTGTGTAATATGACACGCAGTATTCAGAATTGTTTAAATCATTTGCGCTGACTATGGAAAGTACTGCACGTGGTTACGGGAGAGCTCCTCAAAGGTACCTGGTCTACAGGAAAGGGAATAGTCTCTTCTTGAGGATGTAGAGAACTGTGGCGAGGAAGAGAGCCAACGCCAGGAAGATGAGCAGTTTATCAGTGAGCTCCCTGCGGTTGTACTTGGTGATGAGTTTTCTCCCGAGCTGGATGGTCCCTGTCATGGTCTTAAATTCCTCGTTGGTCTCTTGGATTGTCCTTGAGGACGTTGCTTCAAACAGAGGTGAAAACTTTTTTCAGGAGGGTGGGGTTGCACACGTAATTAATATCAATGGATATTCATGTCAGATGGTGTCCATTACATCAGGTTAACCTTAAGCAATGTAAATTGGTTGAGATTTAAGTTAAGCAAAACTAAGTGAACAATCATATGTATAATTAGGAATGTTGTTAACACACTCCCTACTTAAGGTCTTTCCTTCACTAACCTAGTGATGTAATGGCCTCTTCGCTCTGCTGAACCTGCTGGGCCATCATCCGGCTGATGCTCATAAGATTTTCTGTAATGTTGCTGGTTGTCTGGGCCAGGCCCTCTTTTTTCATCTTCCTGAGAAAGAGAAACAATAACCAAGATTTTATTGCTAGGCTAATGCTATAACTAAAAGTCTCCCAGATGTTACAAACAATGTATTCTTCTAAATGCAACACTGAAAGAATTTAGTATGTTGTTTAAAGATACTCTGAAAAATATAATGCTGATGCCTGACTTACTCTAACCATTAGGACACACATTCAGCTCACCTCTGTCTCAAGGTAATATCTGCTCCATAAATAAGTGCCTGCTTTTCCATATTGTCTATGGACAGTTTGCTTGCAAGGTTGGCTTTCCTCCAAGCTTTCTGGTTACTGCAAAATTTACCAAAAAAAAAGAAAAAAATTATTTTAAAAAAATTATTTTTTTGATAAAGTAGGCAAGTTTAAGCAGGGAATCCAGTTTGTCGGCATTATCAACACAGAAATGTGACAAAATACACAGCAGTTTACATTTCACTGACATTCAAAACTCAGGAAATGGAAGAATATTTCAAACTAAAAGACATTACCTCATCATCTGTTTTCTGTGTCCCTCTACCTGACTGATCAAAGCTTGCTTGTCTGACTCTTTGTCTTGCTCCATTGCCATCTGCTCTAAATCCTGTCAAAGGAACAAAATAGTTCAGATGTTTGCCGAGCCATCTATTATTAAATTATTATTATTAAGATATATTTCTATTTCTAAACAATAACCATTGCAATTCATTGAAAGATGACAAAATTGAAATGTATTAATCATACTTAAAACAACAACAACATTGAAAGATATGTCATGAGTCTCTAATCCTCTTGTACCCTGCCACTGTTATCAGCATTGCGTCTGAGACTGATTCAAAAAGTACCACTTTTTTATTGTCAACCGATTACATCTGTTTAAGTGTGATTGTTCGGCACACTCATCTGCTGGTCAACTGCCCTTAACTAGCACCAGAATACATTTTATTAAGTTTTATTTTGTAACTCAACATAGCCTTTCATCATTTTGATAAGAATACCATGTTTTCCTGTTCAGTATTGACAGATGTCATTGGTAATTCATACACCAGCGTGGCTGTAACATTACACCATATAAGAACCCAAAACATGTGTCATCTGTAAAGAGAGGTAGTGTTTCCTACCTGAATCCGCAATCTGAGATTGTGGAAACTCTTTTTCACATCTGCGTTCAGTTCTGTCAGCTTGCTCTGAGGGCCCGTGCACTCATTAATATCCTGATGACAGGGTGAGACAAGAATGAGAGATGTACTGTACATGCCTCCTGCATCACTTCTTGGTGAAGTTATTGGTATCAACATGTTGCGTTCATTGGACAGTGCTGCTGGAGTGTAAGTGTTGCTCTCTCAGGATGAAGAATGAGAGGAATTAAAGTGCTTTAAAGTGAGCCTGTTCTGGTTTCAGGCCTCTGAATTATCACCCACATCTGTGATTTGTTCAGCGAATCAAACCGAACAGTGAATAATGAAATGCAATAAAATAGCCATATGGATTATCAGCCTCAAAAAAAAGCAGTTCTAAGACAGCTAGCGATGATTATTTTCATTATCGATTTATCTTTTCTACATTTTATGATTAATTGTTTAGCCTTAAAATTTTACAAAGGAAAGAAAAATGCCCATTTCTTGCCCTTCAAATATCTAGTTTTGTCTGACAGATAGTCAAAAACCTAAAGATATTCAATTTAAGATATAAAAACGAAGAAAAGGCAACAAATCATCACATCTGAGACACCGAAAGCAGTAAGTTTCGATACAAGGCTTTTAAAGACTGGTCGCCTCTGAAATTGATGTTGAATCATTTTGCCTACTGAAGAAAAAATCTCAAACTGGACTACATTTTAAATTTGCTTAAAAACAAGGCACACACACAAAATTACTGTATAATTAGTGAGCTAACAGAACTCGGTAATTGGGAAGTCTTTTTTTTTTTCTAAAGGACATTTAAACATTCAAAGCTGGAAATCAGTGTCGGTACTGTTTTCTGAGCTGTCTTTAGAGCCAATTTATTATACTGGTATTTTATTTCGCACTTCTCAAAAGTGCCGTGACTTGTCGGTAAGCACACGTGACAAGCTATTTTGACTGGAAAAGATACGTTAAAGCCAGTTTACTCCACCGGTAGCTCAGGTTGGCAGAGCGGCTCGGACTGTCGGTTACACCGGCTGACTGCAGCCGCAAACACACAGACCGAAACGCGGTTCTCCTTGTCGACGAGGTCAAACACTCGCATGTTGTAACGTAGCACCATGTAGTCTTACCAAATAAATATTCGCACCTGGATGAGAGCTTTAATTTCCAAGTCATATTTGAGTATTTCTTGCTCACAAATTCGGACGTGGACATCTAAGGACGCCATGTTGCCAACGTAGACCGCTCACACTACGGTAAGCAGGAAGCCGGTTTTGAACTGCGACTGTCAACATTTCTCGTACATTCAAACTCGACACATTTTATGGAAATAAAAATATAACGAAACCAATATATACCGCATTTAAATGATAAATACCATAACCATACATCGTTCTGTACTATACATTTTATTATATACCGTTTATGAAAAACGCACTGAAATCACAAATGTATATTCCTTAGTGTGTTAAGAACTTTCAGCAGAATAAAAGCCTATTAATGACATTTTTGGTAAAGTAATTACAATTTATCATGAAAATAAAATGCATATATTTTTGTATATACACATCAACAAAAAGGAGAAAATATTTTATCTACATTGATATTATTCACTAAGAAAATTAAGTTATTACAGTGGACACTTTGGCAATGGTCACTAGATCATAAATTGGGCAAAACAAAATACAAAAGTTATGGACCAATGGAGTTGATTACTACTTTATTAATTATCAACAATTGAATAGTTTACATCCATCAGTAATAATAACAGACAAAGAGGGATCACATCAAACACACCACACATCAACTATTTAAAGTCAAGCTCATTCATATTAACAATAGCATTAACACAATATACATCATATATAAACCAAACAACACCAAGTGAAGGCTGCTTTAATTTAAAGTAAAGCACATTCAGTGAGATCTTTCAGAAGTCCTTTGGGAATCATTTTTGTACAAGGCACCAGTGGGGGCATCACTAAATAATCACATCGGGATCTGAGTTTAAGGCAATTCAGAAGGAATGAGCTTCGCATGGAGTGAGTAGCAAACATCCATTGGTTGGCAGCAGTGTGAGGTCCTCCCCTGCTGAGAAAAATGACAAACAGTTTTAGAGAAAACCAAGCCAAGCAATAAAATAGATTATCGATAGTCTACATATAAGTACAGTATCAATTTGCTGCATAGAAGATACTGCATCGAATGTGAATTCAGTGCTTTAGCCGTTCAGGGGAAGATATTTACCTGCTTTGTCAAGAGTCCTGGAAATTTAAATTAAGACCAGTGATGGTTCAGGTACCAGATGGTGTCAGTGGACAGAGCAGGTCCAAAAAGTGGGTTCAGCTGGGCAAGAATTGCTATTAACCAGCTGGTAGACAGAAAGGATAGTAAGATCAAATGTGTCAATACAAAACGTCTCAGCAACAAAACCAAGCACTTAAAAACATATCCTTCACAGCTTGGTGATGTGGGTCATTTCCTATTGTCTAACAAAAGGTAATTCTGAAATTAGGCCTACATATTTCATGGTAAAACATCCAGCTGTTAGGATTATTCTACGCAGCCTCAAACTGAGGGACTTTGGGAAATGACTTCTCTTGCCTGCAACACTCTGCTTTGTCTCTGCTGCCCTCTTTTGCCCATTTGACACGTAACATGACACCGTATGCACACTTGCACCTAATTGTGAACATAAATATTTTATCAGAGGACAGCTATACTATGTATATGCAAAAAAGGACTAAGTCCAATGACAAGCTGTTTTATTGTGACACTAATGCACAAAAATCAATATGGAGTGACAGAAGGAATCACTGTATATAGATTGAATAAATGACCACTTGTGGAAATGGGGGCCTATATCTGTTGTATTACTTGGGTTGCAATCTAAGATTGTTTTCATAATCATTTTATCCACCGATTACTTGCTCGATTTTTTTTGCTCAAATAAAATGACAAAAAAATAGTGAAAAATGTCTTATAAATTTCCTACAGCCTGAGGGGACACCTTCAGATGTCTTGTTTTGTCTGACACAGCAGTCCAAAGCCCCAGAGTATTCAGTTTATCATCACATAAGATAAAAGAATAGCAGCAAATCCTCCCATTTGAGAAGATGGGACAAGGGAATGTTTCATATTTTTGCTTGACAAATTACTTGATGAATAATAGATTATTAAAACAAATGCCAATTTATGCCATAGCTGATATTCTAACAGACTTATTTTGGTTAAATATGTGCTATAGGTGCACATATATCTATATATGATATGTTTTAAAACACAGACTACCACAACGTAATATTGGAGAAATCCTGGTACATTTCCAGGATGATAATACTTACAAGAGGTAGCAACAAACTGCAGTTAACACCAGCATTGTGACTATCACTCTGCGGGAATGGGAGAAAAATCATTAAAAGTGGCATAATTTACATCTCAGTACTGCATAAATGGTTGTCAAATACATCATAGGCCATTAGATAGCTTGATCTCGTGATAGTGACAAATAGGAAAATAAGGGAAGTCGCATTAGGCACACTTTCCAGACACGGAGTGCATTTTCTCCTGAACTCTGTATCTTAATATAATAACATGTAAAATAAAGACTTATTGTAGGGAAATGCCAGAAACTCTAGCACAAAAAGGCAGTAGTAAGTATGGCCCTTCCTCCGACTCAAGCAGGAGGAAGGGCTGTCAAATTAGCTTCAGTTAGAGCTAACCAAAACTTTTACTTAAGTAACGTTAGCACACAAGGTTCCTTAAATTGTTCAGGTATCGTTGGGATTACTTATTTAAAAGCAAACGCTATTTTATACTCTGTAAGTCTGTTTGTATCAAACGAGAGTCATGGGACAAACTACAATCTAAAAAAAAAAAAAAAAAAATTTGGCTAGCTGAAAGCTAAAGTGAAGCTAACAAACTTACCCTCTGTTTGGTCCTTTGGGAATAAAGAGCGGCACTACTCCTCCAACTATGGCCCAAAACAGGGTCACCACAGACATGGCGATCACGAAACTTAGTTCCGCCATGGTGGGGCTTTGTTTAAAACCAAGAATATCTCAGGAGCACGAACTTCTGACTTGGGGTAACTTCTCCTCTGTTCATCTGCACCCGATGGAAGATTAAAAAAAAAAAAAGCAGCACGCATCACATGACCATTAACCAGAGAGGGGGGCGGTGACACGGGTTCCTGTCTGCACTAAACACTCATTTGTAAAGCGTATGTATGGTTAATGCCTGAACTCACTGATAAGATGCAACAAGGGCCAATATGGGCTTTTTTTCCTATGAATCAGCACACTATTTCATGCCATATCAATATTTAAGTTTAGAACAGTTAAAAAAAACCGAAGATTGGCCGGTAAAATATCAAGATTATGAGAAATTTTCTTGGATGGGGAACATGCTGTTCGACTGCCTTAACAATAGTGTCCAGTTTGTGTGAAAGAGTGACACCTATTGTTCATTTTGTAAAATCACACATTTGTTAGTACCATACAATACCAAGTCCGTTATCAAAAATTTAATCAAAACTGATTTCATTCCACTTATAATGCAACTTTTTCCTTAAAACGCACGTAGCGTTTAACTCAAACATGTACTTATCCATTTTTAACTAATTATGATGCTCATTTGAGTCCAACCCTAAAAAAGATGAGCAGTTCAATCTGTGGAAGATACATTTATGAACCCACCACTAGCACTTTACTCAGGCAATCAGCAGTTTCCTTGAATGTCATGCTCTAACAGATTTCAACCAAGAGCACTTCAGTGAAATTCTGTCATATCTACCTAAATATCACATGCAGACATCTGCATTTCGGGCCTGTCCTATCATCTCTCCAGCTCAGTTGCTGACATCCTTACATATTTCAAGAATCAAAGGATATGAATAATCAATACCGGGCCCCATACACTCCAGCACTTCTACTCTGTAGCATGTAGGTCAAAAAGAAGAGCACAAGTTAAATTATCAAAAATTAGTTTCTCTAATCCAGCACTGGATTCAAAATTGGTGCTCTACAGTGTTGTGTATGCATGTGGACTCTTACACCTTCCATAATGACTAAAATTTTATGACGGGCGAAGTAAGGTGAAAAGGATCATGGCATTAGACTACTTCAAATAAGGTGTGCATGTTTGAAATAGAGATTCCTTGACCTACAAATACAACTGACATGATGGAAAGACAAAATCATTCCCCCTCCACAACTAAAACATGAGACAAATTGAGGTCCATTTATACAGTTTATTGATAGCAAAAGATCATTTTTACTCCTGCATCTTCTCAATGGTCTCCTCCTTGTATTTGCCCTTCTCCTTTCCATCAGCGCGAGATTTGGCCTTGCGCTCCAGGATCTTCTTGCGGTCCTTGTCGAGCTTTAGCCTGGTGATGACCACCTGCAAAAGGGAAAACTTTTGGTAAGTAAACAAGTCATCAAATACCTCGATGGCAGTGGAACCAATCATGTAAAGAAGGAAATTATGAAAAATAATCGGTGTAAACCAACTCCTTAAAATAATATTACAGGCATGTCCTCAACACATTTCTAAAGACTAGACTAATTACCAGTGGACGTTTTGCTGTAGTTATAAGGCTGCTGGTCAAACAGACCTCTTCAGTGGATGTCTAAGAAAATTACTGAACAGTTATGCAATCAGTATAACAATACAAGTATACAACGTGTTATCTGTAAAAGCCCTAACAGACATTACGCCCTAGACTTCACTGAACATAATGAAGTGATCCCTTATGCTACGGTAGAACTCAATTTTTTCCTGGTATCAGTTAACAGTTAAGTGTGTTAATATAACTGATAATCCCTCCCGTTAACAGTTCGGGAGGGGTTATAAAAGCCTTGCATTTTTTATAGTTATTTTATAGTAATTTAATGCTTGAGTCATTTATTTGCATAAAATGCTATGTCCCAGCATTACATAGTTCATGCTGTCAATGGAAAAATAACCCACTTCCATCAAACACTCTAAAACTCAGTCTTTTTTTCTTCTTTTAAACAGTGAATATTAATATGGCACAGTGGGAAAGCACAGATGTAATTATGGATAGTCATTAATTGTGCCATGTCCAGTTCCCCAGGTGTTGTGCGTGCTGGTGAAACTGTATGGCTTATACTGGAACTCAAAAATAGTATGGAAAGCTTCATCATTGCTATTAGATTGACCTGTGCCCTTTCTGCAAAGACATGTCAAAATGGTCTACTGGCTGGTCTCCAATGCTGTACTGGCAGGAATTGTTGCAAAATGTTGGTGTGCGGTTTTCATCAATCCCATCTGGGTGACTATCCCTTGACAGCTTACTCACATCCCAATATTTATATACCAGAGAATGTTTTGCTGTGATTTAAAAAATAAATTAAATTAAAAAAATAAATAAATAAAAAGCCACAGCAGCTTGATAGAAAAGAGGGGCAAACTTAAGGATTGGCAGGTTTCCTGCAGTGATGTGAATAATAAAATTGTTACAGGGCAACAGTTCATCCAACAGGCCTTTTTCATAGTAGTAGTTTTGGCTTGACATAGTATGAAAATCCCAGGTATTGATTAAACAGATCACAAGGTCTTTCGTGAAAAAAGCCTCTGCAAAAGCCCTTCAATAAATACCACCTCATTTCAAAAACTAGTTTGGTTGAACTTTTAGCAGTTTTATGGGTTTGAGGCTGTATTTTAAATGTATGTAGTTCTGGACTACATTATACTGAAACCTCTCTTATTTTGTTTGCCTCATTTACATATTTAAATGAGCAAAAACTTTAGAAACACCTTACAATACAATACAATGTTTACTACACTACAGTCTTAAAAATTGCCAAAGAGTTTAATTACATTGTCACTGACACTCATAAATTCAACACTACAAGATTAACAAAGAAAGCATCTCGTACAAGGCTGTTCTAGTGAACTGCATTACAATGTTAAGTGGTTTCTACTTTTCTGGCCACTGTGTACTGCCCATCTTTATCAAAAATTCATAACTGTTTACATTCACTGTTTTAATAAAACTTTTCACAGACACTGAAACTTTGCAACGAAGCTGAACTTAAACTGTTAAAATTGTGGTTTCCATTACTCTGTCCATAATATATTCAATACCATCTTGTTAACCTGCGTGAGAGCTCACACTTGGGAAGAACTGTTTCTCTCCTTTGCTGTACTTGTATATTCCAACAGTTCTAATTTTATTGCAAACTACAACAACATTATTTTGCAGTTACAATAAACAATTTTTGCAAAGTAACACTGCTCTTTTAATGTACTTTCTTTTCAATCTGACATAGTACAACATGTCCGTAATAACTTGTTACATTATGGTCAGATCCATGAAGTGCTTCCTATTTATTAACAGCCTTCATAATGTTAGTGAAAACAGAGTTTCTTCGGGTTTCAATACTTTAAATTTAAGACTTTTAAAGACCTTTCTTAAGACCATTATGAATGCAATTTAAGACCTATTTCGCATCCATATTGGCAAAAAAAGTACCAAGGATATAAAGGAAAATTGGTGTCCCAGAATTACTTGCAAAGTAAATGATTTTACTGGAGTTGCAGGAGTTAACATTATTAGTTCAGAGTGGGCCGTGCTGGGTCGGGACTTTGGTGATGATCGTGATGTGGATACAGAACAATATTGGTTGATGGCAGGCACTGGCTGGTGGCTTTTTATGATGGCTTTATGTTTTTCTGACTTACCATGCCACTCTAACACCTTTATACCCCTAGTACCCAATTTGAGCATTTTCTTGCACGAGGTGTATGGGGGTTCAAATTCGTTATTTTCACACACACCACACAGTGACACACTAGCCGTGTGTGCTCTGATAAATTCTGACAATTTACATTAGTGGTTATTGATTTCATGTTGGTCTCATTTTGTAGTTTTGTTATAGCGTTATCAATACAAATTTTTCCCATGAACACATTTAAGCTTACTCAACTTTAGAGAAGTAACATTTTCTATATAATCCAATCAATTCTTAAGACCTGTGAAACTCGTTTTTAACACATCTCTAGGACCCACGGAAACGCAGAAAGTACGCAATCACTATAACAAACAATTACCAGTCAAGTACACCAACAAGATTAGGTCGGGAGCAAGAGGGCTCAAGTTTAGATTATTTGATGGATCTAATGGAGGCTTTAAGTGTAGAAACCCGTCGAGAACTGTTGGTAAAAAATGTCCCATCTTGAAGTTTCAGAGAACTTGAAAACCCTGAAGAAACTGTCTTGCACATATGTATGTAAATGTGGTGGACAAAACATTAGAAACACTTCAATATAATGCTGTCCAATACACCTGCACCACTAACTACAGACTATGATCACCACAGTTGAATCTACACCAAAGGACAGTTAATAAAAACTGGTCAATGCTGTATTACACGTTTTTCGCCTGGTAGTATACACTCAGTTAAAACTATGAACCCAAGTGTGGTCTGACATTTTCAATCTAATGCTGAACATGTCACATTGCATCTCAGTGCTGCCCTCCTGCTCCCACCTCCATTGCAAACTGCTTGTAAAGAAAATTTTTCATTACTTCAGAGGCAGAGTAAAAGGAAAACAGGTATAGGTCTCCACAGGGAAAAAGGTGTTAAACACTTAAGTTTGCACTTAATAGTTTTGATGACATGCCAAAAAGGTAAAAGAACATCTCTGTGAATGGGAATTTTGACAGGTTCACATTCAGCTTGTTTATACAGGTTTGCCTCCACTCTCTTCCCTTGTGTAACCTACACTGTTAAACAATTCTAGATTCACTTTAACACTTCTTTCTTTTTTCCATCGAGGCAGACACACCCATTTGAGGATAAACAGAAATTTGTCTCACCTTGCTGGGGTGGATGCCGACATGGACTGTGGTTCCGTTGGCCTTTTCTCTCTGCACACGCTCGATGTAGATGACATACTTCTTCCTGTAGACCTGCACCACTTTGCCAATCTGCTGGCCTTTGTAGTGTCCACGGACAACCTGTTTGTAAACACCGCAAAAAAGTCAAGCATGTGCAGCTTACACTTTTTATACCAATTATGACAAACTTTCAGCAATCCTAAGTACAATACCTGGACTTCGTCATCTTTGCGGATGGGCATGGACCTCACGTTGTACTTCTGCCGGAGCTCCTTGGACAGGGGGGAAGACATAATCTTCCTCCTGATGTGTGAGGGGGCATTGAAATGCCTTTTGCGGTTCTTACGGCGGGAGGAGGTTACAAATGGATTCAGCTTCATGATGCTGTGAGCAAACAAGACATACAGGATATTAGCCAGCTGACATCAACTACATTCTCAGCTTAGAAATGCTGCAGTTGTTTGACACATATCACTCTAAACTACTGAAACGTGATTCCTACAAGCACAACTGGATTTAGGAGAAAATCGAGTTAAGCTATGAAACTTTAAGGCTAGGAATTGAACGTTTGCATCAACGTAAGTTTAATGCTTAGCATTTCAGTTTTGTCTCCTGGATCACGAAAAGCATCTTCGTGCGACCAAAATTGCAACAGTTTAACACACTTCCTACGTTTTAATTTTTGAAATTTCAGCTAGCTTCAAAACTGAATGCTAAGCTAAATAACGCTAATGTTAGCATAATATAGCAGACAGACTGCAGCGATGGTTTTCCCGTGCCGACATTAACTCAGTAATATCGTTAAGAACACTACATACTAAAAAGAAACCCCATTCACTGTGAAGGAAGCCGAGCATTAATCGCTAGCACCAGGAATCGAGCTCCTTCATAACCCGTAACCGACATGCGGATACCTGCCAGACCTAACAGGGGGACCAGACACTATGAGGTCTTATTTACTCATCAGTCATCCATATGTGTTCAATATTGACCTTCTTTTAATTGTGACAAGGTTTAAAAAGTGTTTGGGTTTTCATACAGATTCACAGTGACATTAAACGGAGGATGGATGGTGATAACTTTCGTGAAATTATCTGCCAGGAATGCTTACCCTACCCTTTGCTCCTCTATGGCCGGCGGAAAAGAGACTCGCTATGTACTTCCGCTGGCATTAGTTCACACTCAAGTCTCGCGAGATGTTCACAGACAGACGATAAAAAACAGGAATAAACGATAAACATAAAACACGAGCACTTACGTTTTAACGTTTTAGACACCGCTGCGTGTAAGTCTTACATTCGACTTATGGGGTTATTTTGAAGCTTTTTGTTCATCTTGCCTTTTTTATGGTCCTGCATTATTACACGAATTAAAGTTCATTAACATGAATGTTACTACCCTCCTTTTATCTAAAAAGTCTTCACTGCTTTTATTGGGCTACTGCTTTTAATTTCTGTGGCATTATAACGATAGTTTGCTGTCCATTTGATATAGGCTGTTGCCAAAAGATGGCGCCAAATCCAATTAATCAATAACCTGCAACTGAAAACAAGTTTTGTATATGATTCATCAAGTTTTGGCCTATGTTCATCACACACTGTGCTGTTATACTTTTCTTTCATCTTAGGACGAAGAACCGATGACATTATCGCAATGCCAAAGTAGAATACACGTAAATGTCACGCCAAAGCGTAGGCCTGTCGTTTTACTATGAAATAGAGCCTAAATTCCTGGCATTCCAAAAATTCAGTATAAGGCACCAACTGAGCAATTGTGTTCGGGATTGGTCTTAGCTACATCATTGGGCCACTATGATAAACAAGCACGAGGTGAGGTGGTGGTGGGTGGGGGGGGGGGGGTCATACCGGCAGACCACTTAAGCATTGACCTCCCATCTGAGCAGACAGAGGCGACCCCCTGTCCTGCGCTCGCCGCAACTACTACATTGACCGAGCGAACCACCGACACACAAGCGGAGGCGCGCAGTTTCACCGGAGCCCGCTGCCTGCCCGCCCGCCTGCCTGCCTGCCTGCCTGCGCTGTCTGCCTGCCTGCCTGCGAAAAGTGATGCTGTCATAGCCCCCTGCGCCGCGGACAGAGAGCCTCTTTCCCCTCCCGCACCCCCCTGGTTCTTCTCGGGCTGACCGTCGCGGTGGCAGTGCGGATGTGGAGCCCGCAACGCAGCGCTTTTCACCCGTCGGCAAGCATCGGAGGAGAAGATGAAATGTTTTTCCCGATATCTCCCGTACCTCTTCCGCCCTCCGAGCACCATCCTGTCCTCCACTTGCCACACCGAAGGTAGGGTGGGACGCCGGGGAGGCTGTCAAGGGGCTGTGAGTTGCTTACTTTGAGCGAGCGACATGAATGTTTAGGCTTCTCACTCTGTCCCTGGCACATACAAGCGTATATGTGTGCAGAAGTTAGACCGGCCAGTTGTGGGGCCGCATAGACCGGTGCAGATTAATCACAGTTCATGAAGTTGGAGCCGTTCTCAAATCTAGATACGGGGCGGATGTGAAGATTACCGATGCAAACGACTGAAAGCATTTATATTTGGGTGATTGTGTGCCTGTCTGGTGTAGAGAGCAGCCCTCCTGGTTTCACTCGTTTTTCTCTCCTGAAAGATAAAGCTGTCCAAACACAGACCTACAGCATGCCAAGAGAGACACTCAGTTTATGGAGTTGCATGACAAGTATCTGTATTGCCCCTTACTCTTGGTTTTCTCATTCATTTCACCCATTCACACTCAGCTCAGTTATCCCTTAGGCAACATGCATGGCAATAGGCCTTTCTGAGGCAATATCAGGCTACAAATCACTCAATTCAGAGGATGGAACTTCCTCAAAACGCCAATACCTTTTCCATCTAACACGCCCAGTCCATACAGAGTTACTTCCCTGGAGTTGTAGAAAGTTAAAATGTTGAATTGATAGCAATAAATGAGCTCAGAAGAGCTGGTCAATTCATCCTGCTGATTGTGCTGTCAGACCGGGTAGCCCAAGAGCGTCTGCGTTTTTGTATAACCAACCATTTACTAGGTCATAATGTGGAGACTGAAGCCTCTGCATTATTTAGCTTTGCATGGTTGCCCTCCTTCCTGTGCGCGCTCTGCCCTCAGCCCTTTGGCACAGGAAGGAAGATAGTGTGGTACAATGTACAGTGCAGTATGTTGTGGTCATAGTCAGGGCCCTTCACAGCCTGTTGAGCTGACCTATATACTGTATATGATCAGTAAAGAGGTGAAAGACATGAAAGGCATTAAAGCATGTTCACCCACTCACTCAGCCACTCACTCACTTACATATTCTTCTGCTTCATCACATCCATTACCTTGCTCTCCTCCAGAATTTGACTCCCTGTTTTCTCCCCTTCTGAGCAAATTTCTCATTGATTAGCCATTTCAAGTATAATTAAATTGCTCTGGATTTGTTGGATGAATTTAGGCTACAAGGTTTAACAGAGAAAGTGTATTTATTGACAAAATATTGCATACAGGATACAAAAAATAAAAAGCACTTCATATTACACAAAAACAGGAATTAAAACAAAAGAACACAGTCGAACAAAACTAAAGAATAAAGATTGAAGATGATTTTTAAAGCACTATCAAAAGTTTCCATGTCTTTATATGGCTTAAAGCGTGCAAGAGATGTTGGATTTGTAAGAGAAAACTAGTCATGGATTTAAAGAATTTACATTTTAGAGAGCAAAAAATGTATTCTTCAAAATGTGAAAATAACTATTTTTAAGAAGAACTACTCTTATGTTGGAAAATTAGAATTATGTCATTTAAAACAAAAGTGTAAGACTCATTAAAGAAACTAGTATATGTCTCAGAGTGTATATCTGTGACATTTTCATGATGACATTACAAAGGTAAAGTATTATCTTAAAGTACTCAAATTATTATCCCCAATGACCACTGAGCAAACTCTAGCCAATGAAGAAGACTTCAGAGATTGAAAGCTCTGTAAAAAGTTAGTAAGCGGGGCTTGAGTTTTGTCAGAGTACTGTTTCCAAGGTTAAGCATGAACATTCACATGAGCGTTGTCTTGTACACGTGGATATCTCGTAGGTCTCTGCCTCTGTTCCTCAAGCATGTAAATCAAAAGAAACTAAACATGAGTTCCTAGATGTTTAGAGGTGAGGTCAACAAACACAATCCTTCCCTCTCTTTCTTCACACTCACCCCCACTCTCTTAACTCGGACTCTCAGTCCCTCTGCACGAGATAAGGGAGTGGTATCATAGAGGAGGTGATAGATCAGTGAACATGGAGCTGCAATGCTCAGCCACAGTAATATGATACATGATCCTGAGCTGCTCTCTGCGTGGAGAAATATGAAGCAGTTGTAAACAGAGAGCGAGAGAGAGATGTTGAATCACATACGCTGGAGGCTTAGCAGAGTGTGATGACACAGCAGTTGACCTTCGACGTATGATGTGTAAAAATGACACAGGCCATCTCCTCTGCACGCTCTCTACTCCATGTATGTGTGTGGAAAAACGTAAGAGAGAGTGGAGGTGTGCTTGCATACATCAATGTGTGCATGTGTGTTTACATTGCATCGAAGCCTCAGTGGTTGTTTACGATTGTGTTTGCACTTCTTGTCGTGACCTTGTTACCGTGTTTTGCCCCGCCATCAGACCTGCTGGTCTTGAAGAAGCTGGTCGGTGCACCACTCTAGGCCTCCTTGTTCCTCTCAGGCCCCCTCCTTCCCCCTCTTCAACATCTCGCAGCATTCACGTCCGCTCCAGCTGAGCAGAGTTCACCCCAGGGAAGATGAGTGTGCAGTTACCATGTTAGTGGAAAATATATTATATAAGCCCTGGACTGGACCACAGTCTGTGTGTGTGTGTGTGTGTGTGTGTGTGTGTGTGTGTGTGTGTGTGTGTGTGTGTGTGTGTGTGTGTGTGTGTGTGTGTGTGTGTGTGTGTGTCCTCTTTGTTTATCTGGGCCATTGTAAATAGCAGTGTGCCAGCATCACTTGGACTCACCTGGGTCCAGTCTCTGAGGGATACACAGCCAGCTTTTGACTCTCTGTGCCTTTTAAATGTGTGTATGTATTTGGGTCCTGTTTAGGTTTGCATGAGTCTCTGTGTTGCTTTTATATTTTTTTGTGTTTTTTTTTTTTTGTCTCCTTGTGTTCTCTTTTCTCCAATTTCACGTCAGTCTGTCTGTTGTGGTGTGATGGATTAAGTCGTAAAGGTTTCTGATGGGTGTGTGTTTGTATGTGTGTCTTACTTCTGCTGTCATGTGTTTGAGTCAGGGAAAATGTGCGTCCCCAACTGACACCTTGCCACATCTCGCGCTGCCATCAATCAGCAGAACCAGTCCTGCCTCAGCTTCCTCGTCTTCCTCCTTCTTGTAGCTGTAGCGTCTGGGGAATCTCTGTGATACATTATTTGTTAGAGTGGGACAAAAAGAAGCAGAATAGAGTAGCAAATATTTATGATCAGATCTGTGACAAGGAATTCTTTGTGCTTAATGACTATAGTTGACAGTTGTCCTGTCTTGTGGTGTGTGTGTGTCTTCATATATGTGTATCTCTGCATTTAGCATAGAGTGTTTTCTTTATAAGAAGAACAGTGAGCTTCTCATGGCAGTGCCTGAGGGGGACTTCTGTCAGCATTTTGACAAAGCGTGACACTGGGTCGGAGATTTGTGGGCGAGGAACAGAGCCTATGCTGGTGCGTATGTGTGCCGTTATCATACATCCCCCCGTGTTGTTGTTATCCTGACAGACACCCACTTCACAACTCAGAACACACTCCTCATAGTCGTCCCGTCCTTGCATGCCACTGGGGACAAACACTCTACATACGCATACTCACATAAGGCATCCACACGCTCGCACATGTGACTGTTCAGTCTAGTTTGGTCAGCTTTTCTGTGCAGAGGGTGGGAAGATGGGGGAACAAACGGGTGCTAAAAAGGATACCAAAGAGAAAGGGCGGGATGAGAAGAAGTGGCAGTTCTGAAAGACGACTATGTGTACCTTTAAGTATTTAGGGTTGTCACTGTAGCCTAGGCCAGTCCTCTCCGGTCATGAGCAGCTACTGTTTCATATTTCACCAACCTGCGGGATAACATGTTGAGAAAGAAACTGTCCTTACAGAGGTAGTCTGCAAGGATTACAATCACAAAATAAAAGATTTCTTTCTGTTTTTACAAAGGAACGATATAAGCAGTATTATTACTATATTTATTCGTAAGTGACTTCTCTTCTCTTCTTTCTAAAATCTATTTCTGTTTGCAGGGGAGAAACAATGATTAGACTGTCAAGGAGCTAAGGAAAGTATATTGGTTGTTCTGCATCATTTTAGCAGTCATATGAATTCAACCACACTGTCCTTATAATGTAGTAAACTTTAATGCGCTATTTCAAAAATGTATAAAAACAAAGGATCAAGTGACTATGTGTAATATGAAAGGTGTAGCTTGTGGCGACAAACCCAAAAAGAATAATCACCCGACTCTGAAGTTATGCAGAGGTCTATGGAACTAATTTAGCATCTTTCAGCTCCATGTTTTGGTTTTATGACCCGCAGCTTTACTGTTCTGGTTCACTCTCAGCGCTCTCATGAGTGTCGTCTCCAGACGCTGCAGATAGCTGTTTTAGCGAACAACCTCTGATAAAACCACTATATGCTACCTGCCCAGCCTCAAACAACAAAAAAACTAAATTAGCTACTAGCTGGTGAACATAGTGGATCATTTAGAGCCAGATATTTTTCTCCTGCTAATTTTTCTCTGTTTCTTACTTGTTGAGGGCATTGTATTTTAACAATGTTGTGACAAAAGCTTTATAAAATGATGATATGTCATGTTGTGTTTACAGCTTGTTGTGACACTCGCAAGTGATCAAAACATCAATTAATGCAGGTTTAAAGGACCATATGGTTTTTCATTTTTTAACTGAGTATGGCACAGATCCATAACATAGGACTTTTACTGGTGCCAGTACTAACTTTCGTAAACTGATCATGTATCGGCCAGATGTGATTTGTCGAACCCACATTTGTATATTCTAGTCACTGTTGTTCTACAATTGTAGATTGTATAAAATTTATAAAAGGTTTGTATAAAACAATTTTATAAACCTTTTGGTCAGGGTACCTGTGTGATGGGACCTTGGGATTTGTTATGCCCCTGTGGTGAAGCTCCTCACTGGCTTCATGGCTACATCTGTACTGTATCAGGCATTTGCAGTACATGGTCTGATATTTGTATGATACAGTGTGTACCCCCCTGAGGCTAACAGAGGGAGCTAGCAGAGATGTTACATGAAGTGGGATCTGGCATTTCCAAAGTGGTGCAAAAGGTAGAGAAATGAAAACAAAATGTCAAGTTTAGCATTATTGATGGGTAACATTTACATGTTTAAACATTAGTTTAGTTACTAGCAGTTTCTCCCCTTCATTGATGAACGAGAAAAGGTGACAGAAGGTTCATAGTGATGAAGTATGTACCTCTGGGCTATACAATAATAATTTTCAAAATGAAATGAAACGAGGGGAAACAAATGGGCGCCTGGAAGGAAGAAAATCAATATAAAAGCTGATGGTATGCTTTGGAAAATGGTGAGCAGCAGCATGTTATAAAGTGTAAGCGATGTATAGTGGGTCAAAACCTTTCCTTTGAATCCCAACAGGTGGATCTCAGGAGCCTATGGGAACTAAAATGAATGTGACATTCTCTTCAACAGTGAGACGAAAACACCAAAAACAACATATCAGTCTCTTTGTCAAACAGCACTCATCCGCAGTCTCACTTTAACAAAAACACTGCCTGCTGGGTCTCTACAGTAAGTCTACATGAAAACAAGGAAAGAAGAGAGCAACTACAATATCACCGAGACCCCCTTCACTCTTACAGCCTCACAGGAGGTAGTTTATCATTACAGCAAACACAGTGATGCAAGTCTCATTCTCTCTTTCATTCATCCCTGATTCACAACATGTAGATCCAGTGTATATGTTTCACCTTTGGCCTGTAGCTTTACAGTGAGCCTCAGTGTTTTGACCCCCCCTGTGTTATACAGCATCGACTAAACCCCTGTTGGGAGCTATAGAGCCTGACAAAGAGGCTCCTTATCGAGCTGGACTGCTGGGCCATTGCTCTGGCTGGCAAGCTGCAGCACAGAAACACAGCTACAATTGGGATTGGGGTATATATAGAACATCAGGATGGGCTTCCTCTTCCTCTCAAGCTTCCTCTCTACCCATTTGTCTCTGTGGTTTTATAAAAGGTCCTGGTGGATTGAGTGAGACAGGTTACTGCAAATAAATTTGCAGCGCCTTTATAACATTAATATATTAAACCCTGAACCCTGAAAAAGTCCCTACATATTGGCCTTTAAAAACAATTTTAAATCAGTCTTTGGGGGCAAATGTAGAAATGAAATAAACAATAACTGAGACACATTATTTCAATGTGATACAGTATACTGTATATTCTTAGATGAGGTGGATCAACTTATTTGTTTAGAAGCAATACTGTTTGAAGGCTCTCCTGTTGTAAATAACATTGTTTCTATATTGATCTCTTTCCTTTTTTTTTTGCATTACAATACAATTAAAATTAGAATAACTCAAGCTAAGGTATAATAAGGGTTCAACATAGCCAGAGGATACACATGGATATAAAGCTTTCGTTGTTTGCATCACAGTGTTTTTCTGTTGTGTGAAGTTAGACTAGAAGGATAGACTAGCTTTGATGAAACCTAAATGAGGTCATGCAGCATGTGGAAAAGAGGATATAAAGTTGATAAGAAGAACAAATAGTACAATAATGAAAACAACGTGTTACGGCAACTGTACACTTCTGAAGTAATGCCACAGAAAGAAAAACAAATTATTTTAATTCAATAGATGTTTGACTTTAGGCAGATATACTGAAAGTGTGTGCATTGCAGCTGTATTTAAATTATCATGTGTGCTAGGAGAACATCCTGTATATACCAGAATGCCCGGTATAACATAGTTTCCCAACAAGGGTTACTTGTACCCCAGTGGGTACTTCTGCAGTTATGTAAGGGATCGTGGAAAGGCTCCGTTAGTTTGGAAAAAAACAGAAATTATGATTATGATGACTTTAACACCGTATGCTGTGATGGAGACTATTTAGCAAGGTAACAAGCAATGATGTTGACATATATAGCTACGAGTAATCGATAAATGGTTAAGACATTCACCTTATTCCACTCTGAGTGGTAGTAGCATAAGTATGGACTGGACCAAAAACTGAAAAAAACAAAACAAAACAGACAAAGCTTTAAAAAAAAATCACAATATCTGCTTTTTACAGTATCCCCTTTTATATAATTAATACTGTTAAATCAAATAATCAGCATTGTTACATTAACAATGGATCGAATGACTACTTGTATGTGAAAGGAGCTTGTAGTAGTGAACCCACGGAGAATAATCAGCGGTTGTCTTTCATCTCATTGTAAGAATTTTCCAGCCTGCAATGTTCTGTTTTGGTTAAGTCTCTGTCATCAATTGTTTTCAGGCACAGCAGGCAGCTGCTTTCAGCGAAAAAAGGTCTACATAACGAAGCTACCTGCCCAGCAGCAAACGACAAAGTCAGAGACTAACCAGTGAATGTAGTGGAGCATTTAGCAGCTCGTCAGGAGGAAAAAAAGAGCAAAAATTGAAATGAATATTGGACTAGATTTGCTGGGTAGCCAGACACACAACTCCAAATGAATGTTAATGTTGCTCTGAATCTGCTCAATGTGTAAATAAGCAACAGTTTGCCAATAAGTTGATTATTGCATTTGTTCACACCTTGTTTATGCTGCCCCCAAGTGTCTAAAAATCAGTTTATGCAGGTTTAATTAACATCTGATTAAAATTTATTTCAGATTAACACATTTGGAGCATGAGCTGTGGTGTGATTTACAGAAGACAATAAAGGCTGACAACGGCTACTCTACATCATATGTCTATGTTCCATGGAAAGTAAAGGCTGAAGTGAGCAAGGTGCATTGAGGAAGTAGTCTCATGACACTTTTCTTGTGGGAAAATGAATGAGTAACACTTCCCTCCATAAGTGAGAACTGTGGTTGTACTGGGCAGGTCCCAGATGTAAAATGTGTAAATGTTATGAATGTAATGCAGGGTGTTCCTGACAAAGAACATGCATTTTCTATTGACTTTCTCAGGACAGATAGAAGTTAATAAGAAAATAAGATTATAGATAGTAAGGCAAGAGAGCACAGAGCCCCAAATGTTGGTTCCCTCTCTCATTTCTCAGAGCCCCCCTGATCGGGGTAACATTGGTGTTCCCTGGTGGCGGGGTAGTGGGCACTGCCAGAGCAGGTTTCACAGGAGCCCTGAGACAGATTACCAAAGACGCACACTGTCCTGACTCAAGGCCTCTAGGAGGAACAGACAAGATGGTCTCAATTTCATTTCCTCTATTGGTTCCACCCCCATCATGGCTTTGTAGGATAGTCAAAGGGCAATGTATAAACACACACACACACAAAGTACAGTACAGTTTTCCAGGTCCTGAGTCACCGCTGGGGGTTTATCTCAGTTGCCCATAGAAACCCAACCATACCCACGGAAACGATGGCTTGGATCTCGCTTTAGGTGCCCTTTCGTAGTTTCCCAGCATAGTTTTTCAATATCCCTCTGAAAATAGCCATCCATTGTTGCAGAGTCATCACAGTCCTGCTTGTACAGAATAACCGAAGTAATACGGTCGATATGGAGCAGGGATCAAAACCAGAACACAGTCTGGAGCAGAGAGAGACACAGAGAGGCACTTCAATACTCATCATGCCATACTGTAGTGAAGGCTTTTACTGCTCTGTCTGAATGGTGCTCTACAGATGAGACATGGCACTGGATAAATAATGTAGCTCAGTGCTACTGTATGAGGCAGCAGACAGCGGCAGTATATGAAGCACCAGCCTGTCTCTCATTTCTGTCTCTTTTTCACTTGCTCTGCCACTCCACAGCCCCTACCCCAACACACACACACAAACATCCACACACCACACATACAATGTACAAAACACAACTCTTTGAATGGATAGATGGCACATGATCCCACATGATGAGTCATAAATCCGCAAACCAATTCTCTCTCCGTCTACCTCAGGCTTTTTACATTTTTGTGTATCTCTAATTAGACTCCTGATATTCACAATTTGTTATAAACAGCATCTATATGCACACTTACACTGATTCACTGATTCAAAGGAAGTTGGTGGAGTTCCCCTCTGTCAACCTTATTAGTCATCAACCAGGCCCATTTAAGTCGGTATAATACTCTATAAACTACTTGTAAGATTCAGGAAGTAGTGCTTACCCCAAAAAAAACAACACAGTTTCATATCAGCAGTCATACATGTGTACCATCACATGTTACACGAAGTATAGAACGCCTTTCTTTTGTCCAATCTTGTATGTCTTCCTGTTACCTTTGGAACTCAAGTATTATTGATGAGGAAATTAGTGCTAACTTGTCTATATCTGCTATTTTATTGTAATAAATACTTTCTTGTAATTAGTAGTTTAATAAATAGGCTCTTCCTTGAATTGAAAACAAAGCTCATATATTGACAAACACCATATGGCCATTTTTGTATTAAATTATCTTCTAGTCTCTGTTTGCCAGCAGGCTCCAGTCACATAAAGTTGTATCTAGGGAACCAGTAAAAATGTAGTCATTTAATTGCTGCTAAACTTGCAAAGCCCACGGTACTGTATATATTCCAGACATATGCAAATTAAGAAAAAAATCACATGTGACTTGACACAGTGTAAATTCTTTACAGAGAGAAAGGGTTTTCGGGTCACGTCCCTCGCAGTAGTCTGCAAAAGGAGATTAAATTGAGAAATCTTATATTAGTGGCTAAACTTAAGAACACAGAAAACTATTTGGCAAATGAATCCTGTTAATTGTCTGTTTTGAAAATGTTAATGGTCTGTTTTTAGTTAATTTGATCCCTTTTAATGTTTTGGGGTTTTTTTTTCTTGCCATGCTAATAAAATGGGCTCTTCGGATGGATATGCTCGACCACTTTGGTTCAGACTGAAGTATGTCAACAACTATAGGATAGATTACCATTCATGTCCCCCATAGGATAAATTGTATTAATTTGGCAATCCACTGACTTTTCCTCTTCCTCAGTCCTGTCAAAATTTCACTCTCCAATACTTTTGTTCAATCCCAAATGCGTATAAAGCTAATGACATTCCCATCTTTAGCTGTAATTTGTGTTTAGTGTTGCTAGCCTGTTAGCGTACTGATCCTAGCCTTTAGCCCAAAGCACCACTGTGACGAAATACAGGCTCACAGAGCCACTAGCATGCTTGTAGTCTCTAGTCTAGTTAGCATTTAATTGTTTTATCTGTTTGAGTGATTTTAGCTGTAAATACTTCACCTGAATTAGAATTTCTCCTATTTGGTTAATTAAATTTTCTCGGCAAAGAGCACCTCTTGACCAGCTTTGTCTCACTGGAACCTAACCAGATTAAAAATCCCGCCACTGACACCGTTAAAATATTCGGGTTTAACTTCTCCCTCTCCTCCAGTGGGATTAGTGGCAGACGTGACTGAATGTGACTCAGTGGGATCAGCCCTTGTTATCGCATTTGCTCGAAATATTCACAGACAGCCTCAATAGATGAGGGATCCCGGAGTGATTTCAGTCAGAGGACAAGGAGTCCAACATTTAAAAAAAAAAAAATTAGTGCAGATTTTTCCAACCCAACCAAATCTAATAAATCTGATAAAAACTTTGGATCACAATTTGTGAAGATCTAGTCACGTTTTGTTAAAATGCATAAGCAGGTACATGTCATTTAATGCAACTTTTACAAAGAGAAAAACAATTTATCTGAAATATCCAGACTGAGCATTCATTGTCCACTATCCCTTAACAATGACACAAAAATTTTAATATGAAATAAATGTTAATTGAAAGGGCTAGATCTTTTGCAAAGTGCTAAATTATGATTGAATATTAATGGCTGGAAGGCTAAAATATGGTTACACTTTACAGTAAAGAATCATTTTATTTAATATTGAAGCTGACAACATTAACCTTTAAAGAAATGACCTTACAGCAGCCATAATCTGACTTTAACTCTAAAATGTGTCAATAGGTAGAGGAAGTCTGCTCCCATTCTATTATATCTGAGCTTTGTTCAGTTTGTTCTAAACCTTGGATCTCAGTGATTAGCTCACATTGATCTGACCAAATGGCTCTGTGACCCACCTAGCATAAAATATGTTTGGAGGCCTGATGAGCAACAAAGTACAATACCGACTTACCAACTTTCCCACTATCAGCCAATTTAATGCTTGGAAATGAATTAAAGAAAATGTTTTTGAGGGCCAATACCCAACTGACCCATCTATCCTGAGAGGCGTTAAGTTTCTTTTTCTTAGGTTTGTAATGAACTACACATTGTCTCATACCAGGCCCGCTCAAAGTGACATTGTGCTAAACTAGTTTTATAGTAGCCACTTTGGCAAAACTGTACTTGGAAATAAAGCAGCTCAGCAGAGCAGTAACATTACAGTGATTTAGATGGCTGCAGACAGTGGGGTGTATTTCATTGAGCCCATCTGGCCTGTTTGAAAGTGTTGTTGAGTCTAAGCGAGGCGCTCAGCCGGTGGAATACAGAGGGTGATGGATGGGGTGATGGATGCAGGGGGAGGGGAGAAGATGAGAGTGCAGATTTGGGGGGAAAAAGAAGCTCTTCTCCAGCAGAGCTGAATCTCAGGCTTGGCTGCTGCACACTGCTCTGCCTGTTTTCCTACCGAGCACTCAGCTCTGGCACCTAACCAGCTTCAACTCAACCAGTTTTTCTGAACCACACAACTCACGCACTCGCTCTCTTTCTCTTTCCTTCTCTGATAATTTGGCTCACCTCTCTCTTCCCCCTCTTCATCTTTCTGACTCTCATTCACTTCCTCCTTCCTTTGGATCTCTCCTTTCAGTTTTTCTTACCTTTGCTCTCTCTTTTTACACCCCTGTCAGGCCTTTTCTCCAGCCTTTCCGGTAGTACAGAGGGGTGTGGGATATAGCTTCCAGGTTTCCATAGTGATACTTTGTTTCCTGATGTCATTAGTATTGACGGTGTGCAGCTAGGCCAAGCTGTCCTGGCACAGGGGCTGTTTACTGTTTACCCCAAACTTAAACCATTCACTGTGAGATTTGTGCATGTCTGTGCATTTGTGTGTGTGTGTGTGTGTGTGTGTGTGTGTGTGTGTGTGTGTGTGTGTGTGTGTGTGTGTGTGTGTGTGTGTGTGTGTGTGTGTGTGTGTGTGTGTGATATCACAATTCACACTGTCTGATTGTTACTATTTTACATTCAGATAGGGATAACAATGAATGAATAAGCGAGAGATAGAAAAAAGTGTTTAATTTGTCATTGTCTGATGAAAAAGCTCTTAGTGTGAAGCAGCGTGGTCTGATTCCAGGAGCTGGATTTGCCCCAGGGGGAGGCTTGGCACGGGGGAAATGGTTGTTCCACGAAGAAACATCCCTTCTGTCTCCTTGCTCACTGTATGATTACTGAAGCATGTCTGTAGAGCAGAACTCCCAGCTCGACTTCCCATCTTGCTCCTCGTTCTTCTGGTTGCTTCGGTGGCTCGTCTGTCTGAGGAGATGGATGTCCCCTTAGCACCACTCCCCTCAGAAATGTACATGTGTTTTCTTGTGTTCCCACGTGTATGACTTCATACATTTGTGCTGAATACTCAAATCACAGGACTGTGCCTCTGTCTCCAACTCTTACGGATTGTTCATCTCAGAGCCCTCCTGCAGGCCCTCAGCAGGCAGGTTGTGGACTCTGTGTTGCCAGAGTAATTAGTTCTGCTTGGTGTCTGAAGCCAGGGGTGGACAAAATATGGATCCCATATTGATGCTGTCACATCACATGCAGGGAGAGCACAACTACTGTGCTCACTTTGGACACATGCACAAACATGAGCTTGTTTCTACATACATATACAAAATCCTTATTGCATCATACTCTCGAAGCTGAAGATTGTCTTGGGATGCAGGAAAAAGACACTTCCTTCATTGATTGAAATGTGAACTGAGCCTTGTCCTCACACACATACACACACACACACACACACACAATCATAGCTTATTTTGAAGGAAAAAACCAAAACCAATACCATAGGACTGATACTGTATAACAGCTGATATTTGTTCAGATATATAAGGCAACAGAGATAAATCAGTATTGCTGTCTGGTAGTGACTGGTAGATATGTAAAAAGAAACTGAAGTACATAAATGTTTTAAAGGCTGTATTTTTAATTATATGTGGCCTGCATTTTTTTTTTAAATTCAAACTTAATATATTGTTGGTGTGTTTGTGTGTTTGTGTGTTTGTGTGTGTGTGTGTGTGTGTGTGTGTGTGTGTGTGTGTGTGTGTGTGTGTGTGTGTGTGTGTGTGAGATTTATTTGTTTGTTTTGTGGGCATTTTTTTGCATTTATTCGTGACTCAACAGAGGAGAGCTGGCAGGAAATGATGAGGGAGACAGACCTGTAAAGACACTCAAGAAATGTTCCCAAAGGTTATTGTTACATTTCCCTCTGTCCATACAGACCTCAAAGAGATTCCTTTCTAAAGTGATTTCAAAACAAGGGATGGGGGTCACAGTTTACATTCTGTGTCAAAAGGCCTCTCAAAGTTCTGGCAAAGATAATATGAGACTTCTGCAGTCTGTGTTAGACGAATCCAGTGGTATCTTCCAGAGTTTAAGTCTTTCATTGTGAAATTCCGTCCTTGGGCTTCAGCAGACAGTGTTTGCTTGCTGAGCCACTGTGGAGGGATAGTAACAAAAAGAGGGAATTATGTACTAAAAGACTGTAACTTTTGAAGATAGCCACTTGATTTGGCTAACTCAGACTGCTGAAGCCTCATATTATCAGCTGAACTTCACAATGCATTTTTACAAAGAACGAGGACTTTGGATTTTGTCCCCCATCACTTCCATTGGAATTGAAGGAAGGGAAGGCATCTCTTCACATCCACCATGGGCAGAAGGAACAGTTACAGCAAACGAAAAATCTTTCAGTAGAATTATGGGCATGTGAGTATTGTTTTAAGACAGACTTGGAAAAATGTGAACCATTTTTGGTAAGAAAGTTTATTGGTCAAATGTTAAAGATCCTGCCTCGTTACAGCCTCACTCTTAACATTGCATGTAATATGTCCTTTTGCCAGATGGTGGTGCTCTAAGATTAGCTCTTTAACATGCTGAAGTGCCGTTGCTCATGTCACTCAAGCTCTATTTCATTTCTATATGAATGTCTGTATACTTTGTATACTTTGATAGATGGATAGATAGATAGATAGATAGATAGATAGATAGATAGATATGCTTCACAATCTAGACAGAATGAAAAGGCATTAGATCCCATTAAATATTAAAACTTTATAATGCATATAATTTAATTTCATATTACCTGCGTATCATTTCACATTAACAGAAGAAAGTATTTTTTGACAGACAGCCAGCATGATAAACAGACAGATGGACAGCCCACTTTTGCCAGCCAGTCTCCTCACACTCTGCCGTGTCAGAGGTGGCATGTCCCTGAGGCTACTTTGCAACAGAGATCCCTCATATCAGATCAATAAATTGAGCAATAAAAATGAAGCCCTGTTCAAATGAGGAACTGGCTGGCTGAGCCCATTGACATGTTTCTATTAAAACAAGTGGCCTGAATTTATTTCCACAGTGGTGGCAACGGCTGATCCCACCTTAAGCTCATCTTCAAATGTGTGTGTGTGTGTGTGTGTGTGTGTGTGTGTGTGTGTGTGTGTGTGTGTGTGTGTGTGTGTGTGTGTGTGTGTGTGTGTGTGTGTGTGTGTGTGTGTGTGTGTCATGTTTGTGTGTGTCTAGTTGATAGAAAAGTGTGGATGGACAGCTTGCCACCCTGTGGGCACCACAGCTATAGTCTATCTGTGATCCATGCTGGCAGCTGCTCTGCCAAATGGGATTTTCCTGGAGATTACAGTCTCTAAGTGTGACATGCTTGCTTGTGTTTGTCTTTGTTGTTGACGGAGTGCGTGTGTGGACTATTCTAATAAAGCTGCGTGTGCTTTTTTGTGTGTGTAAGTGTGTGTGGGGGTGTATTGAGCCGAGGTGCACAGAGAACATGTTCCGTTGTCACATGGGGCTGGTTGAAACATGACTGAATGGCTGCAGGGAACCCTCTCTGGCAAGCTGTACTTTCAAAAAGGGAGGCAGTGCGTTTAGATTTGGGGTCAGGCTTTTTCCACACTGCTGCTGTTCTTATTAGCAACATTAATTCTTGCTGTATTGACTTTCGCTGCCTGATGTTACCTATGCATGGCTACTACAAGACAGGGTGATTTTACTGTCTGTCAGCTGTTTAATGTTTAAGTTTCATATTGATCAAAGAGCCATATACTGTAGTATTGCTATGTTCTGCAGTAGATATGAGTACTAGGGCAACAAATTATTATTTTCATTAATATGCTGATTCTAGCTGAAACTGCTTGCAGGTTAATCGATTAGTCAATGGACAGGAAATTGATTGGCAACACTTTGATAAGTGATTAATTGTTTAAGTCATTTTGCTAAGCAAAAACACCAAATAATCCCTGGTTCCAGCTTCTCAGTTGAGAGGATTTTCTTATATCTTATGTGATAGTAAATTGATAATCGTTGTCTTTTGGACCATTGGTTGGAAAAAACAAGATATTTGAAAATATTGACTTGGGCTTTAGAAAGCTGAAAGTGGCATTTTTCACTATTTTCTGACATTTAAAAGACCAACGACTATTGGATTCATTGACAATATCACATTTTGAGAAAACTTAGAACCCATAAGCAAAACATTGTCAATGATGGCAGGTAAAGAGCCTTAACTGGAATGTTCAAACAAAGACAAACAAACTTGGCATGCAAACATACAAAGGGGTGGCAGGCAAAATTGTAGTCAAGCAGGCAGGCAAACAGTCAGGAACAGGAATCAGGCAGATAAGCAAACAAACGTCTGGAGAGCTTGGCAATGAGCACTAAGATAATCTCACAACTGGTGACAGGAAACGGAGGTATTCAGTATATACAGAGGGGATGATTAAGTAAATGGGAACAGGTTTGTGCAGGGGCAGAGCGGGCAGCAGGTGGGAAACCGGGCAGAGGGGCATGGCTGCGTCTGAAATGACATGAGCATTAGTGGCAAAGAAAACATGGAACATAACACAGAACATAAATGGAATGTGAGAAGCATGATAGAACTCCCCCCCAGGGTGCCTGGCGTAGGGGTGGAGCGCACTTTCCCATAACGGCTTGATCCCGGACACGTGAAAGGTGGGATGGATCCTCATAGATCGTCGTAGATGGAGAAGGAGGACTGCTGGGTTGATGACCTTGGAGATGGGGGAAGGGCCAACGAAGCGAGGGGCCAACTTGTTGGGATTCAACCCTCAATGGCAGATCCCTGGTGGTCAGCCATTAACTTTGGAACACTGGCCTCCCTTTCCTGGGCCGGGAACAAGGGAGGTTGAAAACAATGTGCACATTAGAAAGGAGAAAACCCCGTGGCTGACCTTGGAAGTGTATGGACCAGGGCAAGGGAAGAGTGAGCAGTTGTGCACCACAACGCTGTCTCCATCTCGTAGTTTTTCTGTTCTGTCTGGCCATTGGATTGTGGGTGAAATCTGGAAGAGAAACTGACCTTGTCACCTTAAGCTCACTATCCAAGACGAGATCCCTGGGGAGCCTTTGAAGCTGGAAAACATGCTGCAGCATGATCTCCACAGTCTCCATAGCAGTGGGTAACTTGAGCAGAGGAAGGAAATGAGCAAACCTGGAAAACCAGAGGGTATGTAGCAGGGCTGCGATTGTGAGAGTTCTTATTCTGGGAACAGGCAGGACATGTGGCCACAAACTCCCTGGTCTCACACTCCATGGCTGCCCACCAGAAATGTTGCCTCAGTAAACCCAATGTACGGAGTATCCCTGGATGACAAGCCAACTGGGAGTAGTGCCCCACTGCAGGACCTGGGAGCGAAGAGAAGCAGGAACAAACAGGTGGTTTTCTGAACAATCACATAGACCACGATTATTAACTAGAGCCTGTCTCACCTTGATCTCAATCTCCTAGTTGATGGCTCCAGTGATACAGGCCTGTGGTAGGATTTCCTCTGGTACAGTGGTATCCTCCTCTTGTTGGAACTGCTGGGAGAAGGCTGATCAGGTTTTACATTCTTGGAACCTGCATGACAGAGTAAAGTGAAAGTGATTAAAGAAAAACGCCCAGTAGGCCTAACAAGAGTTCAGCTGTTTGGCTATGTTCTGAGTTCTTATGGTCTTTCCGGACCACAACCGGTTGTTCCACACTCTCCAAATAGTGTTTCCACTTCAAAGCCAACTTGACCGCCAGCAACTCTCAGTTCCCAATGTTATAGTTGCATCCTGCTGGGGTGCTTTGTGAGAGAAAAACCTTATGATCCTCTCCAGAGCGCTGGGAGAGCACTGCCCCCACTCCAGTATCCAACGCATCAGCCTCCACCAGGAACTGCTTGGATGGGTCTGGAGAAAGACAGAGAATAGGAGCAGAAGAGAACAGACTTCAGCTGGTTTAAGGCCTCTTGCACAGGCGTAGACCAAGACCTCTGGATATTTTCCACATGTTCCTGGGGAGACTTAGAAAAGATCAGGATGGTATCCAGATACATAAAAACAAACTTATTCAACATGTAACGTAACATATCAGTAACCAGGGCCAGAGAACAGCAGGAGCGTTAGTTAGACCAGATGGAATCAACAAATACTCATATTGTCCACTGGGAATGTTAAAAGCAGTCTTCGACTCATCCCCCTCCCTAATACGCACCAGATGGCAAGCGTTTTTGAGATCTAGCTTGGTGAACACATTAGCCTCTTCTAACAGTTCGAAAGCAGAAGAGGTGAGTGGGAGGGGGTACCTGTTTTTGATGGTGATGTCTTTAAGGCCCCAGTAATCAATGCATGGCTGGAGTGACTTGTCCTTCTTGTCCACGAAGAAATACCCCACACCAAGAGGGGACAAAGATGGTTGAATGATTTCTGCCACCAGGGACTCACTGATGTAATTCTCCACGGCCTGTGTCTCAGGAACCTTGAGAGAGTAAAGGTACCCCTTGGGAGGTAACATCGGTGACATCCCATAGCACAGTCATAAGGCCAGTTTCGGGGCAGAGAAGTGGCTTATGCCCGATTAAACAACTCCCTCAGATCCTAGTACTCTGAAGGGACGTTGGACAAGTCCATAAAATCTGAGTCAGAATAACAACTGGTGACAGGGGACATAGCAGACTTAGGGCAGGAGGCATTCCACTTACTTGGCCACTCGTCAAGCCCCCTGGCTGAGGCTCAGTAAACCTTGTGCCGCCTCGCGTCCTGTGGAGGAATGGGAGGAACACCTTCTGGAGTTCAGCAGCAAAGAGATCCAATGAGCACAGATGGGTGATTGTCGCTCCCAATCCACTGTTCCTCAAAACTTGGCTAACCCAGACAATGGGGAAAGGATGTACGCTACATTGTAACGATTGGTGTGGAAGGACTTGAACACCAGGGAGCAGTGGATCGGAATTTGATGACACCCTCCAGATTACCCGGAATACCAGTCAGGTGTTGCCACATTATGAAATGAATGTTAAAAAAAAATAGTGACAAATGCTCAATCAAATTTACCCACAGAACAAGGTAAATATCTTGTTTTGTCCAAATTACAGTCCAAAACCCAAACAATGTCAATTAACTATCATAGAGGACTAAGAAAACCAGCATCCAGTGAATTTTATTGGCATTTTTGCCTCAAAAAAATTTATTTTCTGTGGATTAATAAATTGTTTAATAAACTAACCGTTTCAACTCTATAGTTAATATATTTAGATAATATATTTTGACAGAAAAACAAAGACAATTGTGTCACTAACTGCAAATTTGAATTGATGTCTTTTGGAGCTGGTGCACTGACACTGATACTGACTGACTCTTTGGGCTCATGGAGTTTTTCTCTAAGGTTTTTTAAATGTAGGGCAATAAATTGAAAAATGTTCACTTATTCCAATAAAATTATCGTGTGTGCTGATATAATGTCATCGAAGTTGTTTCATTTTTTATTCACTTGTTCAATACTTGTATGATGCAGCTCCAGGATTGGTTTTTAGATTGTGTCATTAAACTGATTTGTGCAGTATTATAAAATGCCACATATGAATTTCATTTTTAGGGTGGATTCTCCCTTTAACCCATTTCAGAGTCATTTTCTGTCTGCCTTAGCATCTGCTCTGTGAAGAGCTGTCCACGGTCCTGAACATAAGCTGTACATGGATCCCTGGTCATGTATGGGGAGGTGGCTTTGTGGTCACTCGCTAACCTGCTTAACCTACTTTCCACATGCCGGTCTTTCATCTGTCCACAGAGAGGAAAGTGCTGTAGGATAAATATAGCATACTTAACAACACAAACGCTGAGCGTCTAAGCTTCCCAAGCAACACAAATGGTACAGTGCTTTGTTGTATTGCTATCCTTTCTCTCAATGCATCACTGATCATCTCACTAATGAAATCCATCTTCACTCCGAACATGAACTCCTCATGTTCGGCCCATTAACCCAACTGGTAGAAAACGTGTTGGGATGCGCTTGAACCTATATTAAGATTAATATGACCAAAATAATGACATTTTAAGATCTTAATTGTCCAATTGTGTGGACAGCTGTTGTGCTGCATTGCAATGCCAGTTCAATTGCAGTTTCCTAGCAACCAGAGAGGGTACAATGCAATGATTTCCTGTTAAGTGGCATTATTTCATCTCAGCGAGACAAATCTGTATATTCACAAAATAAATCCAAATCCAAAATGTTTGCATGCTTCTTCACCTTAAGGCGACTGATTATGCGGCTGTACTGCTTATAACATTGCAACAGAAACAATTGCAAGTGTGTAAGTGTGTGTGTGTTTTGTGATAGGGTGCCAGCATATGCAGACATCCATCTATATGCCCGCGAGCTGTGGTAGAGCTTGTGAAATCGCTGTGTTGCAAAGAGAATCATTTCAGTTGATTAATTTTCATCCAAAATGCCCTGTCCTGTGCTAATCATTGTACATGCATTCTTTTCAATTAATTCATTATCAAGGGAGGCATAGAGAGGGGTGAGGGGGGTGGGGCTGGGGGAGGGGAAAGGAGAGTCAGGGGGAAACAGAAAATCCAATCCTGCTGGTCTGAAGTCTCTGCGCAACGGAGCATTAGTCTCATCCTGATGTAATTGGAATGACACCAAGAGTAAAGCCTGCTGATTTAGGGACAGCCTCTAGGCCTGATTTAATGCCCTCTACCAAAACTATACATCCATCTTTTTATCTCTCTCTGCTTCCCTCTACCAGGCCCTCCGTTCTCCTCCGTATCCCTCCCCCACCCTGTCTTGCCCTCCATTCATTCACCAGCTACACTGCCCTGTATCTCCATCTGTACTCTATTAACAGAACAGCAGCTGCATTTTATAATTTTTAAAGCCAGAAGGTTATAAACTCCCAGCAGTGTGTATTGCCAGCATTTCATTACCTCTTATGGCATTTACACACTTGAATGGCTGTGTTTTACTCTCACAGAGGTTATGTTTTAATACTGAATAAATATCTCCAGAGAGGAGTGCAAAGAAAGGGAAGACTAAGCAGGTGTATCCAGGCCAGGGTGCTGCATCCCCAAGGTTTGCTGCTGCTCAGGCCCTTGACAGATGGACTGCCAGGGCAATCCTATTACCCCCACGTGTTTAGCTGCTCTTACTGCCAGGGTGGGTTGCATGGCTAATGGAAGTCAATGAATGTTTGGATGGAGATTCTCATGCTACTGAATGATGATCATCCTGATTTGTTTGATAACACAGAGAAGATCTAAAACCAGTGAACAGGCGGTGAAAATTATAACCATGAGTACTTTGTAGCTCATCTGGTGCACTCTGACACAGCTTGTCTCACTAAAGGATGTCATATTAATTCAGCTCAACTGCTAAATAACCTTTACTGTATATATTTCTCACACTGGATTCATCCTTATCCATTGCATTGTCGTAGCTATTCCTTTTAACCTCTGACTACATTAAACCATTGTAGGCAATATTGTAAATCAGTTAGCAAGAATGCTTAATGACAATATACTGTAAATCCATACATGGGTCTATGGATGGCAATGTTGGTCAGTCTGTCCATTACTTCAGTTCAGACTGATATATCAAGAAGTATGAGATGGATTGCTATGAAATGATGACAATACACGGTCCCCAGAAGATGAATCCTAACAACTTTGGTGATCCCCTGACTTTTCCTCTAGTAGTATCCTACTAGAGGATAGGTCACTCAAAACCACACATTTCAACCACACATGAAGTTGTAATGTGTGGTTTTGAGTAAAATATCTCTACTACAGTCATGTGTCCCTCAGGATGAATTGTAATCACTTTGTTATCCCTTATCTTTTATCTAGCACCGTCATCTGGTCACAATTTCAATTTGTCCAGTACTTTGGTTTTAGAACGAATTACATTTCTCTCAGCCTCAGCTGAACTTCTTTGTTTAGTGCTAATAAGCAAGTGTTAGCATGATAAGAAGCACACCTACGATGGTAAACATGACTTGCCGCACAAGTGGTTGTAGATTCTTGGTCTTGTTATATGATTTTTGCATCATTGCAATGTTACTTTATCAATATATACATAGTTATCACAATGTAAAACATATTTCTCCATATGGCCAACCCCTACTCCTACCTGCAGACACTGTGAAATTTACTTCAGAAGATGTACTGTATTATGGAAAACAACTGAAAATCAAACCTTTACATAGATATATTGATAGGTTTTATTTACTCTTTCTGTCTAAAAATAATTTCTGATCATGGGTGCACTGAAATATTTGAAATGTTTTATTTTATTAATTTTATCCGAATATTCACAGGAAATCATTATTTCCACATTGCTAAACTGATGTGTCTGTTCAATGGTGGTGGTGGCATACGATTGTGTTCCACGGTACATGATCATAATTTCATGCATTGATTTGCCCAGACACATTTTTTTGTTTATCTTCAGGGTATTAAAAATGTGATTTTTGTAAGTGTTTTGATGTAAAATTGCTTATAATTGAAACTTTACAAGTCAATATAAATTACTGCGATAAATGTTTTCCGCTTTTAGTTGTTCCAATATTTATCTCAAGATATGATTAACAACATAGGTTTTCAAGACATTTTGGATTGGTCTGCCAAAAGTTCACATTTTTTGGATTATCTGGATGAAAATAATCAATATCTAAGTCTATTTACACCAGACATTACTATACAATACATAGTTTTAATTGCAATCCTGAGATATGCGAGAATTGCAGTGAAGGTGGAGTAAAACTGTGCTGTGCAGCTGCTGTGTAGTCAAATATCTATACGATGTGTGCGAGCATGTGCTCGTGTATATTGCTTGGTATGCAGACAGCGTCTTTGCTGCCTGTGGCCATACAACCGCATCCCCAGGTCAAGCAATTACCACACATCAAGGAAAGCAATTGGGCATGACTAAAATATCATTGCCATGTGATAGTGTCCCTATGTTTGGTTCTGCTAGAGCCTAATTTAGCCCACTTTGTCCATACGATCGAGGAGAATTGAGGACACGCTCTCCAATTCCGGTGGCCCCCCCTGAGCATTTCCTGCAAGTCTGACACACAGCAGCTGGGTTGGCGACAAGCTGTCACTGGTCTCTTACCAAGCGGAGTGGGAGATGGGATGTAATGAACAAGAGAAGTAAGGTAGCAGAGGAAGACAAGTAGCTGGAGGTCTTGAGGAGGGGAGCATTAAATGAGCCATGGGCTGCAGAAACTTGAGGCTTTTTGAGTAAAGGCTCTGAGAAAATGTGCGTATCAACTTGGGTTCACTTGTCAGGTCATGTAACATTAAAAACCAAAGTGGTTTCCAATCAGTGCTGTTGCTCTGAGATGCACATTTTGAAGATTGACGGGGGGGGATTGAGAGAGTGAAAATGAAAGGCGAATAAAGGGAGAGGAGATTGGCATACAGTATATGCACAAGGAACAGGCGAGAGGTAGGGAGGGAGAGGGTGAAGGTTATTAGGGAAGCAGCATTAGTCCCAGGCTCTGGCTCAGAGAGGCATCCTCCACTTATTCCTTCATTATACAGTCAAATATGTCTGTGCCTTTAACTGCCACTCCTGCCCTTCATCTGCCTGTCTCATAATTCGCCCCTCACCTCCCAACAAAACCTGAAAAAAACTGAACCTCTCATCCATGCGGCTCCATTCTTCTAAATCCATTGTTTCACTGATTCCATTTCGATTTCATTCAGTCTTGCTGCTCAGCTGTAACTTAGCCGAAGTCTTTGTGGGAGAGGAACGCTGTGTGTTTCTTTTGTCCTCATAGACCCTGTTTAAATATTAATAGAGATGGGAACCACCGCAGACCACTCAGTCAGATCGCAGAGGGTCAAGGTTGGCAGAGTTTCTCTGCAGATTTCATTAGGGGAGCAGAGGACTGTAAATATGGTAGCATGTGAATCACAGGCCCTTGCCGACACTCAAGCAGCCTTCATTATCCCCCTGCATGGATAATGCCCCGTAATGTATTCCGATGGAGATGGAGGTTGGAGGGTGATGGGGTGTAAAATAGCATGTGTAGAAAGGTCCTGTTTTTTTGTTTTTTTTTCCCCCTATGAGCAGTCTGCCCCCCTCACAGCCAGATACCCATTAGTACAGGAGCTGAGGATTGGATGTGCAAATGGTCCTGTGGATTAGAGAGCTAATGTATTTAAGAGAGGGGGCTCCACAATCTCTTTATTGCTGCTGCTGATGTGTGGTGATGCTCGTGCAGCGCAGATACCCAGTCCCTTTGTGGAACCAGAGAGATTTGGGGTAAAGTGAGTAGATAAGGGCGGGGGTGCACCGCCAGCACATGCGGCCACACTGACGCAGCACGCACGCACACACATCGAAGATTATGGTTTGACCAGAAGAAGGCTGGTTTTGTGTGGTGTTATTAAACTCAGCATGGAAATGAGATCTTTCCAGAAAGAGGCGCAGACGGCAGCCCTACTAATCTAATTAATCAGCGTCCGTGGTTTTTATCATTTTCTTCTTCCTTCTTTGCTGCCCTCTCCGTTGCTCTCTCCTCTCCAATCTTCTCCTCTGCTCGACTCATCCCTCCCTCTGCCTCGTCACTCTCCTTTGGGCCCTCCTGATATCTCTGAATCTGAACTTCATGCTCAGACTCTGGAAGTGTTCGGACAGAAATGTGCCACATCATGCACTTCTTATAACACATCTTATAAAGGTTCTCTCGCCTTCCCCTGATATGAATAGCTGCAGTTGGGGAACTGGATCTCAATGCAGAGGGGGAAGCACAGAAAGTAGGTCTAATGCTCAAACCGCTCTGACAGTGTAGGCTATGGGGTGTCCCTGCGGCAGGGTGGAGGGATGGTGATGCAGAGTCTACCAGGCTTAAGAGGCAACCTGCTACCAGGCCATAAGGCAGCTGTCGGCTTTACAGGCACGAACCTGGTTGGTGGACATCAGGCTGTGAGTGAACAGATTTTCAACTCTTTTTCCCTGCTGGTGGTGGTTCGACTGAGCGTCACATTTGCTGTTTTCGGCTTTTAAAGAGGCAGCCGCCAGGCAGCATGGGAGGGGCCCTCCTCTGCTGAGGCGCAGCAGTGGCAGCGGCAGCAGCACAGTGGGTAACTACAGCACGGCTCTGCGCCATCCCGCACAGTGAGTCAGCTGAGCTGCCGGGATCATCACAGGCTCCGGTCCGCTCCGATGAATGAATGAGGGAGTGAGAGAGAGAGAGAGAGAGAGAGCGGGAGAGAGAGGACCGTGCAGGATCTGAAGACGGAAGGGCGAATGTGCAACTCTGGAGAGTCTGACATGGAAATACAGAAGTGATCGGAGCAAGCTTGTTGACGCATAATCCCGCCCGCCCCGCTGGCACTGGGAGGGGGCAAATCTAGCCTGCCTAAACTCAAATCTTCCAAAAGAGATTTACGGAGTGCGCTGCTGCGGGTTCAGCCACCTTCAAGAAGACATCACATTTCTTCCATTTTCGACCAACTGCAACGGCGCACCGTGGTGACAATGTGTCTGCCTTAATATTTTTGGGAGGTAAACACTTTCCGATGAAGCCGCGGACGTAATGCGCTTTAATAATTAGGCTTATAAACCCGCTGTGGGAATCGGCACTGTCCCTGCGACGCGGACGGTGGGCTGTTGGATGCGTCCTGAGGTGTGGACAGGACCTGCCCGTAGATCATTATCATCACCATCATCATCAACAACATCATCATCGTCCTCATCATCATCATCATCACCCTCATCCTCGTCACAGGTATTTGATCGGGATTGTGTTGAATACACCGGAGATCTGGAGCCATGACAGGCCCCCCGCTGGTCCCACAGCCCGCCTGCTGACGGTACCGGGCAGGATGGGAGCAGGTCTGCCGCTTTCAGGATCCCGAACCAGCCGATTTATCAATGGAGGAGGAGAGTGACACCCGGAAAATCAACAACAGCTTCCTTCGCGACCACAACTATGCAACCGAAGGTATTTAAACCGATGATGTTGAAGAAAAAAGACTCGTGCTAAGCTGTTTTACCGGCACTGCAAATAACCTGAGGCTGTAGCTCGAGGGATGCTGATATCACAGCAAAAATAAGTCACTGTATAGGATCATTAAAGGAATGAGAAAAATAACTATCGGGCAAATATCACAGTCGATAAATATCCTTAATATAAGTGTTATGTGACCTGCATAAAATGGATAAAAGGCATTTCAAAAGGATTTCATCACTCTAGAAGCTGCTATAAGGATATTTAATAAGGGATAGTCTGGTCATTTGACATAATCATTCGGATGGTAGGTTAGTGCGTGGTGTCAATAGCAGGAGATGATGAGGTGGCTTCCCCTTATACCTGCTATTTCAGGATGACCATCCTGACCAAGGGGAATCAGGGCTTTAATCTGTGGCCGCAAGGGAATAAAGCCTTCTTTACAGCTGCTTCAGCGTCTGGAGTCTATAGTGAGCATGTGATGCAGTAAAGAAAATTATCAATAAAGGATGAAAAAAAGAATCCTCATTCTGTGTTCACTTGTTGAAAAAAGGAGACAGAGACAGGGAAGGTGGCCTAATTTGAGGAGGCAGCACACCGAAATATGGATATCTCTCTTTCTCTCTCCCTCACACACACACAGACACACATGCACACGCACTTTTTTACTGTACATCTACATAACCCCATTAGTGCTGAACAATAGCTCGTTCTTGTAGAGCTGTAAATGCTGCTCCTGCAGTGTGTTTCCCCTTCATTGACCACACACCAGCCTCTTTATTATCACCCTGTCAACTGTTTGATGCTTAATAGTTCACTTATGTTCCACCGATCAGCCCCACCTATCGTCTGCAAGCTGCTTAGATCACTGATCAACATAAAACACTGATTTACAGGTAACAGTTATCATTAATCTCATTACTACCTCATACTGATTATGCAGATTGGTTATGGACATTAACTGCTGATATCTGTAAGAGAATAAAAGCATGGGAGACTGTGAGCTTTTCATCATACAGACAAAACATACCATAACGTCATTCCATGTTGCTGAATTGTATGTATTTATGTCTGAATGTAGCAGTCTAAATAATTCATGCATACTTTTACCACAGATTAATACAAGATTTCAATCAGCTTCTGTTTACAAATACAGATGTCTATATTCTAGGGCTGCAGCTACTGATCACTTTCATTATTTATTAATTTGCTGATTAATTTCTGGATGAATCGGTTAATTGTTTTGTCAATTAAATGTGAAAAATGTCCACTATTATTTCAACCAGCCAAAGGTGATTGTATTCGAATGGCTTGTTTTCTTCAACCAGCAGTCTAAAATCCAAAGATATTCAGTTTTACTGTCATATATGACAAAGAAAAGCATCAAATCCTCACACTTGAGAAGCTGGAACCAGTGAATTTTAGGCATATTTGCTTGAAAAAGGACTAAAATGACGAAGTGATTATCAAAATAGTTGGCAAAAATGATTTTCTGTCGATTCATTGATTAATCAACTAAGAGTTGCAGTTCCACTATCTTCTTCTCAATAATTAGTATGCTTTTAACAAATAATTTATTTATTCAATATTGTGCAGATATTTGGAATATTTTGGTCTTTATAGTTTTGCTTAAATATGATGCACTTTTTGCAGATCGATTAGTTGTATCAATCGTCTCTGCAGCACTGGGGAAGCCTTTCCATTTCACACCAGACACATTTTTAACACCATTTATCATAAGGTTTAAAAAGAAAAAAAATTGGACAAAATGGAAACAGATTTTAATTTAAAATATTATCCCATAATTGAGCAATCAAATAGCACCTTTACACCAGTTTTCTACAGGATAGAAAACCAGTGTAGAATAGAGGTTGTTGGAGGGTGTGTGTGGCTGCAGGGTGGGTCAGATCCACAATGGCTTCTTGCATTTGCCTTCAGCTCAGGTTCCTGATGCCACTTCAGGTTGGAAGAGAGACAAAGTCAAAGCTCAGAAGGCGGACAGTCTCACTCTCACAGCTTCTCCAGCTGCTTTCCTCAGTGTTTTTTTTTTTTTTTTTCTTCATTTAAATATGAAATCATTTGCTCGGCTCCCGGCACTTACAGATGATTCCCTGTCACAGCTAAACACACAGTCACTGGTTCATAGCGAGAGGAAGTGAAGTGGGGGTGGGAGTGGGTGTGATGGATATCTTTGTTTGATGTGTGCACTTAGATGAAAAAGAGGAGGGGAGCGTCTCCCAGCTTCTCCCTGTCTCTCCTTCTCTCTGTCTCAGTCTTTCACTCTGTCTCATTCATTTGATCAAGAGAAAGTGGATTAGAGTTATACAGGTTGTAAAACGTGTCTCCTTAAAGCAAAGGACTGTCTAGTCTGCGGCCCATCTGTGCTTTTCAAACAAGGAGAGTCTACTTTTGTTATTTTTTATAGCTATAATTTATGACTGATCGTCACACCTCATATATCATGAATGAGTGTGTGTGTATGTGTGTGTGTCCATTCACTTTCCCACTCCTTGTCTCCTAAATGGTATGAAGTAAGTCTGATGCCAAAGATCAACCGGGACGGTTCCTGGGTCCATCGCCCTTCCTCATAAATTCACCAAAGTGCACATGTTCCATCAGGCCCAGTCCATTCAGACCACACACAACCACACACACACACACACACACACACACACACACAGGTCCCTGATGAGTGGCGTCGAGCTGGTAAGGATTTCCCTTTGGGCTATGCTTGCCCACAGTAGCAGGACACTTTAATGATGTCACATTTTAATGATGTCACTCTTGCTGACCTTTGCCTCGCCCCAATCCCACGCCTCAGTGGGTCTGTGGGTGGTTACACTGACTTCTGTGTGCACACACTAATGTGAGCAAAGCTGGGCTGGTCATTTATAGGTGGGTATGAAATTTAAAAGTCTCCTAAACATTAAAGCAAAGTTTCCAGAAATATCATTGTTGTCTAGATGAAAGAAAATTACATTACAGTCTAATTTGCATTCTCCAGCTGCCTGCAGATGACATTGCTAACGGTGATAGGATGGATGGTTCTGGGCTGGGTGTGTGTCTCACTGCAGCTGTGTATATCAGTGTGTGTTTAGTCAATAGAGTGTCACAGTCTTATAGCATGGGTCTCAGTTAATTTTCCTAATCTCCACCTTGAATGTGTTTGATAATGGATGAAATTGTCAAATAATAGAACACTACACTGGGTGTAAAAATGTAAATAGCCTCCTCACTGTGAGGCAGGACCTAACCTTACATCTGCTTTGATATTGATTTCTGGTCCTATACAATTTAGCCGCCAGAACAATGACTTGAAGATCTGTTGGTAGGACATTTAATCCCTTCCACCTTCCCTACCCTGCCCCCTCTGTCTCTCTCTCTCTTTCTCTCTCTTGCCTTTGCTGCTTATATGTCTGTCTGATTGTGTACAAGCTTGTGTGTGATGTGACCCCTCTAGCCCCGCTGAATACTGATGCAGTTCTGTAACATAGAGCTCACAGCCTTTATTGCCGCCGCTGATGAGAGCAGAGGCGAGCCTGGTTGCTTGTGCCAAGGCAAACGGCCTGGGGCCACACTTTAGGACCCCAGCATAAAAAAGACTTAGCCCAGCATACCCCAAGGTCCCATTCATTATTCACGAAGAAACACTCAAAATGCAGAGCCCCGCCTCGGCGTATAGCACAAGAAAGATAATGTCTATGTGTTTGTATATTGGGGTGGTGGGTGCTTAATGGCAAGCTGTGAAGTTGGGGCGAGTCACACTCCTTATCCAGCAGCTGCTTTCATCCCCTGATTAGCTTCTTATTAAGTCTGCAGCTCCATGAAAATTTAATGAGAATTTAATAAAGAATACCCAAGATGTTGCTACTGTAGGATGATTGCAAAAAATATCCTATTTCTCAACTGCAAGATACTGTAGGCTCCTGGATTTGAGCTGCTGCTCTGACAGATGTACTGTGTGTGTGAGTCATTCGGTGCACTGCTAGCCTGCAGGCTAAACAGTGTTTGACCTTTCTGCACTTTATAATGGGATACATTTTTGAGGTTTGATAGCTAATTCCTGTGTCCTGCATGTCGAGGAGGCGTCGTCACTTGAAATGCTTCCTGTTTTGATGATAAGGTCATTGCAGATACAGGATTTCAGTCTGTACTGCAGCACTCTCGTCTTTGATTCATTCTAGCCTTGAAAGTGAGGAAGATGAAAGGGACTGCACCAAAGCAGAACAGACAGACAGATAAAGAGGGAGAGACAGCTTTTGTTTTGGTGGTGGATTATAATTCTGTGTGCCCCTGCTCCCCCCCCACCACCACTTCTACATCTTCAATTTCTAAGAGAATACCAAATAACAAGCATTTGAAATGATTCCTCTTGGTATTCAGCTTAGGGCTGGCAGGAATCAATCCTTTTCACCACCTCTCGTCTTCTTCTGTTTCGCCCTGTCCTGTGTTGTGTCTGTAGTCAGATGTGTGCCACGCCGATGTGTTAATGAAGTGTGAGAAGTGAAGCAGTAACACGTCTCGCCCATTTCACCCTCAACTCCCTATGGGGAGTGTGGGGATACAAAAAATCATGCACGCACACATACATTCGTGCACAAAAGAGTACACACACACACACACACACACACACACATGCACGCACAGACATAATCGCACACTCTGTCTGAATCTCATGGGGCTGATCCCGGAGAAACCAGGTTAATTAGCTTGTTCACTCCAGATCTTACAAAGAGTCATGCTCTTGAGATGAAGAGAGCTGCGTTGTGCTCTGTTGCTTTGTGTGCAGCTAATAAAGCCTAATAAACCCTTAATCATATGGCTGGGTACCAGACCAGTAGGTAGCAGGGCTTATTCAAAATTTTGATTGATCTCCATTGTTGCTGGTTTGGAAATCATGCTATTAACGGCTGCTTATTCTGCACAGAAATGGTCTTTATGTCTTTATGTACAGAATTCGTGTGTGTGTTCTTGTTCCAGGAAGAAAATAATTGCTGACTGATGCATATCGTTGATTATCCTGGAAGGAATGATAATGGCGAGTGAAAAAGAGTGCGAGAACGGACCTGAATTATCCCCCAGCCTGATCCTTTGACGCAGGCAGCTCAGCACAAGTGCTGTAATCCTCTCCTCTCCACATCTAACGCTAACAAAGCATTTACACGACACCATGCTGCTCACGTCCCTACCTTCTACCTGGAATTACTGCACAGCACTTACACAACTAGATTTCCATGCAGTAACGCCATTTTGGGTCTGTGTGTCTTACACAACCCTCCAGTGCAACCGGATCGAGCCTCAGTTGGTTTGTTTGTTTGTTATTTTTGGGGTTTTTTTTCCAACCCTGACAGGATTATGTGTTGTATAGAGGTTAGCCAGGGTTCTCCTATTTTGGTCTTTGCTTGTGTCTGTACCAGTGAGACTCACTCTATGATCTTTTTGTTGACCTACTTAGAGCAACAAACCTCCATTCCCAGACTTCCCCCCTCACAATCATTTCTTTCACTGGCCCCTTCTGTTATGCGTGATAGATGTTGCATGCTCAGGCATCTATAAATACATTCAATATCCTCACAGCCCTCCCTGTGTTTCTGGCCCCTCGTGCACAGTTTTCTTTCCAGAATCAATGCATATCTATGTTTCCATCCAATTGGTTTGACATCCAATTCTATATTGCATGCTGAAGGGTGTTACTGTGATTCAGATTGGTGAATAGAAACAGATAAAAGCATTGTCATGCCTGTTTTATTTTATTCGTACGTACACACATCACAGCAGCCGGCCAACAGGCTTGTCTGCATTATTACTGGTGATGGATGTGTGTTATCTCGAGCAACCCTCGGATGCATCAAGAAGCACTGACCGGTCTGTGTTAGACCTGGCTGGCCACAGGATTTATGGGTTTCATATAGATATGGTCTGCTGATGAAGCTGTGTGTGTGTGTGTGTGTGTGTGTGTGTGTGTGTGTGTGTGTGTGTGTGTGTGTGTGTGTGTGTGTGTGTTTATGAGAGAGAAAGAGAGAGAGAGAGAGAGTGTAAGTACACATTTGATCACCCAAATCACCAGCCTGCTGCTAATTCCACTCCACTTTGTACCTATCGATGCTCATGTAATAAAAATGTGATCTGATGAAAGCGAAAATCATTCAGGTAGACACTGCCCACCTGCAGCTCTGCTGTTAATCAATTTGTTCCCTATAATGAAATTCAATCTGAAAATTCAAACATCATTCCACCAGTGGCTGATGTTGAATAGATGGCCTTGTCTGGTTTGAATACGTTTGCATGAGGAAAAACTCATTTAGTGTAGCATTCCATCACGTTACTTATAGTTTCAGTTCACTGGCTCTCCACTGAGATGATTGAAGCACATACCTATGTGTAAGCTCGTTAAACGGTATCCATCAATTACTGTTTCTCCTCAGTGACCAAATGTGTTGATGATGAAGAATGGAGAGAGGAGAGAGGGAGTGGGGGAGACAGAAAATAGAGGAGTAGGAAGGACAAAAAAGAGAGAGACAAGCTTTGACTCAAGAATGCTGGCTGCTAAGCCGATTCCATTCGATTCACACCAGTGACTTTGGCTTGATGGTGCTGGGGAAGACACCATTGAGTGTGTGTGTGTGTGTGTGTGTGTGTGTGTGTGTGTGTGTGTGTGTGTGTGTGTGTGTGTGTGTGTGTGTGTGTGTGTGTGTGTGTGTGTGTGTGTGTGTGTGTGTGTGTGTGTTGGGGGTTTGCACATGTCTCTGTGCATTCACGGGGTCTATACATGCAGGTGTAGAAAGAGAGATAACTACATAATATGGTGTGTCAGTGGGGCTCTCCCAGGCTGCAGTTAGGTCGGAGTGTATCTTGTCTGTGATATGGTATTTGTTTCTAGATTCAAAATCTGATTAGGATTGGCCCCCCCACCTCCTGTCATTATCAATGCATGGCCGCAAGACTCCCTCTGGTCTCATCCCTGAATGTGGCTTTCTCTCCAACAATTAAATGAAACAAGTGGAAGACACACATACACACGAAGACACAGCGCTTCGTCATTTCCACCATGCACAGCAGCTTTATGTGAAGAGATGAGCCACTCTACGGGGAGTCTATTGTCTGAAGTTGTGTGCTGCACTGAAGTGCACACACTCACCCAGATGCAGTAGCAGGGTTTCACTCTATTGCAGCACTCTCTCTGTCTGCTGAATTACAGCTAGCATCAGCAACTAAGTCTGAGAGCTATTGGCACACACACATACACACACACGCATGCACACACCCCTCCGACTGCCGCTAGAGATGGAAACGGTCTCCATAGCAACATTCCTATCTCCTGTTCAGCACTCCGCCAGTAGCAGGTCCACAGAGGGCGTGGGGGGTACAAAACAACAAGCTCTCTCTCTCATTCTCTCTCTATCTCTGTCTAATATTATTGTCACTGTTAAACAGAGGGCCAGCCTCTGCTGTGGTGTGTGTGTATGTGTGTGTGAGACAGACATTATGCTGTGCCCTTTTGGCCCGTGGCTGTATAATAATTACAGTCACCATTAGCCTCTCCAAAATCCAGGCAGATGTATGTCTTTGAGGAGGAGAGGAAAAGCTACCTTAAGGGTAGGTGTCTGTTATTTACTTTTTGGTGGAACTGTAGCTATGAGGAGACACTGAGAAAGGTTGATGCAGAATAAATGAAACAATTATATCGTATTCTTCTTATCTTATTCTCAGAGTTATATTTTTGTTATCATGTTAATGCACTGCACAGATTGGAAGTTTAAAAAGTAGGCCGTGAAGTACATGGTTTAAAGGTTTATGAGTGCGTTTTTTTAATGAAGGAACAAGAGAGTCACTGAGCAGCATGGGGCGTTGCAGCCAAGAGGAGAGAGATGAATAGCATTTTTAGTGTGGTGGAAGTGTGCTTTAAAAAGCACGAGTGCAATTAAATGACACATATTGGCCCACTTCAATAAGACAAGGGGCTGAATTAGTTGATATCATGCAGTGACTCATCCAGTGGTTTGTCCTAACCCACATTTCACCAAACTGAGGTATCTATGCTGGAGAGTTCTCTGTGGGTCTGTCACAAGATTCCCCTCCTTTCCCTGATGTGTTTTCTAGAAGTCACTGTACCAGACCTCACTGAAGGGTCTTTGTTCTTGTCTGACTTATACCTTGACAGCTTTGTGCACGTCCCCACTGACATTTTCTCCCCCGCTCTGCTCTGCTTGTTGTGTTGCAGCTGACATTATCTCAACGGTGGAGTTTAACTCATCGGGGGAGCTGTTGGCCACCGGGGATAAAGGAGGCAGAGTGGTTGTCTTCCAGAGGGAGCAGGAGGTAGGAAATGCCAACAATGCAATGCTAATTATGCTGCCCTTCTGCTGAAAGGATTTGACAGCCTTGAAACATTAAAGTTGGATTGTTTGCTTTCATATAACTAGCAGCCAAATGGGTGTATTTGAAAAGGACTGCAATATCTTAAAACGACAAACATCAAAAATCTCTTTAACCACCAAGAGGCTTTGGTTGGACCATCATTACAAACTCATGTTACATGGAGAAGCATTCAAATGTATTCTGAATTGTAGTTAAGATCCCAAGGTTTCCAATGATACCAAATCTTTCATGCGGAATTACAAACACATGTAGAATTTTACATTTCATACAATGGAGAAGCCATAAAAATAGTGCATTTTTGAGTTGAATGTTCATTCAGTATAAATGTGGCATATACGGTAGCTGTAATCGAGTGCTAGAATAAGCAAATGAAAAATTGATATGAAATCTTGTCAAAATAACTATATAAACAATTTAAGTGGATTACAGAGTGTAAAATAAAACCAGTGATGTTTTTGATATCTTGTTAAAGGAATGGTTTGAGATTTTGGAAAATTGGGAAAGTTGTGGTTTTAGAGGTTCTGTTTTTTGCCTGTGGATAGCACAAGGCTAACTGTTTCCTCCTGTTTCAAGTCTTTGTGCTAAGCTAAGCTAACCGGCTGCTGGCTGTAGCTTCATATTTAACGGATGAACACAAGAGTGCTATTGATCTTCTTTTCGAACTCTTAGCAGGAAAGCATATTTCCTAAAATTTCAAACTATTGCTTTAAGGAATGAAACTCTCCAGACCAAAATTGATGTAAACAATACTTAAATCTTCTGAAATTAACAGCAAACATGTCAGTCTTTAACTGTTTCTCCCTCACTTCCTCCTCATTCAGAGTAAGAGCCAGCCCCAGCGTCGAGGGGAGTACAATGTTTACAGCACGTTCCAGAGCCACGAGCCGGAGTTTGATTACCTGAAGAGTTTGGAGATTGAGGAGAAGATCAACAAGATCAAATGGCTTCCACAGCAGAACGCCGCCTACTTCCTGCTGTCCACCAATGGTCAGTCACTTAGCTGAGGTGACCCTGCTACTCTAGGAGTTAGCAGCAAAATGGTCAAAGGAACCATAAATCTATGACAGAGTGTTTGAATGATGGTGTAGTGTTGTTGTTAGTCACTAAAAGTTTCAACTAAAGGCATGATTCATTCCTCACTTTGCAGAATGATCAGATGTACAGCTGATATTAAAGGAGATGTTATTAATATCACATGAAAATGTCTTTCTCACTATTTCTGTGAACATATTGGTGTTTCGCTTGACTGAGCAAGTGCCACCAGCAGAAGCGTTTCAGATTGAACACTTCATGCAGGGCTACCACAGCAGGAACACACACACACACATACACGCAAATATACAGTATCAAAACATGCACCACCACACACCATACATGCACACTAGTTGAAAGAGACACGTACACATCAGCACAGAGACATCTTGCAGATTGTGGGCTTCATGCATGGCTGCTACAGAAGTGCTAGCGGTGGCTGGAGCAGATGGTGGAGGGCCCTGTGGCGATGGCCTCGCTGCTCTGACACCAATATTCACAGTGGAAATTAAAAGATAGAAAAAAATGCAACAACCTGACTGCTGCCACCATCCCCTTCACTGGACTGAGAGGGTGGGATGTAACTGGTGTTTAGGTGAAGCAGAATTGATAAGCGCCAAGAAGGCTTTTTCAGCAGGAGCGTATACTGCAGCAGGGAAATTGTAGTCAACTTGTAGATGGATATCAGTGGCACAGGAGCCGCCATTCATCATCCCCACTGGCTCCTGCCCAGCTACATGACAGAATGGCTGCCCAACCCCCTGCATCCATCTTGTATCTGAGAATCACAGTAGTCAGCCATGATCTAACTGTATTTTGTGTTTCTGTGTGCTTGTGGGTGCGTTTGTGTCATGCATCCCTCCCAGACAAGACGGTGAAGCTGTGGAAGATCAGTGAGAGAGACAAGCGTCCGGAGGGCTACAACCTGAAGGATGAGGACGGACGGATCAGAGACCCGTCGACCATCACCTCGCTACGGGTAAGAAGTGGTCTCACAAAACTATCATGTCTAACACCTCCAGAATGTCACATGTAATCTTGTAAATGGCCCTATGCCTTGTCTTGCTGGTGTGTTAAAAATTTTACTGTTGGGCGTGGAGGCAAATGGCAGGTTATGACCTGACGGCAGGGAAAAAAATCTGAAAATTCCTGATTAATCTTGAATGGAAACAAAAACAAAACATTTCAAGCTGCAGCCTCTGGTACCTTTCAGGCTTATTTTAGAGATAAAGGTAGAATATGGAAACTTATAAGATTGTGATTGTGAAGTGTTAATGTTCTATAAATGTAAAATATGAAAACTTCCAGTCACTATTTCGATAAGTATTTTATAAAAAGTGGATCATTCTTAATCTTCAAAATGCACCATGAATTATAGTGCTGTAAAAGTCATTATGTTCCCATTGCAGACACTGAATTCAAGTTCCCCATTTATTCTTTTATTTCTTTGATATCTTGATTTTATATAAATGACATACTATAGAAAAGTATCATCTAGCAATTTCTTAAATGCAGTTAAGAAGAATAATCTAAATAATTTCACATTTTGTAAAATATGTTTTATCTTATTGTGTATATATTATATTAACTTTTATCTTGTTAATCGTGTTAAAAGAGCTCCATTCCAATAAAACCTTAATCTCCTCCTAACCAATATATTAAGATATTCCCTTAAATACCACACTGTATTTAATTTGGTTAACTTTGGACAGAGCCCGTCTGGCTGTTTCCCCGTTTCCAGTCTTTACGCTAAGCTAAGCTATACGGCTGCTGGCATTAGCTTTATATTGAACACACAGACATGAGAATTGTTTCAGTCAATCAATCATCTAACTCTTGGGAAGAAAGCAAATAAGCGTACTTTTCAAAATGTCTAACTATTCCTTCCAAAGAAATTTAGCAGTCTAGAAAAAAACGAATTGGAAGGCCAAAGGTGCCAAACTTTTGAATGGACCCGTCTTTCTGGAAAGGCATAATGTTATTAGGCACTTTTCAGAGCAGACATTTTGACTTGTCATGGTAGCTGCATGATGCCAGGACCCTGAAACTGAAACAGCTAAATTGAATTCAGTTATTAATTTTATCACTTGCACACATGCTTTTCCCATGTGATACTTCAAAACTGATCTGTGACAAACGCCCACCTTTAGTTTGCACATTGAGTAGTCTGAGGTCTAGATAAGACATATTCAGACAAGCTGAATAAGTCAACATTTAGCATTCAGTCATTATTCTATGATAGCCTTTAATCCTGCATGAACATCTTAGAAACACATACCACTATATATCTCTCTAAGTCAATTCAGTTTCTCTTTTAAACATCCGCTGAATATCATATGCCCAGTTTCAGTGCTGATAAATGACAGTCTGACACCATCCAACACGCTATCTGTGGGCAGTTTAGAACTGAGACTGGCAGAAGAAAGTGAGAATGAGTGATCGATATGTGCGCTGAGGTGAAGACCATGAACGGATCATCCTCTCTCTGTGTCTCTCATTCTTATCACTCCACTACCACTTTAATTTTCACACAAAGCAGGCGGGCACATGGACACTGTGTGTGTGTGTGTGTGTGTGTGTGTCTGCCATAGTAGATTAGTGCTGTGTTCAGCGTGTCTCTCCCTCTTTGTCTGACTGGCCAGGGGATCATAGCAACCTGGAGGACAGGCCGGGACTGTGGAAATCCTGTTTAGAGGCTGTGAAATCTGTGCAGGGCGAGAAAGCAGAGGAGGAGAGGGAGGAAATCAGAAATATTAGTCCAAAATGTCGCCAAAAAAAATCAAACAAAAAATGTATGATGTTACGTTTATTGTTCAGTATCTCCTTAAAACATGAATTGTGATGTGCTGCTTTAAAAGGAGAAACTGCTTTTAAATTCTGTGTTGTAGATACATTTCAAAGAGTATAAGTTACTTTTTAAAGAAGGAACATATTTATTTAAAATATTCTGTTTTACATACTATAATATTCTGTTTTACATACTATAAGGAAGAGGAATTATTAGGTTGTTGCGAAGGTGCAGGGGCAAGCTGTACAGTGTAACTGTCAGTGTTTGGGGGTTATGGGTTAATACGGTCCGTGTCTCTCTGGACAGCCAGTGAAAGACATGGAAATGAAGTGACACCCATGGAGATACAGCAGCCTGCTGGGCTGCCATGTCTCTCTGTCAGTGCCAGCAACAGACGAGAGAAAAAGGGAAGAAGCAGTCGATTTGTTCTCCTCTTTCCCTCCCCTCCTTTCTCTCTTTGTCTGGTTTTTATCTGGCCAACGGGGGGCTGCATGCAGACTGGTGCTGGGTGTCTTTGAAGCCCAAGCAGCACTGTGTAACTGTTTGTGTGTGTGTGTGTGTGTGTGTGTGTGTGTGTGTGTGTGTGTGTGTGTGTGTGTGTGTGTGTGTGTGTGTGTGTGTGTGTGTGTGCGCGCTTGTTTTACTATATTTGGGGGACCTGAAAACCAGGAGCCCACTACACTTGTGGGGTCCGACAGCTTTGTGGGGATCAAAATGCTGAACCCCACATGTTTAAATGGCTGTTTGAGAGTCAAGACTTGGTTTTAGGGTTCAGGTTAGAGTTAGGTTTAGGTTAAGGTTAGGGTAAGGGGCTAGGAAATGCATAATGTCAATGACGGATCCCTGCAAATATAGTAAAACAACAAGGTGTGTGTGTGTGTGTGTGTATGTGTGTGAGAGAGAGAGAGAGCTCGTCTTAATTCTGCAGAGTTAAGTTATCATTCCTCAGCAGGGCCAAGCGATGCCCTCGAGGAATCTCTCTTTTCACCTCCGTTGCTTTCTCTCGATTTTTTCTCTTTCTCTCACACCCAACAAACGAGAGAACACGAGTGACTCCTTCAGCACTTACACGAGACAGATAGAGAGAGAGGAGGGGCGGGTGAGGGGTGATCACTGAGTAGCCATGTAGCAAACAGATATTCACAGTCTGATTGAACCAGCTCATCAAACAGCCCCGGAGCCCCTCAGTCGCCGTCTCTATTTCATTAAGATTTATGCAGTAAATGTCATATGAATCCCTGGAGTCATCTGGTTGTCGCTCGCACACACACACACACAAACACACACACACACACACACACATACATATACACACAAACACTTGCTGTATATCCAAGCACACAAAAATTCATGCACACAATGCACCAGCTTCAAAGTACATAAGATAATGTATTAGACAAAGCCTTCAAGATGGATCTTTTTTCTTGCATATTTTTCTGTGGTTCTTTACATTTCCTTTTCCGCTTTTCTAATTGACCTGTCTTCACCAATAGGTGCCAGTGCTGCAGCCCATGGACTTGATGGTTGAGGCTACAGCCAGGCGTGTGTTCAGCAATGCCCACACCTACCACATCAACTCCATCTCTGTCAACTCCGACCTTCAGACATTCATCTCCACTGACGACCTCCGGGTGAACCTGTGGAACCTGGAGATCACCGATCGCAGCTTCAGTATCCTCTTATTTGTGTCTTTTCTGTGTTTAGGAGCTATCATCGTTTGCATAAAAATGGGTGGAAACTAACCCTGTTATTCAAACCTGTTTATACATTTTCAGAGCTAGAGTTCACAACAGTTGTGATTTATCTGAGTGTTGTCTAAGCTGTCCACTGAGGGAATCATAAAGGTCCACAGTAGCTGTCTAAAAGTGCGACTTTTTCCTTAGTGCCTGTCTCTCAGACATTGTGGACATCAAACCAGCCAACATGGAGGAGCTGACGGAAGTGATCACTTCAGCAGAGTTTCATCCCCAGCAGTGTCACACCTTTGCCTACAGCAGCAGCAAGGGCTCAATACGCCTCTGCGACATGAGACAGGCCGCACTCTGTGACAAGCACTGCAAATGTGAGTATCCACACAGCACATGATGGGAAAAATGATAAAAGGGTTAAAGGAAGAAAATAAGCCTACCAAACACTTATCTTTACGGATCTTTCTTTCATGTAATGCCTTTTATTCTATTTTGTTAACTATTATTTTTTATTCTATGGAACCACATTATGTTTGTTGTTAATAGCGGTAGAATGGCTGTAGCCTAGATTTCAGAAATACTGAGGTCATGAGTCCAAATTCTTCCAGGAAGCTCCCGCGAAAAAACAAACAAGCTGTGTTTTCTTAGTTTCTTCATAAATTTGATATTTAGTCTATAAAACATTAGAGCCAGTCTTAAGAAACCCACCGTATGTAACTGTAGAAACTCCTTTTCAAGGCCATGAAAACCTCCCAAATTCTCTGAAACAACCTCAAGGACTTGATCTCGGTGTCCTCAACAGCAGCTTGGTAGTAGTATCATTATTATGGTCAGCTTTAAACAAAACTGGGGGGATGGAAAGAGGAGAGAGTGCTGCCGGCTCATGTGAAATTTAAAATTTATGCCAAAGAAAAGACTGATCAAACTGTGAAAACAAAAACTTAGATATACATACAAGATGGTAGCACCAACACTGCAAATTCACACTCATTTTTTCTGCTTCAGCACCACCTTTGTCTGGCAGTGACATCCAGACTCCCTCCTGCTCAATATGCCAGGATTGAAAACCCGTCAATAAATCTCTCTCTCTGTCTCTCTCTCTCTCTCTTTCTCTCTTTCTCTTTCTCTGTGTGTGTGTGTCTCAAACAATGAATGGCGTTCTCTAAAGCTTAACATCACATGCATACACTTTGGTCGAATGAATAATGAATATATTGACATTTTTTTCTGAAAAATCAATGGCTTAAGAGCAATCGCATTAGTCCCTCGTGGACACACCTTGTTGTTCAATAATGTCAGTCATTTCCTCAGACATATTGATGCGTTCACTGGACCGTGCGCTAACACAGCCGGCCTGTTGAATTTCACATGAGCATTTGAGGTTTAAATAAGAATCGGATTTGGAAAATTTATGAGTAAATTTCAGGTTGTGGTATTCACAGCTGCCCTGTGATAGTTTGATATTGACATATTGATATGGTATGTACCATTCCTTGACAGGTGCTCGCAGTGCGCACACACACACACGCACACACATAGACACACACACACACACACACACACACACACACAGAGCAGGCAGGTGCTGTCGTTACCCTCAGGACAGGCCTGTTAATGCCGACCTACTGTCTCACTGCGTGAACATGTATGCTCGGAGCGATGTATCCTTTCCTCCCACACACACACACAGATCCTCCTTCCCTTGATATGCACGCACACGCAAACCTTCCCGCAGCTCCTACGTGAACAACAAAAACACACAATCGTACTGTATCCCCTCCCGTACCTATAAATCTGGGAGGCTGCTGGTATCAATCAGCATTAGAGCGAGGATGGATGGATGGAAGGATGGATGGATGAGGGATGGATGGAGGATTGCCAAAGCGCTGAGCCCCAGGACAGAGAGAGAGGGACCGAAAAGCCCCCCTGCCAACTCCCCAGGGACCCTATTATACACCCCTTGAGTGAGAGGGGAGGGAGGGCAGGGATGCACACACATGCATATAAACATGTGCACACTGCACACGCCTACTTATACACAAACTCTCATTCACTGACACACACACAAATCCAGCTGGGCTCAAATGGGCCCAGGACTTTGACATTGATTTGTTTTTCTTATCCCTTCCTCATCCCCCCATTTTTTCATCTCTCATGCCGCATCCCTTGTTAGACTCCCCATTGACACAGCACACAGCTATTCTCCAGGCCTCGGTTTGGGAGGAGGGAAGGGACGGAAGGGATCAGAATGGTGGGGGCATTTTTGGAGAGATGAAGAGGAGTGAGGGGTGGGAGGGTGGGAGGAAAAGCGAAAGAGGAACAATACCTTGACAGCTAACGATGGAATGCCTGGCTCTTATCCCCAGCGTGTTGGCCTGCACACAGATCAGCAGCTGCCAAAATCAATATGAATCATAACCAATATTTACCCAGCATGCTGACCCATAACTGTCTCTCTAAACACACAGAGAAATAATCCTGTGAAGAGATGCAGCTGCTGCAATAAACCCCGCATCCAGGCATTGTTGTGGCTGGTATTGTTCGCTGATGACGACCCCCACCACCCAAACAAAATCTGCTTTGTGTTTTCTGGCTGTGAATGATTAAAAGACTTGCAGAATGAAAAACGTGTCTTTTAAGCAGCGACCTCCTATGGTGTAAAAATGTGTTTTCTCTGTCAGAAGATAACTGCTTTTTGGCTCTTTTCTGTCTTAGACTTTGAAGAGCCAGAGGATCCCTCCACTCGCTCCTTTTTCTCTGAAATCATCTCATCCATCTCAGACGTGAAGTTCAGCCACAACGGGCGCTATCTGATGACAAGGGACTACCTCACTGTCAAGGTGTGGGACCTTCAAATGGAGAACAAACCACTAGAGACATACCAGGTATGGTTTCATTATGCTTTTATGTCCCTGTTGGACAGCTAGAAAGCCTCCAAAGATAGTTCCCAGCTGGTGAAATTGGTAAATAATGGATAGGCCCGCATCAAATCAAAATTTATTGATTTCAGACTAATCACTCAACATAATCCTGTGTCACTGTCACTGTGTCATCCATAGCAATTATCCCAGGAGGGCTTATTGAGCCGACTGTCCATAAGGGAAGACAGATAGTTTCGGTGCTGATGCAACCTGAAGGGCAAAACCTCCCATTGTGTGGTCACAGGGGTCAGATCCACACTGTCTGATCAGGGGAAGCCATCTTAGGGCAGGTCATGATTGATAAGGCCATCAGCTGGGCTCAAGGGAGTCTCTGTCCAATCCCACTCCGCCTCCACCTGCTACCTAACATCTCAGTGTAGGTCAACAGGTCTAGAGGGATTACTGAAAGTGGAGCATATGGTAGTGCGGCTTATGGATGTGTGGCTGACCACTGAAGGGCAACGTGGCAAACTTTAGATGCTTGAAAAGTATAATCATAATCCACTAAAGAGTTTAGAAAATCTTGTTTTTTTTCTGTTTTCAGGTTCACGACTATTTACGGGGCAAGCTTTGTTCTCTGTACGAGAACGACTGCATCTTTGACAAGTTTGAGTGTGTCTGGAATGGATCAGACAGGTGAGACTTCTTACCCATCCATCCATCTATCCATCCATCCGTGCATCTATGTATCTCAATAACCCTCCACTCTCATGTTTTCCTCCTCAGCGTCATAATGACCGGCTCCTACAACAATTTCTTCCGAATGTTTGACCGGAACACCAAACGTGATGTCACACTGGAAGCGTCCAGAGAAAACAGCAAACCCAGAGCCATTCTCAAGCCTCGCAAGGTACAGCAGTTCTCACCAATGCAACTTAACCTATATCAAGTCAAGGACAACTGGATTTGCTGTGTTATTATGCCTGAGACCCCCTAGAAATGTCTTCAAGAATAGGACAGGAATGTTTTTCTAAGTAATTTTTCGCTCAAATATGCCAAAAAAAAAAAAAAATCAGTGGTTTTACCTTCTAACGTGAATATTTGCTGATTTCCTTTGTATTCTATGATAGTAAACTGAATATCTTTGGGTTTGGGGCTGCTGGTCAGACTAATCAAGAATGAAGTAATTGTTAGGGGCAGCCCTAAAAACAGCAAATCTACTTGTTTTAAAATTAGTACATATAGATATCATGTAACCTTGATGACTGGGAAACGTAATAGAGAAGCTACCTTATAATTAATTGAAATTATCCAGTAATTGCATATACAAAATACATCTGCCTTAACAGTAACAAAAAAATTTATGTTCTAGATGTGACTAGTAACAGGAAAGTGACATGATAAATTTTAAAACTTTGTCCTTAGTAGAGGCAAGCATTTGTTAAATTCAGACAAAGCTGATCAACCTCAGATGTTTAACTTCTTTTGTTCTTTTGACTTTATCCTTTTCGCAACAAATTTGTGTTACGAGGGGAGGGGCTAGAGAACAGATGAACCAAGGTGCAGACACAGATGAGGAAACAGGAATAATGTAAAGGATATTTATTGCAAGGTATGGATGGGGAAGATGGGGAGCAGGGCTAGAGGCTGAGAACCAGGAACTGAGGCTTGGACAGGGACAGTTAGTGGCCAGGGTAGCAGGTCCGGAGTGGGATCCGAGGGGGGCTGAGTAGTGCAGGGTTTCCAGGGCAGAGAGGGAGGGCTGACCGTATGAAGGGCAGGAGACAGAGGCCGGAGTCAGAACAGACAGGACCACAAGGGAGACAGAACAGGAGAGTACATGAGCACTGAGGAAACAAGCAACCACAACTGAATACTGAGTAGCAAGACCAGTAACATATTTGGCTCACAGCATTGCTCCATTGATCAGTAGAGTCTAGAATCTGGCAGCACAGACATCGCAGGGCTGAGTATTTATAGAGGTCTTGATTATGGAACGGTTTGCAGCTGGTGGGGTCCTGCTCTGACTCCAGCGCACCTGTCTCCACCCGCACAATCGCGTACGCCCACACATGGAGAGAGAGGGAAAGAGCCACTCAGGGAGTGGCAACAGGTTAGGGAGACACTGGCTGCGTTTGAAAAGTCCAAAAATAAAAAGTCCTTCCCTAACCGCTTTTCCTTGACCTCGATGGAAAACGTCATGAGGTGAAGGATGGATGTGAAGGAGAATTCTTAAGGACTTAGGGAAAGACGACCGCAGTGCTAAGAGAATCGGGCTGCACTTACACTAGACTACGTAGATATGTAGCGACGGATGATATTGACGTGCAAGGAATTGTGGGATGGCATTATCTCCTTTTCTTTCGTAAAGGGTGGTCCAGTGTAGCCTATGCTAAAGGAGATAAGAAAGGAAGCACTGAAGCTCCTTTCCTTAGCATTTAGAGAATTTGACCAGCTCTTATAATGGCTGCCACTAAGATAGTTTTGGGTCTTTTCACTCAGTTAGGAACCTTCCTAAGCAAAAAAAGCCTTGTTTGACCGCTGACATTGAATTAGATGTGGAGGAGCAGATGTAACAAAATTGACCAGCTGGCTGTGTATGTATGTGCCTACTGTGGCCGGTAAAAAATAAAATAAAAAAATAAATAAAAAGTGGTGAACACAGAGAAAAATCATCACCTGACTCTGCACATTTTTTTTTTAATCTATTCAGGGCATTTTAACATTTTTCATTTTACAGCCGGCAACTTTACCGTTTCGGTTAACTCTCATCACCAACATTTCTATCCACTGCAGGCCGCTGTTTTCAACAAAAAAAAAGCTATGAGAAAAGCCTCTGTACTGAAGAAAGACAACTTTATCAACTAGCTAGGGAACACGTTGGCGCCTTTAGCTGCTACAGAGCCACGTATTTCTCTCAGGGGTTAGTGGAGACCAAAACACGGCAGAAAGATGAATGGTTATCACACTTACTCGCTGGATGGCCAGAAACATAAATGAATGCTCATGCTGCTCCGTGTCTCCCGGATGTGCAAATATCCAGGACTATGTGCGAACACTTTTGCCATATCTACTTTATGAGGTGAAAATATGTCAGTGTTGTGTTTGACAGCTTCTTCCGCTGCCCCCAAGTGGGCAAAAACAATCACTTAATACTTCTTTAAAATATACTGCTTCAAAATCATATCCTAACGCCTCTTTATCCCTACTGTCGTCCTCCAGGTGTGTGTAGGTGGGAAACGCCGTAAGGATGAGATCAGTGTAGACAGCTTAGACTTCAGCAAGAAGATCCTTCACACCACGTGGCACCCACATGAGAACATCATCGCGGTAGCTGCCACCAACAACCTCTACATCTTCCAAGACAAGGTCAACTAAAGGGCAATCTGCCCCTGCTGACCCCTGGCCCTCGCACATGTGAGGGGCTGCAGGGAGAGTTAGGGTTGGAGAAGGGGAGAGATGGAGCCCTCATCTACATCCTTCTCCTCCTCCTCTCCCTACGTCTTGTTGCTGCTGGTCTTGAATTTTGCCACTCGGCTAAGGAAGTGCAGAGATTAGTATCCAGTGACTGAGGTGGGAAAGTGGACATTATGAATTTTGGGAAGCAGGAAACTGATACAACCTGGATACAACTTGAGGAAAAGGATTCCTTGAAATCAAGAATGGACTTTCATTCTTCAATTTGACTAATAATTTAATTTATTTAGCCATGCGGACAGCTGAAGAAGTGAATCTTGTGCATTTATGCAACAAGAGGATTGCTGCATGAATACCGTGATGTAGCAGCCCTCTGGACCCTGAAGAGAGGGGCTGATGTGGGCACACTCAACATAAAATAGAGCACACAGACAGAAACCAAGCCTACGTGATGGTGGCTCACTGCCACGTAGCAACAGTGCCCCCTCTCTTTGAGTCTGCTCATGCTACAGTGCATGTGATCAAATCGGACAGTGCGGCCCGCTGCAGAATTCCTACACGAGAGGAAGAGACTGTTAATCTCTGACCCCAGAAACGGAGAGTTTTTCTCTGCCTATGACACGGTCAGTCTTTCTAGCGGTAATTCTGTGTCTCCCTGCTGAGACTGCTGTAGTCTGTAATGTGAATGAAGCCCTTCCAGGCTGTGTCAATGCTTTTATTTAATGCCGTTGTTTTATTGAGTCCTTCTCTCGGTCAGTGAGTCTGTTTTAGAAGCTGTGGTGCCTTCTTTTGGTATGTGGGGGTTCAATGTAGTGGGCGTGGGAGGGGGGGAAGGGGACTGAGTATAAGGCAGGAGTGTGAATGTTTCAAATGAAATGTTAACTTAGGAACTTTCCTTTTTTTTTTCTCTCTCTCTCTCTCTCTCTCCATCTCTTTCTCTCTTTATAAACAAAAACAAAAAAAAAGCTCCACTGAGGTCCCAAGTGGAAAAAGTGCTTGGAGCAGTGTAGTCATAATTAAATTAAAGCACCGGCTACATGCTTGTGAGTTCAGGGGAGGACGCTGTGATGTGTACAAAGTAATTGTTGCTCTTATCACATAGCAGTCAGTCAGATGTCATGAGTTTGCAAAAGACACGACAAAGCCACATTAAAACATTTTTTGCAAAATTCCAGCTGAAAAAAAAACCAAACTATCACTCACCACACTTATTTGGATAGTGCCGAAAATGATCTGTAGATGGTAAAACCGTAAACTTTTCATGTCAAATATTGGCATAACATAATGCTAGCCGAGCTCCTGATCTTGTTTTTGCATGCATCGGATCTGAATCTGATGAAACTGATAGTCTTCAAATCTGAACATCTACAGATCATCTGAGGCACTGTGCAAAGTATTACTTGCTTTCTCTAGAGGGAGCAAGTTTAAAAATTTTGGATTAAGAGCCTGTCCACGTTCCTCCTTTTGCTGAAGATGGGGTTACATGACACAGTAGTAGGTTGTATTTCAGCACTCGGCTCTCTGATCAGTTTGGAGATCCTCACTTGTCACGGATATGTGTTATGAGCCAGCTCCCATAAAGGAAAGCAGTCAAAGGTCTAAACGAACTCTGTGAAATCAGGGAATTATTAAGTGTGATTCCTTTAAACAGTAATGTCTTCTAGACAACTTCCTTTGTGACACTTCTAATTGAAACAAAAAAACAAAAAAAAACTTTTATAGCTCAGAATGTATTTAAATGCAATTAATTACCATGCAGTCTTTATGCTTACTGGACTTTCTTTGAATAAAAAAGAATAAAGATGTGCAAGTTCAAATCCTGCATTGTCAGACCTCCTCTATTATAGGTGTGGACTCGTTGAATATACACCTAAACCTGTATCACGTCCTAAGTTCATTGCTGCTTATGGTGCAAGGGCGCCCTCATGTGGGCGAAGAGTAAGACATGTAAGGGCAGTCTGGCTGCTGCAAGGAAGGGAGACGTGATTTTCATGAACTGGACACAGTTGGTGGTTGATTTCAAACTACTAGCAACTGCCACAATTTAAAAAAAAAATCTTCTGATTATTCATGTCTATTAGTATTATACTCAATTATCATCTTAAGGGCAGAAAAACAGATTTCAAATGAAGGTTGCTGACCCACCCAAATAGCTGGTACAATAAACAAATTGCTGATGGATGCTTTAAATTTTGTATTTCCTGGGTTTTTTTGTAACAAATTTTAAAATGCATTTGCTGTGATGACACTGATTTTGTGCCAAAAAAAATCTTTAATCAGCGTTAAGCATCAATATCTCTTAACTCTGCAAGGAAAACCCTACTGTAATGGCCACCAATTCACAGCCTTTTATAAAAAAAAAAATCCAACACATTCGTATGTCGTACTGTGCACATTATGCAGAGTTTTTCTAATTGGCCCCGTGAGGCTGTGGTCTACGCACATTTTGTCAGCTGGGGACAGCAGCTGTCAATCAAAGAGCATCTTTATAACCAGCCGCAGGAGCTGCATCATTGTGTCTCAGGACAAACCCGGGGACAGACAGGAGCTCCACTGTGATTACTGACTGTCAATCGATACGTTTCTGATACGATTTTTACAACAGGTTTAGATTCAGAGTAGACATTTTTATAGACCTATTTTACCAGTCCTGTCTTTAGACTGCTTCAGTTTTTGGAAAAACTTCTACCCAGAATCTTTTCTCATCTCCTGGCTGCGTTTGACTTTTAGTATCTTTTCTTCTCATATCAGATCACCCTCTTTCTGGAGAGGATGGATAAGTTGAGTGGGAACAATGCGACTGTAAAGAACAGCTCCATAGACAAGTGGTCATTCAATGAACGTGGCTCGTTCCAACACCTAGACCCTGGGGAGCTGAGGGTCCTGGTACCAGCTATCCTGGGAGTCATCTGTGTCATGGGTGTGGCTTGTAATCTCACTGTGATGGTCATCCTGTTCTCAAATGCACATAAGGGCAAACTGTCTCTAATCAACTCCCTCATCTTCAACCTGATGTTTGCCGACGGGCTGGTGCTCGCCTTTACCATGCCCTTCAGGGCTGCTTCCTACTCCAAGGCCAGCTGGAATCTGGGTTGGGTGGTGTGCAAGACAGCCGACTGGCTCCTTCATTCCTGCATGGCGGCGAAGAGCTTCACAGTGGCAGTCATGGCCAAAGTTTGCTACCGCTACGTGTCCAACCCCACCAAGCAGGTGAGCATCCACCTGGGCTCCATCCTGGTGGTGCTCTTCTTCATCTGGCTGTCCGCCTGCTCTGTCGCCATCCCTCACTGGCTGTTTGCTACGCTGCAAGGAGATATCCGCGGGGTGGTGTGCGTGCTGATGGTTCCTCCTGAAGCCCAGGATTTCATGACTGTGTACGTCAAAGTGTACCCCCTGGGGGTGTACTGTGCACCCCTGAGCTTCGCCCTGATGTATTTTTGGAGGGCTTACGGCCAGTGCCAGCGCCGCTCCAGTAAGACTCAGAATCTGCGTACACAGATCAGATCCAGGAAGCTCACCTTGATGTTATTCAGCCTGACTGTGGCTATGGCTATTCTCTGGCTTCCTCAGTGGGTGGTGTGGGTTTGGGAGCATCATATTGCAGAGAAAGAAATTGAAGGAGCTCAGTCTCTCATCTCCTCTCCTCCCGTTCTTCTATCCCTCTCAGCTCAGCTGCTCACTTTCTCTCTGTCGCTAGTGAACCCTCTCATCGTCCTCTCCCTCTCCGAGGAGTTCAGAGAAGGCTACAGGGGGCTGTGGAGGCGCCTCACACTGCGCAAACAACCTCCACCCAAGCCAAAGCCTACACCTCACAACCCTACCACTCTCCAGTCGCCTTGCCCCAGACCAGAGACCTCAGGCCAGCCGAGGGGGGAGAGGAGCATTCGATCAAGCTCAAGCCAGGGTCCCAACAGAGACGTTCAACCCCAGGCGCAGCAAAGTGGAGGACGAGGAGGAGGAGGAGTAGGAGGAGGGAAAGAAGTAGACAGGGTGAGCCTCAAAGATGGGATTGTCTTGCCTGATGTGGAGCAGTTCTGGCACGAGAGGGAGACAGGATCAAACACAGAGGAAAATGATCCTGTGCCGTGGGAGCATCAGAGCAAAGAGGGAAAAAAATAACAACCAACTTCCAGCTGATCATAACGTTACCTTCACTGTAATCCTCAGACAGCAGCAGCTTCATCAGCAGACCTCAGTTGAATGGACTGCTACGCCGTAAATCATTGATATTCTGTCAACTGTGTTTATGATAATATTCAAAGGTAAGAAGGGTGATCAGTGTGGAAATGAGTGTGGACCACAAATAGAGAAGTATAATCTGTATATAACATAAACTTCGCAATATCGTCTTTTTGTTGTTCAGTGAGGAAGAACTAGATCATAATTAGTGTAAGTGTGATTTTTGGTGCCTGTGAATTAAAGCTTCTGGTAAGGATGATGTAAATTCAATCTATATAGTATAGTAGATCTATATATATTTTCAGTTTGGTATATAGTAAATTAATAAGTAAGTCACAGATTTCTTGACATATTTGGACATGGTATTTAAAAGACCAGGGATGCTGCAAGAAATCCCCCAAACGGAACAGACATGTTTTCCATTTTATCAATTAAAACGCACATCTCATTTGGAGGCACAGTAAATTTTAACGCCTTAAATGTGTTCTGCACCAATGTGTAACCTTTTTCTGTGTCGTATATACCCTTTTAGTATTATAGAGTGACGTGAAAGTCTGCAGTTTTTATGTGAAAATTAAAGAATCTGTGTTTCCTGTCCTCTTTGTGTGAGATGTTGTAATCATTGTGCATCTGAATGATCAGTATTTACAATAAAAAATGTAGCTTGGCTGTGATAAAGTTGCCTTGTGGTGTCAAAAATTGATCAGATGAGATGAAAAATATAGAAGCACAAAAGCAGAATAGTTGTTTGTGTGTATCCTTATTCGATCTACCCTGTTTAGGTTGAGGCAAGAATGTACAGTTCTTGTAATTGATTAAATCAGTGACACACACACATACACAGACACACAAGTAAAGTCTTAATGAGATGAATCAGGCATCAGTGGACGGTCTCCTGCTGACATTGGGTCATTAAATATATTTTCATAAGGGCCTCCATTAGAATTGCCAAGGGTTCTAATTAGAGGTAAAGAGCTTTCGTCTGGACTCGTTTCAATGGACTCACCTCTGCGGGAGTCTCATAAGGAATTATCTCGTCATTGATCTTAATACACAGGATAGGTCAAAATCTCAAGGTTAAAGGGATAAACAACATGAGAGGAAACTGTGCCTGAGCTGATCTGTGATCGATTTGTCTCTCTGCTGTAACAGCAAGCCGGTTGTGTTGAACACTGAAGCCACACAAAATGAAATGCTCTAAAAGACCTACCTTGCTAGCTGCACTGACATAACGTAGATGGGTTAAATATATAGTGAGGTCTGCATTATAAAAAGTGAAATGGTAGGAGTGCAGGAGAAAATTTAGGATGTAGCAGTCATCCCGTGGTTACCTAACCCCTCTTTTTTCTCCCTCCCCCTCCCTTATGACATTTTCCTCACATTAATCATTTATGTTGACCTTTTATTGCCAGAAGCAAGTACCTCAATCCAAGCAACACTTAACTATACAACCCACCATCAGTCCCTGGTGTAGTGACCTGGCCGTACACACTGAAGCCAAAAAAGGAATTCACTCACTGCTGGACTGAAATTTTAACCACCACCGTATAAACAGAGAAACGATTAAAGGTCACAGTTCAACAATAATGAATGTGAACACCGATGACCAAATATTGTCCCACTATTTTTAACTACACTGCATGCAACACCCCTTGCATTCTCTAAAGCTTGACATCTCTGCCTCTGGCATTTACCCTGGTAAATGAGCCAGTAAATCTGCAACTGCGGGATTTCAGGGCAGACATCCTTGAAGCTGCTAATCGCTCGCATGCAACTGGTGCAATCCAGGCCATCACACATTTGAGACAATTCGATGCCTTTCAAAGCTCCTACACGACCGTGGTACACCAGCCCAGGTGTTTTCCCATCGTTTGCCTAATAAGGCCAGGAATGTGTGGGGGCACGACGGACATCTCCCTCGCTCGTGAATCGGGATTATTTTCACTGACAAGTGTATTGTAGCATTGTGGGATTTTCAGCAAAAAGTTAAGTCCCAATTCTGTACTACAAACTAGTTGTCATAGTATACCAGTTTTGCAATAAGTACAGAAATATAGTATACCTATAATGTAGTATTCTTTAAAATTAGAATTTACCATTTTGGACAAGTAGGGAATGACAGAATAGATGTGGTGATGGATATGAAACAAACTTCACATTTGGAATGATGATGTCAATTACACCCCAAAAAGCCAGAGCAAAATGCTTTTCCAAAGTATTGACACTTACTTTTTTAATTTTTCATTCGGTAGCAGTCTCGCCATCACCCGCAATCCAGGTATTTATTTTTTTAAGATGTGAGAAGCTCATCCATTCCCTCTGCACATCAGTACACTCTAAAATCAAGCGTTGTCAACTGCAGTATACATAAAAGCTTTTTTGCTCCATTATGAGAATTTTGAAGACACTATATGGTACATACATTTTAAATATAGAATTCAGACACTTAAATACAGTAGTGGAGTGTAAATACAGTGCATTAGGTATCAAATAGGTCGTCGTTTCAGATGTTGCTATTCTTAGTGAGTTTGGTGTCGTCATGTAATTTAACATAGCGCTGTCCAAATACAACTTGAGTCTAGTCAGTGGGTAACAGTTGGATTATTCTTCTGCAGAATGTTTTGTTCTAAAAGAACAAGGAAGTACAAAAAAGTACTTGTATCAATGCTGGGCAATATTTAAGAGTTTGAGGGTTGGACTAAAATCTAAGCACAAAGCAGCGACTGATTGAGAGAAAATAGGTGAAAAAAAAGGGTGAGATAATCAACATTACGAGAGGAAAAACAACTCAGGCTTAATTAGGTCATTAGACAAGGCAGGGGAGCTTTCAGCAGGCGAGATCCTCTCTTTACCGCTCTCCTGGCTGTGCTCTCCCCCCGCTGGGAGGGGAGATGGGGTGTCACCCCTTGCGTTTTATCCCTTAGCCAATCATCATCTCTAATAAATGAAACTCCACAGGAAGTGGACAGGCTAGCTAACACTAATTATGCTCAGTAGGAGAGGCTGGCTGCAATTAAGCCACATGCAAAAACATTTGCCTGCCGATGCCTGGTCTCCCTCTGAGTCACAGCTACCTTCGCCTCTCTTTGGTCCTGTGGAAGATCACCTGGCTTTTCAGTCCACAGAGTGTCGCCCGGGGAGCGCGTGTGTATGTGTGCAGTTGTTTTTGTGTTGGAGAAAGGTTGGTTCAGGGGGTCTGACCTTGGTATTTAGCATCTTTTGATTAGAATAAATCAGAGACCTTTCATCTCACTCAACGATGTGGAGATGTAAAGGACAGGCACCTTTTAACATTTCAGTCAGTTCTAAGAGGGGGTATCATTTAAACCCTTACACTCTCGATTTATAACTGATTGTTTAAAAAGCAGAAGGGAGCAGGTAAATGCACAAAACAGCAGTTAAACTCCTTTGCACTGAGCAAATGTGACCACACACTGAAAGCTGTGGCAATTTAACATCAAAAGCCCTCTCTAGTAACAACAGGCACACAAACACACACACACCCACAAAGTTTCCACCTAAATGTGAATCAAGGAAGTTTTGTGAATGCACCATTTTCATTAAACTGTTGCTTGAGACAAATGCTCAATTGAAAGGTGCTAGTGAGCTTTATGATGAAAATAGTTCAGTAAAGTTCATACAGTACTTTCAGAGTTTTGGTAAGTCTGGCTTTGGTATGCTGCTCTAATCAATAATTTTAACAATATTAATGAAAAGGGTGTCATTTGTAGAAGCGAACCCACGGAGAATTTCCAACCAACTCTCTGGTGTCCTCAGCTGCTTTTTGCATCTTTTAGCTCATTGTTTTGGTTTTTATATTTATTTGAATAATTTTTGTTTCCCAAGTTAGCTATTTTTAACAAGCATGTTAGCAGAAACTATCTCAGTGCAGAGAATTACCAATGAAAAACATGCACTCAGAACTGTGAGTGTTTGGAATTAGATACTATTAAACTATACCTGATTGGCTATAAGTTATAGTGCAAGATGATACTCCTCTTCTTTTTTTTTATAAACTGTATTGCTAAACGTTAGTTCAACATTCCTGCAGTTCTGCAAGATCAGCAGCAGACCCTTTGGCTGTGTAATATTTGGCAGGAGAAAATTTGTTTAAATACTATATCTTTGTTCTCTCCAACTGCCTTAAATGTGGGCGTCATTGTACCTGTGTGCAGGAATTGCTGCTTGCAGCTACACTGAAAGGCTTCACAATTCCTGTGTTACTCATTCAGCGAGCTACTACTGAGCAAGCTCATGGATCTATAAAGTGTTTAAATGCTAGTATTGAACAAGATCATATGTATTGACAAAACACAACCAGTTAAAATGCATTACATTATATTTTTATTTTTCCACGTGTTTATGTAAATTCCACTTGAAGACAGTGTTGCTCAGTGCCTGAGTTTGCATAGGTCTGTTCAGAAGGTAAAACATGGCAGCTGACAGACTGTATTTTCATATTACAGTTAAAAGGATTGATCCTCAGGCAGTCAAATGACCCACTGTTTTTTACAGTACCTCATAATAATGCCATAATTATCACTGTTACAGAGCCTGCAGTCACATAATGAAGTCTTAGGTAAAAGAGTAACTACACAGGATTTTGGTCATGAGGGCACTCCCGCCGAACAGCTTGAGGAACGTCTTTGGACAAAAACGCTGAATCATTCAGTTTTATGGTACAATTTTGGGAAGGTGAACTGATACATGTACATAAAATTGTGGCTCATTTTGCTCCTAATATGAAATTGTCGGAAATGTTGCCTTAGACAAAGACAACTTCATCACTGATTGTCAGTGACAGAAGTAAGAAATAAAAGTTAATGATCACCTTAAAGTGATACTTCACCCAAAATCTTTTTGGTACCAAGATCTCACCCCCTGTAAACATGAAAAGTGACTATTACTAGTTGGTACTTTGTGGAAGGACTTTTTTTTAACTCCTTTCAGGGTTGGAGTATTTGATACTAAAAAGATTGCTAAAAGTGCAACATCACAACAATATAAAATCATAAAAACAAAGATAAAAAAAAAAGAAGAAAAATCTCTGACGTTTCCTGCTACATATCAGACATGTATCTCTCAGCATAAGCATATACTTACAGCATGCATGTAGGGCTTTCACTGGTCCCCATTAGTCCAGTTAAAATCCCATTATTTTTCAATTATAAGAAGCGTAAGCACTTCACTATTGGCATCTTTTCTTAATATAAGATATCCCATTACAGCTGATGCTCTTTAAGAGACACCATGTTTAGTACGTAGGCTACACTGTAAACGTTGATTTTAGTTTACTTTTTGAAAAAATGCTCCTGGAGCAGTGTTTCAACACTGCTAACACACGGAACAATTTCACATCTCCTTTAACATCTGGGACAACAATCACAAAAAACAAAACAAAAGCAAAAGCAAAAGCAAAAACAAAAGCAAAAACAAAACAAAACAAAAAAAAACAAAGAAAAGAAAAGAAAAGAAAAGAAAAGAAAAGAAAAGAAAAGAAAAGAAACTAATAAAATTCACAGCCCTGGCTATTTCAAGTAGATACTGCTTACACGTAGGGCTAATTTACAAAACACAAATTAAGCTTAAATCTTAGACTTAAAACATACTCGTTGTGATATATTCTATAACCTGTCAGTATAAATATACTGTAATCCACAGACCAAGTATGTCAAGTATTCATCTTATCCCACGGTGCCACATTTTCTTGGCCAGCTTCTAAAAAGACAGTTTGAGGAAATTCATTTCTGGAAATAAGTGGTTGTCCCCGACGTCTCCCTGAGATCTTAGATTAGGTTCTAAAAGAAAAGAAAAAAAAAAAAACAAGTTAACAAGGGATTTGCATTGTCTGGCATTAGGAAAAAAAACCAAAAACAAATGATTTACCTATTTGGCTTTTTTTGTCCAGCTGATGGAGCCAAAGCAGCTTTTCCTCTCTGCAGGGCATTGGTGGTAACCTGCAGGCCTTTCACTTGATGTTGTTCCTACATAAAAATGACAAATCAGACATTTCATGTTCAGTTTGCATATGGCTTTACTTAAATAAAAATGTATACAAAAAATATTCCCCACTGATGGTCTCGTGACAGGACAAGGTGGTGGAGGTCTGTTAGGAGGGTCTGGCCGGGTTTTAGGTACTGCTGAAGGCTGGGAGCAACTTTTAGGATCCAGGGAAGGCAAAGGTGGAGGTCCTGAAGGTGGCGGAGGAGCCCGGTCTTGTCTCTGCTCGGTCAGCTGCGCAGATTTAAAAGGACGGGGAGCGTAAGCCTGAGGAGAGCATTGTCTCTGAGGAGAAGGTGCAGGCTGGATCTGAGGCTGAGGCGTCTGCTCTTTTTTCTCGGCAGCGTACGCGGGTATCGGAGGAGGCTTCACTGCCGGACGCACAATAGCGTGTCTGGACCGCGTCGAGCAAGACGGGCTTGGATGAGGAGAGGACTTCACCTGTGGCAGAATGTTTAATTTAATGCTCAAAAACAATAGAGAAAATACAGTGCTATTTGGGTCATCATGGGCTACTTTACCAGGTGGTCTGACTGCTGTTTCTTTAGCAAGAAGGTTGGGTTGGCGTGACCGTTCACATGACCGTCAGCATAGAAAGGCTTGCCCTCGACTGGGACTGAACAACTGTTGGAAACAGAAGTACAGACTCATCATTCATACTCTACATCCACACAACATGGGGACTTGGAAAGCCAAAACACTGTCCACAAACTGCTTGTTCAGTAAATGTAGAGTATTAGTATTAAACCCTTTAACAGAACTACATACTTTGGCACTGGAGGTGGAGCTGAAGTTTTCAGTGGGTGGAGTTTATGCCTGTAGCAGCACCACAGTCCAACAGCAGCCAAAACCAGAAAGACAGCCAGAGGGAGGACAAGCAGGACAGGAAGGAGACTACCTGATGGAATACGGAGAAGACAAGAGTCAGGAAGCAGCATGATTTCAAAGAAATATTTTAAACTGTCAATATAAGCACATTTAGAAAAAAAAAAAAAGGGTCTCACTGTGGCTGATGACAGGTCCACTGTCTACACTCCCACCTGACCCCCTCTGGTCACACAGAGGAGGAGACCAGCCTGGGTCACAGTGGCAGTTATGGTTGTTGTTACACAGCTGGTGAGAGAACATAATACCCATTCAAATTACAACGAAAATGCCTTAATTCAGCACTGTGACATGCAGGGATTGGAATGAACAACATAATAGGACTAAAGAGGTTCTTCCAAATCGTTCTAAGTGGAAAAGAGTCCAAGGCTCAACGGTGGGATGTTACTAAGTTACTTTACTTGAGTACACTTTTAAGGTACTTGCAGTTTACTTTCTGCTATTTTATACCTTCAATCCACTACATTTTGAGAGAAAATAATCCACTTTTTCGCTACATTAATCTGACAGCTACAATTACTTTTTAGATTAAGAGGGAACAGTGAACGGGACCGTCCTGCTGTATAATGAGTGCTTTGGATACTCTAAATAAATTCTGCTGATTACACTTCTTTACTTTTACTATTGTCAATGCAGGACACGCACTGTAACAGAATTTTTCTTTTTAAATTGCCGTGTTTCTCCTTTTAATTAAGTAAAGGATCTAAATCTTGTTCCACTGCCAAGGTTGCCATTTCCAGTAATAGTGGGCTAGCAGCCAAACCTTCCCCAACACTCCTAGGAAATAAATCTCACAGCATCCTTCCTCTCACTCATGGAAACTTACCCCGTGTCCATTGCACTTGGCATTGCACTCGTCAGCTCTGAGAAAAGATGTATTGCGGCATTCTCCATTAAAACAAATCTGTTGAAAGAAGGAGGGGTGTGAGGAAGAAAGGCAGAGAGTCGGAGTAGTTGAATGTTACTTCATGAAAATCACAATCGTTGCGGCCACAAAGTTAGCAAGTGACATCAGTTACATGTGGCCATCTGACAGGTAAAAAAAATACTGACATGCCCTCAATAATAAATTCTATTAAGTACATCCCCATGCATGTGTGAGTCTCACCGAATCATCACCACACTTAGTGCCCGTCATGACCAGGCCTGGGTCCAGAGTGTCACCCTCCGCCTCCTCGTCCTCCTGCCCAGGCTTGTACACATGTGTTCCCATACATTGGATCCTCTTGTGTCCGACAGTGACTGTGGTCTCTATGCGAACGGCATTGTTCTCGATGGGCTTGGAGGCTGAAGTTAAGCACTGGATTTTCCCACATTTAGCATCCCTGGCAGAAATAATAGTTTGCTGGGATTATTCAATGTTCAACATGGAAAAGGCCACAAGATATTAAAGTTTTAATTATTAGGAACTGTAGAAGCACTTCTTGAACTGAAGGAGGAGTATATCAGCCAAAGTGTACGTGTGTATGCACGGCTGAACGTTTTATTCCTCACCTGTCCTTACAGCTCCTGTATTTCCCAAGCAGATCTTTGCCACAGTTCCCATACATGTCCCCAGCTTCGTTTACCTTCTCGAAACACAGGTCAGGGGCTGGGCGGCCATCTGTGGTTGGGAGGAAGAAAATGCACAGAAACATATTAATACTGCTGCGCACACACAAACCCAGTAACTGAACACAAATTCATGCACAGTGTCTTGTATGCGACCACCTGATGGAGACCAGATGGCACCCCTTACAGTTCTGTGTGGCTCCTCTGGCACTACAAAGGCTCTCCAGGGAGGCTCCGTCACAACACGAATATGGACACTGTCCAAAAATAATAATAATAATAATGATGATCCCTAATCCTCGCACCCACTGAGGGCTCATCTCTAACACTGTCCAGCCTCTTTGCTTCAGCATGCGCTGGATGTTTAACTTCTTTAAAGATACAATGTGAGACTACTTGATGGTCAAAATTTTGCATATATCCATTAGTGATCTTTATAAGTTAGGCAACATCTCTTAAAAAAAACTTCTTTCATCCCATCATGCCTTTATGAATAAATAAGACCTTTTTTTTAAGTGCAGTTAGGCTCATATTCTTCTTTAGGAAATTCCTTAATTCAACCTAGCTCAAAATACATGTCAATTTGAGTCGGTATTACATTTTAACAATCTGACTGAATCTTTTACCACCTCAAGTAAACACAAATAGACACTTGATGTGGGTTTCACATGCTGTCAGAATTGTCAGTGGCACAATGCATTTTTTCCCGCTGAGCATTAAATAGAAAAATAAACTGAAGTCAAACACTTTGCTAATGTGCACTTTTAGAATATTACATCAAGAATTCATCTGAACACGTACATTTATTTGTGAAAATCAACACGTATACAGTCTGGCAAAAAGGCTGTTTCCCAAAAGACATTTTGACTTGTTTTAGTAGGAAAGGCACAGGTGTTACTAATAATTTTAACTATGGCTCTGCTCTATTCAACTCTTCTAATAAGCCATGACACGTCAGAATGTCCTCTGTAAAAAGGGTCTATCAAGATAAACTATGCCGCATATAAACAGGGGTTTAGCAAAGTAGTAGACAACATTAGTTTTTGTTCGGTGTACTCAATAAACTGGAAACTGAGTGTATATTCATGTAATATAAATGCTGCCTCCATACTATATATGACACATCATACATGTGATCAAAATGGAGGATATGTCCCATTTAGAACAAAACACTTGCAGGTTATGAGCAACCAGTTTACCAACCTCGTCCCCACAGTGACAGACACTGCTGCTCCAGGGTCAGACACATGCCAGTGTAACAGTAGGCCTGGCCGCCTGCGCACGACGTACCATCCACCAGATAGAAATTAGCAGGACAAGACTCGGCTTTCCCATTGCAGTACTCTGGCAGGTCACACGGCCCCGAGGGAGCACGGCACAGCACACCTGGGCTCTTCAACTGGACAGTGAGAGATGAAGAGGCGAAATTTAGGAAACACCAGAACAAGGAAAGACAGAGAAGAAAAATTAATTGTAGAGCTATAATTCAAGAGCTGCAGTGTTTATCTAAGAGTAAGAATCAGCCTGGGGGATGCATTCCTCATAGGAGACAGGATTTTTTCTTTGTTTCCCTTTGTTCGCATGTTTACAGATTCTAGTGTTCGTACCTTGCAGTTATCACAGCAGATGCCATGGGCGCACTCAGCTCCGGCTTTCAGTGTGCAGTTGTTGGCATTACAACAGGGACTGGTGCACTCCTACACAAAAACGCGAGTCATGAGTCCTGGCAAAAACTTGTGAGATAAATGTAAACACTTCGACACACCAGAGACTCCAGAGTCACAAACACACACACACACACACAAACACTGACCTCTTCCTCTCCACAGTCACATTCTTCTCCGTCCTCCAGGTAACCATTGCCGCAGCGCTGCCCTCCATACATGGCTCTGGTGTTCGGCAAGTTGAAGAGACACTTCCCTCCTCCAGAGCTCAGGTAGCTATTCAGATCCTTCTCGTTACAGCCATTAAACACACGTGGAAATGGGTGCCTGCGCCATGGAAGAAGCACAAATACAGTATGCAAATAATCACACAATACTTCATTAAATCTAATGTTCAAAACCCATGTTTTTTCTCTGCCTTAATAACTACATATATATTTTTTTATTGTGGTAGTAATTTGTGTATCTTACCCAGTAGCAGCGGCCATGATGCAACCCCCATCTTCTGCTCTCGCCTGACAGCAGCCTACACTGTCATGGCTCATGCCTAAGTTATGACCCATCTCGTGCACCACGGTGGCGGCAACACCAACAGCTGATTCTGAGTGGTCCTTTTTGAAGAGAAGAGCCAGAAGTGACTCTCAAAGATGACTTTAAGATTATTATTACATCATCACCACTTGGTGCATGCTAGCGTTCCATCACAGTAATTGTAAGAAAATTAAAACCTGAAAAAAAGATCCTTATTTGATCAGATTTACAGTAATGCTCTTAATTGTTTAACAGTACGTGTTGTTATCACAGAGAAAACCATATATTTTATTTTTGTCAAGTTGTAGCAAGTTGATAACAAAATGATGAGGATGTCTCCTGATGGGCAGAGGATTATTGTTTGTTCAGACTCTTGTCTCTCACCGTGTTCACTCCACCAGACTGGTAGTCGGAGCACATGGCTTTGAGAGGTGCCAGCCCAATAGTTGTGCCCTGGAATGACTTCCCCCTGGAGACAGAAACGCCACGGCTGATTAGTTCCACCTTGACAACAGCCCGCTGGGATACAACTGGGGATGGTTATTGTGTCGCACAATGAAGATGAAATCAACTCAGAGATCTGCCCCGTGGGACAGGGTCCTTACAGGGGATTGGGAGACACTAATGTTGGAGAGGGTGAAGACTGACAAATGGGAAGATAAGTGGGAGACGAGAGAGAGAGGGAGCGACACTGACGTGATGAGCTGAGCGTTGTCGTTGGGGAGAGTGCGGAGCTGTTTGCGTCTCCAGGACAGAAATGATGCAAGAGTGCTGTGTGGGTTATCCGACACGCTGATCATGTCCTGGCTGGTCCACACCTCCAGACCGATTAATGGCACACGGATGCTCAAAGCCTTGTAGTACTGCAGGTGTTGAGAGACACAGAAAACAGTGTCAGACGGAGAATTATACCAGTTATTACCAAATCTATGTGTGGTTTTCTCGCTTCACATCAGACATTACCTTGTCAACCAAGTTAGCTGCTTCCAGTAGTTTCAGTGTGGTCTTCTCGCGACTACTCCCGTGCTTCTCAAACTGCAAAAGATTTTAATAACATGCTACATTGAAACAGACACATCCACACACACCCCCAGAGTTATTTTAAACATCTTCACAAACCTCAAAAAGGAAATTTCAAACTTCCTATAACAAACAGGAAGTGACTCGGAGCTGTATATTTACTTCAACTATTTATAAAGTTTACCAGTAAATAAGCTGATGGGTAAAATCTACACCCACATTTAACAGCGTGATAAAACAAAATTCCTGTCAGGTTAGAAAGTGACCAAATATGAGCATATCAAGAGCTGTGTCCTCACCTCAGCCTTGTCCGCCACTATCAGCAGCTCTACATACTTCATGTTCTGACTCAGGTCCCTTTTCTCCTGAAAACGGAAACAGTTTAATGCAGAATATGTGGTGAACATATTGTCATGCTTTGTGTGAAAATTTCGGGCAGATGATTGCTACTCTTCCTTGCTGAACTCACCCTCGCGCTCCGTGGTGACATCATTCCACGGATGAAGTCCTTAAGCCGCTCCTCGTGCCCCTTGTTGCCATGGTGATGCAGGCAGCTACCTCTGGGTAGATGGAGACTCTCGGCTCTGAACACAGCGTGCCGCTGAGCATCCGTGAAAACAGGAAGAGGCTCTATCAGGTAGCTGACGCTTGCGTTCAGAGAAATCAGTCCCCTGGGGGAAAAAGGCCCAGTTGATGGTTCCATCCAATCATAGCTTGAGGAAATCAATGTGGATTAATGATGTTGCCGTCTTTCTATCAGCATGTTGGGGCATACTGCAAAAAGACATTGTTTCTCTTGCAAACATAGTCACTAATAACCCCTGTCCTTTTAAATGTTAAAACACATGATTACATGTCAATTCCAGTAATGGGGAAAACCATATGGTTGCAGGACAGATCAGAAATTTTTCTATTTGGGTGTGGCGGTTTTATAGATGAGAGGAGCATAGGGACACATGCCTCAGTTGATTTATTAGTGTATATAAATGAAGATCCTCAAGGAGAGACAGAGCGATACACAATCTTCTTGTTTTTTCACAAAACCACTCATGAGCACAGACGCCTACCCACAAACACATGAGAATGCACACAGCAAGTCACACAGCTGTAAGAAACATCTGGAGAGGTCAGACGCCCACATGTCAGTGTCCCTGTATGCCTTGTTTGTATTTCTCCAGATAATCTACATTAGTAAAAAGATCCACTCGTCCTCCAGATGCAGAGCAATGAGCCCGCGAAAACACGCGTATGGCTACGATTTCTCTCAGTGCACGCCAGTTCCTCCTCTGTATGTGGGAAGTATCAGCTGCTCTGGACGCACACCAGGAGAAAACACAGGATCTCCTTACTGAGCTGTACTCGATGAACCAACTCTGGAGCCAATGACCTACTAACCTACTGGACTACACAAGACACCGCACACTACCGCCCGGTCACCTTATCTATTCATCCATGGACTGATAACAGGCTCTGCAGGTGCTGGTTACAACTTCTTTCCATCTACAAGTTCATGTTCACAAACAGTATTATCATCATTATTATCAGTGCATTTATATGCATGTAAGTAACTGGGCTACAGTCAGCTTTCTGCAATAACCTAACCTTTTAGGCCTCATGAATATGGGAACCCCGAGATAGGATATTAGTGAAACCTCATTTTCTCCTGAAGAAAGGCGACCCATTGGCAATGTGTGCATGTAACCAAATTTCTAATCGGCTTTTTACATGCACACATGCGCATGACAAAGGAAGGGAAAGCAGTGATATTTAGAGCTGTGAAAATGGCTTAACATTTGCACAAATTCTCGCCTATATATTGGCAAGTAAACTGTAAACTGCCTATTAAGTAGACAGGTATTCTATCAATGAGTCTGAAAACACAGGGGAATTTGCTTTATATCCTTTAATTTTGTTTGCATTTGTTGGCCCAAACATTTTGGCCCAACAAATGCAAAATGCAAAAAAAGCAGCTCATCAATCGCTGCTCTTAACTGTAGGGGCTGTCTTCATGAATAGCCTTTTATTTTTGAGGGATTTAGTCTTATGGGAGACTTTTTAAAATCTAGGAAATGTCTTTCACCACTGGGAGCAACTCTAAATATTATAAAACTTTGTGAATACAGCCCGAGGTGGAATTTTACTTACCTGAGTCCTGAGCATGTGCTAACAGCAAGGCTGGAACCTTCAATGCCCTGAACCGTCCCATGGTAGAAACAGTGCCCCTGGTAGACAAAAACAATCACAGCTCAGCACACAGCTCTCTTTGTAGAGAAGTCAGGTGACACAGTGGTAAGAGAGACTGATATTCAACCACAGGACCTTGTTATGTGAGCAGACACTGTAGCATTTTATGTCCACATACTATTGTATTTGATCAACTGCATCGATAATTATGTCTCCTCTATGATCATTTACGACCCCACTCTGCATTTTAAGAAAATTTAACTGTCTTATAGAGACTTACAGTGCTGGCAGGAGACGAGGACTTGCGGGCTCCATCAGGGGTGTACCATATTTCCTGGTATCCAGGGGCCAACAATTGCCTGGTGAAAGACAATACAAACTCAGGGACAATTTGCAAGAGAATATATTTAGTGTCAGACATTCAATTCCCTGAAACAACAACAATATGGGGGACTGACGGTGAAAAATACACAACATAAACGCTACAGGAAACAGAGGGGATAGAAGACAGATTCTCTCCAGCTGCTTACAGCTCATAAAACATTCATTCTGACAGAGATGCTCTACAAAACCAGGCAGTTTCAAAGATTTAGACAAAGATCCTCTCAAAGATAAAAAAAAAATACAAAAAAGAATGTGGAAATGTTTTTTTGTCTCTAATAAAATCCATATATACCTTTCCCAAATGACCCTGCTTGCTTTCTGGAGAGCTGAATGAGGAGATGATAACATCCCTTTGCTATGACAGTTTGGGTATTTTGCAATGTCCAGGCCGCATTTGTTTGAAAGGGCTATTATTCAGTCATATCCTCCTATTTTTTCTCTATGACTGGATTTTCTCCATTAGTATACAATACAGACTGCACAGGAGAGGTTGATAAATCAGTGCGCACATATCCAGAGAAACATTAATTTTATTGCGGTAAAACATATTCCTCTTACTCTCCATCTTTGTGTGTGTGTGTGTGTGTGTTTGTGTGTGTGTGTGTGTGTGTGTGTGTGTGTGTGTGTGTGTGTGTGTGTGTGTGTGTGTGTGTGTGTGTGTGTGTGTGTGTGTATGGTTGAGTGGGTGTCTTTGGACTCTCGGGCTGTTTCTGTCAGACTTGTGTCAACCTGTCAGCCCAATATTTACATCTCGTACAGATGCTTGTTTTCCTGTCTCTCTCCTTCCAAACTGGCTTCAATCCATTCTTCCTGTTTTCATTCATAAACTCTGTCTGCCTCACAGCTGGTTTCCTTTAGCTCCGTCTCTCTAAATCTCTTCCCATCTCTCCTCCCTCAGTCTAACCCCAATCCATCAAACAGGCTGTATCTGCAGTGATATCAAGCTGCAGGGAAACCTACATGCATCTACAGATGCTGGTTGAAAGAGTGGATCTGACTAACATCCGACAGACCTAAGATGGACTCACACTGATTAGTCCCACTAACTTTTTTATTATTTATCAGGAACCTTCATTTATTTTTCATCCTAACTAGCTTGTGACTTTACCTCAGGGTAATAGCTACAGTATGTATCTTTAATACCTGCTATTATTTTCAACTTTGCGGGGTGAAATGAGCGGAAACCAGCGCAGCCTAGTTCAACAAAGAGTTCAGTATTTTGGGCACTACATTTACTCGCTTTCTTCTTGAGCGTTAATTAAGAAAAATGATAACACTCTCGTGTCTGTACCCAGCTGCCGTTTAGCTTAGTTTGGCATAAAGTCAGGACACAGGAGAACAGCTATCATAGCTCTGTGCAACAGTAACAACAGCCGACTACCAGTATATCTAAAGCTCACGAATGAACATGTTATAGCTATATATAGTTTGTTTCATCTGTACAAAAACTGAAATTGAAACCGATACATTGTGGTTTTATGGGGTATTATGTGCAAGACTATTTTCATACCGACTCTGCAACTCTTTCAACCAACTTAAACAACAAGATATATTAATGAGTTTTACATGTGCTGGTAGGTGGATTTTGCTGCTGTGACAGAACCAGGCTAGATCCCTGATCCCTAGAGCCTGTTTTCAATTTGTATGCTAAGCTAAGCTAACCGGCTGCTGGCTGGAGATTCATATTTAGCATCCAGACTTGAGATTGGCATTGATCTTCTCATCCAACTCTCAGCAAGAAAGCGAATAACCGCATTTCCCAAATTGTAAAACTATTCCTTTAAAGATTGGTTAAGACGAATGAAGGGAAGATGGGGGTTTTTCTTTTGTCCTCCTATCAGATGGCCTGAAGGAGACAAGCCTCTTGAAACAAAGAAAGCCTGTTGATGCCATCAGCGACAAAGCAAGTCAGAAACGGCTGCTCCACGCTTTAACAGATTACCACTCTGAGGTTGGGGGGGGGGCTCCGTATACACACACACACAAGCATTCTAGGAGAAGACTTAAAAATGATTGCTCAGTGGTAATGAAGCCGGCTGATGTCACCCTAAACGGGGTAATCCAGGCTGTGTTGTGATGTGACCCTAACCTCATTTATATCTGGCCTTCCTCTAGTTTTCTCCTCTCATCTGTGTGACCCTCTCTATCGCTCCAACAAGGAGATTAATGGCAGAGTGCCTGATGATGGACTGAGCTTTACTCTGCCGCAGTCGTTGTACAGGAAAGACAATCACGTCTTCCATGAGGAAACACGTGTTGACGCCCTTTCTCCCCCATCCTCCCTTTTTCTAACATGCCAGTCAGCAGCTGCATTTCTGAGCTAAACTGCGCTGATGTACTAGTCCTTGGGGACAACAGTTTGTACAATAGTTGACTGATGGCTATATAACCTTCCACTGTGTGACACAGAAACACACCATGCCATTAACAGAGCTACATACGCCACTTAAAGGATAATACCAGCTTAGTTTTAGTGGGGTTTTTTCCATGTCTCCATGAATTATGATGAAAAGTTTAAACCTCACTATGGATTTACCACATGCTGATATGGCTACTGTCTTTTCCATTGAAAGGGAAATATAGACTTTATAACGCCATAACAAATGTAGTTGTACCAAATGCCGAGTTATTTATGTTATGTTGGACATATGTTGGACATAGTATGATTGTAGGTAGATAATAGTCTTCAGTGACAAAAGAAAATAACATAGTTCAAGTAAATGAATCATTTGAATCACTTGTATATATAGTGGTATGTTTTTTTTTTAAAATAATATAGGCCTTTGTATTCTGCCAGCCTTTTCCACAAATACCTCAAACAATTATTGCACTCTTACAAACCTACGTGTTTCTGAAAGCAGAATGATGCTGCTCAACTTTGGACTGAACCAGAGGACGGGACGAATTTGAGTATGAATGATAATGATGAATAAATTTGGGAATCTAGTCTGTGAAATGTTATAAAAAATACTCACAAATACCCATCACAATTCGTGAGAGCCCAAGGTGACGTCTTCAACACCTAAAGATGTTAAGTTTATTGTCATATAGGACAAAGACAACCAGCAATTCCTAACATTTTAGAGGCTGGAACCAGCACATTTTTTGCATTTTTGCTTAAAAAATGACAGAAACAATTAACCGGTTAATCAGCTAATGGTTTGAGCTGCTAATTTCTACATCTGTCCCTGACTTCCAAAAGACTTTGAACTCAGTCAGCAACAACTGGCCAACAACTCAACAACTCAACTGGTCAGCAACAGGTAGCATAAACCTAGCAACAGTGTCCTCATTTCCTCCATAGTGTTAAGTTTGCAGTTACTCAACCAGTAACTCTGCACCAACGCTCTTGGAATACCCCAAACCCTTATCCTTAATTGCATTTTGGCAAATACAGTGACAGCTTTCAAATTATGACTCTAAAAACCTCTATGCGATGGTGGGAGTGCTCCACAGGGTTTGGATGCCCTCCAGCATCCAGACAGATGCCGTGATTGAGCAGCGAAATACTGGCTGAATCAGGACTATCTGGCAGTGAGTCTGAGACAAAGGCTTGGTTCAGCCTCAGGAGGAGAAAGAAGGGGTGGGGGAGTAATGCTAATGTACTTGGGAGATAGTGAAGTGCAGAGAGAGGAGAAATGGATGTGGGGTAAAGCATTAGGGTCAGTGGGTCGCATTCTCTCATAGTATCAGATGACATCACCACACATGAGCGGAGGGAGGGAGAAGGCAGACGCAAAGTCAAAGTACCACTCAGCAATGGATGATTAAGTGGCTTTTATTACACAGGGAGGCCAGTGTTCTATTGTGTGAAGTCCTTTGTGTGTGAGTGTTTCCACAACACACACTCTAACACTGAGGCCTTGATTAAGACATCTAAGCAGACACGGCCGCACTACTGAGAGACAGCCACAAGGGAAACAAGGACAAGCAAATGCATCCCTCGCTCTGTGCTCCTTGCAATCCATCAGGTCTGCGCTGTGAGTCATTTTTGTGTCCTTTTAGTGTGCTGCGTGTGTGTACAAGTGTGTCTGTGTGTGCCGTCTGTCTGCGTGTGGCCAGAGTCTCCCAAACCCTGACCTGCAGAGAGCGCGTGGGAGATGTATGTTTGTACTGGAGCCCTGGGGAATATCAAATGAGGTGAGGGAAGGGAAGAAATGAGAAAAAAAACGGGGTGTTCGTTGTTTAGGCTGGACAGTGGAAGACATATGAGGAGAGGAGAGGGGAGGAGGGGTGCAACAATGATGTGTAGGGATGTGTTCATGCACTTAAGGGAGTGCAGGAAGGGCATTAAACAGAAGATCAGGGAAAGTCATGGAGAGGAGGAAGCAAGAATACCCACACACTTCATATCCGAACCCAACGCACATAACTCACAGCCAAACTGACCCCAGCTGTCTCGACTTTCCTCTTTCCGTGACTTTGGTCACCTCCATCCTTCTCCTCCAGTCCATCATTTACTTCCCTCCACCGTTCCTTCCTCTCACCCTGTTTTTACATCCCTTTTTCCTTTTCTCTGAGTCAGCACAATCTAGCCTCTGCCTGGCTCTTAACCGAATCAACCCTCTACGGACGCCCCGCAGCCTTTCATTAAGATAAAAGCTTGGGCACACACACAGACACCCATATTGATGCACGAGCAAACCTAAAAAAGACCAACGTGCGCTCACACACCCATGCACATTTACAAGCACGGCCGGGGAGGACATAAATGGACCGAGTCTGGACTCCAGCCACTGGGAGTACAGCCCAAAAAAATTCACAGCTATATCTTCCTTTATGCTTTGATTAAGTGATACAACAAGTAAAGAGCAGTTGAGGTGGACTGGAATTAAAAGAAGGAGAGTGGAAAAAACTGTGATGTAAAATAAAAGGGGATAAAGAGAGAGAAAAGATCAAGACCATCCCACAGCTAATTTGGCTTCTCTCTTATCTGCTGACAATTACAGGGGCAATGAGGACACAAGGGAGTAGCCAGGACACAGGGATGGACACTGGCAGCATTTTCTCTGGCTTCTCTCCAAACTCAAACATTGATCTTCACGGACAGCAAACTTCTGTCTTTCCTGAGCCTGTCCTATAGTCTCACATACAGTAGCCAGACATGTCTCCATGTTCGGCCAACAAGGGACAGATCAAAACACAGTATGGGATTCTCTGTTTAGGCTTGGAGAGAGGGGAAACACTGGCAGGCAATGGAGGTAAATCTCAGACCAAATAAAAGGTCTACAAAGTGAGCCAGCAAGCTCTTTTTTTTTTTTTTTGAATGCTTTAAAACTATGTTTTGTAAGGGACCGGATCCTCCCTTTGACTTAGATAACAACTGCAGCTCAAAATAATATGACAGTGCCAATTTTGTACTACATAAAAATGCAAAGGTTTTATCATAATACATAATATCTAGGATAAGAAAAGTGATATATGAATTATTATTAGATTATTATTATTTGAAACTTTGTATCTTTGTAGAGCAATCATTTTCATCATATCCACCAAACTGCACATGAGAAATTATGGTGAACATAGAGTAATGAGCTACTAACTGAATAAAACACAGAATCCTCCCACTTGTTCAACCCCCTCCCCCTCTTCTCCTAATAATTTTTGTACAGTCCCTAAGTGAATTGTAGCATGTGTACAAGTATGAGAGGCTGAAGCTTAAGTGAATGAAGCACAAAATCCCAGTGAACAGTTAAGCGTATTTACATGACTATTCCCGGTCAATAAAGCTGTCAGACACAGTACATTAATGAATCAATCCAGAAGATAAGGGATGTTTTTCTTTCATAGGAAACAACGTCTGTTTTTACCTAAAAATGTCTTATTTTCTTGCATATGCTCTATTATCAAAAATATTAATGCTCTACTGATTTAATTTCTGTGAATCAATTTTTCAAAACATATCGGTTACTATGCTATTTTTCACATCAATTCACTCCTGTTCTACTTTATAGTACAGAGTGTGTAGAAATGTTCACAGCTGTCCTGTCCCAGGAAACAGTTGAGAAGTTGCACAAAAACGGTTTCAAAATGCATTGCTTGCTTGTGAGTAAAATGAATTCAACCTTTTCGGCTGCTTCATACTTGCTCTTTCTTTGAACTATTCAAGATGATTTCGTGTACCAGTGGACACCATCTCTATCTCAGTTTGAGGGACACAAAAAACTGTAAAAGCTTTATCAAATCTATCTCAAACCAACTGTCTTTCATTGCTCGTCTCCGTTCCACTCTTACCCAGACATGCGTAGAGAAACGCTGTGTGTGACTGATGAAAATGCCTTGCCCGGGAGGAAATCTAACATTGTGACCACCTGCTGGGGAGGCAGAGCAGGGGGGCAACTCCCTCAGGGGACGGTCAGTCAGACACAGTGGAGTCATGGTTTGTTAATGCGTGTGCCTGTGACTGAATGACTGACAGAGAGAGTACACATTTGATGGTAAAAATGGACTTCACTTCTAATACTTATAATGGGTTCCCATTCTACTTGTGCGCTGACTCAAATCCAGAAGTGAGAAACCACAGCTCTGTTGTCACCGCTGACATCTCAAGAGCTACAGTCCTCACTGCTCTCCCTGCCCAGCGATCACACAGTCCATTAAACTCTGAGATACTCTGCTCACTTCCTATCACCAACCCATTGTTACTGGACAGGAACAGCTCCATCAGATTACAGGACGTTATAGGTACAGGAGCTCAGTCTTACTTCCTGTTTGCCCAAGGCACACAGATCGAGTGTCAACCCTCTGTCGTCCAAAACCATCACCCTCTCTGCACCCACAGGGGCACTGACCTTATAAATGTTTCTGTGACGGCTAACATCTGGTCAAATGAATTGAGCTAGCCGGGGCGTCTTGTGGATGTGTATGGATACACAGGCCAATGTTGATGCTCTAACTTCATTTAATCAGACAAAAATAATTTGGTACAGGTAACTGTTTAATCTTATTTGTGTTTTAACCTATTCATGTGAAGCATTGCTCCTCTCATCTGCAGCAGAAGTTGCCAGACATTTACCTCCAATTCTATGTATAAAACACCGCAGTGCTCTGCACATGATTCTCTCGAAATCACTCACTCATTTTTCTCCAGGTGTAGATTGAGCTCCTGGCCCTCAGCTGAGATCAGAACCTGTGTCTCTGCAGGATGCTGGAAAGAAAAAAAACCCAGATATAGTTAATGGGGTAGCAGAGATGTCACTGAACAAGAGCTGACTTATATCAAGATTTAAATGTGTTTCTGTGTGTTTTCTAATCCGTTTATTAGTCAAATGGACAGAGACTGACTGACTCACCTCTTGGTTGGCAGACCTCGTGTGTCTGTGAGGATGCAGCCATATGGGATAAGTAATCTCGTAACTCTGTACATGCTCAAGGATGCTCTTCGGTGAACCCTGCTCGTTTAATCCTGATGAACAACAGAACAAAACAGGGAAAACATGACAAATGACCACGTTACAGGTAACCTGCAGCCTATGCAATTCAGTGACCCTTGAAATATGTTTCAAAAAATTAATTAATTAATTAATACTGCTGTTTACATTTTGCAAGCCCAACAAGAAAACAAACATTTGGAGTTGGATTGAATTTCAAACTGGAAATACATTCCAGCGCAGTGCTATGTCGATACAGCTGCTGCAAGACATGTACATATCCAAGTTCAGTCATGGCTCGGAGGAAACAATCAGACTCACCATAATGAACACCGCCGGCAGATACAGCAGCCTCAACACAGTGGAGGAGAACTACGAGACACAGACACGGAGAGGACCGCACAGCATCGCGAGGAGGGGGACGCGCTCCCGGACGCATTCTAACAGCAAACGGCTCCAAATGAATTCGCCGAACTGAGACATAAATGGGCAGTAAACTGGCCCGGGATTTTCACATCAGATGGAGAAAACGCTTCCCGTATGGCATCGCGATGGGCCGCCGTCGCCGCTGCTGCTGCCGCCGCCGCCGCCGCTCGTCTGAATGAGATGCTTGCAGACCGCGGGGCGCGTACCCCCCCCTTCCTTATACACAGGGAGAGGAGCTGTCGACTGAGGCGAAGCAAGACAATGATAGGATGAGAAGGTGTACGAGTGGGCAACGGACACCAGAGTCGGGCCTGCAGTCAGTCTTAGGAATGAGAAAGAGGCGCTGTTTAACGCTGTTATGGAGACTTTGCCTGACATTAGACACTGTCAAAGGAACAATACGCAATTTTAGGCGAAACTATAGTCTAATTTTTACTTTTAATCAATACTAATAAAGATGACAGTCAAATAATCACCATTCTACGACAAAGCAGTTCAGGTTGAAGGGGTTGTTTAAGGACCATCTGCATTTTTCAGCATTATTTCTTAAAGCGGTACTACAGCAATTCCGAATGGTACTTCCATAAAGTTGGGGGACTAAAAAGCGACAGATTGAAGAAACAGGATATGAATTGGAACCAAGAGAGTTTCAAATATCCGGATTTTTCAGTTATTAGTAAATTGCGCCAAGCTCCAAAAATTATGGATCCCACATTTCCCATCATGCAACTACTGGCATGTTTTGCTTGGTTTTTGTCAAGCCCTGCCTGCCTGGTTAATACCAACATGTTTCAGACTCCGTGCCTCCAGTTTGTGTTGAAGGATTTCTGTTGTAAATTTTACAGTCTTCCAGTCGAAGCCGGGATAACCCTGATGACATCGCTGTGATGTCATCAGGGTTATCCTCTCAGACTTGAAGCTCCTCCGGAGCCGCTGAAGACATCATATAACTGTTTTCCCCACCTGAGTAGTGCTCCTCCTGACTACTAAACCAATTTCCATGTGTAAAATTGATGGGAGTATATTTTTAAATTGACTGTTATAGCCTATAATGCTGCGTTCACACAGTGTTGGCAGGATGAGAACACACAAAAACCTCCTGTTAGTCCATGTTCATGCATTATTCCAACATGGTTATCCCAACTGCTAGCCACACAATTTAAATTGCCTTGATCAGCTACTCTTGCTGTATTAACTATTTGGAGTGGCTCCGTAACAACTGATAACAGATGCTATCAGTGAACGTCTCTTTTTATTCATTTGTTGGATTTTATTTAGCTGTAACTGCCAACAACAGTGGTTTTGCTGCCATTCTAGCACCAGTTTATTGACACTTCAGAGTTATTCAGTGTTGGCATTTTTTTTCAACAAGTGGGAGATATTATAACTTTCAGAAACCCACACCATCATCATCGCTAAAGCTGACGTTAACATTTTTCTTACTCGGTTGCTGGTAATTGCAACAATATGATGTGGGCGTGGTTTATACGGATATGTAACCAATCAGAACTGAGAAGAAATTTTAAAAGATTTAAATTTTAAAAGAGCTAATAAAGTAAAATGTTTGTGAGGTTGTGTGGAATATTTCCCTATACATTTTGCAACTAGTAGCCCAGTAATCTTAATTAGCCCTGCATGTAAACACATGCAGTCTTTGAATAAAGTTACAACATGCTTTTGTTTTCTAGGATTTCTTCTCTTTTTTAAAGCCATATGTTGAGTCACTCACTAAGTGTTGAGTTTGGCAGTGGCTCAAGAGAACAGATCTAAGCCAAGCTGGTTTATATCATCAAGATTTAGATGTTTTTGTTTATCTAACTTAAAGTTCACTGTGTAAATAAAACCCTTTAACTCCTTACAGAGGTGTTATTAGACCAAAGAGAATTCTGTGAATGAATCCGATTCTAAATGATAACAGAAGAGTTGAATCCTGGTTACATAGAGTAAAGCAGCTACATGCTTTTAACAAGGTCACGGAACCAAAAATACAGCTCTAATACCCGCCAGTAACTGAGCCTACTACAGTAACAAAATACAGTACCACTTCAAGCTTCCAGGAGCCATTCATACTGAGCAGGTCAGTTATAAGTGTGATGATAAATATGCCACGGAGCACATGTCAGAAGGATAGAGTGTATGCAGGGTGTGTGAGGTATTCTTAGCAGTGATGACAGTGCAGGCGGGTGAATCCATTCACATCTCTAAATGGTGTCCTGGCTGCAAGACAAGCCCACTCATTACTGCTGCTGAGGTATTGGTTTCTGTTCTACTTGCTTCTTTCTACCTCAGATATGCTCTTTCTTACTATAAACTGTAAGTGATATTGAACACTTTGCAGGCAGGCTTTCTGAATCATTAAAATTCAAATACTGGAAACTGCTCCCTGACATAATGGATATTTGAGACTCAAAAACGCCCACACACAGATGAAAACCCCTCAGCAGGAAAAGCAGTGGGCCAGGAGGACTTGTGCTAACATGCTGAACGATGAAAAGTGATGGTAGTATTCTAAATGCCATTCATGATATCAAATAGGGTATATTTTTGGAAAGCAACCTCAGAAGATGCACTAGAATAGACCAGAGAGGAGTGGGCAGATGTCTGTGTCAGTGTGAGACTGTAAAATGCTGTGCATGTCCTCGATACCCACTGCTACAACAGGATTATGAAATCGTTTGCTTTCCTTTGAACATGACAGACATAATCATGCAATTTAACTAGAAAACCTCCCACTTAAAAGGGAAGATTATGACAGAAGTTTAATGCACCAAAGTAAGAATATCTTCCAGTTGTGAGATAGTAACTGTACAAGTCAATCATCAAAAGCTTCAGTCTCAGGAAAAGCTCTTTTAAGGCCTTTAAGGGTACTAAGCTTCATGGGTAACATCAAGATTTGGTTCTAGAGTCACTATTCATGTGGGTCCACTTCAGCCAATCTGGCCAGACTGAGTTCAGAGCTGTTCTCCTGCAGCAGGAGAGCAGGCGTTAGCAGTTGTCATCTTCCAGGATGTCTGGGTGTTCCTCCCAGAACTGGTCTCCGATAATGTCGTAGTGGTAGGCCTGCACCCTTCTCCTGCTGCGACTCACCGATACGTCCTTCTCTTCTTCATTTGGAAGCTTCATGCGTTTAGTGACAGTTTCAGCTCGCTGGACACAGAGGAGAAGGAATATAATCAGTAAAATTCAAGGTAAAGGAAAGGAATAGTGCAAGATTTTGCACAGCTTATTTGCTTTCTTGCTAAGAGTTAAATGAGAAGAGTGATACCACACTACGCAAAGACCATGAAATAGTCCCAGGATATAACAAAATGTCATATTTATGCTTTGATTTTAGTATGGATATTTACAGAAATATAACATGTTAATTGGTGAACTTTGCAGAGGCTGGTAAGTGTAGGTGCAGTATGAGCAGAGACCTATTGAACAGTCTACCTGCTGATGCATTGAAGTTTCGGTTTTCAGGCAAAACTGCAACAAAGTGCACAAAACTGCTTCTAGACTCAAACACTTTCTGCTGGTATTTGTCAAGCAAACAGGAAGAAACCATTTGCGCACCAAACAAAAGAGACAAATTCTCCAAAAAATAGCAGCCAAAGTTATGAGAGGAACATATATATCACTTTACTAAATGCTACATGCTCAGACACAAAACACATCAGGAACAATGTAAGACATCACTGACCTAAGTAGAAATAAGTGAGACAGGTGAGGGCGAAGTGGGTACAATGAAGGAATTTAAAACCTGTATTCACACATTGAAAACCAAAGATATGTAACAGAGCAGGAGTATTCATGTTAAGTTCTCTGTAATAATTGTGCAGACTCAAACTCTTTTAATTAGCAGACCTTTTCCCAGATGAGAGTGGTGCCTTTTCTGTGGAGGGCAGATTCATTGTTGTAGTTGATGTCAAACTCAGAGAACAGGATCTCATTTTTATCTGCAGCTAATGTTCCCTGAAAAGGGGGGGGGGGCAAAAAACATACAGTCAGACATGTGCATGGAAGTGTAAATAAAAATTAGCTCAAGAGAGATGTCTCACTGTCTCACTCTATTATTGCTTTGTGTGTTTGAATCAGGAAATCGACTGATGTTATGATCTGTAAGGAAGACGATCTTTGCCTTTGCCTTCTCTGATTTGCAGTTGTTTTTCTTTTATCATGAAAAGAGTGATAAAGTAACCAGGAAGCAAAAAGGTTTGATGGGCTTTAAATGACTCATGTTGGCCAAACATTCAGCCAGAACACGAACATTTCTACAACTCGTCAGCTGTCATCACATCATCCGAGTTTCCCTCGCGGCCCACTGGAGAATGAAGAGCCCTTCGGTGAACAGCTGTGTCAGTCAGTGGCAGCTGCCACAAATAGAGACAGAGCTTAAGTTCTATAGAAAGATGTTACCCCCTCTGTTCAGTTAGATGTATTGTTTCCCTAAGTACTGAACATCACGCCCAGAAGTGACAGGAGACTGTCAACTCATATGTGTTCTGGCAAACCACAGAGTATGTGTTCATCTCTACTGAGAATAAAGAAGAAGTGCATAGTATGGTGACCACGTGAATACACACAAATAATGGCCCAATGAAATGCACTCACAACTACAACTGCGTTCCCCCAACATCCAGAACCATGTCTTGCTGGTAATGTAATTCTTGTCGTAAGGAAAGTTATGCAAACAAAATTTATAGCAGTACTTTTACTTGCACACACAAGATAATTCATACAGAGGAAGTTGAAATCTGTTATATGCATTTAAGTTGGAACATAGTTTTCATCAGCTGATTATATTTTCCGTCGATCAGCTCATTATTTAGTCTGACAAAGTGCCTAAAGTAAAGATTACTGTCCATCAAACCTCATCAGAACCAAAAGTCGTGTCTTAACAGTTAAAAAAACACAAAGTATACAATTTATAATAATGTGAAATGGAGAACAGCTTTTCAAAGCTGAACATGCAAATGTTTGGCCTATTTACTTGATAAATACCTTTAAGGATTAATTGATTGTTTGCACTGTCATTGATTCATTTCCTTGAAATGAAGGAAACTGATTGTCTAATCAACTGATTCCTTCACCAGTAATGGCTACCAAAAATTAATCAGTATCAGAAAATTGTTAGTGTGCTGACATACTACATCTTACCTGTAGCAAGACTGGAAGATTCACTAAGATATGATTGCTCAGATCATTTTGTGAGTTAGAGAGGTAAGGGGGTGCTTCATTGTTGTTTTTTGTTGAGGCATGACGTCATGTGAATGGCAATTTGCATGGTGTATGTGTTGTTAACCAACAGTGTCATGTCTTAATTCATCTAATCCCGTTTTCCAAACGCTAGAGAAGCAGGTGTTTCCTTTTTATTAATTTTCCGTTGTCTTTGGAAATCTAACAGGAATAACAATGAAAAGCAGTCGTATTACCCTTTGATATTATTATAACACACAGTACATCTATATCAACACATGAGTTTGTGTCAATATACACACAAAAACACTTTTAGACTGTGTTTCACTCTGACCTTTAAGCGATCCTCTGCCTGAGCCGTGGTGAGTCCTCCCTTCTGTACTAACGTCCAAAACACTGTGTTGTACAAATTATTTATGTGACCTGAAAGACACAAAACATGAGTACAGTCTGACATATTTTCCCCTCGTCAGTTAAGAACAAATTCATCTAGATGTCAAATGTGTGATTTGTAAAACATTTAGGGCACTGTAGGTACTCACAATCTGCTTGCCTCCAGCTGAGGTAATCTCTAAGGTTACGGTTGCTCGGATACAGGATCACACGCCCGTCAAAGCTTGGGGGGTACAGGAGGGGCTGATCATCGAAAAACTCCTTCCAGTAAAACACATACGAGGAGGAGAACTGGGAGGCAACATGGGTCATGAGCTTACTGCCAGAAGAGAAAGCGGAAGAAATTAAGTCAGACAAAATGCACCATTGCGTGTAAAGCATGCCTGAAAATGAAATTACTCTTCTTCTACCTGGCTCTCCTCTTAAACCAAGTGGAAGTCCTCTTGAAAACAAAGCTGAACTCATCACTTTGACCATAAGCAATGACAATATCCTCTAGTTCCTCCATCACAGAGCGTGCACTCCTGCTCATCAAGCCCAAGGCTCTGTCATCGTTGGGCTTTGTAAACTTGTGCTCCTCCGCAAACCTGACACAAAATAGAAGAAGAATTTCAGAACAACTGCATGGTTGCAAATTGAGAATCAGTGTACTGATCTGCAACACCACCCGCGTTCATAGAGATGATAAATTTGTACCTTGTAGAGCTACGAACTCACCTGTGGAAGTTTCGACCATCCAGTCTCACAACTATGTAGCAGTTTCGTAGACAGGTGTCGTCTGTCTCAAAGTTGCGGACATACTCAAATTTGCTCTTTGCCATGTTGCTGGAGCTAAATGGACGGGCCAAGGGTTTGACAACACAAGACCTGACACGTCCAACGAATCTGCAGGCCTCTCCAATCAGCATGAGGGTGCACCTGAGGGGGGGGGAGGCACAGATAAAACAGCTTTATTTGGAAATTAAAGCCAATGTAAAAACAGATCCAACTCATGACGGGGATCATTGTGGAGTAACTAATGTTAAACGTTCGTCTGCCCTGTTATAACATAAGCGTCAGTACTTACACTTGGATGTCATATGGTGTTAGTCCTCTGCACCTTCAGTAACCACAAGTCGGCTCCTTCTTGAAACCCCGTTTACTCCATGCGCTAATATCTGGCTACTTCGTTAGTTACACGAACGCCAACATTTGATTTAGCAGGGCAATAAAGCTGTGTTATTACTTGATATGAGCATAATCGAAAACGGTTGTCATCCCACACCATACACGCTAATTTGTGTACAGTCCGTCAACGAACTCTGTCGTAGTGGAACTACGAAGTCTGTCGTAGAACAAGAGTTCCGGAGCAAAAGCCTGAAATTAACAATTAACTGAAAACAAACAGCTCGTTTTCCTCAGTTGCCTGCTCGCTCCCTTAAAAAAAAAAAAAAAAAAAACACACACACACACACACACACACACATGCAGCATCAAATAGCAGTTGTGCTGCTGCGTGGGTTAATCTATTAAGGCAAGCAGAGTTTCAGTGAAGCTATCAAACATTGTCTGTATTTCGGTGCCACCTTGTGGTGAAAGGGGAAGACTACAAACAAAGATCGTTTATGGTTAAGAGGTTACGGAAATACAGGCTAAGCTCTTTCCACGGGGATTCCGTCGAGTTTTTAAGGATTTTTGGTATTAGAAAGAAAGGAAATCCACAAAAAAATAACACTGTTGGGACTGATAGGCACCATTTGACTGACGGGCTCCGGTATATAATGTTTACCGTCCCTTGAATTAGGGGCAGAGCGATACCTCTAACTCAACCTCAACCGACGTCGACAACCTTCCCAAGATTCCTCGCTTCAGCGTGTGGCCGTCTGCGGTCGTTTCAAACATGGAGGAGAGCGAAAGGGAGTACGTGAAACCTGAGCGTGAACAGACGATAGCAGCAGCAGCAGAAGCAGCAGCAGCAGCAGCAGCAGCAGCCTGTTCAAGTGCAACACCAGTACCGGGGCATGACCCGGCGGCAGAGAGTAAAACCGGGGACGATGACGCAGATAAATTAGATGTCTGCTCTGACAAGTTCGACCCTCTCTTTGCCTTGTACTCTCCGGCTGTGTCGCTGCCGTTCCCGAACATGAAATGTTTTAACAATGTGGCCGAGTACGAGAGCTTCCTGAAGGGCGGCCGGGGCAGAGCCAAACCGGAGAATGTGGAGAAGCGGCGGCTGAGGGCGACGAAAGGGGTGGCGGACCCGGAGCGCATCGAGAGGCTGAAGAAGCTCATGGTGAACAAACCGCAGCCAGAGTCGGGGGAGGGGGAGGGCAGCGGCGCGCCGCGGAGGGGGAGGACGCAGAAGCCCCAGAAAAATGTCCTGACAAGGATGCCCTGTAGGTTCAACACCCTCTACTACTACTACTACTACTACATCACCGCTTCAAACGGTGCAGCTTGGTTCCGTGGAAGTGTCATGAAGTGGGTCGATGTTGTTATTTGTTGGAACATTTTGGCTTTGTTTGGTAACATGGTTTCATTTGGAGCCTGCACTGACCTACACAGAAGTTGCACTGTCTCAGTCAAAGCCTCTCAAATGATGACTTAACCTTAACCACCTAGTTGGCTTCCTCGCATATCTTTACGTTCTCTCTCTTTTGCAGGACTCTGTCCTGCACTTAAGATACAAAACTAAAGCTTCGAAATTTTCTTGTTTTTACCTGTAGTTTTCATCTGATCAAAGAATGATTGACCAACATTAGAACCATTAAGCCAAGAAGACATAACATAACATAACATAAACAGATTATGTTGTTTGGTGATTACCATTGGCCCTGCAGTGGCTCTCCCAGCTTATAATGTCTTGTGAACCACACAGATAACAGCTGGTTAGAAAAATCATTGAGGGAAAACCACTTGATGTATCACCAGATATATAGGTATCAGCGCAAGTCACACAAACCTACAGATAAAGACAATGACAGTTATAGTCTGTCAGCAAAAAAAAAAAAGACAAGTTTATTTTTCAGCTGCAAAACATCCCACTTTGTACACATTTTGGTCACAAATCTGTCAATTTAAGGGCTACTTATCAAGAATATATATATAAATTTTTTTTGTTTTTGTTTGTTTGTTTGTTTGTTTTTGCTTGAAATAGTAGTAACTGGTGAAAATAAATGTGACAAATTAACAGAAAAACCAACATAAATTTCCCTAGTTATGTTTTTGGCCACCAGAAACTGCCAGAAAAGCTACAGTGAGCTTTACGCAAGGGGACACACACCATCTTTCCAAAAAATATTCCCTCAATTGGTTGTTTTAAAGATAATGGTCCAAAGCGTTGTCTGACAAGTCGGTCCAAAATTTCCCATGGGTGTTCTACTGGGTTGAAATCTGGTGACTGCAAAGGCCGCAGTAAACGATTAACATCATTTTCATACTCATCAACCCTTTCAGTGACCCCTCGTGCCCTGTGTGGAGGCATCTGCATTTCATTATGTTTCTCCACACACTTAATTTAATTAATCACCAGTTTGTTCATCATCCAGTTGAAAAGTTAACTTTCTGACCTTATACATGTAGAATCTAGTATTTGCATGCTTTGCCTCTTTTTGGTTTTTTTTTTAAATCTTTGGAGGACATCTTGTCCTTGTGTCTCAGGTGAATTCCTTCTGTGATTTATTAGTTGTAGAAACAGTCGTGTAACCTGTCTGCCACGTCTCTTCAGTATGTAAAGGCAGCCCTCTGGGTGAGCTGTACCGATGCGTTGAGGAGAGGATAAGGGTCAAAGTTCACATCAGGACCTTCAAGGGACTGAGGGGCGTGTGCTCTGGCTTCGTCGTGGCCTTCGACAAGTTCTGGAACATGGTGAGCGCTTTCCCACCCACGTTCTCTCATTTTAGTTTTTACTTGACAGCTGCTTTATGTGTAATAATCCACAACATACTTGTAACCATGAATGCAACGTCTCTATATTAGCCATTCACCATTTCTTTTTATTTCCATATGTCAGGCAATGGTAGATGTAGATGAGACATACAGAGAGCCTCTGCTTGGAGAGGCATTCTACCATGAGAAAGCCCTCACCATTTCACGGGTATGTGCCAGTTTCCACTGTATATCTGACAGAAATATGTTTCCTACTCATTAATAGTTAAAGTTACAATCCTGAAGTTTACAGTCCCGGTTGATTCAAGTTGTCAGTGGCAACTTTTCATCTTACTATAGCTGCTTCTTTTTGTACTGTTACTCTCTGCAGTTTTTAAAACTGATCCGCTGTCAAAAAACACAGAAAATGACCACGTCTTGTTTTGTAGGGCGCGTTTTTGGCGAACGCTCGTGGTCAGCGCTGACCTCGGCGATACTGTGTGTCCTGTGCTTATCAATAAAAGCCACCTTGTGTTTTTGCCAGGGAATGTGTCAGTGTGAAGCAGCAGCAGTTGAAAATGTTTGGTTTGCATTATCTTAATACAGCTCTGATATGGCGTTAGGCGCGTGAACAGTAAACGGTGAGGCTGACATCAGTGCGATAACATTAAAAACGGTCACGCTGGATGATGTACATTCATCGCTTCCCGTGAATCTGTCATGCGTAGGTTTGTAATTCTTGAACCCAGCACAGGAATGGCGGACCCCGCCAGTAACAATGGTAACTACTACTTATAGAGGTAATTACAGAATGTCACTACGTTGAATGACTATTTCTGGAAAAATTAAGACAGTTAATAGTTTAAAAAAACGGGATTTGAGTTCATGAAAATAAGAACTTTAAACTTTAAAGTTTTATCCAAAAATGTTAATGTGACTGAAATCTTTGTACAGCTCTTTGACAAGCTAAAGCTCCAGGAAAGCGCAGGGGGTGATGAGCCCGCAAAGAAGCACGAAGCCCGGGAACAAGCCAGCGAGCATCCGTCTGTAAACCCCAAAGCTACCCCTAAAAGCCGGTCTTCCTACCCTACCAGCAGGAAAGAATCCGTGCTGTTGGACGCCATCAAAACCGAACAGGATAAACTCAAAGTCTCGCTAAAGGCCCAGGGCCCAGAGGCCTGTCAGAAGAAGGACTCCCAGACGTATGGCAAGGTCCACACACGCCACATCAACCAGCTTTTCATCCGGGGTGAGAGCGTCATCTTGGTTAACCCACAGCCACTCTCTTCTGTTTGATATTTACCCTGGACAAAACATCGGATTTCCAAAAAAACGTGCTACAACTATATTTGAATTTAAATAATGTTTACTCCGAACATCTGCAATAATAGATGTGTGTAGATGAAGTGTCAGAGAGATCTCTATGATTTAATTAGATTCGGAAGAATCAAACAAGGATTGTTGTTATATCATATTGATATGTAGGTTTTTCTCTGCTCACCAAGAGAAATCCTCTTGATTTTGAGAAATAAAAGCTTCTCAGTTCTAATTATAGTCATTTCTTGTCTTGTCTTATTTTGTCTGCCAGCGATTAAAGAAAATTTATTTTGACACTCCGCTGCCACAGCATTAATGGCGTCTGTGTTATGGTTATTACCCAGCAGGTGGCAGCATAAACAAAGTGCCATCTGCAAGGCCATTGTCTCAGCTTGTCCCTTTATGTTGCTTTTCCCTTTAGTTTGAACAGCAATGACAGCGCAGTCTCAGCGGACTTCATAAATGCATTATGAATAATTGAGTTTGTGAAGCTAGAGATTGCAGATGGCACTCAAAAGCTGTCATTTGTCTTGACGTCTCAGATTGCTTTTACTCTTTAATGGGCACATTACCCATAAAAGCACAATTTACTGCATCTCATGGAAGTTGTAAAGATGTAGCTTTTTTTTTTTCTTCTTTTCAAATGGCAGGGATTACTTTTGGATGATGAGTGGCACAGAATGACTGTATGTTGCGATAATGTTCCTGGGCCTGCGTCAAGAGTTTTTGAGTTATTACTTCTTTTAGTTTTTCTTCATTTGACTTCAGAGAGTTGAATTGACCCTCTTTTATATATTTTATGCCATAAATAGGACAAATTCTATCACTGGCTGAACTGTTGTTCATCTATATACTGTGACTTTTCATATAATGTATCAGCATATTATTAGTGTAGCCCATTTACCAGTCCTCTCCAGAGAGTGAAAATGGGGTCAATTGTTTAATGCAAGTTGTGTTTTAGTCGTGTTTGTCACACCAGTGTGTTCTAATAAACCCTGATACAATATGAGAAGGGCAGAGCACTGGTGGTAAAGAGAAGAGCCACAATTAGACTAAACAGTCTTTCTCTTGAGTGTATTATATCAAAGTAATCAGACCATCCTTCACACAAGGAGAAACTAAATTTCATCAGCTGAATAAATATTGAAGCATTATGGACTCCAGAAATACAACACCCAATAGCTTTTTTTTTTTAACCACCATTATGCTAATAATATGTGCTGTTACATGGAAAACTTAAATCAAGAGAGCTGTGATATCTAAATATGTTGCATTCAGCCACTGCAGCTGTCACATTAAGAATCAGATATCAGACCTTACTCCAGTGGAGCTACTTCAGTTAACTCATTTGCTGATACACTCTGTAATCTGCTAATGTTTTCATTTGATCTAGTGTCTAGTTTTGTATGTTATGTTACCTGATGCACTTGGAAGTAAAACATATGATTTGGTGCTCAGCATACTTACTAAATCTTTGTTAGAGTTCACGTTCCCTGCACTTTTTCAGATGGCTTTCAGCCTTATTATATAATCTGTAAATGTACTTATTTATTGAATGCCTTTATTACCTCAAACAATGAAGTTAACAAACTCGCATCAACTAAATGTAATTTCAAAGTTCAGTGCAGTGGCTTCACTTTTGCTGCTTGAAGCTCTTTTGAATGGGGCTAATGACACAGCACACCAAATAACACACACCATTTCATCAGATTTCAATCAACTGTTTAATGTTGTAAAGAATCTTGATGTGTAAATCAAATCAAAATAATGCAAAATTTCATTTCTCTCAAAGGATTTCCATTTTTTTTACATTTGCATATATATACTAGTGTTTAACAATCCCACTTTAGATAAGATCAAAAATGATTTGACATAAAAAAAAAAAAAAACATAAAACAATCTCTACTGAGATATTTTAGAAAAACAGCAAACAGATTTTGGTCATTTTAATGCTTCAGACTCCAAATGCAAGGCTACTATGTGTTAGTGTGCTCAGCCTCTTGAGCTCTTGGGAGAGTAGGAAAGCACAATTTCAGTCCTCCTGGGGCTACAAAGCCCACTGCCTTCTCCTCTGGTCAGTGAATTATTTATCTCATCGTTGACATACCAAATGTGTCAGGCAGCCAAGATTTAATTATCAATCACTCATTACAAGGGTCAGGAGGCAACCATTGGCAGGCACTTGAACCACTGAAGAGCAATGTTTTGTTCATTTTACAGATCACTTAGCTGCTGTACAGCTGAATGGGATTCTTCATTATCCGTTACCCCACAACACATCTTCATCCAACCACCATAACGACTGGGTGCGAACAAACTGCATCTCACTTGCTTCTCTCACACAATTTTCTGTACCTGATGAGTTGCAATGCATACTGACTCGCACTAATGACCATTATGACAGCAACAGTGTTTTCAAGATTGCTGTTTTTAATGTGTAACATTAATAAAGATGGAAAGTTAGAAGGCAGCATTTGCCAAGATGCACTGCTGAACATTTTAACAGACAACAGATAAATGTATGATGCAATCTTAATAACAGTGTGCATCAACACTTGAGGTGCTGACTTAAGTATTTTCATCTCGGTGTTTCACTTGCCCTAAGAGAGTAGAAACAATAAAAACATGCATGGGACAAACAAAACAGAATGAGTGGAATAATTACACAACTGCATCTGATATCTGTACAGACAATGCACTTGGCTTGAGGCATAAGTACAAACACGTTTGTACATAGAACAGAAGCTCCGTTCTGGTAGCTGTCCTCAACCTTGCACAGTCACATTGTTTCTGTTAACTGATGAGAAGAAGCAAAGGTCTTTCAGGCACTCTGTAATAAAGAACCCACAACCCCTTTATGAGGCTCTCTCTACCTACTGATTATCTCATTTGGATGCAAACTGATTATAATATTTGTCATAAGTAAAATATATAGATATACTTTATATTCCAATAAGAAAGGCCACAAATGATGGTCGGTTGGAGGAGAAACTCCTAAAATTTATCAACAGCTTTCACTCCAAACACTCATTCATTACTTAAGCTGTAGCGCTGAAAGGCCACATCTGGAGTGTGGACACTTATGTACAAAGAGAAGGTGTCAATGTGCTTTGTTATAGGTCTTAAGTCATATCAGGTTTGGTCTGTATGATACAATTCTTCACATTGTCACTGCCTCTTCTATAGGATCTTCATAACTTATGTTTAAGGGCTCCAGATTTCTATTTACAGGTCAGAGGAAGAGCGAGGACAAAAAAAAAAAAGAGGTAACTTGACATTCTTAAATGTACATTAGAAAGTTAAAATGGCTGATCATGTTATCCAAACTCTTCAGTAAAGTTACTGAGAATGCATATCAAAAAAATTATGCAGCTACTGACATAGATTTTTTTTTTTTTTTTTTTGCTATTCTGGTGATTTCACTTGATTGAGGTTATAAAGCAAATCCCCCTGACATTCTCACGGTGGCACACGCTTCCTTCTTCTCACCCACTCCTAACTAACCAACAAGGCACACTATCATTGTGTATGTCTGACAACCACCCCAGACCAGGTAGATCATTGGTTCAAACAACACGCACACAAACATACACATGCGCGCGCACACACACACAAGACACTCATTTAGATCTGTATCACTACACAGCATTACTTTTAAAAATAAGGAGATTGCAGGGTGTTGGTATTACGATAGTTGACATTATTCAAGTACTCTTTGTTTGCAGCTCATAACAATCCTTCACCAATGGACGGAGAGAGAGAGAGAGAGAGAGAGAGACCGACACAACTCCTCCTGATAATCTTTGCTCTCCAGCTCCATCACTTTCCAAAGTTGCCGAAGTCAGCAAAAGCATCATGTTTGGGCTGTTGGACCATTGCAGGGTTCATCCCCATTCCCATGGAACTGGGCATCCCCATGGTCATACCTCCCTGTGGCATCCCCATGTTCATGCCCATCCCCATCATGCCCTGGTTGGGGGCCATACCCATACTCATGCCCATTCCCATGCCAGCACCAGGGTGCATCATTGGATTTACGGGCGGTCTGACTGTTGTAGGCCCAAGGCTCATGGTGGAAACTCCTTGGGAAAGCATGTTGGCCTGGTTACCTGGAAATGACAGAACAAACTCAATGAATTAAAGAGCCAAATTTAAAGTACGCTTTGAAGAAGATGGCAAAGCCCGGTTGCATTGTCACTATTCATGCCAGATCTACTATTCCTCTCACCTTGTTGGAGGGTGTTGAGGCTGGGCTGGCTAGGCTTGGGGGGCTGCATGCCTGGACCCAGGAAGTCCAGGCTGATGTTAACAGAGTGATCTGACCAGGTGGAAGGGAGGGATGCTTTGGCTCCTGCACCTTGAGAGGCCACTCCCTGCTGCACAGGCTGGAGGGGCTGCACAGGCTGCGGATGCAGTGGAGCCCCCATGTTCTGGAGGGGCTGGTAAAGACAAAACACACACACATGCACAAATACAGTGTTAGGGAGACAACTAATCCATGCTTAAATCAAAGAAATATACAGTGATAAGACATGTAAAAGCTCCAACACTGAAATACATGATGAAGAGATACAGTTTCTGTCATAATTCAAGCCCTTAAACCTTAAGCCTGATCCACTTAACCATGATATCTTCAGAGGAATCTGTTACTGTCTCTTTCTGAACTCATTAAATATGCCATACAAAGTAAGAGAAGTAAGAGGGAGTGGTGTGTGTCTTCTCAGTGAAACAAAAGGAGTTTTTTTTAAGTAGGGCAACAACCTTTTAACATAGAAATAACCGACATATGCAGGCTTTTGTTGGGGTTTTAATGTTTTTGTAACTCAAACCTGATTCCTCTCATTCTGTGTGTCAGTAACAGGAGGAGTGGGTGGTAGTAGGCAGTCTCTGGGGGAGATGAGCATCTGGTGAGGCTGCTTGTTAACCCTCTACCATCATGCTTGTCCTCCATCTTTCAATCACATGAGTTTCGTCTCTATCACACATATATACTGACTGATGTGGTCAACAAGCAGTGTGAACTCTGAATAAATGTGTGAAAAATGAAAGATTCTGTGCTGTAGTGATAAGTTAGTTATTTGATTTCTCACATCTTTTTGACATTTATCTTTTTGCCACGTCACGCATGAGCATCAAATGGGAAGTCTGTCTTTTCATGCCAGAATATTACTAATTGCACTCATATTTAATGGCCAACGGGAAATCAGTAATCCCATGGTTAGAATAATACAAACAAATTCAGTTGGGTAAATCTTAAACTAGGCTTGTTTCAGCTGGCATTAAAAATATCTAAAACATTTTGGAAAAAGAATCCATATCTAGAACTTAACTAGTTTTATTGGTCATTACTAATAACACTCTAAACTAGATACAGTGCAGACAGGGCAATATGAATGTATTTAAAGCGTCTAACCATAATGTTTTTTAACTAATAAATCATTAATCAATCTATCTGGTACGCTAACTTCTGTATTTTCCATTTTAGGAGATAGCAATTATACTCTGCTACTTAGTAATATTGATTGGCTTGTCAATACTGACCTCTTTGGGTCAGTATTGTCCTGATAGACAATTTCAATTAAGTCTTTTCAAAACAAAGCCAGTCCACCGTAAGAAGTCTTTTTCTCACACTCACACTCTCTCACACACACTCTCCCACGCACACGCACTCAGGGTCTGAAATTAGTCTAGTCCTGTAGCCACTGGAGAGCGACATTGTGGGGAAACTCATCTAATTCAGTTCCAATTTTTGTATAAATGCATAAAAATTTTGTAGTATCTATAAAATAGTCAAATGGTAAATTGATCACAATTTTTTTAATCATGGAGTGCTTTTATCATAATTACATGCTGTATTTATTATTTAAAAAAATATTATTTTATTATTATAAATAAAATATTGATAATATCCCTAAAATGTATCTGTCTAGCTCACTGTCCACTAAACATAAAATCAAAAAGTGTATGGCTATTTTCCTTCAGATATTTTGCTTCCACCTGGATCATTTATGCCTCCTTCCTGTGTCTTCTAATGATGTATATCAATAAATTATAAAAATGGATGCGTGTGTGTATGAGTGCAATCATGCGTACCTGTGACCTAGTATGGGGCAGGACTGTGGTGCTCATGCTCTGTGTGCTGCTCATGCTAAAGTTGAGGCTCTGGGAGGAGGTGAGGGACTGAGTTGGCCCCATCAACTCAAACAGGTCTGCTGAGGCAGGACCAGAGCCTGCAGCTGAGAGTGGGGCGGGTGCCTGGGCAGTGGCAGGGCCTTCTGTCATGGCTCCAAAAAGGTCATTTCTGTTGGTGTCGACAGTCTGAGCAGATACTGGCATCTGACCTCCAGGGAAGGCATTCCACTCTCCAAAGTCCCCATTACTGTTGGAGGCTGGAGTTGCTGCAACAAGAAAAAAGACAGTTGTTTAAACGTTCGCATTTTTATCCAAACAGTAATGTTTATATTGTGAGCTGTGTAAATAACTCCAAGATTCAGCAAATAAAAGTCACGCAAGCAAATTTGAACTTGTCACAGTGATTACGAATAAACAGCTGAGTCTTGAGTGAGGCAAGTTAAGCTTTTTCCAGGGCATTGTCGGTGACCACTGGTGCCACATTTTAAATTTTCATTGAACTGGCCCTGCTTGTTGTCTCTCTCGCTCTCTCAATCTCTCTCAGCTTCCTCCACCCGCCCCCAACTTCTTCCTCTGTCCCTGTCTCCTTGTCATCCATAACAGGAGTTGATGTGTGTCTGTTCTTGTTATGCAGAGCAGGTAGCAGACTCCATATGGCCAGGGCTCCCTCCCAGCATCCCTGTGAATATTCTAGCAGTATGGCTGCAACAGCACAGCACACACATGCACACTCTAACAAAAAAACAAATAAATAAAAATAAATGAAAAATTCTTAAAAACAAACCAGATCCCGAGGAGAGGCCAACGGAGGCAGCGGGCGAGGAGAAGTCAGCAAATCCACCAATCAGGTCTGCATTTAGAAATAGACAAACATGTCAATTTCCCACACACGAGCTCCAGGTGTCATTCTACCATAGTTAGCATTCCTTCAGTGTCAGAAGTGTAGAAGGGAGGGGAGGGGTGGTGGCAGTTGATAGGTGGAGGAGACCAAACATCTGTTCAGCACTCCCACCCTCTCCATTCACCAGAGACTGCTCCAAAAACATCTGGTGCACTTAGTTCCTATACATCAATTCCCTCCCCCTGCTGTCCCCAAAATATGAAGCTAGCATCAGCAGCTGGGCACTGTCACTGAAAATAGAGTCCTGTCCTGTAGTCACTGTGGAGTTTGCTGGATTTACTGGTGTCAAGCGTGTTTGCTAAGAATACACAACATGTAAATAAAACATATTAGAAGGCATATTTTTCCTTGTTGTCAGAGACTACCTGTTTCTCTAAGGTTCCAGTCTTTGTCTTAAGCTATCCTGAACATTTTTTGGACCAGTTTCTCTGCTAAAACCACAGAAATGCCACTGATATCAATCATCTTAGCTAACTCCTGTTAAGACAACAAATAAGTGCATTTCACAATACGTCAGGGTATTTAATGACATTATACCTGTGGCAGAGGGCTGGCTTGGTGTTGTGTCCACCATTAATAGGTCAGCTAGTCCGGTAGTGGAGGGTTGAGGGGCTGCTGCTGGCTGGGGCTGGAAAGCAGAACATTTACAAAAAGATCAGGACATGATGCATACACAACTACATGCGTAAAGCCTCATCTTATATGTTTGTGTGTGCTCTTGCTACCTGTTTGGTGGTGGTGTTTGGGCTCCTGTCTCCTGTGTAGTGGGCTGCAGCCCCCAAGTCTACTTTTCTGGACGGGACTCCTCTCTTGCGTGTTGCTGTTGTCTCTGTTGCTTGGACTATGTGTACACTCTTGGTGGTAACAGTCTCCTCTTCATCTTTGAACTCTTTTCCAGACTGGCCATTGTGAGACGAGCGACCGCGGTCCTCCTCATTGTCACTGTGGTGAAAATAAAAGGTCGTGTAAAACGAATAGTTATGTGAGGACAGAGAAAATATGTTCTTTACCATCAAGGAACAAAAAGCATCATTATTCAAACCCTGTTCTGGATGAAACCTTGTTATCTCCTACTGTATGTACCCAAGTAAAGCTTTTTTATGTTTTCCTCTCTTGGCTACTTATGTCCTGATCAGTTGTTTTTTGACTATTTAATACACAGGTATATTCACAATATATTTGAAGTTTGACTTGTAGATTTAAAAGGCATTTTATGTTTTTATAATGTGATTATCATGAAAATAAAAGCACACTTACAGTCGTGTTTACAAACAGTACTGATGTAAGAACCTTTAACAGCATCAGAAAACTTAAAATTGGTCTATTCTTTTTTGGACTTTGGTGCTGTGGGCTTCCCTTTTGTTAGTATTTGGAACATGGTTTGTGCCTTCAAGATTAATATGGTGCCACATATAATATGCCGACTCGTCCGTCACCCACCTAAATCGATCTGGTGAGTCTTCTCTATCCTTCTTCCTAAATCTGTTGATGGTATCGTCAATGGTGCTGCCAATTTTGTCGCTGATCTCTCCCAACTTCTCGCTGAAGGGGAACTGTCCTTTATTCCTGTCCCAGTCATCATCCCACTTTCCCCGGCTATCGCTGGAGTCGTACCTGTCCCCCGCTGAAAGGTAAGAATTTAAGTGAGGGGGGAGACATAGAAGCAAGAGAAAGAGTACATGAATTACAAGTTTATGTTAATTATCAGTCTGTTTATATTACTTGCTCAGCTGAGGACTTACAATAACTTCGGTATCCCATACTGTCAGAGGATACCCCAATGTATTTGTCTTTGTTCTTCTTGGCTTTTTTTCTTTCCTCCCTAAGCCGGTCATCATCCTGGACAAAGTCCACCAGCTCCTTCACCTTCTGACGCACATTCACACCCTGGTCCTTCCCATTCTCATCTTTGGGCAGGGATGTGTAGACACAAAAACTCAGAAATTAATATAATTAATGAATTAGCAACTTTTTATTTTAACTTTACAATGGACTGAAACAACACACAGGCATTAAATATGAATAATAAGCTTCATGTTCTTGCATGTAAACAGCACCTTCTATACAAATCGTTGGGAAGAGTGAAAGCAGCTTTATGGCAGTGTGCATGTTTGCGTGCATGTGTGGTTTAAGGGTTTGTGGAATAAGTAGGTTCTTAGGGCCTTCATCACTGAAGCTATTGTTATTAACTTTCTGCAGTGCTAAATTGTAGAAACCTGCACCTAGTCAATTTAAAAAAATGTTTTGATGACGGATCATGAGTGGTTTGTTTGGCAAATTTCTGCATGTACTATACCTCCAACATTAGAAGGAAGAGATGGTATAAAGGAGAAAAAAGATACAGTGGAAAAGATCAGAACAATTCCTTACCTACAAAGTGGTAGCTTTCTAATGATCTCAGGTCATACAGATGTTCTCTGGCACTGGTAACAACTCTTTCTGATCCATTCCTGATTAGATGGGCCAGCACTAGCAGAGACTGCGAAAAAAAAATACACAGCATTAGTTGTAGCAAAAAATTACTTAAGCTTCCATTCTTAAAGTTGGATCTTGTTGGACTCAATCCGACCTATTCAAGCTGTGATTTCCTCCCGTGGGATTATGGGCATGATTTTAATTGTCTGAATTGTTTCCCCTGAATTCAGACAATGTTAAAAAATGTGAGGCATCTTAACTGTTTCTATTCAATTTTTTTTTCATTTAAATTTTGCTGTTAAACCCGATACCTGCCTCTAAGCAAAAGCAGAAAATTTGAAATTAAAGTTAGGTTTTAGACAGGTTTCAGTTTGAGTCTGTTTTAAACCAAATCCACCTTGGATTAAGTTGGGTCTGGTCCCAAATTTTAGGCATAATCAAAACTGTACCTGGTGCTTAAGCCTTCATGCCTCATGTCATAATTGAGCATGTGTTTGTGGGATGTTGTAACAGTACAGTAAAGTGGCAGACCTTGTAGACTCTCCTCCAGTTCTTTTTGTTGTCTCTCAACATGCGGGCCCACAGCATGTTCATCACCTCTGGAAACTGCTCATACATGAAGGTGGCTCTAATCACACAAGAGAAAGAGGGAGATATTGTCCTTTTACTGACATATATTTTAATTTGTTAATTAGTTAGTCATTTTACAGCCTTTGACAAGAGACTCCCTAGAACTATAGAGTCTCATGAACTAAGAAAGTATTTCAGGACCTACAGGCTCTTTCAAAATATTTGTGTTTGTGAAATCAGTCCAAATAAGATTAAAAATGACAGCAATTTATATGTCACTTTTTATGCAACAAGACGGCAACACTGTAAATTTGGAAGAAGTTTAGGTTTTAGTCTTGTTCTTTGTAATTTACTGCTGTGCGAGTGTAATGTCTGAAATAATGTAGGGAAAAGGAAGTGCAAAGGGAGACTGAAAAAACAACTGAAAGTCAAGCCAATTTTCAAAATAGCAAGGATCTTTGTTTTGTCTGCTTCCTTTGCTGCTTTTAGCATGTGACAACAATGAAATGATTACCAAGTTAAGTTTTAATCTATGTTAAGTTTCTGTCACTCTCTCTCTAGGTGGCTATATAATTATCGTTTCAATGTCACTAACAACAGAACAATTTAAAATTCTCATCTCTGCCCTAATACTGATACTAAAAGCAGTGCTTTCAGCATTTTGAATGAATGTTGTGCACATGTTTTAACAGCTGTGAGGCTTGTTTTCAGTACTGACAACTGTAGTACAGTAGTTTCTGGCAGGCAGAGAAATACTACCTTGGAAACAGGGACTTTTGTGGGCAGGGTCCAAAAACCAAAACTTAAAATAGGTTCCTATTGTAAGTAATTGGGTGAATTTCCTAAACTCAAGAAAAATTTCCTGGAAAAGTTCCTGCAGTTGAAAGGGGCTTCAAGATAATCTTTCCACAGTTGTATTTTATTTACAAATAACCTTGGTGCTTTTCAGCAGGACATGTTATACAACACTGTGTGTTGTCCTTACCTAGAGATTTCAGTCATCAGCTGTCCCGATGGTCCCCAGGGGTCGTCATTGGTGGCCTCTCTGACTTTAGACTCCACCTCTGAGTAGTTCATCACCACGTTGGTTCTATACAGTAGAATAGAAAACAACAACAAACATCATTTTACAAACCATGCCTATGTGAAGTATTCTATGTGGCATTTGACATTACACTTCAAAATATGTGGCCTCCATTTTGAGGTCAACAACATGGCCATTTAATAGATGAAAGGTTCTCTCATTATAGCCACAACCATTCACTTGTCCATTTAGAGGCTGAAAGGACAACAGGGAGTGAATCTCACCACTCGTCAAAACAAAAAAAACAAGGGACTAATCATCAAATGCAAATCTGCATCCAATATAAACATATAAATGAGGCTTAAAATGGCTCACAGTGAACCATGGATGTGCTTGCTGTAGATGAGGTCATGCTTGTAGACATTCTAAGAGACTAACTACAAAAGAAAAAAGGAAGTTCAAATGAGAAGAAACTGACACTACAACAGGTAGCTCTCTAATGATCTCAGGTTGACAGCGAGTTTTTTTTTCTGAAACCATTAAGCCTCTATATTTCATGACGGTTTGTGGATGAACAGCCATGTGTGCGCCATCTACTCAACAAGGCAAGTTTGGCAGCCTGTGAACATATTCAGAATCATGATGATTAAACAACAAACTAAGGCCAACCAAGTAATGGCAATCAGATTACAAAAACTTGTTGCAGTGTCTGTTAAGAGGTCTGCAGTATGTCCTAATACATTCTGTCACCATCAGCATTTATTGTAAGACAGAAAACTAATCTTCTAAAATCCAGTCAGTACAGGCTATGCCACTAAAAGGTGCTAAGGCGAACAAAGGATATTCCAAGCAGAGAACATTCTAGAAACATAAAGGATGTAAGACCATTTCTGACGCATTATGGTCTTTGTAGATGAAATTCTGAATTTCAATTGGACTATTCCTGATTTTTGCAAATAAATACCATATATCTGATGATATACTGTAAATTCAATAATGACTGAATAAGATGAATAAGCTACCAGTGTATCCACTTCACTTCCAATGCATTGCCCCAAGAGTAATGCCAGTTGCCATTTTTCCATGGTAATGGGCATAGGTGCATTTTCTTTTCTTTTTTCTACTATTAGCTTGTATAAGAATTGTTTCTTACAGGACTACAGAAGTATAATCTATGACCATTCAGGCATCTTATTTCAGATAATTAAGTGAAGCCTGTCACAAGGCGATGTGGCGAGGCAAAACATCTGAAACCTGCAGCTCCTCATCCCTCCCTAACTACTGCCACATCAGCAATAAAATGTACAGGGCCTGGAAGAGCATCATTTGTTTAAATAGTATAGTTAACGGATGTACACGCTCTCTGTGGTTCTAGAGAAGGGCTCTATTACTAATTCAAGTTGCAGGGTATGGCTACCACTCCAACAACATCCTCTCTTTTTTAAAATGTGGTCTATACCAACAAAGGTTTTGAAAAAGACCATGCCAGGTGCTTTTTCACAACTGATTGAAATCATTTTGCGAGAGATCCCAGAGATACGTTAAGCCTTGTCTTGTATCAAACTTGTTTCTGGTGGGAATATTCTTCATATAACACTCAGTTCAGTCCTGGATAAGACTTAAGCTGTGTTTGGTAAAGAAATGGGCCATCATTTTTTAGTTCAGATTTCATTTAGCTTAAATGAGTTTGGAGCAGTCTGATTACTTTGTGTGCTGTTACTAACTGCATATATACTCTAGCAATGTTAGGGATAATGCAGGATGTTTGCATGAATGACAGTTAAACAGAGAGGATATGATGTAGTGATGCAACATCTTAACTCTTCACAGTGGTGGCTCCTGTCCTGGTTATCAGCCAGATAAAACGGAAGCTATGATACTTTCTCACAGTGACACACTATCACATAGATTTCCGTTAGATACAGCACTGCAAGTCTCTCAAAACAATTCCTTTGCAGTTCAGCTCATGAACCCAAAAGTATTTTATTTTTCATATATCACATGTTGCTTTCGTTCATTGCAAGAACTATTTAAAACAGTATAAAACATCTGCTTGTATGCCCTACCTCATCAAAACCTTAGCTAAATCATACAGCAGGAAATGTTGCATTATGTCACACAGTCAGTGCGAATGACTCACTGTTTGGTGACATTTTGTGAAAATAATTTTAATTTGTGTGACCATTTCTGAATGTCTCAAAATACAAGCTATTTTATCATAGACAATTTCAAAGAAATGGGAAAGAAAATTAACATGGAGAGTCCCTTCCCTTTAATCTTTGAAACTCAAACATTTCCTTCTTTTTCTCTCTAGGTCTGTCCCTCTGTCTGTATCTCCCATGTTCCAGGAGGTCTCCCTCCAGGGAGACAAGTGCGTTCACCAGGAATGCATTCTTGGATGAGCTTAAGTACATGCTGTTGTCTGGGTCTGCAAAATTAGCCATTACTCGTTTGAAGGGAGGAAATATTGTGCAACACCCTACCACAGCTCGACAGTACAGGACAGCATACTCACGTTTAGTCAGCATCTGTAAGTTAACCAGATTGCAAAGCAGAACAAAAGACTGACAGTCCCCAAGGTGTTGCCTAAATCCAAGCTCGTAAATAATTTCAGGTACTAAATAACTGCTGTTCGCCAAGATGGAAACACTCATCATGAGTGCACATGTACCCAGGATTCAAAGTGTACATAAGTTATTTGCTTTTTATGTCTTTCTTTACATTTTGCCTGACAATTACCCGGTATCTCAATTAAAACAATCACCATTTAATCAAAATCTGGTGGAAAGGTAAACAGCACCTGACAAGTATAGTTTAACGAAAATTATCTTATCTAATTCTTAGACCCACACGTTGCAAAACACTGCAGAATCACTGGCCATTGATCAATAATTCTCTGTTGTTTATCTCGTTGTTGTTTGGTGTTATATTATCATGAAACAGTCACAGATTACCATATGTAGTGACATATAGTGATATAACATAACACTACTATTGTAGACTGAATTAACGAGTTTGTTACTGCAGCAGTCGTTTAAAAGAAGTCTCTATAAATAGAAGGCTTTTATGACCTATTGTTTTATTTCGGGATAACATTGGGATTCTTAGTTAATGTCTGACTAGTTCCACTTGACAAGCAGCCAGTGCGTAAGACAAACATAACAAGTTGGCTGTGAAAACCGTAAACAGTAATCCAGCCATGTGGTGTAAAGTTTAAAAACTGACATAACTTTCAGTACAGCTACTTTAACGTTGAGTGAAAAGTAGCTACAAGTGTCATAAAAGTCGTGCCGCAAGGTAACGCATTTCTACACTCTCAAAAAATATTTCCAGGCAGTGTTAGGCAGGCGACTGTAGGACGATATGTGCGTTTGGTTATAACGTCTAAACACTCCCTCCTGACTGCTCAGTCCAGGATCTGTCAAACTACCTTAGCTGACTAGCCTAGTCAGCTAAAGCTACCTAGCCAGCGGGCTAGATAATTAGCTTGTTAGCTAAGAGAGTTAGCTTGCACTGTCGGACAAAACCACAAACAACGCGGTTAGTGATCTAATAACGTTGCAAACGTTAATCTCACGCTAGCCGAACGAGCAAGCAAAGTAAAAGTGACAAAAAACGGGTACTCATACTTAAGATAAACAGTATTTGTCAAAGTTAGCTCAACAACTCGCTAGTAGCATTCAGGCTAGCTAACTTGTTAGAGTGACGTGACGTCAAAGTTTTGGGTACGTGTCTCTTTCAAACAGGTAAGCCACAGGCACAAATAACACGAAATAAACGAAATATTGTTGAGAGATACTCACGCTTTGTCAACCAACTCCCTAACCTTCCACATGTTCAGCATCTTGGCTCTGTGAAAAGGGGCTTTCTGCCTCGGCAAAACCCTTTACTCCAGACGTACAACGAAACCAAACCTTGAACTCCGTAAAGTAAACTCTTCTTCACCTCCCTCTCAAGGCAGGAGGCGCAAACGTACCAGCGGGCAGACGGGAAAGGTTACTACGGGAAATGCCCCTGTAACGTCATCCAAACTGCAGCACTGGAGTTGTAGTTTCTCAGTAGTGTTCAGGCACCACCATTGCAACTGTAAGTACATCAACGTTTTTATATGTGTAAAGAGCCAGCCGTCAGCTTGGAACACAGATTGCGGGAGGATAAAAAAAAAAAAAAAACGAAGCAGCTCCCGGATGAATAGGGAGATTAAGCTGTTTTCTGAAGACCCCCGTGAATCCCATCAAGGAACCCCGGGGGTCGACTGAATCAGATAAAATGTAAATGTTAACGATTAAAAAGGTGAAATATCCGTCTATTATGAAATCAATGCCATGAGCCCTGGTTGGAAAAAGTAGTCCAAAAGCAATGATTTGTCTCTAGGCCAAAATGCAGTCAATGTGTCGTTTCATTTATCCCTTGAACAGTCAAAACAGAGGCATTATGGTTCATAAGCGCAGTGACGATGCATGAAGAGACCCTTTACTGAGTACAGTGTGACTGATAAATTCGCCAGGCCTATATTATCAATCACAGGTACACTGGAATCCGTTTAAATGTCGTCCAATAAGTTACAAGAAACTGCTGTACAAAAATGTAAAAAGCTATGTTAGAGATAGTTTTGAAATGGTAATGATGGTGTGAATGGTATACATTTTTTATATCAAAATATTTGCTGCATGTTTGTATAAAAAGCTGATATCATTTGATATATTGTTCTCAGATATTTTTGAAGTGTCAAATATCGATCTCTGTGTCTGCCTTAAAAATCTTGTGTCAGTTGGGCCATATTATCCAGTACAGCCACTTCTATAACACTTTACTCTCAATTTATTATTTGATTCTATTTTCAGGTGACATTATTTGACTTTCACTTTACACTGCTTATTGCACTCCATTGTAAAACCTGTCCTTTCTTTGTCTAAATGTCTTCCAGCTTCCCCAAAAACTGCGGCCTACATCATAGTCAGCAGGTCACCACCCTGTGTGTTCTCCATCCCTCCTCATCTGGAATTCAGGCATGCTACAATGACCCAGTGATGCTGTGTGACAGGCCACGTAGGGCACTGGCTGTTTGTGTCAATCCAGATCAATCCCTCCCTCCTCTGGACAGACAACGTCATCAACGCAAAGAAAGGTCACAGGGTGTACTCAAGCCAGGCCTGGTGTGTTGAGCAGGGAGGTCAGCTTAGCGAGTGAACACCCTTGACTGACTGAGTGTCATCTCATGTATTGACACAGTCGTCTTATAAGTAAGATAAACTGGTATATTATGGTTAATTTTGGTAAAGGGAGTATTAAATGAGTATTAAAAGTCATTTTATCTGCCTTGATATATTCTTTAGATTCTTGAATACAAAAAGTATTAAGATTCTTTGTCGTATTGATTGATATTCCAGTGGGCAAGATAAGGCCTCAGATGCCCTACATCTGACAGGGTTTCTATTCTCTAATGATACGTGTAAATATGGCCCACTGCTTACATTTCTATAGGAGAGCAGGAAGAAACAACACAATAGCCAAAATACAACCCATTTGAGAAAAAAAACAACAAGAAACAGCACTTAACAGCCCAGAATGCACTGCACCCAAGGGAGCAACCTCAATTACTGTTACACGTCCAAAGAGGAGAACTCTAGGAGAAGTGATTGCTGGGATGGAAATGGCTGTGTGTGTGTGTGTGTTTGTGCATGTGTGAGTGTGTGTGGGTTGGAAGAGGATGGATAGAAAGGCACTCAGTAAAAAGATCTTTCAGAAACACTTTGCCTCAGTGACATTGACGCAAGCTGTTGATTGACAAGCACTTCTCGACAGAAACCAGAACTATCAACCTATCTGCCACGCATTAAAAATGGCACGGTCCTCGGGGAGGGGCCTAAGTGGTAAATGATGTTGCTCAAGACACTCTCTGTCAACAATGTGTGTGTATTTGTGAGTGTGCAAGTGCTGAGGATGGCAAAGTATTCAATCAAAGCTTTGATTGAAAAACCCTTGTGTCCTCAAAGATCAGAATTCTGTACACTGAGGTATAGGATGTCCGTATGTCTGGATGAGTGAGTCTGTATGCGTGTGTATGTGTGTTTTATTTTAAATACAGTTTGGTGGAAAAGAAACTGGGCTGGCAGAGGGCTTAATTGTAGAAAATTAAGCCCTCTTAGATAATGTTTATGCAGTTAAACTGTGCTGTCAAAGCAGTTTTTGGAGTTTTATTTTATTTATTTATTTTTTTGGAGAGTTTTAGAGGCAAAAACATCGTCTGTGAAAAATCTTATCGACCCATATTCTTTCTTCAGATTAGGGAGTCTTCCCTTGATATATCATCTTTTATAATCACAATCCATTCATGACCTTGTTCTTCGGTTGATCATCAGTTTGATCAACTGAGACTAAGTCATCTCTGACAACTTTTGAGATGAAAAACTAAGCCAGATAAACATGATGTTATTGTAAAGTAATCATCACTAGGGGGCACTCTGACTTTTCTGGTACTGGAGACTGCTGATTGTTGTATAGTGGTGAGTGTGCTTATTGCCTGTGCCACATATGAGTGTGTGTGTGTCTGTGTGTGCGTGCGTGTGTGTGTCAGTCAGTGCGATCACTGGGGGTTTAGGCTGTGAGCTTACATGGCTGAAGTTCCCATGACAAATGTGGTCAGAACATCATCTCGACTTAGGAATGTGCACAAAAAAGACGCCGCTTCTACAACTCCGCTATTATACTTTCTCTCCAAACATGTGCTTCTAATTTCTCGAAACAAACTGTGCTCTTTTTTTTTTTTTTTGCAGTTTTACAATGTCATTAGAAAACAATGTTCTTTGTTTTGCACATTAGCTATGAATTAACGATTCCACCCATCTTTGTGCCCACTCAAGAGGTTCTGATCTTTGGAGTCACTTGCTGGGGCCCAGCTTTCCTCCTGTCAGTGCAAGGGTTCTTTGACTGCTGTTATATTTCAGGCTGTTATTGTTGGCCCTCTTGCAGCCCCGGTAAGATCTTTAGTCCTTTTCCCAAGCGATATAACCCCCACACACATCACACAGTATCTGACCCCTGTCTCCATGACACATGACAGGTCCACTGTGGTGCGTGTGTGTGGGCATGTGAGCAAGAACTGATGTGTGTGTGCGTTTATCTGTGTCTGGATGCTTTCATATAAATGTGTAGTAAATATGTGCATAGATACTGTATGTGTGCAAGTGTACAGAGCATATCTGACACAGTATGTAGGTACTGAATATGCTAAAACAATGAGGCCACTTGTCACATGTTCAAAGTCGCTTAGACAACCCGCTGTGATCTGAAACCACACGAACAGATGTTCCTAATGGGACTAAAGTAGCATTCACATTCCTGTGGATAACCAGTCTGTTTATTTTTCTCTCTAAACTGGACTGTAATGCCACTTTGCCTGGTGAGAAAAAGGATGGAAGATGATAAAAAAAATGTGAGAAGGCTGATGAGAGAGGCTCCCACCGCAGTTTAGACCACCAAACCCAACTGTCAGTACAGCTAAACCAGCAAATCTCAGCAGTGGTGATTTAAGGGTGACAGTAATTCAGTGTATAATGGAAGTTGATGCCAGTGTGCATTTCTTTACAAGTTAAAACCACTGTTATCTTATTCCCCTACATGTGGAAATGAGCTGGGTGTAATTGTGAAGGCTTATGTTTATGAGTCAGGGTGTTACAGTAAATCCTGTTGCTTTGTACATGGGCGAAAAAGCATACACATACACACAGAGAAACCCACACAGGTATGTTTAAGTCCTGAGAGCATCTGCTACTTTACAACCAGATTGAATTAGCAATTACAGAGAGTAAAAAACCAGAACAAAACATCTGGAGCTGTAAGCAGCTGAAGTTATAAATCTGAGAGGTGGGTGGGTAGGAGTGTGTGTGTGTGTGGGGGGGGGTGAAAATGAGCCAAAGTGAGATTCTCAAGGACAGTGTCTCTGATTGGCCCATTAACATTCCAGGGGTGTCAAAAAGGACCCGAGGCAATTGGAGAAATGGGACAGAGCAGAGGGCCTCAGAGGGCATATGGAACACCAGTGAATGGAGAGGTAGAGCTTACAGGGGAGGGCTACTGAGATACTGTAGAGGAATGAAATGCAGTATTAGTGGAGATAATACAGCTGAGGAGATACAGAGATGTGGTTTGTGTCTTGAACCTCCTCACAGGAAATCAACCCGATAAGCAGAGAGAAAGCTGTGGAAAAGGCTGAAGGGAAGTTGTGAAAAAAGACCTTGAGGGTTTTGGAAAAAGACCTGGAGCTGTGTGGGTGCAAGAATTAAGAAACAGAGGCTGAAGATCACCACTTTGCCAAACCATAATTATGCATTTTTGGACACAGATAATACCTTAAGTGAACGTGAGTCCTAGTGTTCATAAATGTATCCTAACGATTATATCCAGTTTGGTTAAGTCCACATAAATATGAGGGTGGAAAGCCACAGTACCATTACCACATCTGTTTTTGCTATTATTGGCACAATAAATTACGTAGGCAATTTGTTTGCGCTGTTGTTAGAGTAATAGAATCAAATTATCCCATGTTAGGGAAATGATTATGTTCGAAGCGGAACCCATCAGGGATTCACAAGGCAATCAGTGAGGTAAGACAGAGCTGAAATGCTGGCGTTCTGCACATCAACCGTTCCAGGTCCACTACGTCATTTAAAAGAACTTCTCAACTCTGGAAAGGAGAAAATAGTACCTGGTTCACACAGACGTAGACTGTTTCACTCAATGCAGAACCACAATCCCTGTTGTATTAGATCTGTAGTACACCATCAATCCAGTGGAGCCGTATGAATAAGCACAGTGCGATAGGAGGACAGTCATAATTTAAAGAGCCTGACACAAGTGAAATGAGAAGTGTTCGGAATGAAGGACAATATCAAATGATTCTTATCAATTAAAAGCCAAGGAACAGTGTTTACATTCCCACTCCAAGGCCAGACACTGGGCGGATGTTTCAAATAGGTCAAGGTTGAAGTGAAAACAAAAGTTAGTCGATTAGCAGTTGAGGTGCAACATTCCTAATTTGTATGCTAATCTGGCACATCATCATATCGTGTAGGCACTGCCTGCGATTCTACATCTGCACGCACTCATTTAATTATCCAAACACAATTCACAAAAGTCACTGGAAACAAACCAAACCAAAATAAAATAATTTGCATATATTTAAAAGAGCAGATAAAGTCCCTCGGGGTTGGTTAATATTTCAGAGGCATAATAATAATATGCTAAATCATTCACATTTCATCCAGTACCAAAACAAAGTGGCTTTGTCGATGTAATTAGGGTGTTTTAGAGTTGAATCACCCTGGCAAATGACCATGTTTTTCTCTCTGGGAGACCAGTGTGTGAATGTATCTAAGCCCCTCTCCCTCCCCATATGTATGTGTGTGTGTTTGTGTGTGTGCTTGCATTGTATTGTCACCGTTCCTCCATGTGCGCTCAGTCTTAGAAAAGGATTGATTAAAGAGAGAGTGTCTGTCTCAGAGCAGTTAATGAGGTTTAGTCCCATGAGCTGTGAGGTTTGGGTGTGTTTGAGTGCACGCACATGCGTGTTAGCGTGTGTGCATGTAGACCTAGTGGAAGACGTTGTTAATTGGCTAAGACTTACTTTCAGCAGGGGGATAGTCAAGGGCACAGTGCCTCCACATTTGTGGAGTGCCATTTGTAGAACACAGTGATATGTTCACTTTCTATATTAAATATTATTTTGAGGGAATGATGACAAAACATGCTGACAAAAAGAAATACGATTATACTTAAACTTGTCATTTTGTATGTTCTGTATGTAATTTAAATCTGTAGCTGAAACATTTGGAAATTTGCCTTCATGTTTTCATGATAAAGATAGAAATTTAAAAAACATACGCTAAAAACTGAATGGAAACATGTTGTTTTGCTGTTTTGTATTACCTGAGTGGCTCTGAAGATGTGAATGAAACTCATATGAATAAAACTTCCTTTTTCTCTCTGGGGACAAGAAGAAGAAGAAAAAGAAAGAGAAAGAAGAAAAAGAGGAAAAGCGAAGGAAAAAGAAATAGAAAGAAAGGAAAGAAAGACACAAATGCAGAAGGTGAGAGAAAGAGAAAATGAGGCAGAGAGGAAGAGAAAGAGATTTCCACAAAGGCCAGGGTACTGTAGATGGATACAATCTCACCTGCTCTGGTCTACACACAGACCTGTCCATGTATATACGGACACGTATGTTCTTTTGCAGCACAACGCACAGCTCGTCTCAAACAGCAGGAAGCATCTGCGCTTTCATGTGGAGCACAGCCCAAAGTAGAGCAAGATCACAATGTGTGTGTGTGTGTGTGTGTGTGTGTGTGTGTGTGTGTGTGTGTGTGTGTGTGTGTGTGTGTGTGTGTGTGTGTGTGAAACCCAGGCTTTTCCCCCCTTGGGACCTGCACAAACACGCTTCCCATCTTTCCTTTGAGTTTCACATTCAAAGGTTCCACTCGTTCAGCTGTCAATCATTATCTCAGCCAATCAAGGCCCTTCATTCTCAGTCTGTTTATAGATCAAGGCTAGTTTAAGCGTATGTATGTGATGTGACTGGAATTTTTACCATGACTAATACTAATACTGTAAATATTCATATTTTTTTACACATCACCAGCAGTGTCAATCAAAATCAACACTATTGTGCCATAATGTGAGTGCTCTGGAAGTCTATAACACTGTTTATGACTCCAGGTCCTGGAAACCCATTGTTGGTACTAGAAGGATGCTAGAAAATGCAGAAAGTAATTTGGACCAAGGCAAAAAGGTCTCAAATGTGGCTGAATGTAATGAAGTAAGTTATGTAGAATGAAAGAGATTTAAAAAAAAAAAAAAAAAAAAAGGTACAGATGGATAGTTATAAAAGGAAGTAGCTTTTTGTGTGGGTTAGGGCTGGTGTGTGTGTGTGTGTGTGTGTGTGTGTGTGTACAATATGCGTGCATTTGTGCTATCAAAAGACATTCAGCACTGTATAGAAGCATTAACTATTGTGTTATAGGGCTATCGCAACCCAGATATGTCATGCTTAATTTAGTGGTTAAGAGTACAAGAGAAAAGGGGGAGAATAAACTACAAATTACGGTGAAATGTACAATATATCTGTAAGTACGAGTACATCACACAGCAACTGCACTTGTGCTTTAAAACATAAGAAAACCCAGAAGGAAAAAGAGCTACAGTGTTAGAGAAAGAGAACGAGAGAGTCGAACAGACGGAGCATCAGGTGACAGCAGGCGTTATCAGACCTCACCTCTGACTGCCATCTATTATGATGGAACAATAGTTTCCTGTGGGCCATGCTAACGACCTGTGTGTGTGAGTAACAAGGGAAATTAACCCAAGCCATACTTTGTCTACTTTATGCCAGGAGGGAAACTGACAAAAGGAGAGGAGCAGAGTGGGAGAAGGAAGAATTACTCAGACACCTGTTATTTGGTGATAGACAGCTGCCGTATGTCCATACCTGCACTGTGTGAGAACGTTGGTCGATATTCAGTCACCAACAGAGGGCAGCAGAAAGCTTCAGAGCTTTCATGTCCCCTGAGGTTGGTGGTCCCTCACAAAAGCTCAGACTGGGACTCACGGAGAACTCACACTGTCTAGATCTGAATGTCACCGCACAAAAGTCCACTCAACACTCACATAATATATGATATAAAATGAATTTAGGGAGTTGTAGTGTTTGTGGATAAAGTAATGATGACTTCACCTCAAAGCTGAGATACTTGTTTGTTTTTGTCAACTTTACCTATTTTTTCCTGCTGAAATAAGGTGGGAGTGAGGTTTGAACTGCAGGGCACTGGTAATGGCAGAGTGTGTGTTGTACAGCACGTCTCACCGAGAAACTAGCTTGATCTGTTCACACTACATGCAGAGCCATGGCCTCCAGGCTTGAGTTGCTGCTTCGGTAATGACTCCGTTCCCCTGTGGAATGTAGAACATTGTCTTTCCTCAAATGAGGGAAGCACACAATCACACACGCACACACAGACACACACAAACTTCAATATGCATGAAACACACAAGGTTGTAAACTTATACAGACAAAATAGTGCACACGTGCATGTAAGTACAAATAAATAAACATATACTTGCACACACCCACACACACACACACACAAACACACACACACTATCTCCGCAGTCACAGAAACATTGATTGGGCCTCCCTCTCAGGTTTGCTCGCCTCTACCATGATCAATCAGTGAGTTTATAGACCACAATGTGTGGCAGCTTGTATTGCTCTTTCTCCCTCTTCGTTACCGATCAGAGAAAATCCCACTCTAAGCAAGCGCAATGCACATTCATACAATTTTAATGACTCTTAAATTAACCATCATATTTTTGCTCTACTCCTTCACTGACTAAATCGCTTAATATGCATCAACACTGGCCTCACTTGTGGGTTTGCCGTGACATTTTTATAATTCCTCTGCATGGGCATTGTGTTTATTTATGAGTGTGTAGGCTTTTTTGGCTGATAAATGGCACAATTAAACAGTGCTCAGACACTCGAGCAGGCGTTTCAGGCTGCTGACAGATTTTTAGTGTCCTCTTCCTTGGCTAACGATGAAAGTAAATAATGTCTTAACGAGGTTGCTGGAGCAGTTGTTTGAGGATTCATTTTATCTTTTTACATTAGCTTTGAGCAGCAGTGGTTGAAAACAACACAAAAGTAAGGTTCACAGCCAAGATTTCAAGCTTTGAACATAATTTAGTAGCTTGTTAACAAATTCTTTTACAATTATTACCAAGGTTACAAATGAAAATTGAAATAATTTCTGAATTTTTAAGGATGGTGTTAGTGAGCAGACTAATTACATTATTAATAATATTTTTCTTCTCTGTTTCTGTGAATCCAGCTACTCCTTTGGCAGTATTTTTTAGGCTTACAATGTCTATTTCTGTCCATTTTATGTTAGTACAACATGATGTGAAAGCAAGGTCAAATAAGATAGACTACAGCGGTGTTAAGCTGCAGTTTGCAGGGTGCCACGGAACTTGAATCTTCCAACTTCCTGTATGCATTATTCAAGCACCCCTATTGGCTGCTGTGGGTTTAGTGATGAAAGCAGCCTGACGCAATACTCGGCAACAGTGTTTTACAGTATTGTTTTACAAACTATTGTAAGGCAGAGTTAGAACAAGAGAGGGTATTAGCCAGACCCTGGGAGGAGGGTAGCTTTATGAGCCCTCTGAGGCTGGCTGGGGAGCGCCTGGGCTCCTGTGCAGTTAAGCAGTAGGCTACGGCGCTACAAGCTGCCCCTACATTTACAGAATGCCCTTGGACTGAGGATGTGTGTGAGAGAGAAAGTGTGGGGCATGCATGCTCATGGGCTAATGAGTGCATGTGTTAATGCCTGTGTGTGTTTGTGCACACATGTGAGTGTGTGTGGACGAGATGTTGTTGGGTTGAGTCAGTCTCCAGAGGGAAGGAGAAGGACAAATGCTCCTTAAAAATAGCCCCTGGGCAGCTGGTGTACACAGTCTATCAGCAGCCCGTCCCTGGGGCTGGGGGGGGGGGGGGCAGAGACAGAGGATGGATGTAAGAGAGAGTGAGAGAAATGTGGAAAAAAAATAGGGTAGAATATGGGTGGAATGAAATGAGAGAAGGGAAAAAAAATCTAATATATATATGGATAAAAAAAGATACCCCTTCTCTCAAAAAAGAGAGAAGATAGTAAAAAAACCAAAAGTCAAAGAGAAAAGGAGAACAAACTGAAATAGTCAACGAAAGGGGGAAGCCAAAAGATGGAGAGCGCCTCCCAGACCCAGTTGTGAATGCTCTAGAGGTCACAGTGGAGGGATAGGGTTTTGGAGAGAGCAGTTTTGTCCCCAGGCGTCTTCAGTTACTAATATACCAGGGTGTGCTTTGCTAAATCGCTCCCAGTCGGCGGGAGTAGAGATCCTTGAGACCCATTGAGACCCTTTATGGAAATAACTCTACCCCATTTGCTCTCAATAACTTGCTGTAACATTTTGTGTGTGTATGTGTGTGTGTGTGTGTGAGTGTGTGTGCGCGTGTGCGTGCGTGCGCGCGCAAAGGTTTTTGTATATTTGAACTGAAGTTGCTCATTGAACATTTGAGTGCATAGTTTTAATGGACAAGCACATAATGGATAGATGGTTTTTACAACTGTTCAATCTACTGGGAGCAACAAAGTAATCAAGCTATTAGATATTTATGGCACTGGAATTCTTTGATTTCTAAGACTGCAGTGTGTGCTTTTTGAGATCCTGGAGTGATCTCAGGTATGGCATTACCACATACTACAAAAAATTAGATTAAACCCAGACGTAAGAAAAGAATCTCAAAAGGAATATAAGCTAGTATATAGTTTGCAGCATGCGACTGGGAGGTTTTGTGGGTGTATTTCAACTTTAAATGAGAAATAAAGAGCTTGAAGACATTCTGTGGTTGCCTGAAGGATCCCACACTCTCACAGTATCATCAACACACCAATTAGAGCCACAGACTGGGAATGGATCAATGCGATTCAGAATGTGTGTATTTGTGTGGGTGGTGTGTGTGTCTGCATGTATAGATGCATTTCGTTAGTTCCTCCACTGAGCTAATTGAGTTGTTTTTCCTCAACAGTTGGGAGCTCTTAGGCTGCGGACAGATGCCCTTGGGCACAAGGTGTGTGTGTGTGTGTGTGTGTGTGTGTGTGTGTGTGTGTGTGTGTGTGTGTGTGTGTGTATCAGTTTGCATGCATCTGTGTGTTTGCCACTGCAAGCATGTGTTCCACCCTGCCATAGTGATTGCGAGAGTTTTCAGTGCGTGCCAAAATGAAAACGTGTGTGTGATGTGTGTGCACATGGCACGCTGGCCGTTGGTCTGTCAGTGGCGTATTTAGCGGTCTCCAGGCGTCATTAGTACCCTGACTGTCACATCGGGCTGTCTTAGTTGAGCTCTTTATAAAGCTTTGTTTGGAATACTCCGGCCACATGTGCTCCACTGCGACTGATGAGGCCTGAGCGGGTGCTGATGGAGTGTGTGTGTGTGTGTGTGCATGGAAGTGGGGTGGTGATGGAGCAAAGCCGTCCTGACAGAGATGTTACCCAGCAGCAGGACCCTGTGCCCCCCCGTTCATACACATACACATGGAAACACACACACACACACATACACACACACACACACACACACACACACACACACACACACACACACACACACACACACCAGCATCACCTACCCAAACAGCCTGCCTATCAATGTCATTGTCACGTTTAACTTGAGAGAAGAGGATATACTTTGTTTATTCCAGGTTAAATGACAGTTTACCATTCCTCAAATAGAGAAAATACAGCATATTGTACAAGAAAAAAATACACACTACACTGCAGCACTGGTTGAAAGTAACCAAGTACCTTTACTCAAGTACTTTGCTAATGTACAATTTTTAAGTACTTGTACTTTACTTGGCAATTCGCATTTTATGCTACTGTATACTTTTATGTTTATTTTTCACACACATATATATATATATTTATATATATATATATATATATACACACACATATATATATATTTATATATACACACATATATATAGTTATATATATATATATATACACACACACACACACATATATATATATATATTTATATATACACACATATATATAGTTATATATATATATATATATATATACACACACATATATATATGTAACTTCCTGAAACAGACAAGTTGACAGTCAAATGCACTTTACACAGCAATTGGCCAGATATGTGGAGGTATGAAAGTAAAGGCAAACTTTGAACTTCTCTCTCAAGCCCCCTTTCTCATTCTTAATTGAGCCACCTCCATAACTTCTCCTGTGTACAACTGAGTACAACAGCATGACTGTCTTTCAGAAGAGAATGTGTGCCCTTATCCCCATTTGTACGATTCTGGGTGTCAAGACTAAAAAGATACACAAAAGACAGAGTTCTTAAAGAGAGATCAGGGAGGCAGTGGTATACGGCCAGGAGGAGGGCACTGCATGCCGACAGGGTTTCTGCCCCACCTTCAACTGTCCATTTTTGTCTTTACACAGTCAGACGGCATGTCGTACAAAGTAGTTCGTGTCAAGATCTCTTAAAGTGACTTTTTAAAATTGTTGTCAACAAATGGCATGAAAAAAAACTACAAAGTCAGACACTCAGACCCATTCTTCTTTAATGACAACGTACATTGTTAAAAACAGTTCACAAATATATAGTTTCATTTTCAAAAAAAATGCAAATTAATTTCCCCCAAAACTGCTGGGCACTGTATTTATTTTTTTATTTTTATTTTTTAGCAAATATTACTTAAACAGGAGTAAATAGTGCATTTGTTTTGGACAAAAAAAAAAAGCACTACTATTACAAAAATATAGAATATCACCAGCTTTCTCTGTTAAAAATGTGCTTACATGTTATTATTATTATGTTAACAGTAGTAATCATTAAGTGATATAATTTTTGTATGATAATATAAAACTCAGAAAGATGCCCTTTTTAATACTGAAGTACATTTTGTGGCAAGTACTTTTGTGCATTAAGATAAGTTATCATTTTTAAATGCAGGATGATAACTTCTGATTGAGCATTTTTACATTGTATTTTTGCCACTTTTACTTAAGTAAATAATGTGAATATTTCTTCCACCACTGCACTGTGATGTGATTTTCTACATGAAAGGCTGTTTGGAATTAAAGCCCTCACAAAATTTTGGATTTCTACATTAATATGTAATATACGTAAGCACCCATGGAATCAACAAGTAGTCGATGTTGTTTTCAAGAAAACTTCCCTCCAGCATCTAGCTGGTGCTAGTCATCTCTCTTCACCACGGCAGCTGCCTGTGATGGTTATCTCTCATTCATTTTCAAACACACACACACACGCACGCACGCACGCACGCACACGCACACAACACACACACATGCCCAGAGCAAAGCACATTTGCACACCCACTACTGCAACTCACGCACTTCCACATTTGCACACATTCGCACACTTGAACACGCTTGTTCTTTTTCTCTCTCTCTATTTTAAACAACACAACTTCCAGCTTAACTTACTGCAGAAGTGCGCCACTCTCAGTCCTTCAGCGGGAGTTGTTACTTTGAGCTACTCGGGAATACAGTCGAACTTTCTAGTACAAGACTAGTCATTGAGTTTCTCTCCAGGGACCCCCACTATATAACTTATACTCACTTTACAGGACTTCCATATCAGGGAAAGGCATAGCTCTGTAAAAGCACCGAGATAGAAGTTGGGATAAAGACATTTGATGTTTTGTGGAACGAACGTATCTGAGGTAATGGATACTGTGTGAAAGGCTACGGCTGTGTGAGTGAAGTGACAAAGTTAGTTTGGGCCTCACAGATCTTTAAATCCCCCTGGATCACTCAAAATGCCCTCTTCTACACTCACCGCTCCACTGATTGTGTGTGTTTGTGTGTGTGTGTCAGATGATTGGTACCTGGGCTAACAGAGAGGAGTCCCTCAGGTCCTGCTGTGGAGGTTCTCAGGTCTGGTCAGTTAACCTCCATCTCTCTCTTTGATCGCTGCGGCTCAGACGACCCTCAGGGAAAACACAACACAGTCAAACCTCAGTCAGACCTCTTTTAGCAGATACACACACACACACACACACACACACACACACACACACACACACACACACACACACACACACACACACACGCACACACACACATATCCACACTTATCCAAAGCAGACAAACAAATTGGCACAAGAAAAACTTGCCCATATGCCAATGCATACTCCCCCTCATCTACACAGCCACACACACACTTTGCCACACAGTCAGACCAAGGGGTAATGCTATACAGCCAGTGTCAGTGAGAGCAGGGTACTTAAGGTGCTATTACACTCCCATTACCTCTACACTCATGTGCAATCAGGGAGAGGTGATGGCCTGCGCTCTGGCAACACACTACCTGTTTCCCCCTCTGACAGGACTGTGGACAGAAGCCCAGGGCGGCAGGCTCCGGGATCGTAAGGTAGGTAAGGCGAGAAGATTTAATCTGAAGGGTGTGTGTCGTATCTGCAAGGGAGAAGAGAAGGAATGTACTGTGTAGCAGCAGGGCTAACAGAGATAAAGCTCATACTCCCATTTGCAGATGATGATGATGGATGTACGGCATTTCATGTGTTTGTGAATCTCTTTTAATGAAACGTATGAAAAGAAAACATCTTTTCCCCCCGCCCCCATTTTCTATCTCTGTTTTTTGTGCCCCCTCTCTCTCTCTCTCTCTCTCTCTCTCTCTCTCTCTCTCTCTCTCTCTCTCAGCTGGCCCAAGATAGTTTTGCTCTTCCCTGTGCTCCTCTGGGACCCCTTCTCTGTGTCGTTAATCAGAGCTCCTCAGCTCCGCTTCTCTCTCTCCTTCTCTCCCTTTTTCTTTCTTTCCAACCAACACACGCACTTGCTCGTGCACACACACATATGCAGTCTTATAGTCTCTCTACCCTCCTCCTACATGCATTCTCAGCCCCATCCATCATAAATTGGCAGTGGGAAGGTGGGGTTGTGTTGTGAGTGTATGTGCAAGTGTGTGAAAGTGCGCGTGTGTCAGGGTCCGTGTATGCGTCTATGTGTGTCGGCTCATTTATGTGCACGCTACTGGCACACATCTCCGTGTCTCCTCAGCAAAAATGAATTGAGACTTTACAAGAAGAAAGCAATTAGGCCAGGGCTTTGCCCTATCATTCACTGGCTAATGTATCAGAGGCAGAGTGAATATTATTAACGGACGGGGAGGCTGAGACTCTGTGGGTTTTACAGCCAGAAGGTAGGACAAGAAAAGACTAATGATTCTGAGGAAGTAACCCTGAGTTGAAGGGTTTTAATCACTTGTAGGCTTTGTGGTTTCACAGTTGACATGCTCTTTATGATAACTGCGTGGCTTCCAGCTCTCAGACTCCGCCATTCAATGGAATACTGATAGCAAAGAATCAAATGTGCCATTATTGAACACGGACAAGGATGGCTGGGTACCATGCAACAAGATTACTCATTCATCAGGGCCACGGGGCTGAGGGAGCAGGGAGAAAACAAATCATGAGTCAGAGAAATGGAAACTGTGATGAACAGAGGGCAAAGAGACAAATCATAGGAGGAAGAGGGCGCAGAGACAAAAGTGCAAAGGAGAAAGGGGTGACTGAGGTGGAGCGTTGACGGACAGAGTCAAGAAGGAGCAGACAGAGGAGAGAGGAGGTGAAGGAGCAGCATTGGGTCAGTGATGCGTAGAGACAAACCATTTGCACCTCAGCAGCAACTGAGCAGAGTGCTCTTGACTTCTGTGTGTGTGTGTGTGAGATAGAGAGTGTGACATGTGACATGGGTCAGGGGAAACTGGGTTCAGATCGAGGATAGGTCACACTGTAATTGTGGGTTTTTTAACAGCATTTTTGTTTCACATCTCTACAGCACTCCTAAATGTCATGCATTTTAAAAAGTCAGGTCTCGGCGGGTCGAGCTGACACTCGTGTGTGCTTTCTTCAAACAGGAACCTTCCTCTATGTGATTTAAAGCAACATTTCATGCTCTCTGGTTACATTTGTTGACATCATTCAGCTCTTAACAGCAAATGTGATATGATAACTCAATCAGGCAAGACGCTAAATATTGAGATAAGCCCATAGTGACCCTGAAGAAAAATATGAGGCCAATCTGTTCCAGCCTGTTTCTGTGTTACAGTCACAATTACTGGAGATTACAGCCAAATCACTTCCACATGGGCTCAATGAAAACTTTACAATCTCTCCCACAATACACGATGAGGTGACTTTGTTTGGACTTAAACCAAGAGGAGAGGAGGTGAAGGAAGTAAAGGAGAGTGAGCCTTAAAACAACAGGGGAGAGATTTGAGGGATAGTTGGAGGATTTTTGTAAAGAGCTTATTTTTGAACCATCATGCAACCATCATTTTCTCTCCCAAGAATTTCTGTTCCAAAATCTGTCAAATTGGAAACAAATGTTGTGGGTGAGACCGCACGAGAATAAAAAACATTCTTGTTGTTTCACAATCCACCACCAGAAAAGAGCTGGCTCAGAGGAGGAATAAAAGAATGAGCAAGCAAAGACAAAAATCAAAATCAGTTTCAACATCACAGAAAGCAGAGAAATGTTCCAAGAAAGAGCCTTTAAAAATATATTTGTATTTTTAAAAGGAGACCAATAGTAAGGAACTGTAAAAAATTATAAGAGGCTCACCAAAGTGGAGGTTTTGTCTTTTTTCTTTGTGCTGAAGAGAGGGTAATCATAATTTTTTTTGTTGAGAGCAGGTGTAACCAGCGATTTTTAATGTGTTTCATACAAGATATATATTCTATTTTAATTTTCCCTTGTGAGATTTATTTCAAATTTTTAAAAAAAAGTTACATAAAGTTACATAGCTCTTGTGTTTGGCCATACCCAACAATCTCGTCATGATTTTGGCAGTTGGTGTCTTTGTGTGAAAATGATCATTTGATTAAAAGAGGAATCCACTAATTTAGCATTGCTCTCCTATAACATGATTGGATTCTCGATGGCCAGGTTGAGGCATTATGAAAATCGACGCTGCAGAGCCAGAGATCTTTTTTATTCCGCACACTCTTCTGTCTTGTCAAAAAGTGGCGCCTACATTACCAACAATGCAACTTGTTTGGTCATGTTGCTAATATAGCCTCAGGCAGTGATGAGCAGCGGGCTACAGAGCTCTGGTAAGCACACTTCTTTCTAACTCCACACTCCCAGATGTTTTTCATTTTCAGACTTGTAGTCTTCAGCCCCAGCTGACTAACTCAGGTGACATCACCTGAGGAAATTTATCAGCTTTCCGACAGGTCTGCTTTAATGCGATTTTAAGGAATCAATGGTAAAAAGAGTTATACCAATTTAGTGCTGTAATATTATTTTGAAGCAATTTTTCTCTTACTCAAGGGGAGGATTCAAAAGAACTCCCAACTCCATTAATTTTTGTACAGCCCTTAAGTCAGTGAAACGAAGGGGATGATTGTTGCACTAAGTAAAGTAATTTCTAGTTTTTTCCCCTTTTCCTCCATAAAGTGAACTTGTTGAAATGTCCTCTTTGTCCACAGCAGCTCCTTGGTAAAACAATCCAGGGTACAGTCAGAGCATGTGGTCGTTAACTCAGGCTGGCATACCCGTCTTGCTTTTATAGGTGGCAAAAGCTACTAATCCTTCAGTCCAATATTTACTTAGTCCAAGTTATGTTTTCCTGGACCATAGCTATGCATCCCTCCTGCTCCCTGCTTATATATTCTTGGCCCTTGATGTATTCCTGGCTCAGGAAACAACTTTTAATGCCCTGCAAGAACTGAGTGAGAATTGACAGTGTGTGCCAGAGTGAGCGCAAGAGGTAGGGGGCCTGTTTTAGTTCCACTGTGTTTGTAAGGTCACTCAGAGTACATCTGTATGGAGTGGGAACTCGCTTGCTCTCACTGTCACAACCACTCACAACAGCCATCTGTAATGCTCTTATGTGGAGCACTGTGTCCCTTTGTCCCTTACACACACACACACACACACACACACACACACACACACACACACACACACACACACACAGAGGCAATCACGCAGTCACTCACACACCCTCACACATGTAAAAGCACATACATGTGCACACAGACACATGCGCAGCCAGACCCACACACTCTCACAGTGTCACTGTTCACACGACAACAAATGAACCAGCGCAAACACGCATTAACATAATGCAAGGTTTTAATTGCGAAACCATGTGTTTCCAATGAAAAAGTTTTTTTAAGGGTTCTATTCCGCTCAGCTGTCAAACAATTCGCTCATGTTCTGAAATATAATTGTGGGGACCCTAAGAGTTTCAAAACCAAACCAAAACATTGCAGAGATCCTGGTTTCTAATGTTTCTAATTTGTTAAAATATGCTGAGTGAATGACAAAAGTAGAAGTCTGACCTGCCAAGAAAAACATATCAGAGGCAGGGCCATGTGGAAATACAGAGTCTCTTTTAGAAACATGATCAATGTAACCTTTGTTACAGGAAGGAGAGGGGGAGAGAGAGAAGAGGGAGGGAGGCAGGGATAAGGAGACAACATACAAAGACAGTAGGTTCATGTCTGTGTACATGTTTATGTATCACTATATCCACAGTAAAAACAAGCAAGGAATTCAAGTGGACAGTTTCATTCTGCTTATGTATGCACCACATACTGATGTACATGCATTGTTGTGGTGAACAGAAGATTTTTCAGTGCGGAGCGAATACGGTAGAGAGTCATTTTCACAGACTGTCAGATACTGAGAGGAAGAGGAGAAGGATTTAATCATTTACAGATGGAAAATATATGTTTTACTTCTCATTTATGCTCTTTCTCACTCAGGCTGGACTGAGGAGGATGTATACCCCTCCCCCTCCATCCCACACACTTCTAACCCAAAACTAACATACAGCCTGGAAGTGGGCTGAGGAGAGTGTGTGTGTGTGTGTGTGTGTGTGTGTGTGTGTGTGTGTGTGTGTGTGTGTGTGTGTGTGTGTGTGTGTGTGTGTGTGTGCGTGTGTGCGCATGTATGTGTGCTTCGGTGAGAGGGAGAACGAAATTCATATGGTTGCAGAGTATCTCTTTTTTTCCTCCTGCTGCTCTCGGCTTCTCTTTCTCTCTGTCTCCCCTTCCCTCCCCAAGTATCTGTTTCTCCGAAGAATAACATACAAACCCTCTGTGAAAGGATTCATGGTTTATTAAACCAGAGGTCCTTTTCCTGTTTCAACACTGAGAAGAAAAAATAAATACCACAGTTTGTTTTCTCTCCCTCTAGCTTAGTCCTCTATCTATCGCTCTATCTATTTTCATACATATTTTTCTCCAATTTTTTTTCTATCACCCTGGTTGTGTCCGTCAATCTTTCAACTTTCCTCCTTTTCCCTTGAACTTTCCATACTCTTAACATTGTGTCTACTGCTTCTTTCAGGTCCCTTTTTTTCATCTCTTGGACACCAATCAGCCACACAGCCCATTAAAGCAGAGTGTGTGACCTCTGAATGGGTCCCACTAGTTTACATCCCGTGTCTGCTCAGTCAGTGTGTGTGTGTGTGTGTGTTTGTGTGTTAGAGGAGGGCAGATAGGGATAACTCAGGGTAATGTATTGTCCTGGATGTGCACCCTGACAGTTCCCCCTGCTGGTGCCTGGTCATTCATTAATGCTAATTTGACATGTTTACGGACCCCACTCCTAACATTACATACTTAAGGCAATCGACTGACCTTAAATGGAAACACCTACAGCCGCGCGGCATGTCAATATCAGCTGAGGATGTTTGTGTCTGTGTGTGTTTGTGTGTGTGTGTCTGTGTGCGCTCTCATGTGCGTATGCACCTGTGAAGCAGTGCATCAATACAGAGTTAGTGGTTAATCTGGAGGAGCAGGTGAGTTATGTCTGCAGAAACAGCTTCCTGCATTATCTGAGTAGGTGTGTGTAATGTGGCTAAGAGGTGAACAATTCAGAATAATACGTGAAGTGTGTGTGCGTGTGTGTGTCTGTGTGTAAAGGAGGGAAGAGGAGGGGAGTTGGGAATGAAGCCAAGAGGGAAAAGTGAGAGATTAGACCTTTAAGAGCCAATATCTGTTTTGATTTCAATCATGCCTTCTCTAATTTCCCCCCTCTGTTTGTCTTTTTACATATTCAGCACTTAAATACAGTGTTGTGCCATTAAATGGCAAATCTTGCGTTGTCTCTCACTGATACACAACATTAATCACCAATTAGCTTGTCCTGCGACTGGCCACCTCTCTCATTAGAATATGATAGAATATAATGGTACTTAATGATGCTTAGGAAACATAATTAAATGACTGAGCTGTAGAACATGTAGAAGAACCGCGGTGCATCAATCAAAGACTACCCTGTCAATCCAGCGCTCATCAAGAGTGTGCGGAGAGGTTGTGTGTGTGTGTGTGTATGAAAACAGGGTGTGTGTGTGCGTGTGTGCCGAAACCACTGGCCTCTATCATGACCTCATTAGGGGGAAATGAAGGGTGGACGTGTCCCCATCACAAGATACCACTGGTGCTTCAAAGTGTGAATGACATTAATATGTGACTGTCTCTGCCTCTGTCTGAATGTCAGTTGGTCTACCTGGTTGCACTGGAACAGATGAGGATAAAAAAAATACCGTCTCTCTGAGGTATCTGTTTCTAGCTCTAATTAGCATGTGAACAAATGGAATAAATAATCTATATTATTTATGGATTTGCTTTTATCATTAATCAACATAACAAAAAGCTTGTCTAATGCGCCTGCTGCAGTCACCACTGTAACATCAGCTGAGGGGAGGATGGAAGGGGAGAAAGAAAGAAAGAGAGAGAGAGAGGGAAGGTAGGAGGGGGAAGGGCAAATAGCTTATCTTTTGGGTTTTTTTTTTTTTTTCATTTTAGTAGAACAATAAAGATAAGTGTTCTACATGCTTGCTTAACACACACAGTTCGCTGGCCTCCTCCCCTTCTCCCTCTCTCTGCCAGCAGTGGTGAAATCCATCTCTCTATCTCTATCTCTCTAACATCCATTACATACCCCAGCCCCTCACCTCCCTACTCATTAGGCCAACGCACAGTAAATTAGCAGCAGCAATTACAGGGAATATAAAGCATGGGCTCTGCTGGGCTCCCTCTGACAGGTACCACACAGATCATAGACAGACACCCACAGTCACCAGGATAATTACTGTGGGAAACGACCACACACCCTCGTACGAGCGAGAGCGCAAACCTGAATGTGAGTGCACACTCATCCTAGGTATGCCTGTTCTCAAATATGCTCTGTCTCACTGGCAGGCGTGTTCATGCATACACATATGTAGAAAGGCGGCTCATGTGCATCTGAAAATACACATACATTAACTAAGGCCAGGAACTTGCTTCCCATTGCCTCTCTACATCTCTCTATGATGTCCATTGTGACTAGTTTCCTGCATAAAATATTATTAATATTCATTCCTCCTCTCCTTGTCTTTTGCTCACTGTCTAGGTCTGCCTCCATTCTGAATATTCCCCCACCCCACTCCCATCCTCTCTCCTTTCTATTTCTTTCCTTTCCTTTCTTTATCCGGGATCCCCATGGGGACTCCTGTTTTTCTTTCAAATACGCCTCTCCGCTCTTCCTCCCTTCATGTGTCCATGCAGGGAAGCGAATGAGAAAGAGGAGTAGGAGAGCAAGGAATATGTGCATTAATATATTTCATTAGGATACTAGTAGCACAGAAGCTCCTGAACAGCACCTTTCTTGGTGTGTGAAGGCTCTGCCATCTGTATCGAAAGGAGTGGTTCTCCTTTCGATACAGATGGCAGCGTCTTTAATGTTATGTCTCCAGAGGGCTGAGGTCTGCTGGCTCCATGCTACCCTCGGCCTTCCACTCCAAATGTCCTCCTCCCACACTGACCAGTCTATCTTGGCCTGAAAAGCTTCTGGAAATAAAGAGCAAAATAGGTTCACCTTTTGTCTAGATGTATTTATGATTTATGAGTGTGTGTGTTTGTGTGTGTGTGTGTGTGTGTGTGTGTGTGTGTGTGTGTGTGTGTGTGTGTGTGTGTGTGTGTGTGTGTGTGTGTTGCACTGCAGGCTGCGTTTGGGGAAGCTGAATCCCTGGAGCTGTGCAGTGCAACACAGCTGCAGTGCTCGGCTTGCTAATCAAAAAACATTAGGCTGCAGGACTCATTTTCCCCAGCACTGAGTGTGTAACCTCCATAATTCAATATCCCACCTCTTACTGCTAAATCGTGTACACTACAACCCACTTTACTGTTTGTCAGCAAACTATCAACTCTGTTATTAGATCTATGGGAGAAAAAAAAAGCCCTGTGCAGTTATGAACCTTTGGGCAATTAAGGAGGCAAACACGCACAGGAACGCACAGTGTTTACGAGTCCTTATTTCATCAGTACTTCCAGGTCGTCTTGCTCTCCCCCCTTGGCGTTACGGAAGCCTCCAGTTACCGTGGAGACCCTGGAACACTTTGAGGTCAGCAGAATCCCAGGATCCGCTATTTTCACAGGCTAATCCAATCGGAGCCCCCTAAATTAGATATGCAAAAAATAAAAAAGAAATTAATTTTCTGCTGATGACCGGGTATGCAAATGATGACTCAATTATGGTGGGCTGGTGCGTTTGCAATTAATAACCTTGGAATCATCATTAACTAATATGTTTAGGAGGAAACTTGTCAGGCTAACCATGTTCACCATGCCATCAGTAATGCATTAATGAATTAGATTCATTAGAGAAAGGAGCCTAGAGGGGGAGGGGATGCAGGCCTGTTTCTGACCTGTGGAATTAGTTTTAGCCAGTCCTCCTTTATTCCAAGTCAACTGCAACTCAGCTATTTGGTGATGACATTTTCAGTCAAACAAAAGAATAAAGACACAAAACCATCCTCTCTGGTGCTCCACGGGTTGAATGTATAGTTGCTAAAGAAAGTATTCAGACCCTTTCACCTTTTGCACATTTTGTTGTGTTGTAGATTTAATTTTAAATTGATAAAATGTACATTTTTGCCCATTAATCTACACTCAATAACCCATGATGATAAAATGAAAACATGTTTTTGGAATTTTTTACAAATTTATTAAAAATCAAAAACTGATAACTTGTCGAGACTTGGGTAAATCTCTGACAAGCTTTGCACATCTAGATTTGGGCCGTTCATCCAACTCTTCCTGGCAGATCCTCTCAAACTCCATCAGATTGGATGGGAAGTGTCTGTGAACTGCCATCTTCAGGTCTCTCCACAGATGTTCTATGGAGCGGGTTGTGTTCAAGGACCTCTCTGTCCCTGCCACTGACAAGCACCCTCACAGCATTATGCTGCCACCACCATGCTTCACCGTAGTGATGGTATTAGCCAGGTGATGAGTTTGCCAGACGTAGTGTTTGGAGTTCTGCCCAAAGGGTTCAATTTGTGTCTCATCACACCAGAGAATCAAACTCCAAGCAGGCTATCGTGTGCCTTTTACTGAACGTGGCTTCCATCCAGCCACTCTACAATAAAGACCTGATTGATGGAGTGCTGCTGAGATGGTTGTCCTTCTGGCTGGTTCTCCCATCTCTGCAGAGGACTTCTGAAGCTCTGTTAGACTGATCATTGGGTTCTTGGTCACCTCCCTGACCAAGGCCCTGCTTGCTTGGTTACTCAGTTTGGCCAGACGCCCAAATCTAGGAGTCATGATGGTTCCAAACTTCTCCCATTTCACTATTATTGAGGCCACTGTACTCCTGGGAACACTCAGAGCTTTAGAAATTGTTTTATACCCTTGCCCTGATCTATGCCTCACCACAATTTTACCACAGAGGTCTACAGAGAGTTCCTTGGACGTCATGGCTTTGTTTTTGTCCTGACATGCTGTGTGAACTGTGGGACCCTACACAGGTGTGTGCCTCTCTAAACTATGTCCAATCAATTCAGTTTGACACATGCAGACTCCAATCAAGTTCTAGACACATCTCAAACAGGACGCACCTGAATACAATTTGAAGTGCCACAGCAAAAGGTCTGAATACTTTTGTAAATGAGAAATTTCGGTTTTTGATTTCTAATAAATTTGTAAAAATTTCTAAAAAACATGTTTTCTCTTTGTCACTATGGATTACTGAGTGTAGATTGAAGGGGAAAAAATGTAAATTTTATCAATTTAAATGAAATCTATAACACAATATAGTGTGGGAAAACTGAAGGGGTCTGAACACTTTCTGAAGCCACTGAATCTCAATTTACATTTGTTGATTGTAATACAGAAATCAGAAACGTGGCATATATTAAAATAACAAAATGACAACATAAGTCACAGACAAGAGGTAACTTTAATTCAACATTGTGAGAGTCCAAAAGTTATCTTACAGCTCAATTCATCAAAAACAATAACAATCTATACAGTAGAATTTTTTTCTTCCCTTATAACATAGAGCTGTTCAGTGTATTTGCAGTCAAAGACAAAACGGAGGAAAAAAATAGACACCAGCTATTTGGTTTGCATCTTTTTTTTTGTTGTTTGTTACCTAAATACAAAACTTTGTCACCCATTACCAATATTCATAATCAGGATGGAACTTTGCTTACAAAGAAGCCATTGTATGACAACAGACCTCTGTAGTTCATTTGAAACAGATATGGTGCTGCCCCTCCCGCCCCAGACCAGCTCAGGCACACAAGTGCCTGAAAAACACTCGTCTGTCAGCAGGCGCCTCTGTTAAAATGGTCCTTTCTACCCACTTAACAAAACCAGGCTCTAGAAAAGAAAAGCAGAGAGAAAAGCCCTATTCTCTGTCCAGCAACAGCTTGAAGACACATGGCAGACACAAAGAAAAGACTACAGAAATGGCTGAGGGGCCAAGGAGCTCCCTTTCATGCTTCCTCACTTGTTCTTGTTCTTGTTCTGTTTAGCTTGTAATGAAGCTGTACTGTCCAAAGGCTAATGCAGGGAGAGGACTGGGGGATCGACTGTCAGATACTGGAGTCAGACCTACGACTCCATGTGTGAGATTAAAATTGTGCTGTGACAGTGCATGTCTTCACTGTGCGCCCCTTTGTACTACAATTAAAACAGCTCTGTGTTGTCATACCGTTGTGATCCTGTGGTTAGAGAAATATTACCATCATGCTGTTGAAATCGTTTCAATTGAAAAAAAGCTACATAATCGCTACAAAAAAGACAAAGTGTTTCTGTGAACACTAAAGTGCAATGAGCACAGCTGAGACAGGCCTCTCAGCGTTGACGGTCCTTCAAAGCATGCCATTGCTGTAGTATTATAGTACATTGGGGTGTGTGTGATCATTGAATTATGGCTCTTTGTATTCTAGTCTGGCTTCACCACCAAACAGAGTGGGTTTGTGCTTTGTCCCCAAGTTCTCATGAATTCCTCTGTGGCAATAGACAATTGTGGTGAGGGTAGAAAACTGTACATGTGATTGAATGAAGAATGGGTTTGCATTGTTAAGGCATCTAGACTGCTGGTAAAGATTACAGTGAGAGAAAAAAAAGAAAGAGTATATAGATACAGTATGTAAGCAGGCATAAATAACATAGGAAAAAAGAACAGAGGGGAAAAAAGAGGAACACAAAGAAAGAAAAACAGAGCAATTTCTTAGTTCTCTTGGTTTCCACACACACACAAAAAGAAAGTGTCACTCAAGAGAAGAACCCATGCATATTATCAGTTCAAGAACAGTTTCAATCTGAAAGCCTCAAAGAGTTCAAACAAAAAGATATAGATTTACAGTATATATTAATGTGTGTATATATTCTTAAAAAATCTACTTCAACCAAATACTCTGAATAAGATGCTACTTTTTTGCCATACAATAAACATTTTCATAAGGAAAAAAACTGAAAATTTTTATTAACTTACAAATAATACAAAAATAGACAATGGCATGTTTTGAATCAACAAATGAAAGCATGGTATATCAATGCAAAACAATCAACATACAAAACAAAACAAAAAAAGATTTAAAAAAAAGTCACATTTAAATAGTGAGAGACAACAGGAAATAATGAAACAAAACACTGTGAATTATGTTCACTTACTGTATTAAACTTACACAACACAACTAAACAGGAGTGAGAGGCAATGTACAAATACAAGGGATAAATACATTATTTATAGGATATTTTACAGGAATCCCCTTAAATGTATCCAAATCCATGTTTCTCATGTTTAGCAGATGAGATATTGACAACACACAGTAAATCTACCTTCTGCACTGAGAAGCTGCCTTAAGACATTTAATGTTTACATTTCAAACTATAGCTATTGCAAAAAGAAAAGAAATGTCAAATGAAAAATTCAACATTTTTATATACAAAAATATATGACATATATCACGCATTTATTTTTAATTTGATATTTGCTAGACTCCTTCAGTACAGTGCTGGCTGGACGCACACATCCTCGGGCTTTTCAAGTCTTCACTAAAATCTCAGACAAAACGTCAATTTTGGCTAAATCATCACCTTTTCTTCACATGACAAGCAGAAAAGCATATTGCAAACAGCTCAATCCTCACAGTTTTATTAAAATTCAAACAAACAAACCAAACAAAAAAAAAAAACAAATAGAAAGACATGGTTTCTGATGTTGAAAATAGCATAGGGTGATGTTGATACACCATTTTTAGTTTTATGGGATAATTAGCAGCAAAATTAGGGGGTTGATTTTGTTCTTTTCTGTATTTCTTTGCTTTTTTGTGTTGTTGACCTTAGTTCCATTTGGCCAGCGTGTCGTTATGTGGTTTTAGTAAGCCAGCTGAGCTAAGGAAAGCATCTTCTATTGTGACAGAGGTTACGTAAACTTCATGGCCAAACCAACACTTCACTGTTGTTTGTGCGAGTTACGGATTGCAAGACGGTGTGGGGCCTCCAGTAATCAAACCCAAACCTTACAGGCATAAACATAAAGATAAATAAATGCTCTTTTCATGAGGTCAGTGTCACACTGTGGGCAAACTATCAGTCTCTCTACACTCCATCCAACGCGGTGTCAGAGAAGCTACACTAATTCAACCAAGAGGGAAATAACATCACAAAGGTTCGTATTGTCCCTTTTTTTCTCCTCCCCTATCCCTTCAGATGAAATCCCAATGGAAAGGCCTGAGTTTAACAGAGTCCTGTGTCTTATCTTGACTTCCTTCAGTTCAGCTCCGGAGTATAACAGAGACTCGCCAGACTCTGCTGCTGTGTCTTTTCCTCTCAACATTCCCAAATCTCCAGCTATCCCAGATCCTCTACATGGGTGGAACAATCATCCCAGGAATCGCTGCTTTGTGGGAAAAGAGGGGGAGAAAGAGAGAGAGAAATGGGAGATTGTGGGGGGGGGGGTCGGGTTGAGAAAGAAAGAAAAAAAGAGAGAGAGAGAGGTCAGTCATGTGATTGCTGGGTTTCATCTGTCATCACAACAGTCACATAACAGAAATGTGCTCCAGCATCTGGCGAACAAAGAAGACTCTCCCTCATTATCTCTTCATTCCGAGGCCCCAAAATCAAAACATTTTTCTCTGCTGCACCGCTAACTTGGTGCGCACCGACAACATCACTCAACTTTTCGTAGGCTTGCTGAATAGCTTCATGCAAGAGCTGCCACTGTTAACTGTTAGCAGTTACATCGTGTAAGTCCATTGTGCATCATGCAGCATAATTCAGACATGGGAGAGAGAGAATGCAGTGACCTGGGATGACAGAGGTGATGAAATTACGCTCAACACTCGCACATGGAAATGGAATCCATTAGCCTTTCATGGGGAGCTTTATTCCAATTTTTACCTTCTTATATCATGCTCTGCCTTGCCACTAGCTCCTATCCTCATCTCCTCCCGCCCACCTCCCCTTCTCTCCTTTCCCTTCCCCCCATTTTTACACAGAGGCCATCACAGGGGGGAATTTTTCATATAACATATTGGCTCCCTATTGATTCCCCTCTCTCCTCAATCCACTAATTCCCTGGTTATTTCCTAAGTGTCTCCAGCTTGTTGGGATTAACAGAATGGTGTGTGTATGTGTGTGTGTGTATGTGTGTGTCTATGTGTATGTGTGTCAGTGTGATCCGCGCACAGTGGCCACTAGCCCTCGGGTCACCGTGGTCAGCGCTCATCAACACCGACAGAGGAAGTGAGGAAGTGCTTAGCTTGGGGCTCTGATAAAGATTCCAATCCATCATTTCTCTCTCTCAGGATCTCAACACCATACAACATCCTGCCTAGACGAAACAGACCCCGTGCTGCATTTGATGGAAATGGGAGAACAGAATGACCCTTGGTGGCATAACACCCCCACCCTCCCCACCATCCACCACCACCTCTTTACAGAGATACCCACTGGAGCACAGGCAGGAAGCAGGAAGTGAAAACAGGAAATGGAACACATATGGTGTGGCATGCTGTCTCTGTGACAAGTCAAGAGTGACAAATAAAAACAGAAAAGAGAAGGAAGGGTAGGGCAGGATGAGCTGGTGTTCACAAACGAGCTGTGGGATAGTGTGGAGTGGAAAGAAAACAGAGAAAAAGAGAAGATGAAAGAGAGGGATAACGTACTTCAGGAGAACGCCAGGCCCTGCAGAGAGCTGGCTGATGAGTACTTGCTAGAGTCCACAAAAGACTGATCTACAGTGAAGAAGGAGAGTGGAGGGTTCAAGAAGGGTAAAGAAAGGAAAAACGGAGTGAAGAGGAGGGAGAAAAGGAAGATGGTAGGAAGAAGTGGGAGTCAAAGTGAGAAATTGTTATCATAAGGAGGTGAATTAGAGCAGGGTTAAAGCTTGAGGATGAAAGTTTCTGAGTAAATATACTTTTAGCTACTGGAATCTTTCACTATAAACATAAACAGCAGCTCCAAATTCATTAGATACCATGTGAATAAATGCTACGTTGCTACTTGTTTGGAGGATTACCTTGCAGGCTGTTTGCGTTAGTGCTGGTGCACGTTGGCGGAGGGGAGTTCTGGGGTCGAACGACAGGGGCAAAGGCGCTCTTCTGCTTGACAGCGGCGGACACCATGTTGGCTGGAGAGAAGGAGAAGATGCCGGAGGAGCTGCTGCAGTTGGAGGGCAGGCTGGTTGACGAGGCCATGGTGGGGCTTGACGGGACAACTGAGAGGAGAGCGATGGGTAGGAAGCGGAGTGGGGGTTAAGGGGGTCATAGGGAGCACGTCAGGGAAGAAGGACAGGGAGGAAAGATGAAGACGGAAAGGGGAGAGATGGGGTTAGAGAGAAGGCCGTGGGCATAGGACAGGCAGACGGGATGAACAGAAAGGGACTGGTCAATGGACGATGGCAGGAGGGATGATATTTTGGACTCAGATCAACTGGCTGAGACTTATTTTAGTTGTTTAGTAATCACCTGGCAATGCAATTTTCCATAGCTAAGACAAAAATGTGTTTAGTTGGCACTGAAAACAGCTCAAAGCATTTTTTTCCTCTGATCAGTCTGTTTTGATGACTCATCCTGTGCTCAAGGGTTGCAACAACTTGATAAACATCTCCTCGCAAACTTGGGGTGCTGTACCTATTATTTCTTTCCAGAGCAACTTACAAACAAAGCCTTCCCAAATCAGCTTTATCACGCAAGAGATTTCATCCGACAGCCACTGCCAGTGGTTCCAATAAATACAACAAATCGGCTGATAACATGTGCTCGACAAAATCGCATTTCTTCGCTGCTTCTTTGTGCTATATTGCCATCATCTTAAACATGGGTTTATCTGTTGTTGACCTTATGTCCAGCCTTGTAATCAGTGTAATAATATGAAGGCTAAAGACCGGGTCACACCAGAAAGTAGCACAACCAAATTTATCCGCACGTCTACGCAAAATATTTGGTTGTAGGATCTTGGTGACGAAGGGGCTACTCACAGGGCCAGGTGAACTACTGTAGCTAGCGAGCTAGCTGCTAACATTTTAGCTCTAGAGCCATATCTGAGCTTCTTTCTATTTTCTCTGTACTGAGCTGTTTCCCCACCCCAGACATTTTTTTTTCTCAGGATTGTACCTCATTGCGTTCAATACAGTTTCTTTGAAGAGGTGAAAAAAGCTCTGCGCTAACAAGCTGGCTAACTGCATGCTGACTATCATTTAGTCCAAAGAAAGCTCATTAGCTTGGTTTCCGACAGGACAGTTAGACTGTGTACAATCAACTTCTATCTCACAACTGTCGTAAACTGTCATTGTTGGGCAGAAGTTTATACTCCGACAGAAAGGTTGAATAACACTGGATTGTGACACTCAGCTAGTAACCTAGTAATAGCTTCCTCTGTTTAGGATTCTCCAGGGGCACTGTCAAGGCCACTTTCTATTTGTCAGTTACACGATTTTGTGTCTTTAAGATTAAAGAGCCGTTGAACACTGCTGATCACCATGATTCCATTGGAATACATTAATTTTGGCTCAAACATTTACTGTTTTCTAAATGCTGGTGTGGCCAGGACTTGGAGCCTTAAACCTGCGAAATTCTGGACTTTAGTTCTACATCCTTACTGGAGCTCGGGATTAAATATCTGTGAAGATTTCACCACACAACAGCATATAGGAAAAAGCTTAACTTACATTTTGTTAAATATTTGGATTCTTGAAATTAAGGCTTTATACAAGATAGCTGTCGGCTGGCATTACTGTACTGGCGTTATTACAAATTGCCAACAACTGTAAGTCACATCATAATCAAGATGACCAGAAGGTTATCTTCGCAACCAAAACCCTGTCTCCTTCTGACATCACCCCATCCATCCACTTCTCCTGGGTTTGTCTTTTGTCTGCTAATGCACTAAGAGCATTTTCCTTCTCAGTGATTTTACAATCAGCCGAGTCGTATTTCACCTGCCTTCTGATATCTGCTTCTGCCTTTATTGTTGTTATTATCCAACACTTAGCTTTTATGGCTCTTCCTGACAAATCCTCGCAATAAAGTCATAATCCATTTATGAAGGGGCCTAACTAATCAATTAATGAAAATTGGACCTACAAAGCCAGGCCGAGGGGCCATTGATTGAAAGTGTCTGTGTGGGGCCGATGAGCCTGTTAAAATACTTGTTAACACCCAGAAATCAAAGAGCTGAAATGGAATTGCTTCTCTAGCAATTAGTTTATTGATTTAATCAAGGGTCTTTAATGTAGAGGGTGAATGTGTGTGTGTGAGTGTGAGCAGAGGTGGTGGGGTGTATGTGTGTCAGGGGGGTGCTAGGTGGTCTGCTCCCATGGCCAATAAAGTGGGGATTTGTGTTTGACTCTGTTCTTAAAGAAACAGATGAGCCAGCTGAACTGAAAGACTTTCTCCTTGTCTGTCACTTCTGGTTTCCACCTCCCTTTCTCAATTCCTGTCAGTGACTTACGGTTTTATGTTCAATAGGGTCTGATTCAATCTTTTCTGCCTTCCGTTACTTGATTTTTTCATCCCCTCTTGGTTTTCGGATCTAGGACATGGTGTATTTACTCACTAGCATAGGGCGAGTTGCCTGCAGATCCATTGAGGAAGTTGGGCGAGGTGCCCAAGGTTGCCATGCCAGAGTTAGCGTAGCCATTCATGCTAGTGGAGACAGAGCTGTAGCTACTCTGCTGGGGAGTGGAGCTGGGGACATAACCATGAGGGGACACACTGCTTGTACTCCTACTGAAACCTATGGACAGGGAAAGAGAGGGAGACGGAGAGAGAATAGGTGTTAGGGGTATAGCAGATGGCAGACAAAACAAAATGAGAAAGCCTACATGCAGTACTGCCAAATACTGTTTTCCTTACATGGCTAAAGGACATAGCAATATAAGCCAAAAGAAATTAAAAAAAAATAAAAATAAAAAATCTCAGACAGCATATGGCAGAGCAAGAAAGCAATGAACAGAGTGAAGGAAGAATGATATGAGAGGGAACTAGCTGTAATCCAGATCCTTAAAAAAGAGGCCTTTAACCCTACAGGCTCCTCTCCAAAATTAGATGCATTGATAAGGCAATGAACACTAAAATGACTCTGTAGCTCTCTTGTTATTTACAATGAATGAAGCCAGTATTTCTGACAGGACCTTTCTCTCCTTTATGCTTTACAGGGGCAGCCAACAGAAGGAGGACAAGATGGAAAGAAGGCTATAAATATACTGTACATCTCAGGTCCAACATGCTGACACTGGAGAAAAAAACAGCTGGATTTGAACATTAGGAATTTCTACTCGCTAGTGTAACAAGGGCCGCACTTCACTACTGTAGTACCCTCCTCTTCTGTAATTAGGTACCAACAGTTCCCTATTGTCATCTGCTATGAGATGGAGAACAGTAGCTAGAAGTCAAGCAGCTGATATCTGTTGTTTTCTTCATATCTAAGGATATTTCCAGATGAAGACGAAGGGGAGAGGAATAAGTGAGGAAGCTCATTGGAAGTATTGAGACACATCAAGAGGCTGGTCCATCCACTCCTCTCTCCTTCCCCTGATACATGTGATGAATCACCACTGACTGCACCCACATCTCTCTCGGTCAGACAGGGCCCGACCCCAGTCTAATATACACACGCCTAGGACCCCATCATATTTCTCCATCGTACTCCATACATGGCTCTCTTTTTGTCCATTCTTCACTTTCTTGTCATCTTTCTTTCCTCCTCTGAAGTTTTCCCTGTTTCGTGCTGCCCCCACCCCTCCTCCTCCTGTCCTCCTTTTTCAGAATCTTCCTTATTTGCTCCATGCTCTTAAATCAACCCCCTCTGAATTTCCCACATGAAAAATAAAATTTACCTGTCGCACTACTCATCTTTACAATTCAGCCCAAAAAGAAAAAACAAATAAATCAACACCACATTTCCCGTGATAATAGACTTTGGCTGTTTCCTGTTGAGTTTGCTCACCCTGATTGGCTGTTTGTGCCACCTCTGACCCAGTGAAGGAATTTACGGCCATCATGCCAGCATGGACGGAGCCGCTGCCAAGACTGGCTAGCTGGTTGTGCCCTCGTGGCACTGTTGTATACAGGGCCTCTGCGATATCCGCTGCTCGTTTCAGAATCATCTCCTGACAATGAGGGATAAAAAAAAAAGAGCTGTGGTCAGCAACAGAGGCAGGAGAGAAGAGAAGAGAAGAGGAGAGAAAATATGCCCTTGATGCAGGCTTTATGCTCTCACAAGAATGCTAGATCTCCACTCGAGATATTGCGCATGTAAACCTAGTAGGCTGAGTGGTTTTTATCTGTGGTCAGAGGGAGTGGTGGGATTGGTTCCAGTAAATGGAGGGAAGGCTCATTAACAGACTCATCAAATCTTTAGCCTGCCTCTTCCTCCATGCTTTGTGTTTCCATTCTCTTCTCCTCCTCCTTCTCCAGAGTCCACTGTTACTCCCACCTCTGCCTCTTCCTATCCTCCCTCTACATTTAGTTTTCACTGTACTTCTCCTCCCCTCCTCCTTAGCATATGAGCTGATAAAAGAACTAACATATTCTCATGTGTGTGTTTGTGGGTCCGAGATCTTGCGTGAAGACAGCAGGGTGCTGTGGGGAGACACCGCCTTTGATTCTGCCAGTGGTCCTGACCACAAACATAATCTTAGCTAAGATAAAGATATTGATGTTTGCGCACATGCATGTGCTTGTGTGTGTGTGTGTGTGTGTGTGTGTGTTTGTGCATTTACCTGGTTATTGTGAGGCATCCCATACAAGGCCTCTACCAGGTCTGCTGCTCTCTTTAAGATCACCTCCTACAATCAAGCACAGAAAGACAAAGGGGACTGATCATGAGTGTGACGGCTGAAAGAGTTCAGTCACTTTTATTACATTTCCCTTCTTGCATTATGCTGTGAATGCAGAACAGAGAGTGTGGGAGAGAGGAAAGAGACAGACAGAGGAAAGGAGAGGAAGAGAAATGGGCCTGTCCCCGCACTTTGTTACTAGCCGGGCAGTTTGGGAGAGCCGAGGGAAGATACCGTTATCTGTGAATAAAACATGAGCCTATATCTCTCTACCAGTCAACCATCTTCTATGCATCTTCTCCTCCCTACTGTCACCGCTGGGTCATGAATCTACTGCACATGATCAGGCATCAATCTCATTTAACACAACATATCATCAGGTTGACGGCTATACAACTCCCCTCGTCAGCTGGGACGCACCCGTCTCCTGCCCTGCATTAACCCTAGTAATGATCCAGGTGAATAGTCCTGCATCCACTTTGTGTGATAAATGCAGAACATCATCGCTCAGATGAAAACCGCCAAGTGGAATTTCCCACATCAAACATTTATCCTAACGTGGAGTTGCCGTTTCTCCGTGCTCATTTTCTACTGCTTTCCCTCCTTTCTCTCTGTCTCTATTCTTTTCCCTCCCTGAGCGTATGTGTGTGTGACTCCAGGCAGTCGTTATAAGTGCGTGTGTGATGTAGACACCTACAGCCCTACGAAACCCTTTTTAAAAGTTAATGTGCCGGGGCCAGGATATATGCTGGAGGCGCGACAACCAGAAAATTGCAGCCCCTCCCATCCAACCTTCCCCTCGTTTCTTTCTCTCCCTTCCTCTCCACCCGCGCGCACACACGCTCTGCGTTGTACCCTCCTGAGTGTATCCCTCGCTGTGAACAAGCCCTGGAGCATGTGTGCTCTCTGTTCTGTGACACACCGCCTTTCAATCAGACCTCATATTACACACAGACACACACACACACACACACACACACACACACACACACACACACACACACAGGCGCAGCAGCACACACCGCCACACACATGTGGAGGCTGTCGAGCACGCCCAGGACATGACGAGAGGGTCAGCAAAGCAATAAAGATTGTAGAGCGCTGTCCGAGGTGCTAAATTCACTCAATAATGGGAGCGCTGCCTCTGTGTTAACCTCCCATTACTAGCACTATCTGGGGGAAGCAGAGAGGGAGGCAAGAGAGGGGAAGGGGGGAGGTGGGAGACCAGAGAGGCGGCCTGCTTGAGGTGATTGAGAGATGTAGAGGCCCTAGGTAGGTAAGTGGTTCTTTAGTATGTATGCACCACTCCCCGCCTCCTTCTCTCTGCTTTTCCTCGACGCCCTGTGCCTCCCAGGGATTGCTAGATAGATGGATGGATGAAGGGAGGGAGGAGGAGGGGGAAATGAGGGAAGTGTGAGGCATTAGGACACAAACAGATCCACAGCTGGAGTGTAACGGTGTTCAGGGAGGACATGTGAAACCTCAGTCACTTCATCTACATTTTCTTTTGCCTCTGTCTGCACAGCCACAAGTCTCATATCCCTTCAGCTAATTCTCCTTAGGGCCTATACTCCTTACTGTCTGAGCATCTCCTCTTCTAATCTCTATCCTCTTCACCTGCGCCTCCAAACTACTTTCTCTTGTCTCCCTCTTCTTCTTCTCTATCCTCTTTTTCTCTATTAATCAATCTCTCGTGGTCCTGTGCACTGTCTGTACCTATCAGGCTCTCGTTAGCAAAGGGATCTGTCCAGTAGCTAAACACGATTAGGCAGCGCTCCAGAGTCGTTCTGATAAACAGATAAATGTGGTTAGTGCCGTGCTGCCTCCCTTGCTCTGTTGCTGTAAGGGGAGACCATTTCCTGGGCGCAGGGTCTCTTCCCGTAAAGTCAGGCCCACAGAGACGTCAACAGGAAGGGGAACCTGATCCAGAGCAGAGCCTGGCCTCGTCTGGCAGGGCGGTCACTCATTAACCGGCCCCAGACCCCCAGCTACACCACAGCCAGCTCTACACCCTGCAGTCTGGCTGTGCCTGAGCCACCCAGCACTCCCGCCTCACTCTGACTGCCTGACTATTAGCTAGAGCACAGTATGGGGGCTGTTTTCAGCTGGACACTGGATCATTACCACAACATAAAGAGATAGAACAGGCATTGGCAGATATCCTGCTTGTTTCCTGCTTAGTAGTGTGTGTGGAAGTGTGGGTTCATTAAGAATCCCCTTGCAGAAGGTGCCAGTAGAACAGAATACATTACACTCCCAATCAATTTAATCTCAATTAAAAATTGACTAAAGAACAGCTACAAAGAGTCTTTGCCAAGATAGTTCTGAATGGACATTTGTTGCTGTAGAAGTTGCCAGTGTTGCCCCTTTCCTGCCCCTCTCTGTAATGATTGAGGCCAACAGTTGAGAGAAGTGTGGTCAACAAACTGTTATTACCTCAATAAAGGCACAAATCAATAGAGCTGAAATGAACAACCGGGCCTGCCAGCTACCACTGTTCATTTAGAAGAGAAAGAGACACCGCTGAGCAAGGGAGAAAGAGGGGAAGAGGAGAGATGGATGGATACAAAGATATTTAGAGAGATACAGGGGGTTGATAGGCTAAAGACCAGAACTCACCAGGACAAGTCTTGTATCCACCAGACATGACACACAGAGAGGACAAGTGATTTCTCTATCTTCCCTCTGCATCTACCTGGGCTCTTCATCTCTGCCTCATGGTGACTCCCCTCCATTGTGTGTGTATGTATGTGCACGCACAGGCACAGAGAAGAGTGTATGTGCATTTCTCCATGTGTGTGTGTGTGTGTGTGTGTGTGTGTGTGTGTGTGTGTGTGTGTGTGTGTGTGTGTGTGTGTGTGTGTGTGTGTGTGCGCATGTGTGTATGTGTGCTGGAAGTAATAAAGTCCACCCGGGGTTGACTTCGATCCACTGACCCAGCAGGAGGTAAGACTGGACAGCTATGATGGATCACCTAACCTGCTTCTGCCTCTCTCTTCCTCTCTCCCCTCACCCCCCCCTTCCTCCCTCAATCTATCCCTTTCCTCTCTCCCACTTTGCCAGTCTAAATGACCTTATACTCAGTGGAAGGATGAATAGAGTTGTTTGTGTGTTTGCTGTGCAAATAAAGTGTTTGTTTGAGCAGAGAATGACCATGAACATATGATAAAATGTTTATGTGCATACTGCATAGTGTCATGTATTACCTACTGTCTGTAACACACAATCATTCCTCTGTATGTGAGGTCATGCTGACCTTCTGCCACGTATATCCATATATGCTATGAAACTCTAGAAGTTGTCAATACGTCCCTACACCATTGTTACCAAGACAAATTCCTATAAAATAATTGCATGTGGCAACCAGCAGGAGCACTGACACATGAGAGGAGTGGAGGTACTGTACCTTGGGTAATCTCTCTTGGTCTCCGGGGTGTCTGGGGATGACCTTCTGTAACCTCTGGAAGCCGTAGTCTATAGTTGGCTCGTTCAGCGCTAAGGACAAACAGGAAGAGAGATGGAGAAAAAAAAAATGTTAAATGCTTGGTTCTTAATAATGAAAACCCCTCCTGTTCAGGAGCAACTGACAGATAAAGCAGGAGAATCGAGTGACTGGTAGAAATGACTGAATTAAGCATAGTTTTACATGAATATTTCAACATTTAACTAAACACGTTGAAATGTGGGTGTTCTCTATTAAGTCTGGTGTGTGTCTTTGTTTGCCTGTGATGTAATGAATCTCTCTCTGTCGCCTGCTTTGGTGGTTAATAAAAAGACTGTCAGGAATCAGGCGTGTATGTGTTATGTGTATTTTTGTGCATGCATGCGTGTGTGTGTGTGTGTGTGTGTGTGTGTGTCCTGTGGTCTTGCGTTGATCAGCGACTAATATAAGCAATTACAGAGCCTGGTTCCAATATAACAAAGGCTTGATCGCTCCAGGGAACAAGCTAAACACACACACACACACACACGCACACACACACACACACACACACACGCACACACACACACACACACACACACACACGTAGAGACAGTTGCTTGCACTCACATGCACACACAAACACACCCACACACACAGAGTCAGATCATCCAGGCAGCAGGGAGAAAGTAGTCTCTCGGCATGCTGTGGTCGTGCTACGGTAATTGAATATGAGAAGATTTACCATGAATATTTAAACATTAGAATAAATACAATGAAGATCTGAGGCTTATAGTACAAACACTTCAGAGGAGGATTGTTGGATAAGTGCTCTCTCCACATAATTCATTCCTAATGTACTCTCTCTCTCTCCTCTGTCTTTTACCCTCCTCCCCCCTCTGTCTCTTTGTGGGTTGCCTGGGGAGTCAAGGCACATACATGGATAGCAGTCTTGACTACTTTTCTGGGCTACAGCCTATAAGATGATGCTTCTGTAAAGAGTTTGTGGCAGTGTATGTGGCTTTGACATGTGTGTAAAAAGTGAAAGAAAAGGAGCCATTATGCATGAGGATGGCCTGTATGGGTCTGTGCTGTCCGTCTGTTTCCCCTGTGGGTCGCAGCTTGGATGTTTCCTGAGGGCTGATGCCCTGCTCGCCTCACATCTGAGCAGCCAGGCTGACTAGGCGGCCCTCAGAAAAAGGCCCCTAGAGGCTATGAGTACAAGCTGTCCTGCTGGACCTCTAGTGACTTCACCATGGCGCCTCCTGAGCCACTTACTCAAACACACAAACTAAAATGAGAGCAAAAGAGCAGGAATCAGTGATGCTCTGTTTTGGCAACACAAAGGTATTTGGACAGCTCTCCCAGCGGCCCGTCCCAGTAATCCATAAGAGTGACAGAAAGGAAAAGTGAAAAGCTAGAAGAAAAGATGGTACAAAGAGGAAAAAGTAGAAGTAGAGATACTTCTGAAGAATGACACACATTACAGGCCAGCTGGTCCACTGATAAAATAAGCCAAAACAATGAGATGATCACATGCAACAAATAAAGTATGAATTATTTCTGAGGACAAATATTTGACATTACTTGCCTATTCTCTGATCTCTCTAAAGCCTCAAGGAGGATTTGCCCTGGATTAGGCCTGCAGTCTGAGGAGGGGATTGTTCCGACAACATCCTCTCTTTCGTCTCAAAGGCTTTTGTTTTTATGATGAATTTTTTATCAGTTCTCCACAATGTGCCAAATGAGCCTCGAGTGAACAATAGCATAAAAACCCAGAGACACACAGAGATACCCCCTATTACAAATAAAGAGACAATTTTGGTAATTGAGAGAGGAAGTGATATTGTCTCTGCTCGTTTTCAAGGACCATAAACCAGGGGAGGAGTATGTGGGGGACAATGCACACGACTAACTACCTGGTGGTATCTCATTGGGGATTATCTTGGTGTTTTATGCTCTTATATCTATGCTCAATATCTCCCATTTCACAACAGGAATTAGTGCTGAAAGAAGAAAAAAAAAACCTCTCCTCCCTCGAAAAAAGAGTGGTGTGCAGGTACACTCCAGGATTCAAAGCACACACTCCTATACAGGTATATTTATAATCCTTAGCTGTCGTTCTCCAGAAGAGCAAATCAAAGCCAGTAAAACATAACTGCCATAAATAAATGAATAGATGAGCAACAGCCCTGGACTAGAGGGATTCACCTAGCAATCACCCACATCAGATCAGATCAATGCTCATGGAAATTTCATGAAGCCTAGAATCCACACTGCTTCATATTTCACTATAATAACCCACAGAGCCGCAGGGGGAGTGTGTATGAAGGGGTGAAGGGGTGGGAGAAGGAGGAGAGGAGGCTAGGGTGGAGTGGGTGAAGGGGTGTTGGAGGTATGAGCTTCAGGGGACGAGTAAAGGGGTTGGATGTTTGGGGCTCAAAGATTAGGGGGGGTAATTGAGAGGTCAGAATGGTGGAGTCGTCCTGGAAACGCAGGAGGAGGAGAAAATACAGCAAGTGTCCAGTAACCCTGTCTCCTTCTCCTCCTGTGTCCCAACACTGTGTGTGAGTGTGAGGGGGGAGGTGAGTGGGTAGTGTACTTGCAGGGTTAGGTAATTGGCTTTGAGGCTTGATGTTAACACCTTAACAGGCCCTCAGACAGTGGGTAAGGAGCTGATCATATCACAACCCTCTGTTTCTCCCTCTTTTTCACTCTCTACTCCTTCATCTCCCCTCTCCCTCCTCATACCCCCCCCCCCTCCCTTCTCCAGTCTCCAGTGCTCAGGTGTGATCTCATAAGCGCTGCCTGGCGATCGATGCCGCCAGTGGCAGGGGGTTCAATAGCCCTGAGTTACGGCTTCATCCCCCCCCACCCCACCCCCCAACACACACACACACACACACACACACACACACACACACACACACACACACAGATGAGAGCTGCCCCCCTCCTCGCCACCACTGCACACACCCCCACCACCTACTCACAATCCAGATCAATACCTTACAATCTAATTTTTATCCATTTTTCCATAAACCCAGAGATTGCGTTTATTTGCAGAATCCGACAAGCTAAATAAAGCATCGCTTGAACATGTCAGGGAGACTAATGCATGGCTCGAAATTCATACACAGAAAACAGATGAGTAGAGCTTTTTGCTCCTAAAGGAAGGGAGAGGCTGAGGCTTAGGAAGGAGGAGAAGGAGGAGAGGATGGGGGGGACTCTACAAATCAATGGAGGTGTGTATGCTACTACAATCTAAGATCTAATTATCTGTTGCAAAAAGTGCACATCGACACTTAACAATACCTGACAGCATGCATCCTCACTGGGAGAATGCAAATTCTAAAAAATCTGGATGAAACATGTTTGCTTGAATTAGGATATAAGCAAACATAAGAAGTCATTCCCCCGGTGAACGGCGCTCATTTCAGCAGGGTATAAAATAATCTATGTTCGAAATCCATTTACATCATCATCATGGAGCAGATGCTCCTGTAATAAGAAGGGAGCATGCTAAAGAGGGAAGTCAAGCCACATGGTGCAGAAAATTAATCTCAATCTCAAATAGAGGTGTGAATTTCCTCGCAGTTAAGACTGTGTGCAGGGATTGTGAATGTGTGCAGCTATCTCAGCTGGCCCTGTCTCCAGCTGGAGAGCGGCTGTTTTAATCAACAGCAGGCCTGCACCCAAGCTCAATAAAAGACAGCACTCACAAATAGGAGCAAGACAAGTAATTGACCAGCCCTCGGTTGCACCCCACTTTTATTGCCAGATGACGACATGCTGCATTTGCGTGGCTGTGATGTGTGAATGTGCTCATGCATGAGTTTAAGTGTATCACGTGAATGTACAATATGTCTGTATGTGTCTGTGTCTACCATATGTCTATGATAAGTTTGTATCCGTAGCAAAACAAGCAACAGATTTTCTCACGTCCTCAGATATGTTTATACATTTGAAAGTGCTCAGGCACCATCTGAGCAGAACAATCTTTCTCAATGTGTGTGACAAGCTGACTTTATCACTATGTTGAACAACTTAATTAGAGCTAAAATAAATTAAGACATTACAGAGCATGTTCATGCTTACAACACTTACTGTGGCACTATCTGTGTTTCATCCCAGTGTCTGTAGTGTATAAAATGACAGACAACTGAAAGTCCTTCTTCCATTCCTAAAACTAATTTGGAGCTCAGAGGCAGAGAGAGAAGGAAAGAGATATCAGCAGCATCCTGGCTGGTTTAAATTCTGTTCTTGATTTTTGTCTTTTCCCTTGCTGTTCCTGTTCCTCCTCGCCCTAACTGAGTGATGTTTCCTACACACCTAATCTGCACTCAGCACTGAAAAACTACCCCTAATGTTTGTGCGTGTGTGTGTGCAGATGCGTGTCGGTGCGCATGGTGCCGGCCTTAATGTGAGCCAGCAGAGCCTTTTAATATCAGCAGAGGCTGTAGTGGAAGCACTAAGCAGACAAGGCTGCATACTGAGGAGGGAGGGATTGCCTTTTGAACGACAAGGGTGATTCATCAACTCCGCCAATCTATGGCCAGTATTCCTGTGTCACACACACAAACACACGCACACACACACAAACACACGAGTGCTAGTGCCAGAGAGTATTATCACTCTATATTGCATGGAGAAAAGAAAAGGGAGAGCTTCTCTCTGTAAAAGGTGATACACAACAAAACATGGAGATGCATTTGTATGGGGGGGGGGGGTTGACCCGATAATGAGAGAAAGAGAAAGAGAGAGAGAGAGAGAGAGAGAGAGAGAGAGAGAGAGAGAGAGATTAGGGAGAGCTCTCAGCCCCAAAGGTGGGTAAGGCAGAGGGCAGAGAGAGGAACAGAAGGGGGATAAGGGGATAAAAAGACAGAGGAAGAGCAGAGAATGAAAAAAAACCCACATTCTTTTATTCTTATCAGTGGAGAGCTTAATTGCCTTTGATGAGTCTAATTGGAGCTTTCTGAAGTCTAATAGCAGAGAAGTCCTCAGAGACGGCAGAGGACACATTACTGTAATGGCTCCTCTCTGAATCTCCTCTGCACCAAAAGTCCCCTGCTTGTCTCCTCTGTCCGGAACCACAGATGAATTTTTTTCCATTCAACAACGGCTGCTCGTGGACTATCAATGATCACGCAGAGGAGTGAGGGGGGTGTAAACCTATAGATGGGTTATGTATGTGTGTATGTGTTGAGTGTGTTTGCAGAGTAGCAGGAGCAGCAGTATTGGGTATGGGTTGACTTAATTAGGTCTGTGAGCTGCTCGCTTTCCTGTCCTCAGCAGAAGTTGATTAGCAATGCCAGCTGTCCCCAATGTAATTCAGCATGCGCATGTGTGTGTGATCCTGTGTGTACATGTAATATATGAGTATATGCATGTGTGTGAGTGTGGGGCTGTGTTGATGTGTGTGTATGTGCTAGCTGCCAGCTGCCACGCAGCGCTGCCAATCCTCCATGATTAGTACCCACTGGCAACTGGGCTCAAACTGGTGCCAAACAGACCCAGGAGGGCAACATGGCCCATGGTAATCCTCCATCCCTCCATCCCATCCTTCTCCTCACACTTCTTTCTCATCTACCTCTCTGGCTCTCCACTCTCATCAATTGCTTTTTCCATCCAAATGCTCTGCCCATCCTCCCGTTGCTTTCTGCCTCTCCGTTCAAGATATCAAATGTAAGAAGGTTCCTCCTCGCCAGGATAAGGTAAAATGATTAAAAAAAAGAGCAGATAAAGGAGCTACGGGAGAGGTACAAATATCCACTGGGGGTACAGAGCGGTGGCCAAAGTGAAGTGTGTGAAGAGTAAAACTGGGATCTCTGCCTCGACACGGTTGACTGTCACTGTGAAGGTGCCAGCCCCTGGCAAGCAGCATCACACTGTGTTCAGCTCCCAGTGGATGACCTCTTGCTACCTCTCACCTGTTGAGATTCCTCTATGTGCCTCCATATAAGCCAAGAGGCAGACAGAGAGAAGAAAGACGAGGGGAAAAATTCATTCAAAGAAGCAAGTTTTGAATAAGTGAATGTGACAAGGTGAAAGAGTGGAGGGCTGGGAAGAGATAGGGCGATTATGCATACGGTTTCCACATGTCTGGCACATTTAAAGGCGGCGCACGCACATACACACACCTACACACACTTATATACACACCTCTAAGAGTTTGGCAGAGTGCTGGCTGTTGGACAGCTCTGGCATGGCAAAGGCTGCCCACCCATCTGCCCTCTGTCTTCGTAATGCAGTTACTTGTCAATGTGCATGTGTGTGCTTGGAGAAAATTTACACACACGTACAAAAAAACACAGGCAGCCTATCGCAGCCCTTCCCATAAGTACACAAACACAGAGTCATAATTATGACACATAGACGTGGATTTTGTCCATGCACCGTAATTAGGACACACACAAGATGCGGAAAATGCACAGCAGCGATACAACGCACACGCTCTCTCTTAAATTGTGATTTTGTCAAATGTTGGCAATTCCAGCCAGGGCTTAGAGCCTAAGTCTATCAGTGGTTGAGATTACAGACAGATTTATATGATTCACAATGTCCCCAGGGACCTGTGGCCTCGCATTGGTTAATCACCGCTTCACATTAACTCTCTATGCCGCTCTTTTCACCACATAACTATAACTCTGCACCGACATGGTCTAATAGAAGACTCAAGCTATTCATGCCACTGCACTCAAAAATCACACTCTCCCGCATTGGACCTCTTCCTTTTCTGAATCATGTCTTTGACAGGGTTAAATCTCAATAATCCCACCAATCAAAAGGTTAAACCTTCCCCTGACCTTCACCTGTTTCATAGAAGAGAGAAAACACTATTCCTCCTCTGATCGCTGAATTATTGAGTCATGTTATTGTATTAGTGTGCACATTTTTCTCCAGAAACAGTGTGGATAAAATGAAAGTTTTTTAAACTGTACCTGGTTTTAGCAGATATTGCAAATATACAGACCAAATAAAATTTAAAGCCCCTAGGTAAGCATTTTTTATGTGATTATAGCTTTATTTTTCAACTTAATCTAAAGGTATATGTTGTTTTTTGGAGAATCCAGGAGAAAATTGCATGAGTAAAGCGAAAGCTGGATTTCTGTCAACTGGAAGATTGGTAGATTTTGTATCATTAGTAAGTGTTAGAGCACAGGTAGTACCTGTGTAGATGAAGCGTCCAGGTGTGCCTTTGCAGAATTGTTTGGATTTGTAGGACAGCGTGACCTCCACCACCCCGGGGATGTGTCTTGGTGGAGTCTGCACACGAATGGCATGGGGCGTGATCAGCTACGGAGAGGCAGAGAGGGCAGAAAGATTAATGCAGTGAAACTTCACATCTAAACATGTGCTCAGGGGACTATTGTCAGCTCGCCTCAGACCTTTCCTTTGCAGCTTTTGACTTTCTTTCTTTGTATAATCAGCCCAAAAAGGGTGTGTTAGTGCTAAAGCCCTCAGGTGGCCCCGTAGCCGAAGGCAATGTCGCAGTGAGGCTTAGGATGGTTATCAGTGCTGACACGGACTCTGTAGGGGGGTTCAAAAACAGTTATCTGTTTATGAATAAAATACACCTTCCTCTGCATACGTCTGTTACACAGTATAAGTAAACATATAATATGCTTGTCTCTGCTGCCCCTGTCTCTGTGTCTGTCAGCTGAGGCTGTCTAGCTGCCGTTAGCCACATTAAAGCACCACTGTGTCTTAAACAGGCTCACTTAGTGCGGTTGATGAGCCTGCTCGCCGCAAATGTGTGAGTGCCTGCTGAAGGGTCTTTGAAGGAAAACGGTAACAAGACAAAACACAGATGAGACCTCAATGAGTGCTCATTTTCTGCATGCTATAGTGAACTAGCACTCAAAGCTAGCAGCGCTCAAAAGCTATCAATGCTGCTGCCAGTACCTTGTGTATGTGCATGTGTGTGTGCGTGTTTGTGTGAGGAGTTCTAACTGTCCCTTTCATTGCTCACTTAGCTAGGCTTTCATTCTACCATTGTCTGGCCCCCACTCACCTCTCAGTGAGATAATATAGGAGCTTTTTATAGAATTATTTCTTTACTAAAGAGAAAGCTGTTTAGCTGCGCTGCTCACTGACCTTCAATTTCACACATACACTACATTTACATTTTAGTCATGTGGCAGATGCTCCTTACAAAGAGATTCATACTCTACGGTGTGCACATATTCCAATGAGGCAGATACTAACATAATAAAAGACAGGAAGAGAGCTGAGCAGAGATATGACAGAAATAAAAGCTGCCACAGAGACAAATGAGAAAGCAGGCTGCTGTTCAGATTGTAAAATAGTTCTCATATGGGCTTATAGGGCTGCAATGAATTATTGCTTTCATTATTAATTAATCTGTTGATTATTATTTCAATTACCTCATTACAATTTTAGTTTATAAAATGTTAAAAAATATGCCTATTGCAAGTTTCCCAAGGCAATGTTGGCGTCCTTGCCTGTTTTGTCTGAACAAGTTGAAAATCTCAAATGGATTGAATTTACAATGACAATAGTCTTTTTTTTTTTTTTTTTTACAGATGAGCAGCTGTAACCAGCTAATGTTCAGCATTTTTACTTGACTTGAAATGATAAGCTAAATGATCTGTTGGAGTAATTGTTTCAGCACTTGTTTACAGCAGTAGTTCACAACCTGAGGGGTTTCTTTCACTTTTGCTTTTTTCTTGTGAAATATTACTTTCACAAGAAAACTTTCACCTCTTTCCGGTTTTTCATTTTCAATCAATCTGGCAGGGTTAAAACAATCCCTGGTGTACTCACAGCTCATGCCCACACAGAGGCTGTGTCGAGGGGTTGTAAGTGGACATTGCTTCGTTATAAAGTGGCAAAAAGCCAACTAAACGTTGGGAACCATTGCTTTGCAGTACAGTAGAAGGCCTCTCTTTAATATTTTAAAATGCGGTCAGGATGCACACATATGCACATGTTCTTTCAGGCGACCAGATGGTGACTAACCTCACTCCAGACCAGCATGGTTCCAAAGATGACCTGCAGGCCGTCAAAGAAGTTGTCCCCGATGATGATGACTGTAGCGCCCCCTGTGGTCCAGCCTTCACTGGGGCTGATGGCTTTGATGCTGGGGGTTGCTGCATTATTCACAGACAAAATGGATTAGATGTTAACTAACTTAATGTCACAGCCCATACAGGTCTTCGCTATTGGCAGCATGTACAGTCCCCTCTTCTTCTTTCCATCTCTTTCTCTTTCATGCACACACACAGACACGCACACAGATCACCTCTCTCCCCTCTCCCAGGGGTTGGGGGCGAGCGAGGAATACTAATCAGAGTGATTATATGCACCCCGTTATTAAACATCACCCCTGCCCTGTGTGTGAGGGCAGCGACGGTGCACTTGTTTTATGACACGTGGCAAAGCGTGCAGGCGTGTAAATGTCAGGTGTGCTGAGTGTCTGATCAAAGGCCACGCGACCGGGGAGCAGAGCAGAGCCAACAGTAGCTCTGCCCTCTGAATACGCCGCCTTCATTAAGCAAACACTTAGCTCTTGCTCAGCTGTCTGTTTCATATATCTGTGTAGCTCTATCAGTGCTGAGCCACTGAGGACATGACCACACAGGCTTGCTTCAGCCATTACTTGGTATATTTGTAATCTGTTTTGTAAGCTTTCAGTATTTTCTCTTAAAGCATATTCTTTATATCTTATCGGACAAAGTACGTAGAATAACAACAATAAACCACATTTTCAATAACTGGTATTCAATGTGCTTTTTGACCTAATCTGTTGGTATTATGAACTTGAAGATTACTGGACGTGATTGAAGAAAAGAACAGCATTGGGAAAATACATGTTTATACAAGCTAAATCTCCTCTCCTTAACAGATATGCAGCTTGTCAGACATGCTGTAATTCTGTAAAGCGGCATAATCCACTTTAGACTGGGCTGACTTTTTTCCCTGCAGCCTAGCCTTTGCTCTTTGCTGGACTCCCTGTTCTGTTGATCCTCCCCAACAAGCTGGAATGATATTTAGCCCCCCGATACGCCTGCAGAGATCAACGTTCGCCGAGCAGCAATCTGTGGCCGTAATCATGGCCTAAGATGCCTCCTTTTCACAGCCGCTGATATTATGTGCGCTCCATGTGCTTGTGTGGATGTGTGTGTGGGTGTGGGTGTGTGTGTGTGTGTGTGTGTGTGTGTGTGTGTGTGTATGTGTGTACGTGTGTAAGTGTGTGTGTGTGTGTGTGTGTGTGTGTGTGTGTGTGTGTGTGTGTGTGTGCGTGTGTGTGTGCGTGTGTGTGTGTGTGTGTGTGTGTGTGTGTGTGTGTGTGTGTGTGTGTGTGGATTAACCAGATGGTGGAACGTGAATCCATGTGATAGGATTATACTTTGGGGTGTTCCTCACTGCCATCTGTTCAACTCTATGCACTGCTCATCTATTACTGCCTGAAATGGGCCCCCAAAGTTGTGTATTCTGCACACAAACTCAACACACAATAGAAAGAGAAGCGGAGAGGGAAACAACAAAAAGAAACCTCTGTCTTCTTTCCTATCATTTCATCTTTTCTTTACACCACTGTGCACTTTCACCCCTTCATCTCTTTGCGTCTACATCTCACCATCTCCCCCCTCGGTCTTGTTCTTTCACTCCTGTTGTTCCTCCCTCTAACCCCCGTCATCAGGAGAATAGAAAATCAGAGAAGAGGAAATTCCCAAACAAATCTCTCTGACACAGGGAACATCTGTTAGTGTACTGTGAGTACTCTTCTTTCTGTGTAAGATCCAAGTCTCGCTGACGTCTCCAATATGTCTCGTCTTTGTGAACTTTTCTAATTGTCTGTGAGACCAGTTGCAGGGACAAGTGGTCCACCTACCTCTGGAGAATAGTCATTAGAAAGACTTAACCATAACATTCAATCTTAATGCAATCTACTGTAGGCCATCATGTAAATCCCTTCTTAGTTTTTTGTCATTATCATCCCTGAGGTTGACTTTCCTCAAAGAAAAAAATATGTTTCTTTTATTCAATGTCTGGGAAATCGAAATGAGAAAATAACTGGATTAGGGACTTGGGAATCAGTGCGGGCTCCTAAATCATGAGCACATGTCATTATGAAGTATTAAAGGTTTGGGTCTGACTGTGCATGCAGGGGGTGTGTATGTGTGTGTGCATGGGTGTGTTTGAAAACCTCAGGGATGGGGAGTGATGGAGGGCTGGAGGATAAAAGCAGGTCTCCGAGGAAATAAAGCCAGTGTTGGCTTTAAGCAGAAAAGACCTCATATGACACATAGTGCTTATGCGAGGCAGAGTAGAAAGCCCAGAGGCAGAGACCTGGGGGGAGCAAGCCACAAGGGAGAGACAAGAGACTCACTAGCTACCACTCTCTCCTCTCTAAGCACGAGTTAGAAACTCGGAAAGTGAGAATCTGGGAGGAAGCAGGAGAGAGATAAGAAAGAAAGCAAGAGAGCAGGTTTGAGTGGAGACAGAGAGGGGTTGAGTGCGGAGCCAGACAGGGGGGAAGTGAGGGGAGGGGAGCTGAACAGAGAGAAAGAAAATGAGGAAGACAAAGAAAACTAAGAGAGAGAGTCTGGGTATTCTGTTCTCGCTCATAATACCGTGTTCCAGGTAGGATGGTGTTCCTTCCGAGGGGTCCAGTCTTCGAGCCCTGCGCCCGTGTTTGGAGTTGTTGTGCACGAACATGTTGTCAGAGACGGCCAGGACGTGACCTTCTACGCTCACCGTAGTCGACACAACCACCTGAGAAAGGGAAAGACAGACAGAAACATGGAACTGAGAGCCAGACAATTCTGAACTATCAAAAACAATAAACCTTACATTGATATAGAAGCGTACTACAATGTGTGGTAGTGTGAATGATGCTGTGCTAAATTATGAACAGATTCTCTGTGGGTTCATCACTCGAGGTGCCCCCTTTCACAATTCAAGCAGCAATAAAGTGCTGAAAGGCAGTCCCATCCAGTGCGGGCATTTTCCACTTTACAACACAACGCTGAGCTCGGCCCATTACATACGGTATGCATGCAGACAGTGGCATCCCACCTGAAAACGCCTCATGTCTCGAGGGTTCCCTGCATTCTTCAGGCAGTTCTGATTACACTTCAGAAAGAACTTGAGGAAGAACCTGCATATGCAAAAAGAGAGATAAGCAGAGAGAAACATTTTAGCAATTGAAAGAGCATTTGTCTGTCAATGAAAGTAGAGTGTGAGCCACTTTAAAAAAAAAACAACAAAAAACAAATAAAACAGCCATGGCAGACAAGACTCACACACCATCCCACCCTCATCCATCAGTTGTTTATGACAAAGGCATTTTTCTAAGTAAAAGCAGCTGCGGGATATTTAGTAAGACGCTACGTTGTATACCAATCTCTGAGCTGCTGGCACAGCTGGCCATAAACTCACCGGGGCAGACATGCCCCCCCCCATCCCCCTGCCGACTGCAGAGCCGTGTGACAGAGGTTGTGCTTTAGCTACTATGCAGCACGGTGTTGCCATTCCTGCCTCTCTCAATCTCAGTGTGAGAGACCACATCAACAGCACCTGCCATGCATTATTAATAGGCTGAGATGGCAAGTATGGCTACCCACATCAATACTTAATGAGGGAGGGAGGGTCGGAGGAGGAGTAAAGGGGGGTGTGTGTGTGTGTGTGTGTGTGTGTGTGTGTGTGTGTGTGTGTGTTAGTGTGTGTGTGTTTGTCTGGGGGTGGGGGGCCTTAAAAGCAGAAAGGGGACGGTTGACAATTTATTCTCTAGCCCCACCCCAAGGCTTGAAGCCTGACAACTTCTTCTTTAACTGAAACTACAGTATTGTACATTGCTCCACGCTCCCCTCTGCATTGTGTGTCTCTCTGAAAAGAAAAAAAAAAAAATCAAATGAACCGCGAAAATAAACAGCGGCGCGTACGAATAAACAGGAACCCTCAAAAGGGGGAAAATAAAACTACAACATTTCCCGGTCCCCCCTCCTGCTCCTCCTCTCTTTGAGGTAGCTCAAAGAAGTGCTGACAGCTGAAACTGCTTACAATACAGATCTCTACCAGCCAGAGAGAGAATCACTCCTTTGCTCAGCTTTTCTTTCATATGTCTTATTTTCTCCCCTCTGTTCATTTGTTATGGCGAGGATTCTGCACTGGGCAGCGTGTTTGGAGCCAACTGCCTTAGATATAATCATGCACGAGGAAATGCATCTTACACACTCACACACACACACACACACACACACACACACACACACACACACACACACACACACACACAAACATGTCAAGAGAAACACAGTAAGCAGCAGCGTGCCTTGGACAATTGCTTCATCTAGAAAAAGAAACAAGAGAGCAAAGAAGATAAATGGACAGACCAGAGTTCTGTCTCATTTCAAGGGCCAGCCTTCTGCTGTGCACATTACAAGCATCTGATGTAACACAAGAACTCATGAATGTATCCTTGACAACTTTTAAATGCATGACAGCTGGTTAGTGGTAGACATAGTTCTTCAACTGAAGAAGAAAAAGCCTCTTATGATCTGAATAACAAACTGTCCTTCTCTGGTGCTTTCTTTTTTCTTCAGCTTTGTTTGTGTTCTGATTTACGACCTTGCTGGCGCAAGAGGCTAAATCTGAGTGAGAAGGGGGGGAAAGGAAGAGAGGGAAAGAGAGAGAGAGAGAGAGAGAGAGAGAGAGAGAGAGGGAAGGGGGTAGAAAGTGATAGGAGAAAGTGACAGAAAGACGGACAGAAGGATGAGGTAGAGTATGTGAAATCCGAAAGGAGAGACAGACCACCCTCCTGTATATTTTAGAAGCTGTAGGCCAATATCTCAATAATTCATGTGACAGAGAGATGGAGTTTTTTCATTTTTTTCTTTTTTTTTACAGTGGCTGTTGGACCCCACAGGCTGAGGGTCTCCCAACTTTCTTATCTCCTCGAGGTCAGAGAGCAGCATCGCAGATGGCTGTGGACTGCATCCCATGCATCCAACACACTCCACCTTCCTAGCTGCACCTCCTGTTTAATTCATCGACTCTGCTCTTTCCCCAGCTGTCCTTCTCCTTCTCCTCTGAGGTATTCCTGATGGATGGATGATGGATAAGTGGAAGTAGGAACGTTAGGGTCACCAGAGTCAGAGGTGACTAAATCAGGAGGTTAAATATTAGAGTTTGGGAAAGGAGAAAGGAGGAGGGGACGGAGGAAAGGGAAAAGTGAGAAGGTGCTGAGATACTGAGTCTGAAAAAAAGAAGAGAGAAAGTCAGCATGCCTCATTCGCTGTGCCATATGTCAGCGTGTCCCCTCGATCTCCTGCGCGCATGGATCATCTGATTCATTATTTACATGACTTAAGGTGTCTGGAGTCAGCCGCACGGAAACATTACAAAACTGCAGCATGTTGATTCCTCTGTGCTCTATCTCATCTCCCCGGGAGCCTGGGGACTGGAATCATCGCTGCGCACATTTACATGGATCAACAGAGTGTGAGTGTGTGGTGGTGGTGGCGCTGGGGGGCGGGGGCGGGGTGGATAGAGAGCAGTGCGTGTTGATATGCAATAGCAAAAAGATTACCATAAGGATTTATGGATAATCTGATTGACAGCTGACTGGTAAATATGGACAGAAAGCTGACAATAGCCTGTAATTCTCTCATTTGCTCTGGTCAGCTCTCCATTATCATGTTTACTTCACTTTTTAATCAATAAAAAAGCTAGTCTAATCTTATCCCTATCAAATGAGCTATTTCCTCTGTTTATTCTTTACCTTGAGCTAAATATTTAAACCGTTTATGCTTTTTACTATTTCTACTTTTCTGCTCACTTGCCGACTAGTTTTCATGCAACCTTAATGGCAACATGTGGCTTAAAGGCTGGTGGGAGGTGTGTAGTGGGCAGTCAGCCTTTTGTAGCTTTTAGGTTACTGGCTATTGTGAAAAAAAAATGACTAAACACACCACCAATCCTATTTTGATGTAAATCATGATTTTCCCCTAATTCTCTCCTTATTTACCTCCTAAACACTAATATGTTGATACACGGTGTGTATATATATATATATATATATATATATACATTAGCTACTTCATAATCCTGTCATGTAGGCAGGTATTCTTGGCTTGGAATCACTGCCCTATACTGCACCTCAATTAAAATCCAGAGCAGAAAATTTTGAATGAAATCAGAAATTTGTCATTTAAATTAATGATTTAAATGTGAAAGAAACAGCTAAAACACAGAAAACCTGATTGGCAGTTTTGTGGTTACTCAAACATTTATCTTTTGTGTTTGGGACATTTAGACTCCTTACTTCAGTATTTCCCTGCATATGATGTTTCAAAACACAAATAATGATAGAAAAAATTAAGCTGTATCTCATTTCAAAACATCAATTTTCAGTTTATAAACAATATTGTCTCCTGCATTGATTCTTGTTTTGCCTCCTGTACCTTTTTAGTATTTGTGACTCTCGCTGGTTTCAAGCTGTTTTACTGTGCGCTCTCCACGGCTACAAATATTACCAGTGCAAATTGTTGCACTGACCGGATTAAATGAAATAAAACCATTTTGCTCTCACATAATTACCCCTAAATCCAGGAATGGCTGTGGAAGTGAATTTGTGTAAATAACTGCTTGGCCTCTTGAAGCCTCGTGGCATAAATTTGAAACAGCAAAAACTAACGAATAAACACATACAGCTGGTTGCCGTTGTAATTTAATGATCTCACACTTTCATCATATCGTAACCGGCATTATTTGTCACTTTGGAGCAATTAAACAGAAAATCACCCTCTGCCCATAAAAAACAAAACAAGGAAAGCAATTATAACACAACTTTTAAGTAATCCCTGTAGCATCTAAATATTATTACTGTAGTGATAAAGATTGTCTAAGCGATTAGCTAACAGCAAGGAAGCCTCCGAGGGACAATTCTGTTATATTTTCTAATAATTTTCTTACATTAGCCACAAATGAGGAAAAGAGTTGTTTTCCTTGTCAAATTCAAAAGGGATAACTTTAGAACTGTGTGGTTTTATCTTCCTCAGTTGCATTTTTTCAGCCCTTTGTTACACGTTGTGCTACACATCTTTGTGCCTCATTTCTTTATTCTTTGCCCCTCCTCTCTCGGCTCTCTCTCTGTTTTGTTCTGATGCCGAAGTGCTGTAAAAATGGCTTTGGGTGACGCCATAACTCAAACTCCCCCTCTCCCTCTCCCTCCATCCATTTCTGCCGTACAGATCATCTCTAGAAGAAAAGCGCTGTGTCTGGCTCCTAATATGCTTCATGAGGTGTGTAATTCACTGTGCTCCAGAGGGGAGCCATTTGTCTCAGGGGTTAACTAAGTGACACAACAGCACTTCCCCATGCCTGTTACCACCGTGGGACATGTTGAACTAATCTAGGCAGGTAGAGGGATGGAGGATCTTGCACTTTAGCAATTAAGCATTAAGATATGTTCAGGAAATCGATACTAATGAAGTCAGAGGCAAGTTCAAATTAAGTGTAAATATTTGTAAGCAAATATAATGTTACAACAGAAAAAAAGCAGTGATAAATAGGAGACTAAACTGAAAGTGAAGTCTGGCTCCCTCAGAGAATCGAATATCTACCTCAACTCCTGTTTTGTGTATTTTCTTTTCCTCCCCTTGTTTTTCATTTCTCATTTTCTTTCTTTTCTCTGCAACTCTTTCTTTTGCTTTTTCCGCCATGCATCACTGACACTTCAACCAAGAGCCTGACTGGCTTGTTTTCATGGTGACCTGTCTCCCTGCCTGCAGTATATGTTTAAGTGTGGAAGAACACACACACACACAGACACACACACACGCACCCACACGCACACATACACAAACTAATTTAGGGAGATTTATGAGGGGGGCCTTGCACCAGGAGCCATGCAGGCTGACCCCAGGGGTGTAGAGGGGCACTGAGTGGGGGAGGGGAGCTGGCTCCACAGGGGGGGACATTAATAATCCAGAACCAGCTCTGTCTCTGGGTCTGGCCCTGGACCTCCGACACCAGGCCATACTAATACAAGATAGATAGATACATATATAGATAGATACATTGACTAAAAAAGACAAAATATAAAGATAACGTGCAAAAACAGATATTAAACACAAAGAAACACAGGGAAAGATGACAAATAGACAGAGACCATGACACACACACACACACACACTTTGCTCCATTCCTCCGGAGTGCTACTTCTCAAAGTAGCGGCGAGCACTTCTATATTGCCATCATGTCTATCTTAAGTGTCATGATTTATTCAAATAGAACATCTCACTGCGCTGAAAAATTCATTTCCAGCTCGATCCGTGCATCCTCCCATCCTCCCCCTCATCTGTATCTGCTCGATGTGTGTGCATGTCATGTCAGCTGGATTCGCCCCGTCGTTAAATATTTCTCAGAACAAATGGACCCTGGAGTAGGGAGACGGTGGGTCAGGGGGAATCCTCGCTGTGCCATCGCCGCACAGGGAGAGGCCCCACTTGGGATAGATCGCTCCGTGCTTCCCCTGGAGCCGGAGCTCCAGTCTCAGCTTGGGGACAGAAGTCCCAGAGACACTTAACCAATTGTGTTTCATCCATTTCATCCGAAAAGGATCATTCAAAATTCAACTGAGAAAATGTGCAGGGAGCATTGAAAGACAGGCAATGAGATCTCTGCTGCTTGGGAAACAGTGTTGGAGAAAGGAGTGCTGGTTTCAACAACTTGTAGCCTGATAACATCGGTACCTGTGGCCTGGCTTTACGCCGGAGCACTGGGGAAAAAAGGCAACCAAATAAACATCTGTGCATGCGTGTGTGTATGTGTGTGTGTGTGTGTGTGTGTGTGTGTGTGTGTGTGTGTGTATATCAAAGCCATGATGAATAAGAGGCTGTCTGGGTGATGGACAAGCTTGGCAGGCAGTGCTGATTGAAACACTTCCTCTGTTGGGCCTAGCCCATTAATCTGATGGAGACAGAGACAAACAGAGCGAGGGAGAGAGAGAAAGAGAGAGGGAGAAAGTCTCCAGGCCCTCAAACCATGGGAATAATGAAGGGTCCTGGTCCCTCTCACCTCAGCGCTGAACTGCCACGCTGGGACGCTCTGCTACCCTGTCCAGCCCAAACCCTGCCCTCGTGGGACTGACCAGTGAATAATGGCCCTGTCATCAGTCTGGGTAGACGCCGCCACACAGCTGAGGGATGTGTGTGACCGTGTGTGTGTGTGTGTGTGTGTGTGTGTGTGTGTGTGTGTGTGTGTGTGTGTGGGTATGTGACCGCGCACTTATGCCCGCCTGTGAGCCTCCCTGCGCAGTCATCTACCCGAACTGTCCTCCTCTCTACCTTAGTTGAAGACTGATGTATTCATTTTGAAGAGTGTTGATTTAAGCATATGTTAAACTTAATGCATAATTCACCAACTATATATAGCTTGATATAGAGCATTGTGTCAACCCGAGACCAGCCCCATACATTGTGGGGATGAATGTGCCACTTGCAAAAGTTCTTTCTTTTTGTTCCATTTAAGCACCGTATTAAATCATAACTATGACTGTGACTGTACACTGGCTCAAGGTTACGTTTCTGAATGCAGCAGGATCAGAAATCAGAAACTTAATTAGTGTGCTGCGTTTGTTCTCGGGTAAAAACGTGTTCCCTCCAATTGGTCTTGAGGGAGGAATGTGGAAGCAGAGAGTGGGAGAGACCGAGAAAATGTGAGACAGAGAGTGTGTATGTCTGTGACGGGGGAAAGAGAGAGGGAGACTGATGCTGAACTGAGCCGTATGGCTTCCTACAGTGTATATGTAACCATGTGTGTGCGTGCATGTACGTTTGCACGTGTGTGTTTTGGCCTTGCATCCCTCCTTGTTTATCAAACATATTACAGCTCCTTCTAGATTCCTCACCTGCACACCCCCAGCCTGCTACATATGGCCCACCAATCACAAAATAAGGAATCATGCATATATTAGCATAGCTAATCGCCTACCCTCTCCATTTAATATGCAAATTTCCTGAAACATTACTGAATGCCGTCTGTTCTAAATGAATAAATTTGAATCGCAATTAGAATAATCCTTTATAATTAATGAAAACTGTCAATTTTGGTTCATAAGTAATTTGATTAAAGTGGTGATGGGACACTTATGAAGTTCATCGGGCTGCAAGGAGTGTGAGCACACAGTCGCATGCATGCATGCAAACACTCACACAAGCTGCATGACGACCAACAGCCGGGCCGGGGCTGCATTATTGATGAAGATGATTAATAAACTTATGAAAGTGGTTGTCACACATGCCAGACCTTTTTTTTTTTTTTTTTCAAACCCAACACAACTTCTTCCCACTCCCTTACTGCCGTGGAGAAACAACAGATCAATCACGCCTTTCTGCCACCTGACAGAAAGGGAAAAGTGAGGAAGTGAGGGAGTGATTGAAAGGGTTTCCCAGCCTCCTGGTGCTGTGTCAGTGGCCTGTCTGTCCGGTGGGAGACACTGATGGACTGTCGAGGCAGAGAGAGCGCCGCACACACACATGCCAAGTCATTACAGGGGGCTGAAACGCTTCTCTGTTGTTTTGCACAGGAGGATGGGGCAGTGCAGCTGTTTTTTTTTGTTTTTTTTCTCTGTATACAATAACATGTTATGAGGAGCATGTAGTTAAAGTACAGGGAGGCTGGTGTGCAACTGCTCATCAACATCCCCGTCTTCACTATTAACTCTCTCATGCTGTGCTATGCTGCTATCGAATCGTAAAATGGTGTCACTTAAATCAGAGTCACTCAACTGTGGGAAAGTGTGTGCTGCGTGTGTATCTCTTCCCCCTGTACGTTATGTATATAAACGTGAGTATGCTGGTGTTCGTGCGCCAGCTCGAACACGAATGTGTGTATGTGAGTGTGTTTGCATGGCTTCAACCCAATAATAATGGTCCAGATAGTGTAGAGCCTCGCAGACTAATTAGCCAAATCACTGAGAAAATAGCAGCTTGCTAATTAATGGGTATTATGGCATTTCAGAAGTCACTGCTCTAATTGGGAGGGAACTGAGCCTCACATTTCCATACTGCAGTAAAACCCGCTTTATCTGTCTGTCTATCTGTCCGTCTGTCTACCTACTTGACATGCTTGCTTTTAAACACAATCTTCCACAGGCACACAGGGAAAATAATTATCCTGCATGAGCTCATATTTTCAAACATACACACAGCAATGTACAGGATGTATACATGCAGTTTCAATTTTTGCCCCTAAAGGAAAGTATTTTAACTACGAGGCGACAAGGATCACAAAACATTTATGTAACCTCTGACCCATTATCTTTTATATTTATTCTAATTCAATAGCTTTATATTGCTGTGAAAGAAAAAAGAGCCTGATGCAAGTGAAATGGTGAGTAATATAATCATTCTGAATAATTCTCCCTCTTATTTTGTATGTGTGAGTGTATCTCCATCCAGCCCTCTGATACACAATGAATACATGACTATCCCCTATAGATTCCTCTTAACCCTATCAGACGGTGGGACAATCAAAATAGATTTGCATTCAAATGCCACATGCTCGGTATCAAATATCAAATCAAGCTGGAGTCAGTGAGACAGACAGACAGTCACCTCCTCCCTGCTTCCTCCACCTCCCCTCCTGCACCCACTCCTCCTTTCTCCTCTCAGGGTCCCAGGGACCCCCATTCTCCCCCGGACGAGCTCTATGGAGGAGTGACAGGCTGTGGCCAGGGCTTGATTGACAGCCTGTTGATGCCTCTCTTTCCACCACACACACACACACACACACACACACACACATTTGCCTCCACCACCTCCCCCTGCTCGTGCACTGGTCTGGGTGTCTGTGATAGCCCCTGGGCTAGTGCCCCGCAGGCTGCACAGCACTATACATACAAATCACAGTGTGTCAGCCTTGTGAATGGGCCCATTTTGACTTTGTCCTTGTAAAGTCAGGCCCCCCTTGAAGCGGGCTGGATCTGTATCCTGCCTCTTTTTTTGCTTTCCCTCTCATTCTTATATACACACACAGGCAGATGCAAGATGTAACTTATACAAAGGGACAAGGAGTTGTAGTATGCACACACATAAACACAAGTGCACAGAAACACACTGGAAAAATGGCAGATTTAAATGTGGTGCTAATGGGCAGCACTTCACAGGAGCAGGGTATAAATACATCAACAACAACACAACCGCATAGACGGTCCACACACACCATAACAGGCAAGACCTGGGGCCTAATCTCACACACTCAGCTAGTACACCTGGTTAATGTTTAGAGAGCAGTTATAGTCAATTACATTCCCATATAACGCATAAACCTCCACCCTGCCTGTGTCGGGAGAGTAATTGAAAACAGGCGCAGAGCGCACCAGGGTCCAGGCAAAAAGTCAACCTCCCACCCCTGACTTTCCCATTCAATATATGTGCTGTCTTCCCATTCCATATTCTGGTGTCCGGGGGGTGAATGTAAGGGCGAGGAAGGGATGGGTTTGCCATTTGGATATAAGGCAGTGAAAGAGCAGGAGGATATGGAGTCACATGAGCTACTGGAGAGGAAGACAAAAGGAGTGGGAAGGGGGAGATGGTGAGGGCTTTGTTTCCCAGGTGAGGTCCAGGGGAGGAGCAGTTTAGGGTCGGGGTGAGAGGGTGGTGGACTGGTGGTGGTGTTCCATGTGGGTGTGGGGTGGGGGAGTTAAGGGGGACAGCAGTTGTAAGTAGGAGTTTGAGACTGACAGGTGACATTACCCTGCGTCATGGCTGGAAGGACAGAGGGACAGAGGGCGCGATGGTTATCCAAGCAGAGAAATGTCACCGTCCAGACACCGCTGTGACACACACACACACGCACGCACGTACGCACGTACGCATGCACAAACAAGAGCTGCACAGACACACATGCGCACATAAGCACACAAAGATCCAGGACAAAGGAGTCTGGAGTCTTTGAGAGTGAAAAAGGCTGGCTACAGTGGGCAGAGATGAAGAGATTACATCCTCTCCATTTAAAAAAGGAGGAGATGAGAATAAAGAGACAAAGCAGAAGAAAAGGCTAAGAGTCATGGACTATACTTTTACCAGTCAAAAACGCTGCATTTTTTCAAATTGTCTGCTTTCTAAACATAAGCCTCCTCTCACGAAGTTTGTTATTTCTTCACATTTGTCCCTTTTCAGTCTGTTCTCTACCGTTTTCATTAAAGCCTAAACTAATTTCTGGCAAAGCTTATAAAATGTCCATATTGCTGCTCATTCGACCCCATTGATTTTGTCTTTGGTTAAATATTCACGACTGTGGATGCAATTAACATGCTGTTAATGAATAATTGATCGCATCTTAAGCAGCCATAAAACTCATGCATATTAATTATTGAAACAGGAAATATGAAAAAAACAACCTTCCTTGTTTTGCCTCAATCAACCTTCTTTCATTTTGTTTCTTTAGTGGGAAAAGGCACGTTGAGAGTATTTGAGGGGGAAAAGTGCAGCTCTTCAGTGTGTGTGTGTGTGTGTGTGTGTGTGTGTGTGTGTGTGTGTGTGTGTGTGTGTGTGTGTGTGTGTGTGTGTGTGTGTGTGTGTGTGTGTATGGGAAGGAGACAGGCAGAAAGTGTTATGAACACTATGCAAATGCCTCACATAGACACTGCTTTAACAGCTCTTGTATGCATTTAGCTGCCTTTCGAGTACATCCATTTTGCTCATACATGCATCTCTAGGTATGTGTCTGTGTGCCGCACAGCTCGAACTGATGCGGAGCAAAGTGCGGGTGAGCGTTTTGTTGACAGCCTCTGTGTGACAGATGTACTAGCTGCCTGTTTTGAGAGGCAAGTGTTTACCAGGACCCAACACAACAAAAAAAAAATCTAACGAACATGGGAGGCTTGTCAGCGCGAGACCGGAGATCAGACAGCCAACCTTAAGCTTTCCTCTCCCACTGTGTCTGTACTGGTGTATGGTTATAGGCTGATGTTGCCCCTGGTACCTCCCTGGAACCTCGTGTGTGGAGAACAATTGCATTGAGAGTGAGTTGGGTGCAGGAGTCAGTCTTGAATGTGCCTCGCATTAATGCTGGGGTGCACCTGTGAACAGGTTAATATTCGACTCTGCTCCCGTTGTGCATGTATGAGAGCAAAACTGTGTGTTTGTGCACAGTTTGGGGGGGTTAATTCATTATCCGTACATCCTGCACTCCTAAACCACTCTAAAATGTCCTGACATGAAAATATATCCCAGAAGCAGCCTTACACTCCAGGAAAGAACCAATTTACATCGTGGCTTGTTATTTATTTAGCACAAAAAGAGCTCTTGGAGGTGTGAGGTGTGTATGTGTGTGTTACCCCCCTCTATCCCCCTCTCCGGAACCTAACTAACTACTCGGTGATGTTGGTGCCTCGGAGCTAAAAGTGACAAGCCGTCAATTGTGTTCCAATATTAACCCCCTCTCAATGTCTGCGTACCCGTCTTCTTTTCTGTGATGTTGGCTTGATCAAAGAGGCACCACTTTGGTAAAAATAACCAGGGAGAGTGAGATGGAGGACACCATGCTGCTTCCAGACTGATGAATGCCGGCCAGTCTTTCAGCAAAACACTGTCCCCCTTTTCTTTCCCTTTCTTTGTCTCCCCTTCTCAGTCTTTCTCTCTCTTGAGGAGGCAACATGAGGCGTTGGCTGAGCATGATTTAGTATCTTAAGCCAGGCAGTAAGTAGTAGTTCATGGACTGTACGATATACAATTTTATGGGGAGGGAGAGGCTATATGCTGAAGCTTTTTATATGGAGAGGAAGACAGTGCTCGCCAACATTTTTTCCCCCTATTTAGTCCTTACTATTCTGAAGAGAGACTGAAATAAGGCTGTGCAGGGGATAAAAGAGAGAAGCAGACCACCAGAGAGACAGAATATGATAGAAATATGCCCTGTGTCTGTGTTTCATCTTAGAAGGTTCACCTAGCGGTGAGATTCCTCAAACGCACCTTCAGTCATCAGCAAGGCGTGCTGAGGGGAGAGGGTTGGAGAGAGAGAGAGAGAGAGAGAGAGAGAGAAAGAAAAGCGGGAAGGTAAGCACACACACACACATGAACAGAGAGAGAGGGAGAGATGGGAGGTGGATCTCTGTGGCTAATTCTCTGGGTGTGGGAAAGCAGAGCACCTAACACAGGTTGGCCTGGTTTCAGTAATGAGTTTGATTCTTCTCTCTGCCTCCTCAGTCTCACTGGGGACCGAGACTGCATAATAACATCCTCCAAACACACACATACACACATGCACACACACACACACACACACACAAGCACAAACAGGTCTATGGGGAGCTAATTATTCTCACCTGTGTTAATTATTGCTGTAAGCCAATCAGCGGACTCTGTGCTAATTAGGCAGTGTTAGGTCTGATTAGTGTTTTGCAGCAGGCCCACTCAAACTGTTATCTACCATACTAGTCCCCTCAGGCGAGAGAGGAGAACAGGTGGATGCTTGCCAGGTGTGTGTGTGTGTGTGTGTGTGTGTGTGTGTGTGTGCTCTTGCTAAATAATAAATAACTGAAGGACAGCCTAAATTCACAATTAAACAAAGTCTAATCAGTTTCTTTCCGAATCAAACTTCCATTAAACAAAACAACGCATGCCATCAATTCAACTAGTCTCTACCCTCTGAGTTAATTGGCCCTGGTTTAGGGTCATTGCTTTTATCTGGACAAACAGCCCCTGTGCCCTTTTAGTTAATGAGGGCTGATCCAGGATCAGTTATGTCACTAATGGCTCCTTTTTGCCAGGATAACCCCTCGGATTGATCCACACATCACACATGCAACCCCCGTCCTGACCCATGCGCACTATCTGTGTGTGTGTGTGTGTGTGTGTGTGTGTGTGTGTGTGTGTGTGTGTGTGTGTGTGTGTGTGTGTGTGTGTGTGTGTGTGTGTGTGTGTGTGTTTAGCAGAGAAGCCTAGATGCTTAAAAACCAAAGAAAGGCAGGGAAGAAGTTGTAGATGGAGGGTCTGTGGATCTTCTCCCAGCTCAGAAGAATAAAAAGAAAAAAGGAGAAAAGGGGAGAAAAGAGGAGAAAAGATGAGACGGAGGCCAGAGGAAACCTTCCTCTTATGACACGATTGATTTTCTTTCAGAGGCTTGAGCCTGTCACTACTGAACACTTGGTCCCCCACTCCTCCACACACACACACACACACACACACACCCAGACACACACACATACACATATACACACACAAAATCTCCGTGCCCTGACCTCCACATGTGCCTGCTGGTCCATACTGGGTCTAATGACACAAGGGCCTCCCATAGATCAATACTAAGCTGTCACTCAGTTGGCAAGCACACACACTCACTCACATACATACACATACAAAAGCAGTCGGACAGATGCATATACACACATACACACATGCGAGGCGGGTTATACATTTGCACATTTGTGTATGCTGGAAGCGATGTTTTCTACAACCTCAGCAGATGCCCTCCTTCTCCCTGTCTGCCCCCCCACCACCACACACACACACACACACACACACACACACACACACACACACACACACACACACACAAACTGGACCAAAGCCACATTCTCTCTCCTCAGCCGCTTTCTCACCCTCCCGTTCCCTCACACTGAGAGTCTGGGTCCTGCTGTAATATTGATGAGCAAGGATGGAGGCCTTATAAAAAGTGATAGGTCCATGTGATTGTAAATTATAAATTGTTATTGATTTAATGTCAATGCCCGCATGCAAATGCAAAAAGACACACACACCACACACCCAGACAGACACACACACACACACACACACACACACACACACACACACACACACACACACACACACACACACACAAAAGTATCAAAACAGCCACACGGCAGAGAAGGAGAAGAATCATTTTTTTTCCCTCCTCTTGACTAACTTATTCCACGTCATTCACAGCCATCTCTTCCTGTTTCTTTTCAACTTTCCATCCCCCCTCCCTCCTTCACTCTCTCTCTCCGCTTCCTCAACAATGTCAAGCACCCATCCGCCTCTCTTCATACACATCTCAAGTGCCACTTACAAAACCAGACTCGGACTTGAGCCAAACTCTCCCCTCAGTTGTTCAGCGTTTGTGCAACTGTCAGTGTGCGTTACTTTTGGTCCCCTCAAGTCAAGATCACAGAATAAAAAAAACAAAACAAAACAAAACAAAAAAAACCCTCACAAATCATTGCAGTCGAGCATTTTCTTTTAATTCTGGACAAACACGATAATTTATGTTCAACTAAAAAATTGTTGACTGTGAAAAGCTCTGGTTAAAAACATTTGTTTGTCTCTGTTAAATCACTAATTATAGCCTGGCACAACACAGGGCAGATGCAGGCTAATTCACCATTAGGCCGTTTGGTGTTTATTAAACTTTTATAATGTGATCACTCTGATAACGGCACAATTGTTTCCCTGGGCATGTGTGATTATACTGTTGTACCCCTCTGTCCCCTTGTAATGGCTCCCACTGTTTGTGTGTGTGTGTGTGTGTGTGTGTGTGTGTGTGTGTGTGTGTGTGTGTGTGTGTGTGTGTGTGTGTGTGTGTGTGTGTGTCCGTATATGTGTGTGTGTGTCTTGGAGCTTGCGGAGTAGTGTTTTCCATTTCTCATTAGAGTGGCACAGACTCCTGCTGCAGGGTCAATGGAGGGGGGAGAGGCTGTGTGAATATGTGTGTGTGTGTGTGTGTGTGTGTGTGTGTGTGTGTGTGTGTGTGTGTGTGTGTGTGTGTGTGTGTGTGTGTGTGTGTGTGTGTGTGTATCTGTTTGAAAGGGAGTGGGGTGGTAATGAGCACAGAACATAATACTACGGCGTCCATTAATGCTCTGAGGCAGTGACATTAGGCATACTTAACTAATAGAGCCAGTCTCTGCAATTACCCAGTGTTATCTCTGCAGCTTTAGAGGGGAACCGGCTTTAATAAATGTTTGTAGTAATGTGATAAATGCCAGGTTTGCTCATTTGTAATCTACACTGCGGGACAAGGGGAAACGGGTAGATCTAATTGTTTTCCTTTGGATTCGAGGATGTGGTTGAGTTCAGAGAAGTCCTCTGTAGGAAAAAAAAAAAACATCTTTCCATTTCAGAACCTTCTCCTCCAGGTACAACTCTCTCTCGCTGCTGTCTGTCTATCTATCTCTCTAAGTCTTCACTCTCAGCTCTCAGTGGGGTACTGTTACAACTGTCCTCCCGTCAAACAGAGAAAAGCAGCCTGTACCCGACGCTCACCGTCACGTCTCTGCCTCCTCTTTTTCCTCTCCTCTCATCTCTCTTTCATCCCAGCCCACATCAGAGGTGCGGGCGTGATTGTGTGTGTAAACATCTTGTCATGCTAACACAGGCATCATGACAGAACAGTGATGCGCTTCATTAACGGTGAGCTTGTAAGTTTTGTCTTTGTGTTTGAATGTGTGTGTGTGTGTGTGTGTGTGTGTGTGTGTGTGTGTGTGTGTGTGTGTGTGTGTGTGTGTGTGTGTGTGTGTGTGTGTGTGTGTGTGTGTTTGGGATATATGTCTGTCCATAAGTGTGGAGAGTAAGAGGGTGTATCTTGAATTTTACAAGGTCAGTGGCAGATACATGGAGGAGATGGATATTCTGGGTGACACAATTTAAGAACCAATTCTGCAAAAGCAAAGTTAATACATTCTCCATGTTAGTTACACCTTACAGCTCCCGCAAGCTTCGCTCAGAATATCTACCAAAAAGAAAAACTGTCAATTACCAAGCAAGTAATCACTTGTTAAAGAATGTGCACTAACAATTTCTCCTCCTTGCACACCCTCACTCTTTTGGCAGTAAATCATCCCTGTTTGTGTGAAGACAATAGCCAGAGGAAGAGAGAGAGGGAGTGGTGTAAGCGAGAGAAAAAAGCGGGTACAGGAGGGAGGCAGAGGAGAAAGCTGCGCTGTTAATTGTTTTCCACAAAGAGGTTGCAAAGGTCTGTGCGTTTGAACTGAATGTCACCTCATGTAAATCACAGCTCCTGTGTTGGAGAAGCCAATAACCGGGATAATTAGTGTGACTCTCCCGCGCTGCACACATAGAGATCGAGGAAGAACACGCCGCCGAGGAAGAGCGTTCAAACGTGGGGAAGATTCCAAGTGTGATTAACCAAAAACCTTTCAGAGTTAAATCTGGAGTTTTGAGTGGGAGGACCAAAGAAAAAGACACATAGACAGTGGGGCAGATAGACAGAGGAGGAGAGAAGAAGAAGAAGAAGAGAGACACATGGATGGAGAAAATCAGAGAGACAAACACAGAAAGAAAGGAAACGAGTGAACATTCCTCTCAGCGAGGTCAAGCCACTCGGCAAACAAACAAACAACGTTAGCAGCACACAAAGGGGTGAGGCGGTGTAAAACAACAAAGTGTCTCAGTCGATTGCCTACGCCTTACTTTGTCTCCCCTCATCACTTACATAAACACAAACAAAGGCCTTTAAATTCAGCTCAGCTTTTTGAAGTGGAACAGTGACATGTGCTAGGGTCTCATTTGTTGATGATTAATGCAAAGTAAAAAGAATATATTAGGAATGTAAGAATATATCATGCCTTTGATCGAACAATGCTATTGACCATAATTGTCTGCATGTTGACGTCCCTGCTTTACATCTAATTAAGGCAGAGATACTTTCTTGAAGATTTCCTTTTGTCTCTTAATGTTACAGCTCGAATTAGTCAAGCTCAGTGTCACAATATTCATATATAAGACCAGATATGAAAAGGTTGGACTTGGAAATGAAGATATGGTTACTAAAAGCACTATAGTACTAACTGTATAGGTGCCTGAGTATAAGTGGGTTTTTTTAATGTTTTTAGAGAAAATTAAACATCATCCTTCAGACAAAGAGCAAAATATCACATAAAATAATCTGAATATTTTGAAAGTATCATTCCTATGTTGCAGAGTCCCACCACCACTATCACACTACATATCTCTCCCTCCCTGTCTCCCCCAGTGCCGAGCAGGTTTTCCTTCAATTGTGGCGTGTGAAACTGAGAGCGCCGCTCACAGCGCCTGGCCAGCGATCCATTCTTCCTGGACAGATTGATGGAAAACAATCAACAGACTATACATCTTGCTCAGGCACAGTGGGTCACCAGCACTCATCCTGGACACCTGGATTTACATCCTGGGCTACAGTGCTGAGGTAAAGTGCCATAGGAGGGGCTGGGAGGGAAACTGGCCGATAGGAAGTGAGACGCCAGGTTGGGGGGTATGGAGCTGGCATGTAGCATACTGTCTGCGTTCTCACTTAGCAGAAATAACCAGTAAACAATGAATCACCAGCGAGGGGCTGAGATCAGGGCAGCTGGAAGCTATGTTGCTCGATGACACACCGGCTCAGCCTGCTGGGAGAGGAAGCCTGAGTATCCTTCGCTGAGAGAGGAGCTGGTGTGTCTATTCAATTACGAGCAGCAACACGGGCAGCCATGCAGCACTGTGGCTGTGAGAGAGCTTTTAGTGGGCCTTGCGCTAGACTGTCCACACACATCAGAGCACTGAGCAAACAAAGCCTTGCTCCTGCCACACACACACATAGCCATGCATGTCCAAATGTATAGCATCTCACCAAGAGGCACACAGTCGTGCTCTTCACGCCTCATTTGAAAAGCAAATTGAGCGCATCTTCTAGGGCGAGTCCCGGACTAAATCCTGGAAAACGTAACTCTTTCCTCACTTGCAGTACCACACACATTCACACGTCATACATGAGACCTTTCATAAGGTAAATATATCTTCATTCTATTTAACTCCCCTTCTATCTCTATCTCTCCATCCTGCAATTTCCAACACCAAAAATGTCTTAAATAGCTCTCAGAGAAGTAGGACGCTACTCATTTGGGTCAGCTCTGGCCGGCCAAAACCCCTCATTCTGGGACAGAACAAACACTGACACAAAGGCAGAGGGAACGGCCAAGGAGAGCAGCCAGGTCAAGCAGGGAATGTCAAGCAGTAATGACAAAGCAGTTCACAGAGAAAATAGAGCTACAACTGTTCTATTTACAGCAGACCCAGCCAAAAAAACTCCCCATGTCATGAAACCCAGAACATTTCACTGTAATGACATTTGTAAATTACATTTTATATGCCCTAATAAACTGATTGCTACCTTGATTCATCTGGGGAACATTAGCTTAACTACCTATAAAGTGTGATGGCAGCTCTGTTTTAGTTTATTAGGGAAAGAATTAAAACACAACAATGTAATACACACACAAACTTGAGCATTAAAAATACTTATTTCCAGTGTGTTCCCTGTTGTTTCCTAACCGCAAAAAAACAAAAACAGCTTGTGTTAATTTGATATTTCATATTGGGATAAACAAACTCAGGTATAGTCTGCAAATGATGTGTTATTTTTTTGTGGGGTGTTCAGAAATGAAAACGAGCCAGTTGTTCGGGGGGCGAGAGTGCTGAAGGTCTGGATGAGGGAGAAAGAGGCAGCGCTGTTTTAGAGGCTCCTCGACCTCCAAACTCCCTGCTGTCAATCAGCGCAGTCGTCTGTCCCCTGGGGCCACGCTTTCCTCCAACCCTGGGGGGGGACCACCGCAGGGAAAAAAGAACACAACCAAACAGATGCAGGGAGCTGCAGGTCAACGTGTGTGTGTGTATGTGTATATGCGTGCGTGTTATATTTTTGCCCGCGTGTGGATTCTTACAACTGCGCATGCGTGCGTCTGCATATGTATTTGTGTACTGTGCATGAGTTTATCTGAGGGTGAGAGCTGCATCTGTGCCTATGTGTGTGTGTGTTTGTGTTCTTACATGTGTGACGCAGATTTGTGAGGCAGCCAGCACCTGAGGGAGGCGAGTTCTGCCTGCATATCGATGAGCCAGCAACTCTGCCTCTTTGCCCCTGAGCCCTGCGCAAACACCACAACCAGTTCAGGGCCAGTCCTTTTCAAAGCCCCCCGTAACATCTAATGCAGCTGTCCCCCCTAAAACTGCAGAAAAATAACCAGCACGTCATCGGGAACATACACCCACTAAAGAGGAAAGGACCTTGCCAAAATTAATGGCACAATCTGACAAGATCTCTCCTCCCCCACAGAGAAATAACAAAACAAGCGCAAGGAAGATCATACAAGTTTAAAAGGTGCAGAGTAGCTCCTGTAATCCACCACGCGAGAGACACTGTTCCTCTCAGGGTCTCGTGACTGTTTCTAGCTTCTCTTTGTCTTGGAGGGAAATGTCATACCAGTGATAGCTGGTCAGAGACACAAGAGAAAACCAACTGTGAGAAAAAGTGGAATAGAGGGGGAAAAGAATGACAATCCTGCATGACATAAAACATAACTAAGATGTGGAAAGAAAAGCAAAAGATGAAGACTTCAGTGTTTAGATATCAGCAGATCAGAGCAGGTTACAGTCAGAAGAATGTAGGCTAGCTGCAATTTGAGTGTGTTTTCACCTTCTCACTAACACAGTCATGGATATGAAAGTGAAACTACACTGAGGGGACGGAAGGCGCTGCCAGTAAACCACATTAGCATCAAATGCAAATGAGAAGGGAGCTAATGGCTGGACAGGTGCAGACTGGGCCTCTAAATGACACACACACATACATGTTTGCAGTGACACACACACACACACACACACACACACACACACACACACACACACACACACACACACACACACACACACACACACACACACAAATGAGATGGATGAATTAAACATGGGTGGGCTCGGCTTGTGGGGCTGGCAGGGCTGACATAAAGTCAATGACATACATTATTCACTAGCGCACGTTAGCCCAGTCAAGACAACACATGACCTCTCACCCCAGGAAGTGCATCTAAACATAACAACCCAAACAATGACGGGGTTCCCCATTAGAGAGGCAGACAAAGAGGGAGAGAGCGACAAACAAGCAATACATTAGCTGGGAAAATGCAATATTCCTCAAAACAATGCGAGTGGCAAAGTTTATTTGTTTGGCGATTTTGGTGATCTGGTGTAACACCAAACCAGGTGCGCACTAGAAGCAGCCAAGAGGTTAACCAAAACCACTGAGCGCGTTTCTGGTCCACAAGTGCTAACTACCCACCGTGAAGCTGAGACTCAGTCCGTTCCACAGGCTCACAGAACAGGAAACCATCGGGCATGACATCATCCTCCCCGGGAGGAGCACTTCCTGCCCGACATTCTTCACTCAAGACACACACACACTCGCCAGGAAATGGCCTCTATCAACACACACACACTCCTGGGGAAATAACCAACATCGACGTGGATACACAAGCACAGACCCGTATGCAAGGAAATGAGCCACATAAACCGCGGGCTGCAAGGAGTGTGTGCAAACGCAAACACACACAAGCACACACTCAAAAACAGCAATAAACCTGAAATAACAGTATGTGCATGTAAGCACCCCCCCCACACACACTCCCTCCCCACACTGTGAATGGAAATTGGGATCATGGGATATGCAGGGCTATCCAGTGGATCCTTATCTCTGGTCACAGAGGGTTTCTCTCCCACCTCTGAGGAGGGTCTCCCCACCTAGGGGACAGCCTGTGGCAGGCCTGGGGGAACTGGACGGGCAGGAAAGGGCCACAGGACACAGGTGGTTGTAGGACACATGGGGCCGGAGGGACAGTCCTACCCCCAAAGCAAGTAGAGTTGAGAGATTAGTCCACAATTAGATGGATGTAAATGAACAACAACAGTTCTGTGGGGAAATAAAAAGCTATGCAGAGAGATAGCAAAGGCCTCCATAGGTGAGAGGGAAATGTGTTTGTGATTTGTGGCCCATCCATGCACATGACAGACTGTGGCAGTGGCTGCATATTATTAACCCCATGCTAACCAGGAGTTATGGAGAGAGGTGGAAGTGGAGGTGTATGTGGGGGGTTTAAGGGCTCCCCTCATATTATCCTGCCTCTGTAAGAGGGCAAGGTGGACCACACATGATTCCCTGGGGAAGACACAGAGAGGCACACAGGAGCTTCTCACCTTTCAGCTGCTTCCCATGCCCAGTGTCAAGCACGGACACAACATGTCATGACAAGGTCTCTTTGAACTTCCAAGAACTCCCCGCCTTGGAGGTTAAACATATAATTAATATAAAATATAGCATGAGTTGTCTTCATCTTCAGCCCAGACTGATTTGGATGCACCTTGAAGCTTATCTAAGACGGTCAGAGAAGACAACACCTCTTGTAAAACTGAATGCCACCTCAGCCATAATAGTCCCAAAACCAAACCAGCCAGCAAGCAGGAAAGATTGTGGAGGATGTTTCTTTCAACTTCCATAAAAATCTAAGTAATGTTAAAGTGCTTTTTGCTATCACAGCCTAAACAAATGCTTCATAATTAAAATCTGAATCACATTGCTCTTTGTAGATGCTTTTAAGCCCAAACAAATTCTTTTTTCAACAGGAAGCGAGAAACAGAGAGGGGTAAGAGAGATTCTCCCGGTGAGCGAGTACAGTACCCAGAGCGCTGCCGATCCACACTGTACCAGATTTGTTCTCCTAACAATCAAATAAGTTTCTCATTAGCTGACTTTATTTTTCCTCATTCCTGCGGTTTTGCTGCAGTGGCCTGTTTCTTCCATCTTAACGAGAGAGCTAATTAGGCAATCAGACCCATTACTCTTCCAGAAGAGTTAGAGCTAGCCCAGCTAATTAGGGCTGTAAAATCTAATCATCTCGGCGAAACAGCAGAGGGCTAACGAGCCCTTATTTAACGAACTAAATAACTTCAAGGGTGGAGAGGGGCTGCTGATGGTATTTCTTTATGAATTTGAAGGAGGGGAACTCATGGTAATTGAGTCAGTTTCACCCTCACAGTTGTTTGTTTGTTTATGAATCTCTGATTATTACAACTGCCAAGAATATATTGGATATATCGGTACTAAATGAGCAAACGTATAAACCCTCTTCTCCCTATTCACCTTCGGTCCCCCCCTTTAAAACAAGCTACCCCCCCCAACCGCTCTCCTCTCACCTGACCTATTTTCCTGTCCAGAAAGAGTGCTCGCTGGAGAGGAAAACGGAGATATTGCCGTTGCCCCCCCCCCAGTTCTAATTTGTTGTTCGTTAATGCTGCCCTCACACCTGAGCCATTGGGCGCCGGGGGAATACCGCCAGCGAGAGGCCACAACACATGCTCAGTGTGGGAAAAGCTGTTCACAGCAAAAATCCGCCTGTTCCACCGAGATGGCTCTGCTCAAACTGCAGCGAACTGAGGGGAAAGTTTGAACGTGGCCAGCCAGCAAGGCGCCCGCAAAGACGGAGCAACACAGTGCACAGATGAGAAATTCAACAAGTATGCACACAGGAAAAACAAAAATCAGAAATATGGCACAGAGTGATGGGCAGACGTGTTGTCTGAGGCCATGTGGTGGGGTGCAGCTGTCTCAGGGAGCGCTGAGGTGAGGCCTTCCGCTTCACTGGAGCGGAACAAGGGTGGCGCATGCACACACAGAGATATACACACACACACATACATACACAGGTAAAGAGTAGCTTTTGACAGAGCGGCAGCGAGAACAGGACAGCTGTGTTCATCAGATAGCACAGGTCACTGCCTCATTAACACTCATACAAATACATTCGAATGTGACAAATTCTAATCAGACATAAAACCTGAATAACCTATAATGTACCTCTGTTTACCTATTTTCTGTTTTCCTTTACCTTTTATGCAGTTGTTGATGTTGTGGATCACGAAATACAGAAAAAAAACGATACTGTGAAAATCCCTTCAGCGTGTCAATTTGTGCTCTCCTTCTTGTCTTGATCAGAGCAGCCCTAAGTCTGCATGCTTCAGCAATTGCTCAAGTATAAACAAATAATTTCCCGCACACAGTTTGTCCACATGTGTGTCACACACGTGCGCACAGCACAGGCCGGACTGTAAATCTACCGGGCCGTTCTTTTTTTCCGACTGGCCGTAAATCGTGTGAGCTGCTGCATCGGTCAGAGGTGGTTTATGACAGAAGGGGAAAGGTGGACACTCAAAGAAAAAGTGTGTGAGTGTCAAAAGCTTCAATACCACAACCGTCCCAGAGCGAGATTTATACACGGAAAGACACACACACACACACATGCACACCAGGCCGTAGCTATAACCCTAACGGCTCATCAGCGAAGTCATCAGCCCAACCACACAAATACTGTTTGACCACACTTGAAGCAGACCTCAACTGCTCTGTGACTGCTCCTCCAAATCACACACATACCACTGGAATATTATTTACTGCTGTTTCACAGATTTTGCGTGCACAGAAAATTATAGTTACTCAAATTTAAACAACCTGCGGCCTGCTTCATTAGGCCTGCAGGGATCATTTTCTCAGCCAAATCACATGTCATAAATTGCTTTTATCCACTTACTTCACTGGAAATTTAAATGAAATGTTGTCATGATTTTATATCTGCAGTATGTTTCTGCAGCATTTGCTGCCTGTGTATTCTGCATACACTTCTTGTTCAGAAACAGCCATACGTGCTGCGTTTGTGTTTGGGATGACAGCGCAGCAGCATGTCAGCCGAGCTTAAAGGGCAAAGTTTGCTTACCTGTCGATGATGACAGGGTCTGATGGGGTCTCGTTCCTGTTGCCACAACTCTTCTTATCACAGCACCGACTGTAGAGAGGCGAGAGAAGAGGAGGGGGGCAGAGGCAAAGGGGGGTTAGTTGCCAAGACGTGAACCGAGAGAGCAAGATAAGGTACAATTCAGAGAGGTAGAGGAGGTCAGACGAGCGTAGAGGAAAGAGAACGAGGAGTAAAGGGGCGTGAGACTTTTGTGGAGTCTAAGAAGAAGCATGAATTGGATTTCTGTCGGGCTTGTCGAGGTAAGACCAGGGCTCTAGCGTTACAGCAGGTGAGATCAGCGGGGCGATTTTAGACAAAGTTTGGAGGAGAAGAGCAAAAACAGTGAGCTTGAATGGGGCTGGATACAAACTTGAATTAGCCTCCAGGGCTCAGGTTAGCTCCATTTCTGTCAGACATCACACAACCAGACATCTTATGTTCTCTATTTTTCCTCAGTGCTTGTCCCCTCCCTCTATCCCGCCTCTCTCTCTCTCTCTCCTCCCTCTCTTTCTCTCTCTCAGAAGTGGGTCACAGAGTGGTCCCACTGGACCTGGGGAGTAGTGCATGCTGGGTAGAAGGGGGTTGCATACTGATGTGACGAGTCCTTTCTGAATCATTTGACTGCAGCACAATGTAACAGTGTGTCGTGAGATGTCAACACCCCCCCCCCCCAATTTCATTTCCCATAAAAAGTATCATCGATTCTACCTTTTCTCCTCCGTCTGCTCGTCAGTGTGTACGGACTGCGTGTCTGTGCGTACCTGTGTCTGACTACATATGTGCATCTACTGTATGTGCGTGGGGGGAGATGAGACATACTGTAAAAGAGAGTGAGAGAAGTGGGGAGAGAGAAAGGGACTGACCCTCCCCCTTACTTTCTTGAGTCCCTCAGGACAGGAGGTTTGGAGAGCCAGATCAGATTTCTGATCTCGACCGTTTCCTGCAGCATATGAAAACAAGTGCTTTAAATTGCCTTGTGTGATAACCAGGAAGTGGCTACACTTTTGCCACTAGCCCTTTTTCTACATGTATTTCTAGATAGCTGGTTTGTGAAGGACACTCAAAAGCTGTGCGATACTTTTATTGATTCTAAATGCACGCGACGGCCTGTGAGAACTTTGCTCGCTTACTACTGTTGTGCGTGTGTATTTATGTGTGTGTGTGTGTGTGTGTGTGTGTCTGTATTTTATGTGTTACTCAAGTCTGTCCCCCTCTGCATATAGCTCACTGTCAGGACACAGCAAACTGCATGTATTACACAGACTAAGGAGGATGGGTTTGAGTAATGAGCTTTTCCTTGTCCTAATTAGCTGAACATGAGAGGGATGCACACTTGCACATATACACAGACACATACACACATACACACCTCTACCAACAGAAATAGGCCAGGGCCCATCTCCGCAAACCACCTTGAGGAAAATAATAAGATTTCTATTGTAATTTAGCAGTGCTCCTCGTGTGTTTGCCCCCTCTTTACACCAACAGAGACACCTCCCACGAGAGAAAAACATTTATCTTGATCTGGACGATAAAGCAATGGCCAGAATTTAAAAAAAAAAAAAAAAAGACAGAGAGTTATAACTCCGTGTGTTCTTACCTGCACATGATCTCATGGGTCAACAGGACCCGACACATCTCTGGATTTTTATCCTGCCCCTCGTAGACGATGGCCTAAAGAAGGAAGAAAATAACAGAAAATTCAAATGAAAATGATTTATATTTTTTGTGAGGGATGCCGGGAGATAAAAAAAAAAATCAACCACGATGCAGGCGCACAAAAAACAAAACAAAACACAGAAGAGTGTGTGTATGTGTGTGTGTGTGTGTGTGTGTGTGTGTCTTTCATCTGGGAGTAGTGTTGTGAATCTGGCAAATGTGTGTATCGTGGGAATCCAGTCCTCCTGAACAGGAACGCTCTGTTCTGACAGAGACAGTAACAGAGAAAATGTTTGTGTGTGTGTGCCTGTGCGTGCGTGCGTGCTCCCGCGTATGCATTTGTGTCTGTGTGTGCACGTGTGTTAATACGCGGTGTACAGTGAGCAGTTGGACCGCCAGACTGGAGTATAGTGCACCATCTGGTCCATACAGCGCAGCGTCCAAAAATCTAGTCTGGTTACCCCTCCAACCCCACTCAACATGCTCTCCAGGGCTGTGATCACCCTGCACACCCACCCACACACACACACTCACACACACACAGCGATAAACATGCAAAAAACACAGACTGACACATCCATGTCCACACACAAACAACATCCCCTCCTACTCCTTTCATTCTAAGGCAAACTCTCTTCAAGCCTAATGGCACTAGAGGCAGAATTGGCAAAACAAAAGACCTAATATCAAAACGGTGTTGAAGAGGCTTTTTTTCTTCGTTATCTAATTCATCCTAACGGAGAATTCCCTCAGTGTGCGCCAGCCCGCATGTGCTGCTCTGTATTTCTTTGTCTGATTGAATTGGCCATAACACACTCTGGGATAGTTTGTTCAGTTTCACATTGAGGAAATGAGGGTCAAGGTCCTCAAAGAGTGAGCTGGCATGCATCACTGTCTCTCTCGAACACTAACACAACTGCTTCTGCAGCTCACTGAGATACTCACACACTATATGTGCACAATCACACAGTCTCACACACCACACATACACATTTACACTGCCTGACGCTTGTAAAAACACACACACACACACACACACACACACACACACACACACACACACACACACACACACACACACACACACACACACACACACACACACACGCACACCACCCCCACTTACTGGCTGCTGTGCAGAGGTAGAGTATGAGGACACATGTCCTCTACTTTTTCTAGGCCTCTGTAAATGTATTCCACAGGTAAGACAGGTCGTTTATCAAGGTGCCTGTGCTGTGCTGAAGTTGAGGGTCTCAGACACAGGCTGGCAGGGGGGGGGGCTAGGAGGGCGGTTGGAGGTGGGGGTAACATTCAGACCAACGAAACCACCGAACTGATGCAGAGTTTAGTTCTGTGAAGCTTCAGCTTAATACAGAACCTCTTACCTGTTTAGTCATAGAGTCAATGAGGCGAACGTATAAGTCCTGCTCTGTCCTGATCCCTACAGAGAGAAAAGCAGAGTAGTGGTTAACTTGCAGATTTCATGTCACATCTGAGGGGATATTTCAGATCACAAATTTTGTTCATTCTGACTTCCCCTGTGAGGCACTTCAGGAAAACTGGATGAGTCCATCCTGTAACTAATGACTTTCACTATTTGTTGCATGCTGTCAGTTTGCTTAGAACGAGAAAATTCAATTTACTTTCTTTACCCTGTTGATTTTATCTCTAAAACAATTTAATAAGAACTTAATTGTGAAAATGTGCACAACAGGAAGAGCCACACATTTGTTTTAGGTTATAATGATTATAATTTAATTATTCAATCAAGGCACCAAGACTAAGAAAAATAAACGTTAAAAAGGAGGATGGGAAACATTTTATTTTGCTGCCTTGGGTTGTATACTGTTGCCAAAGTAGGCTGACCAGAGAAGATATATTTACTGTAGGAAGCAGCAAGCACAACACAATGATAATAATAATAATAATAATAATAATAATAATAATAATAATAATAATAATAATAATAATAATAATAATAATAATAATGTAGTGTTAATAAAAGTAAAGTGTAAATAACAACATTTAAGGTTTTTTTTTAAATCACATAAAGCACTGATCCTTTACAAAACAATTCAGATAAATAAGTAAAACAAAAATATCACCGATTTGTCTCCTGAGTTTCCTCGCTATGCTTTGGCGTATCATTCACTCCCTGCTTTTGTTACTGCTCTATAAAAATGATGGGATCCAAACTCACCGTTACTGTAGAGGAGCTGAAGTCTATAATGGATCCCATTGTTGGTCTTTTCCCCCGTCGTTTCCTATGAAAATTAAACCAAACATACCCGGTCAGAGCCAGCGAACCACCTCCTCCTGGGACTTTTACTGCGCGTCCACGACTTGATCTTTTTAGATGACTAACATGTTAGGTCCCTTCAACTGTGATAAGATTGAAATCCCTTCACTTAATTTCTATTACCCACACAGCCGAAAGAAAGAAAGAAAAACGCTTCTGTTTGACACTTGAACAACTTTTCTTTATGTTATTTGACGCAATATATTCTGTAAACTCAACCTCTTAGTAATCTGATATTTTGAAAAAAATACTTTCTTTACAAAAGAGACCTATTTACAACTTTATTAGTCTATACTGGAAATGGAAATGGTTTCTAATGTTGCTCTAGACATTTAACAAATAAAAAAAAATAAAAATAACTGACATTTTTATTATTTCTATAACAGATAAATCACAGCGTAATGTTAGAATGTGTTATTAATTTAAAAAAAACAACAGTAGATGGACACTTGGATCTAATAAATAATAAAGAAGCCGATACTAGGCTAAATGCTAATTAATAAAACAAACATCTGCAAGGTAAACACTGACTGTTAACGCCATTTGCAAACAGATCAATATTACACTTGATCGACGTGTCAGACACTAATATTGATAGGTGCTGAAAATTAAATATCTTGACTGACAACACCTGCAGGAACAGGCTACACGCTGTGCTGAACTGTCATAAAAAAAATATGAGTCAATTTCAATAGTGGCAACTGGGCACAAAAGTTTTTAGTGTAAATAAGTCCAAATTTGATTTAGAGGGTTTTGTAATTATAAAGAAAAGAACGAATTATTAGGAGCCTGTGAGTCTTTCAGGAAAGCACATGTAAAATTCACATCAGGGAAGCCTCCAGGACCAGTGGTCCCTGCTGTGCGCGTCTGGCCACTTTGTTAACACACGTCTGGTAATTTATCACCGTGACTTAACGGGCCTGAACACCGCCTCAGCTACCGGCCAGTGCAGCGCCCACGGGTTTTATCATAAACTGTCAGGCGGTGACCATGGTCTCGGCGAACTGGACGAGCTCACCTTTTCCTTCTCCACGAAGTCCACGAAGGTGGTTCTCTCTATCTCCACCGGCTGACCCTGTCTGTCGTACAAGGCCAGGACGAAGTGGAAGAAGTTGGACTTGCGAAGGTTCGAGGGCGGCTGTTTCTCGAAGTGTGCCCGAGCAAGACCCACTCCGCTGCGGACACAAGCACAGACCAGCAGCACCCACAACCACAGCGATTAAAAGAAATTAATTCCACAGAAGTGCAAACATGAGAGAGGTAGACTTTTAAAATCCGGGCTACAGTCGCGCATGTTTCAGACACAGTCCATTCTAAGACCCGTCACTACGTCTCGTTTCATTAAAGCCTCTTTCTAATCGCTTAATCAAGTAAAATTAAACAAATAAGGTAAAATATTAAGCCACTGGCCTAAACGTGTTAAATCTGTTAATTTATTTTACAAGCATCATTTTGACATCATTTGCTTTCATGGTGGCGGGCCTGCAGTCGATTAAAGTGTGATTATTTTCATTTTTAAACCTCGATAACTTCATTAAAAGGGAACCATTTTTTATTGTATTTTGTAAGAAAAACTGCCGAATTCAAGCGTGAAAAAAAAAAAAAAAAAAAAAGATTTCTGCTCGCAGTCTTTGAAAAGTGACCCACTCTGCTTGATCACAGCCAGAAAGAGAAACAACCCGCGAAGTCGACTGAAAAGCCTAAACACACACTCACAGCACACCCTCCGCTCCCCAAAGTTCATCTAAGCCTACATTTAAACGCTGAGAGCCTCGGGGTGCCTTGAGATAGGTAGTGCTTTGCGTCCAGAAACATGTTAACCCACTTCGAGCCGCACACACTATTAAATCATATTGGACTTGGAGCTAAAGACTTATAACGCCGGCGGGATCAGAGGTTATCCAACAACAACTACGTCCGCTGGGAACGCACGCTGCCCCAAGTGATGCGGCCGCTCCGTCTTTAACGCCGCAGATCGTAACGTGCCCCCCGGTCTCCACGCCCCGGTGTCAGCGCAGCGCCAAGGCCGCCTCGGGCTCACCTCTGGGCGGCTGTGTTGGCGTCCAGCACTCCGGCGCCCTGCATCCATGTCCGAACCGCGTTCATCCCGGCCACCATGGGCTCTTCTTTCATACTACTCCCACTCCTCTGGATGCTCTCGTGGATGCCAAACATCAAAACGCACCTTCACACTGTCTCTATCGCTCTCTCTCTCTCTCTCTCTCTCTCTCTCCCCTCCTCTCCTTGGCTCCCTCCTTTTTTTTTTTTTTCTTTTTTCCCCTGCCTCCCCTCCGCTTGCGTCTGTTTGATCGCGCTGTCAGAGGAGCAAAGTGGCGTGGTCTATTTCACTTGGCGTTTAGTTGCGCGTGTGTTTCTCAAAGTAAACAAAAGATGCGGCATGTGGAAGGAGAAGGGGAGCTGTCAGCAATCCAGGGTTAGCTGCACCTCATGTCAGCGACTCCAGAAGGGGGGGAAAAAAGCAGCAGCTATGAAGATGAACAACGTGAGAGCGATGAAAGGGGAAGCGCAGGATGAGAGGCTGCACTGAGTTGGCGACAGTCCCCCGGATCAAGGTGCTGCTGACAAAAAACACAGGCGAAATGTCAGTTTTTGTTACAAACAGTCCACAGCGAGAGAGAGAAAAACCGGCAGATGAAACACGTTTCACCCTCCTTCGCTCCGTTTCTTCGTTTACAGAGTCCTCTCCTCTGTTCAGATGAATGAAACGGAAGATTGCGCGCAATTAGACGGCGGTCCTGGGCTAAAAACAGCGGCTCCGCTCCTCGTCGGCTCCCGCTCGGGTGGTTTGCGCTCTTTTCTTCCCTGAGGAATCACTTTGGACCATCTCTGGGATGCCAAACGGGAGAGAAACTAGTAGGTGAGGGAGGCGTGGTCTGCGAGGCGAGCAGGAACGCCCCCGAAACACAGTTAACAACACGGAAAATCAGCTGTCCACCAACCCGACCAGCGCGCTGCCCGCCCGCCTGCCTGCTGTCCCCGCCTCGTCCCACGCAGTGTCCCGCCCCAGCCCCTTAGTCAGAAGCTGTGCGGCGTGAGCGTGTGTAAGTGAGTGTGTGTGTGTGTGTGTGTGTGTGTGTGTGTGTGTGTGTGTGTGTGTGTGTGTGTGTGTGTGTGCGTGCGTGTGCGCGCGCGCGCTGTGCCTTTTTTTTTTTTTGTGCATGTGTTTAGAGTCGACGATTAATGTCTTGGCGACTTCCAAACATCAACTCAGGGGAGGACAGTTTGCCCACGGAGACCGAAGGGCAGCGTGAAGAGGAGACCCGGGGCGGCCGTAACACCTATCGTCTGTTTGCTGCCTTGTCACCTGAGCCCGCATCCGTCTGCAAAAAACGGCACGAAACAGACTCCCATCGAGTTTTGAAATGGGCGTCTGGTCAAACGTATTTTGTCTCATTTATACGAGACGAAATCGCGCAAGAGGGGAAACAGTTTGGGGAACGGCCGCGCCACTTGGTGCAGATTTAATTGTCTTTACTTAGACTATGTGTATATGTGTCCGGTTAATTCAACATCATCAGATGAACATCCATATTTTAATTCCCCACATTGTGCATGGGTGTTTCTACACTGCCCAGCTCTGAAGAAATGCAAAACGGACTTTATTTGAACCTAAAGTGGAATTGAAACCTTATAATTTCTCATTAGAACTGAACCCCGCCGTGTTGAGCAGCCCAAGTGTTCATTCAGAGTATCAACTCCGGCAGATTAGGAGCTTAAGAAAAGTTTCAGCTCACCAGAAAGCCTGGCAGCCGCTGGCCGCGTTTCTCTGTTACAGCCCGATGGTTCGAAATTAGCTTTGATTAGATGCATTACATAAATCTTGCGGGACTAAGCGCTGAATCCAACATAAATATGAGGATTACGGCTAAACTGTGCTCTGTCCCGCTGTCCAAAAAAATTGCAGTCACTCGAAAAATGACTGCTCAACAACAAAAACAATATTCTAAAAAAGAAGTGCGAGGAAAAAAAATTGCCATGGGTGCTCACATTAGCATTGGAGCTGCACAGTGGGCTCACAACTGTTTTCTAAATCCATCTTGCCCAAAGTGGGGATGTTGTGGCTCTCCTCATGTTCACAATCAGTCCTGGTTTCCCCCGCCATCATTACAGAGTCATTTCTAAATTGTCAAATTGAATTGTCTGGGGGCCATCTGTTCAATAAGTACTGTTTGGTTAATTATAATGAAATGGCAAGAATGAGAGAGTCGTTTTTTTTTATTATTATTTAACAAGAGGACATCTTTGAAAATTAAGATTTCTATCAAGAATTGTTGAATTGAATCGGTTTGACACGTTGGTGTTACTGGGATCACATGCTGGCTGAAATTGCGCAATTTCAAAGCCCCGAAAAATGTCATACAATTCTAACAAAATGCGCACAATTTTGCATAACAGAATTTTATTGTTTGTGGTTGGAACAATCTAAAACGACTCGTGACTTATTTATTTATTTGTTTTTTTAAATTACAACTATATCGTCATCTAGTCTGGCCGAGACCTGGGAGTCTCAGCCAGTCGCAGAGTCTGATAAAAGCCATAAACGGTCAAGGTTAGACCCCAAACCAAAGCCCCGCGATCGCCTCTTCATTGTCTAGAGCTGTTTATTTGTGTCTCCTGGTGTGGGAGGAGAAATGTGAGCACCCACGTGAGTGCACAACACAATAAATAGTAATAAATACAAGCAACGTGAGATGAAATGTCCCTCACACTGCCTCAGGTTTACACACACACACACACACACACACACACACACACGTTCCGAGTTATCCTTCAGCACATTTGTTTGATTGTGGCCGGATCTCTCGCCATGATCTGTCTGCCTTGGTCGGCATGCGGGCCAGCGCGAACACTCCAGGCCCCTGGGGTGGCATATATATTTATATCCCCGAGCGCCGACACACACCGTTAGCCCAAATATCACTACCTCAGTATCCAAAAACAGAGATGTCAGTTGGGGCCCGATGATCCTGCCATGTTAATACCGTGATTTACTAACTCCATGGTAGCCAGACAAAAAGGTCTGCGAAATATCTCTGGCTATTACACACAGGCAGGAATGCGCACGCCATGCCAACGATGTAAAGGTGTGTGTGTGTGTGTGTGTGTGTGTGTGTGTGTGTGTGTGTGTGTGTGTGTGTGTGTGTGTGTGCGACTTTTTTTCAAGTGTCCCCATATGGGTGGGTTATTAAAAATCCGCTGCGTTATAACTCTATTAGACATTTTGAAGTAACTGATCAGAAAGGCGTTGTGGGCAACGCAGTCCGCCTCCTGCACATCCACCAGATGTTCTCGTAAATCAAAAGGTTGAGCTGATGATAATAATGGCCCGATTGAACTGAAGACTCATAAAAATGACTAGTTGTAAAAAATCCGGCATATGCTTATGAGAATGGGCCTTATGTCTAACAATATGCTCTCTAGTCGACATAAAAGGAGACAAATATAGATGTTAACTATTTAAATATATAGACAACATAACCAGCAGAATGCGATTTCCTTGATACCTACGTACAATCAACAATGTTATCATAAATGTGTACTTAAATAGCCTCTAAAACATGCAAGGAAATATTTTACCGCCACTAAAATGAAATCAGGGGCGAACAATGAGAGACAGTTATTTGTACTTGTAATGAATTAAAAAAAACGCGAGAAATAACGTTTAATTTTTCACCCTCTGTGCGACACATCTGTGGCACTTCCTAACGACGACCCCTCCAACTTTACTTCAGGTCTATGTAGGATCCGGTTGAACGGACCCCCCCCCCCCACCGGTCGCAGTTTTTGCTGCAATGTTGCCATCTAGTGGCCTCAAAGAGACACTGCGCGACTGAACAGACAGCATTACCCCAGGTCAGTTTGATTCTCATATGTAGCACTTGCATAGTAAGTAGCATGCAGATAAATGCCATCTGTCTAAATTGCTGTTTCTCCGCGCCCGTTAATGAACGTGGTCAACAAATGTGGACAAGGTCAATGAGACCGCAGATTCATGAGAACAAGTTGGGAATGTAATTGATCTTGTAAGCAACATCAGAAGGTAAACTGTTAGAATAAATCATGTGGCTCCAGTTTAACCCTCCAGCGACCAACCAGCAGCGGATGGAACTCCCATCGTCTAAATGTTGATATTGTCTCGGGGGGGGGATTTACCAGAGCCTTACCAAAATCTTCCATTTTGTTGTTCTTGTTCTGAATGAATACTTCCTTGAGTTAAGCTTTCGGGTCAGTGATGGATGTGAATTTTCAGTTTGCGTGAGGAGAAGGTTATCCTGTCATTCAGTTATATTGTTTTCTAATGAAAAAATGAACAGAATTTTCGTGCATTTGAAGACGGAGATTGATTTGGGCTTCATTTTGCCTAGTTCTACTACTCCAACCTCTTTGGCTTGTGACCCATAAAGTGAAGCAGTGTTTACTTGCAACTCCTTGTCACCATTTGCATTTGTCTTGTAATCAGTTCAGCCAAAGACCCATTTTTCTTTATACTAAATGTTTTGTTGTATCAAATACATTTTAGATGCCCAAGCGACCTACATTTATCCAAGAATTAAGCAATAAATTCTTAGATTAGAGGAAAATCTGAAAAAAAATGACCCTAGCAGTTATTCTTACTAAAGGGATATAAAGTATTTCCTCTAGAAAGTGTACTGAGATGCCCATGACTTGACTGTGAATACTGGGTAAGTAGCTGAAAATCCCTCATTGCTTTGGTTAATTAGACTTAACAGTTTGTGAGCATTCAAATCGTAAAAGACTTCCCCACTTCTTCTAGGACCAAATATGTTCACACTTCTCACATGTGTAAAAACGAGTCATGGCCTTGCCGTGTCAATCTTTGGAGCTCTCTTCTGACCACATTTTATGCACTTAACTGAAGATATTCCCAAAAAGGACTTTTCTCTCCAGTTTATCCACAATCCCCAAGATTACCTCTGTTCAGCTATTCAACACGAAGAGCTCGGTGTGTTAGAAAAACTGCATCATTGGGACTGGGAATCCCACCACCACTAAATGTGCTGTGTAAATTGACTTCATTAGCACCCTTTGGCCTATATTGATCAGACACACTGTGTTTGGTTCCCCTCAAACCGTGCGACTCATGAGAAATGCTGCATATGCTACATTGTTATAGTGATACTGGAGCCAGGGTCATGGCTGACTCAGCTATGCTCATACTGTACAATGAATTATCTATATCGCCATTGCTTCTATCTCAGTTTCCCCTGTTTCCCTACATAACCACTTATCTCCTTTTTATCCATGGCGTGCTTTGTCTTGAGACAAAAACTGATCATGTCAGTGTAGTGTAATATGGATTGCTGCTTGTATTAAATTATCCTCTTAAACATGCCGTGAACTAGAAAAACTGAAATGATTAGGTGATTAATCATTTCAGTAACAATGTTCATATATGATAGTAAACTGAATATATTTGGGTTTTGGGCTGTAGATCAGATAAAACAAGCAATGTGAATATCTGAACTTAGGCTCTTGCAAATCAGAATGGGCACTATTTTGTAACAATTTATAGATAAAACGATTGGTCATTTGATCAAAAAACAGATTAATCAAGAATTAACAACAAAAATCATAAGTAGCAGCCTTCTGTAAACCTCCCAATACACATTTTATTATTAACTATTCAATATCTGAACTCAACTTACATATACATGACCTTACAATGATCAACTCCGTAATCTGGAATTTGATTTTTGGAGGTACTGATTTAGATGTACTAAGATGTAAGGTCAGAAATTTTTACTTTCAACAGCGCCACACAGCATGCATTACAGCACTTTCAGTACATCCAGTTGTTCTTCAGTTTGACTTTACGTACGGGGGGAAATGGAAGGACTAAAGTAGAAACATTTCCCAAAAATGTGTCAACTGCCCTCTGTAACCTAAAGCACACAACTAAAAATAAAAGTTCAGTGGTGTTAGGTATAACATATTGGGTATGCTGGCCCCAAAAGTACTTACATAACTTAACCTCTTCTGCTTTTTATGAGGGAAGTGAAGAGAAGGTTAACCACAATCTCCTGACCAGCTAAATTAGAGACCGGTACTGGGAGAGCTGTGATAACTATTCAGTAGGTGTGATGGTTGATTATTTGGGCTTTTCTTACGTGTGACATGGCATTTTGGTGATAAACGAATCCGTGTATCCACTTTTCAAATAACTGTGCTGGAATTTCTGGTTGTTTGAATCTGTTTTTTTTAACCTCTGAAGGGCAATTAGTTTTCATAGTATATAACTAAAATGGATTCAGTATCTTTCCAAGCACATACTCTGTTGCACAAAGGCAAGCAGTTTGCATGGGATTAAATATGTGGGAAAAAAAAGATTTTCTCTAAGATCCGTAATGATCTGTTATTAGAAATAAAAGAACACGAATTTAGACCACAAAACATAATTTCTCTCAATATTGCTGTTTCATAAAAAATTATGCTCTAGATATACTCATATTTTTCAGTTCTTTTGTTCCGCTGAAAAACTAGGCACGTTCCCCTAATCTGACAACAATCTACTCTTTGGTTCACCTGCTCAAAACTCATGTCCACACTATGGCCATAACCTGTGAAGAGGGGTCAAAAGTCGACTTTGCTTTATTGTAAAGAGCCGCAAGCCAAAAATCTCAGTAAGATGTAGCTACTACAACTCAGTGCAATGCCAGTAACCGCCCCTAATAAATAACAAAACAAAAAAAAAAATAGCAAGGTAGTAAGTAAGCTACAATAACACACAGTCTGCTGTGAGAAGAAAAGGTTACTGGTGCTGGATATGAAAGCAACGACTACTGTTACCTAATAGGAACAAACGCATCAGCCCCTTTTGTGGTTTAGAGGTCAATGTCCCGCTTTTAGCATTTAATTATCAATATACTGTATGTGTGATTCCCCTGAAAGGGATGTTTAAAACAAAGAATTTTGAGGAACTCTGTCTGAGAGCTTAGTTTTCATATTACAGAACCTTCAGGGAGTCTTCATAATCTATAGCATCTCCTCATCAACATTATTTTAATGGGCTGTAATATTAGAGAAAACCTGAGTTTTTTTTCAGCTGATCCAATGATAATGGTTATTCACCACCCTAATGTTTTTTTATATATATATATATATATATATATATATATATATAATGTAAAGCAGATGCAGGATGATACAGTGTCTCAAAATTGTGATTTGTTGGTGCGTCTGGAAAATCTGTAATTGCACCCAGGAGAATGACAGTGAGAGCAACACGAAAAATGCTTGCCTCTTGGCATCTAACAGAGGAAATCCCACGTGCACCATAATGTCATCCAGAGACCAGGCAACAGTTCAAAGCTAAACAAGAGTTTAGTTGAGAGTGAGGACGAGAATTTCAACCAAAAGCCACACTCTCACCTAACTGGTCAGGGAAACGCCATAAAACTCTGAGGAAGCTGATGACTGTTGTCGAATCTGTTGCTTGTTGGTGAAATAGAAACAACTATTGAGGTTTCTGTTCTCTACATAAGGTACAGGGCTGTTTTGAGTGTACAGCAGGGGCCTTGTTCAAGGCTACTAAAAGGGATGTACGGACATTTGGTGCTATATAAAAACTTTGCACAAAAGTATGAATAAAGTTTTCAGGAACACACTTCACTTTCGATTTCTTGAATCACTTGTTTTTATTATTGCCGGGACAAAGATGTGAAACAAATCACAGTCCAATATTCAGCAAAATGATGTGTGGCATAGTGATGTCTTGGCAAGAAACAAAATGATTGTGTTAAATTCCGCTTCATTTCTTCACTTATCTTCAAGAATAGATACATATTGTAAACACCATTACATAAAATGCATATAAATAAACATAACACTTCAGATGTCAAATGTTTGGATTCTCACTCTTCCGTCACTCTTGTTTCTTGTTTTGCTAATGTTTGTTCTTTTTATTCTTCTTGTCTCTCCTCAATCTGTAATGGAAGACACAGAATAAGGAAATTAGTCCGACACAACTCTTAATTTTCAATCATGAGCCAAGCAGGCAAGCAAAATGTATTTAAATGACAGTTTTCTAAACAGAAGTTGCAACCCTCTAGTTTGATGCTGCAAAGATCGTTTTAACTGTGCACAGTCTTATGATCAGTGCAAGATCAGTAATAATATAAGTAAAATAAGTAACAAATAGTTATAATATTTTCTGGCTTACAGCAAAACTCACATTAATTTTCACAGAATTTAACAGAATCTTTGACAATCAAAATACAGCACAGGGAGCAGAGAAAATTATTTGTTGTAGAATCCAAGAGGCAAGAAAGACCAATGGGAAAAGTCAGACAGGCAATCAGGCACAGGAAGCTGAAACACTAAAGCTACGAGGCACAAGAGACAATACGGCAGAGAGTGACCGCTACCGGGAAGGTATATACAGTATGGCTTTCAGGCAGGCGGAAAGTCACCTGTCTGGCGAAAGGCAGGAACACACGAGGACAACTTATGGGAAAAAAAGGGAACATAAATGCTGAATGTCCGATGTTACACTACTGGGAGGCACCAACCTGAAGTGGCTCCAGTCGCTCCACTGTGAATAACCGAGAGCATCCCTAGCTCGGACACAGACAGCCTTGGCCTTGCGCTTGACTTCAAACTGACAAATGTCTGTAGACTGGACTGTCCAGGTCTAAGAAATAAAAATGACATATCAGTCACTAAAGTTGTTCTATATTTACTCTTTCTTACAATTTTCTGTGCGCAGGTCAGTTGTGAATTGGGGAATTTCAATGTCATTTGATGCAAATATTGTGCTTTAAGTTGGAAATTTTGTTATTACTTTCATTCCACTTTAGTACTTTTATATAAAATTTACACAACAGTTAGCAGGTTCCTCTTACCTTTGTGGCTTTTGGATGAGCGCACGGGTTGTCACACCTTTTCCATCCCCGTTTTAGCTGTGCAATCTGGAAAGTCAGGGGGAAGTAAGAGTAGGGACTGCTCCAGGAGCTTGGGTAACTCCACTCTATAATCGTTCTGTTAACGGTACTGATCCTCACCTTGTCAGGTTTCACTACAGAGGGTTGACCAAGAGACAGAGTGGGACGGAAACAAAGACATGAAGAGAAACAAATATACACGGATGAAAGAGGACACTGTGCTTAGGTGTAGGAAAATAAAAATGTCTCACCTATTTCTGACAGGTAAAAGTGTTTAGAGTAGTTCTCCACCAGGAAGTGCTCACTCCTCACATACACGGTAAAGTCGATTTTCTTGCTCTCCTCAGCGTAGGGGCAGTGCCGCTCATCCAGGCAGGTGATCCCGTGTCCGCTCTCGTCTACAGAACAGCTGAAGCTACTCTGCCCTGAGGAGCACGTCCAATGCTGGTGACTGCTGTCAGGGGAACACTGGATGTCACTGTTGTCAGAAACGCTGCATAACATAGGGAGAAAAAAAACACTTACATTTTAAATCAGAGGACACACTGCTTTTGTAGTTTTGGGTTTGATTTTCATACCCAAGAAGCTGTAACAACTTCTCATGGACAAACAGGTGAGGGAGCAGTTACTGATAAAAGCACTGCAGAAGCAAAACTTCTATCCTTCCAAAGCATTTAGAGCTGTATTATTTTTATGATTTCTGATCCCATGACATGACCATGACCTTCAAATAACATAAAAACTACTTTGTTATGTTTCCTTTAGTAAGGAGGTATTTATGGATGTCACTGTGTGGTCTCAGCTCTGACATGAGTCTCAACAGTGTTATTGCTGGAGAGAGAAACAGAAAAACATTTCTGCAGTTTGTGAGCTTACCGCCGAGCTTTGATAAATGCTACTTTGCCAACACGACTTCTGTGCCAGGTCCAAGAGCAGTGGAACTCCCCGTTGTAATTTTGAGCAGAGCACCTCAAATAATCTTCTAACAAGAAAAGTCACATAAACATGCAGAGAAAGACAGACGAAATGAACAAGAGGCAATGCACCGGTTGAAGTACTTAAAAATGTGCCCGATTCTAGAGGTCGTTTAACTGTGGGAGCGTGATTGGCTATCTTAAATAAGACTGTACCTTGATCAGTTTTCACAAGAATCCTCTTCTTGGTTTTGTCTTCTTGGATCAGGACTATAGTGTGATTGACGAGTGATCCGTCCTTGCTGTGGCAGGTGTAGTTGCCCCCTCCTAAGCTTTCCTCCAGCGGCACTAAGTATGAGTTTCCTCTCTGTGCTTCCTCTACTCCGTTCTTCTTCCAAAAAATATCCTGACTGTTGTTGTTTCTCCTAATCACCTCCTCTGGAGACCCAAAGCAGCTCAGGGGTTGCTCACCCAAAGAGCCATCCACCTCCACAACCAGAACTAGCAGAAGACGCACGCCCAGAGACATTAAAAAAGGTTAATGTAAAATTATTTGAACGTGGAGTAATTTGTTTCTCATAGAGATCCCACATACTGTTGGGGAGCAGAGTCCAGTAGCTCCTGGGATTTTGGCAGCTGACTTGTAGAAATGCACACATGATGATGCTGCAGACAAGCAACTTCATCTGAATGACAGAGAGAAGACAGGGAGGGAGAGAGTGGGGTGGCGACAGGGATGTGAAGAGGGGAAAGAATATAAAAAAAAGACAGCAAAAAAAAGACAGAACAAGGGAAACAACAAATTAACAAAATCAGTACAGATATGACCCTTGAGCCTACATGCCCAAAGAAATTACATTTTGAATTAACAGCACAAAAAGCCATAAAATTGCTGCTGTAATGATAATACAGCAGCAATAATCATTTTGGTCCATAAATTTAGTAACACAAGACATGGACACTGTCAAAGTAATAGTAATTTAACAAATAAAACAAAACCGGAATAAAAACAAAACAACACAAAATCTTAATAGCCAAAAGTGCAGGCTAAAGCCACAGAATTATTGTGCCTACCTTTATGAATTAATATAGTCAAATTCATGAGATATTACTCATACCTCATAGCCTCTACCAAAGTCACCAAGAAACACTTTATTATGAAAACAATTATGTTTTCATCCATGTAAACTTTAAACAAACAAACATTTTAAAATGAACTTTTATTAACATCTAACTACCTCAAGAAAAAAATATTCAATCAAAAAACTGCATGTACGGAAAAGAAAAATAGATGGAAATTGTTTTTATGATACTGACAATTTCCATCATGTTATCCTGAAAACATCACCATAAAAGTGCAAGCAGCTGATTGGCAGTGTGAGCCATTTAATTCACGATAGGCTATTTGGATGGATCTGGTTATTAATAGCAACGTTTCATAGATTTTATCCACATTATCTCTATGTTAAACCTGCAGCTACACAATGCTCCTTTCCTCTCCGGTTACACTGGATTCATCGCACATCTGTACTTTAAATACAGTTAAACAAGTAAGCGCTTGGCAGATCAGTCAAAAGTCATCTTACCTTGTCATCGACGTCCAGATTTCATGACGACTCTGCGTCCTCTGACGGACTTTTATGTGGTCGACACACTGACACAAGCCAGGGCCAAATTTCCCCACATCGCCCAGAGGAGAAAAGTCCAGAGGAACTTCGCTTTCGAGCCAGACGACTACATTAACCAAGGTATTCAGCCACCTTCTTACTCACTTCCACTTGTAAGCCTCACTGATTTCTGCACTAATTCTTTTTTTTTTTTACGAGCCTTTAAACACTGCACGATATATGTAGTGAAGTGTTCCTGGGCATTCCTGCCCTTTAAGATTCATGCTGTTGCTAGGTATAGCTGCTAGTGCTGTAGTCTACCTGTTTGTTTGTTTGGGGGGTTTTTTTGTTTTTGTTTTTTAAAGCTGGACGGATGTTTTTCCATTTCACTTGCAATACACGAAGTTGCGACCGGTACCTGTTTACAATACAACGCCTTCCGACATTTCTCAAGGGACTCTTTGAGCTGTCCCCACCAAACCGGTTTTTTTTTGTTTGTTTTTTTGTTCTCATGACATAGGATTTCAGAGTTTTATCTTTCATTTTTCAAACGAAAACGGAAAATAAAAAAATAAATAGATAAGCAAATCCTCCACAATAGACTCCAACATCCATTGGAGAAACCAGTGAGAAGTAGCCTACTCACATCACCGGTCACAATCATGACAGGGGAGATAGAAAACACGTGATATATCTATGATATCGTGCCTTACTAAAAGGGGACTGGAGACAATTGTTATAACTGAGAAGTGCAAAAAATACATACTTTGGCGTTCTCTGGTAAAACCTGCGAGCTGCTCTCCCATGAAAAAAAGTTTTAGCGCCTACCCGGGAGATTCACTGAGCCCCGTAGCTGCTCGTGTCCACCAGCAGCAACAGCGACGAGACTTCCGGCCCCAAAACGCCAGAATAAAACGCCATTCCATGCAAATGCTAACTGGACGCAGAAAACGTAAATTCGTCAAAAAAAACAAACAAAAAAAAAAAACGAACAAACAAACAAACAAAAACTACCCAACCCAATGTATGCTCGTACTATAACTTAATCTTTGACGCTGTAAGAAAGACAATTTACTCTAATATTTAGCTAAACTTTCAAGAGTACAACACTACTACAGCACTGACACGCCTCGGTAGCATAGTATTTCCATTATTAATGGGTATAACCATTCTGGGGGAGCCAAATACCCAATTACAGAACTTTAAAACTATTTTTGAGAATGATAAAAGTAAGTAGATCTAGATCAAAATCGATTTTTCCTCCAATATAGGCTTTTAAGATTTCCCTCCATGTCCCTTCCATGGCACTATACCTCAACTATGAGTCTAAGAGTCCAAACACAGATGCACTATATCAACATTAGCCTACTGTTTATTCATCATGGGTTGTTTGGCCTTCATGGATGTTAATCATTCTGATTTCTGTTCTCTTTGTACAGCACAGATGCTTTGGTCACTTTGGGTTCACTGCTACTATACGCTGCTACATAAAAACAACAACACTGGACAACATCATCAACCCTAATGTTATTTGAGTATGTTTTCTATTTCACTGTTTGGCACTGTTTTCAGCTTCCCTTATCTAATTGTTCATTCATGTTTTTGCCTCCTCTGTTGATAAACAATAGGCAAGAATACCATGTGTCATTTACTATAACATACAGTGCAAAAAGAGATGAGGCTGGGAAATATTTACATGACAGACTGGAATGGCTGCGGCAATTTTTGTTTGGTATTCCGTTCTGGTGTGAGGCAACAGTGTGTGTGTGTGTGTGTGTGTGTGTGTGTGTGTGTGTGTGTGTGTGTGTGTGTGTGTGTATACACATTCGTCAGGCGCTTTTACAATACCAATTAATGATGTTAGTGCATTCCCATTGTTATGTAGACACATCAGGGTGTTTATTGTGTGAATTATGAAGAACACTTCTGCCTTTTTCTGCAAATTCTGTCAAATAAACAGTTTCCCATAAAGGAGTCAATAGATTAAATGAACGGTGTGAATGGTGAAGTGATCAATGATGGCCTTGTGTATGTTTAAGTCTACTCTATGTCATGTTAGGCAGTAACATAAACATGGCGTAATGAAACTTTTGGCCTCAGTCTCATGACCTATACTGTTCATGGTTGGTTTTACATTGAAAGTTAGAGTTCAGGCAGAACATAAACTCATGTTCCTTTTTTGTTACAAGGTGGTCACATGCATTAGTATGTGTGTGTTCTGTGCATAATATACACAAAAATACTTCCTTCTTGGAAACTTAGATCCTTAGAGTTAAAGGTGATAATCTTGCAGAGGATAATTTGAGGTTTTGTGCATAAAGCCTGTGTTCCTGTTTACAAACAAAGACAGGAATCCCATTAAGACGCAAAGAAATGTACATGCCTTCTTTAACTGGATGCTGGGTGTAGCTTGTCAATTCCACTGTTTGATAAATATTAAAGGAGATGAATAATTTCAAACAGTCATGTGAAGCAATTTGTATTCTATATTATGGCTAGGGATTTTTTTTTAATTTTTAAAAATGTGTAGATTAATAAATTCATGAATTAGCCTTAATGTTCTGTTTGTGGTCCAGAAATCCCTAGACCCTCAGCTCCAAAAACATACTTAACTTCGTGTAAACAGTTTGATACTTCCTGACTTTTTTCCTTATTTTATGAGAATACCATGTAAACGTGATTTTGTTTCAGGAGTCCTCCACAGAAGTTTATATATTACTTCTGTTTGGGGTCACATCAACACTTTTCCAAACATTGTTTTTTAATATGATCAAAAGAAAATAAATAAATGAAGGGGGGAAAACAGGCTAGATTGTATGCAGAGTATCTTCTGTGTAGTATTTATGTCTGACCACTAGATGCTCCCAGAGGATTACAGGTGCGTGCTTTTAAGATAACATAGCAGTTTCCATTTGAAATGAAAAGCTGTTGTACGTAGTGGAAGTAATTGTTGAGAAATGACACTTATTAAATCCTTGCGGTTTGACCAGTTATGCAGTCAGCACAATCTAGGCAATATTATTACATCACTCATACTGTGGCACATGTGCACTTTTGCCTAGTACAGTTTCAGATTTAATTGAGTACGGCTGATGGCCTTGCTCAAGTGTCATAACTCGATGTTCTACAGCTGTTGAGAATTACACGGCTGGGCAAGAGGCTCTGTGTGGGCTTGTGATCTGTGGCGGTGCACTGGAATGTCTCCCAGATGCCCCCAAACCGTAACAGCCAGACTGAAATCACTGCTATGATCTCATCTGTGTGAGGGATGGAAAGTAGGGAAACAAAAAGAAAAAAAGAGAAGGCAGTGATGATGTAATGTGTGTGTGCATGTGTGTGTTCGGTAGAGAGAGATGAGGAAATGAGCTGATGGAGGTACAGAAAGGTCAAGTCATTTGAAGTGGTGGATTCTGCACCCTGATCCACAGCTCCTTCTCTCTTATTGACTGAGCCTGTTGTGATTCTGAGCTACAACAGATATGTGAATAGACCTTGATGGCATTTAATTTGTTTTGGTTGGCCTTTTTAAAGCCTAGCTGGTGTATGTGTGTGTCTGTATTTATGCAAATTGTGTCTGGAATCTCTTAAAACATTTGTGGGGAAAAATGGACTCTGGATTTGTATGCAGATTCACAGATTCATGAACTTTCTCTGTCTGGGGATGTTTGAAAACCAGAGGAATTTTGACTATAGAATGCTGAGGCAGAATCACAGCAGAAAATAAGAAGAACGCTTGTCGGTATTGGACAATTTAATTCCCATTAATTTTTCCTGTATTGTGATCTTACATACGGGACATTTCTAGGTTCAAGGTTAATGAACATTTGGAGTCTTCATCCGTTGTAACTGGTTTTAACTGTGCTTTTTTTATCATTAGTTTTAATATACAATTTAAGACATTCAAAGCGTACTCAAGTTATCCTCAGAATGTTCAATTATTTGTGATACCTGCTTATCACAAAACAAGACTAAGAGTCTGCTGCCATGTTGGCATCTCTGTGAGGCTGAACGTAGGTACAGTGGTGCTTTGAGATAAATGCTAACAGCAGCATGCTAAATAGACATGTTCACTACATGTACAAACAAATCTTGATTGACAAATCTATAAACTAAACTAATTTTACGGAGTCCTTTAAAGCATCAGTAGATTTTAGCTTTTTCCCCTCAGTGGTGACTGAGAGACCCATTGTCAACTTAGCAGTAATAGGTACAGCGGTACAGTACTTCCCTCATTAAAAGCCTATTAAAAGACAGTGAAACCCACTTAACTGGACTGGTCCAAGTAATTTGAATCAGCAAAGGCATCTGTGATTTCCATGTCTCAAGCTAACATGCTCACAATGACACTGTTAACATCCTTAGCAGGTATAATGTTTACCATTTTCACCATCTTAGTTTAGCGTTTTATCAGCTAATATTATACTGTTTAGATTACACAGGAATGTTAAGAGTTCTGCAAGTATTGCATGGAACAAACTGAAATTCTGACCCTATGGTGGTGATAGAGGAAAAGTCAGGGGATCAATAGGAAGTCTGTAGGTTTCATCTTCTGAGGACCATGAATGTACAAAATTTCAAGGCTCCCCATCAAGGCTATCATTTGTTGAAAATTTTCGGTCTGGACCAAAATGGTGGACCAATTGGCTGACTGTGAGACTGACATTACCATCCCAATCATGGTAAAAAAAAACAAAAAAAAAAACAAGTAATTCTGTTATCATTATTAAGTTAGTTTTATTGTGTGTTCAAACAAAATTCTCCCTCTCAGGGACATCCACTTATCTACTACTGTACTTGAACAAATAAACCACTTTGCCACACTCAAACAAAATGTAAAAAATATGTTTCCACATGTCACATTGAATAATTGCCAATTATCGCAAACACCTCTGTGTCCTTTGTATGAGAGACAAGTGGACGCATCCAGCAGCTCTATTAAAGAGTCCCCGGGTCCTTTTGCAAACAGTTTATTTCACCTCCGCCATAAAAATGCCTTTGTTTGACTTAAGATCAAATCATCTCTTGACAGAACCCCCCCCAGAGTAGTAAATGAGTGAGTTCACCAAGTTCAAAAAGTTTCTATGCGAGACTTTTGCTGCGGATGAAGACTTATTAATGAAACCAATGTCCCACAGTCTCTATCGTCTTCTCTCAGGAAAATTTAGGCTGGTGCCACACTGTTTATCATCCCCTCTCAGAAGAACAGGGTCAGTCAGGGGTAGCCTGCCGGAGAGAAGGGGTTGGTGGAGGGATTTTCTCTGTTATTATATCACCTTTTCCCAGACTGTCTACAAAGTTTCTCTTCAAATACTAAAGGAAAGTCACTTTATTTAAGTTTTGGCACAGTTTTCACACCAAAAACTCGTTACAGTTACTGTTACAATATTGTTCTTAAGTAAGGGGACAGTTCAAGCTTGAGAAAGATCAATGTGATCAAAGTGTCTATCAAATGGCCTAATGGTTTGGCTACAAAGAGGTCTTTTGTGCCTAACATAGTGCTTGTTTTTCTTTTTGGTCCCAGGATTCTCAAGGAGAAGTGACAATTTTCTCAAGAGACAAAAGAGGAGGAAGAGAACAATCAACTGAAGAATACAGTAACCCTAGAAAATGTTTAGGGCATTGATTTTTCTACTGTGCATTGAGAAGCAAGAGATTATAAGAAGGACGTGCACGTTGACATCTTTGTCAACAGGAGGGAGAGGAGTTCATCATCCCATGACTGATATTTAATAAAATACTATAAATCATAGTTGGCATTTTTGAATTGCCTTGAAGAGGAGGAATGAAGAAAAAGTAATTAGTAACCTCCCTCCCCTTCACATACTTGTTAATTTAAAAAAAAAGACAGAGTGCAACTTTTACTTTATGGGAAATCTATGGCAGAAAATTGGAATTATATTCTCTCTAACTTTACATTAAACACTTGGATTATTCCAACAGTGGTTTAGCCAAGACTGGTGGTATTAAAAAGTGCAAGATTACTTTCAGTGTATCACACAGGGCCATTTTATTTAAACTTTGAATGTCCTCATTTATTTCCAGGGTGGACAGTTTTTCCTCTTTAAGAGCCCACGGTGTTTGGGATAGAGCTTTAGCCTTTTTTGTCTAAATCTGTGGTTGGTACTGTAGCATAAAAAAGAGCTGGTTCATGCACAAGATGTTTTGGTTTCTGTCTGACAACTTTATCAGACTGTCTCATGAGGTCAGTGACTGTTGCCTGTGTTTGTGCGTGCATAAAGAGCGCACACTGAAAATCAAAGAGGACAAATAAGTTATGTGACTCACTGATCACTTCCATTTAAGTGTTATTTTCAGTGTCTGCCCGTAACAGTGACTTCAGCCGGCCACGTGGACTTGATGAATACTCTTTGAACAGCTCAACCTCTGGCCTCTGGTTGTTATCGCCAAGTGTTAGGCACAGTGCCAAGCTCTACATGAATTTTGCTTTCCCTTTTTTTGCGTTTTCATTTTTTTCTGTAATTAATGTGTCTCTTCCTGTTTTGGTGTCCTTATAATGGCACAGGGCAAATGTCTGGACTCTCCTTGGGGATCCTGGCACTCTGCCTGGGAGACCTTTTCAGCGAGAAGTAAAGCCAGAGAAATCAGAGAAAAAATGTATTAATCCATCCCGCTAAGTGCAAGTACTACACTACAAACTTACCATGGCAACGTCAAATATTTTTTGCACACACAGTCACAGAAAGAAAGACAGACACATAGAACGTGAATGTCTTGTCAGTCAAAGACAGCCTCCTCTCACTTTTATTTGTTCTCCTGTGTATGTGTCACGGCTGATGGTAGGAGCACAGGCAGGGAGGATCTAAGAGCAGGTACACAGGCAGGCTGATGCAATGAAGGACCTTTGATAGATTAAGCGATGAGGACCAGGCTTAAAGACAACCAATTGGAAAGGCAGGGAGGCAGGCAGGTACAATCAACAGATAACTACACACTACCTGTATAGGTAACTACATACAGGTAGCAGGCACAGGAGTCCACAGCAAGGGCAGCACAAAGGAAAACAAACAGAGACAGTAGCAATTAATGGTCTGCTGGGATCCCCGACTGAGAAACGGCATCAGGAGAACACAGGACGTCGGCTGTGAAGGCCTACTCAGGAACAGAGGAGATGTTGGGGGGGACTGCCACCAATGTCTCGTCATCTCATTTTACCCTGGATTACCCGGCTGACTGGGATGCACGCAGGTGGGTGGCAGGCTCCGAGCTAGCTGTTGCAGAACCAGGCCAGTGGCTGGCAGGCCCAGGGCTGGCAGGCCCAGGGCTAGCAGGCCCAGGGCTAGCCGGCTGGGATGTAGGCTGATGGCTAGCAGGTCTGTTGCGCATCGTCTGGGAAACTGACCGGAGGCTGGCAGAGGCTGACGATTCCAGAGCTGGCAGCGGGCGAACAAACCTGAGTCTAACCATCTGTGGTGTAGGATAGGGTTCATCCCAATTGCAGTTCAGCATGGGGCTATCATGTCCGGTGCTAGCTGACCTTGAGACAGACTGGAGGCTGGAGACTTTGCTTGGTATTTATTTTTTGAGGTTAACATTGGCTTACAGTATATGTGTGACTGTCAATGTAACCATCAATGCAGAAATCTCAGAAATGATGATTACACAGCTTATTCTTGTCAGTCAGACCTGCTGAGTGATGCTGAGCTGAGTCTGGTTGTCTGGTCATTGGAGAGGCAGTTTGTGGTGTATGACAGATAGAAGGAAAGAGAGTAAGAGGGGTTTACATGATTTGTTATTCTGTACATTTGATAAAGGGTAGTACTTCATATCTCAGATGCACTCAGGTGTAATTTTGGATCAAAGAGGGCGATGTGTAATTGGTGGTAGTGTTGGCCAACACAATCAATGTAATGGACTATTTTGGTCTAGTCACATTGTATTATCTGAGCTGCAGAAGCTGATATGTGGAGAAGTGGACCTGTGATGCTGTGCCAATGGAATGTCAAATGTCCAACGAGGCAGCCTCTTCAAAGGCAAGGTCATGCCATGGTATTGTTTTTCTGTTTCTTGCCTGATGAAAGGTTTGAACAAGTGTGTGAGAAAGACTCACACACAGGTGCTGGTGGATTATATCCAAACTATTTGAAAACTCAGTCACTTCCAGGAAAGAATTCACTGTAGTTACATCACTGACCTCTATCTCCAGCAACCATTTTTACATTTGTAGTTTGCTTATTTGATTTAATCTAAATTAAAGTTAGAAAAGAGACAATCACATGTTTTGCCTTTCATTTAAACCTGCAATACACTGGTCATCAGCAGAGATGGAAGAACAAAAGCAGACATCAAAACAAGCAGCAAGAGAGTCATTAAAAGATCAGTACAATAGATCAGTGGAGTATATGTTCTTTTTTTGTTCACCCAGACTAAGCATCAGTAGCTAGGCAACACTGTCTCCTAGAAATAATGTTTATACATTACTAATTTGCTACGGCAAATATGTTTTGAATGAAACTTAATACCATCCGCATCATGTTTTTTGTCAACATATTGAGGAATTTTTTTTATTACAAATCTCCAGACCCAATTCATGACATATAAAAAAGGCTTCTTTGAATAATAATTCTTGTCTAATTTGTTTTCCTCACAAAAAAAACTCAATGAATTGGTTAAAAATTCTTAAAAATTACATACCCCTTCTTCCTCATCGAAAAATCCAGAATCACACACAAGATGTCTCCTGCTTCCTTGAGGAGCCCATTCTGTGTGTTTATGTGTGTGTGTGCGTGTGTGTGTGTGTGTGTGTGTGTGTGTGTGTGTGTGTGTGTGTGTGTGTGTGTGTGTGTGTGTGTGTGTGTGTGTGTGTGCTGGAGGTTTCAGGTTTCCACACCACGCTTGTGTAAGTTGTATACTGGACCCCAATTGGCCTCAAACTTGTGATGTCATAAATCCAGCTCGTACACACACGTTAAACTGAGTATAGAGGGAGTTTAACATCTTCCAAGTCACAAAATGTTTATGCTGACCACTCTGCAAAATGTACACCAACAACATTTTTAATTGTTTACCCTGCACTGGCCAGCTTCGCAATTAAATAAAGTATATGCTTATGCTAAGTAAAGCATAATTTAAACTTTTTATTGTTGTTTTTAGGTGCTTGCGCAACCTATTAATAGTATGCAAATATAATTTCAAGGAGACAGGGTGAGCGAGGCATAAATCCAAACGACTCATCACCAATTACTCCTTGTCTTGGAACACAGAAAAGAACATCTATAATACACCTCTGTAGAAGGCCTTCCGGAGCCTAGTTGCTCTGTACCAAGGCCATAAATACAATTACCACTACAAATTCTACAAAGCTTTGTGTCCAGGCATCCTGCAGTTGTCTTGTTAGGGCTCACAGAGAAAGATAGTTACATAAGGTTTCATTATGTGACTCATCATGTTTCCGACACATTACAGACTCAACCCCGCAGAATCAGGTTTTTTTCCTTGACTGTATTTGGGAGTAATACTGAGGGTGAACAATTAATTTTTAATGGAAATCTAAATATGTGATGTACTTCCCATGCAGGTCCAGCTAAAATAAAGAAAAAAATTATCCCATTGTCATAACTCATGCAAGTTCCAGTGAACTTATTTTCTCCCCTTACATGAACTCTGCTATTTGCTGTTTCAGCTGATATCCATGTCATTATTTATTTTTTTCTCTCTCTTTCCTAATTTTTTTTTTTTTCTTTTGTAACTCCCACTCACCCCACTGTGTTCAAAAGTGCATTTATTCAGTTAAAGTTAGAATATGTTGGGGGTACTCTATTTCATACGTGTTCTGTTGGTTCCCCCAACAGTGCTCTGACTCAGCACCCTGATCAGCTCCCTCACTGCCCAATCAGGTGTAAGCACTCCCTACAGAAGGAATATCCCTGCTTTTCCTCTCAGGATTGATTGTTCAGTACTATTCTCTCCAATACACATGCTCCAAGTCTGTGGTGTTGGCCACATTTGGTTATGTTAGACATGGGGATGCCTCTGCTCTTGGTTCATGTCTGTGTGACTACTTGAACATCAACCTTCAGCGACTCATGGTTCAGACAGAACTGTGAATTAAGCATGTTATGCTTAAGTTGTACTGCACCACAGAGTCTGTGGTGGACTGCTAGGGTGGTATGAGATCTCTTGTCTTTTTGTATTCAGACTTGGCAAATCTGCTGTTTCCTCAAACCAGGCTGAATCATACCAGGACGGGTAATTGCCCTGCCCTGGCATAGACAAGTGGCATTGCTTCTTGTCATTGGCCAACAATTTTTTGTCAATAATTACAGAGCTTCTGAATAGGAATGGATGGCTCTGTGCACCTGTGTGTAACTTGCCTCATGCATCCCCCTTCCTCTAGAGCAATGACAGTTGATCCACAGAGTGGGAATGGACAACCTGTACTATTTTACTGGTATTTGATTGTTCCTCAGGTGGCTTCTGGTTCACTTTTGAGTAGTAATGATGATAAAGCTTCGGCTGGTTCTGGTACTGTTCACAGCCCCGTTTTAAACAGGTGGTGAAATTTCCTCTTGTCTGGTTCTCGGGAAAGACAAGGGCTGCACATTCTCAGAGAACTTGGGTTACATCCAGTAAACAGCCTGACTGTATAAGCACTATATTTATACAGAGAATGTGTCATCTTGAGGGCAAGAAACTACCTTTGACTATATAATATCTGGTGATGCTTGGTGATCCCTTGGGTCAGAATTACATAACCTACCACCTATCAGCAATTTGTTTGACTCCTGGTTTCAGAAAAAACTTCAAAAAGAGTATCAGTAAATTAAAAACTGTGTTACAATACTATATTTTAAATTCGCAACAGTTGCTGCAAAGATCTAATATCATTCAGATCAGTTTTAGCCCCTGAAAACGAGCAGACAGATCAAAGGAATTTTAACACTAGTAAGATCCTTGCCAGCTAGGATGGTGGAAGGGATTTGGCAGCACATAATTACAATGTTCCTCTGTCAACATTAATTACCATTGAACGAGTGGTGCATATTTGGTGAGATGTGACGGTCGTAGCTGACATGCTGAGGTAAGCATATTATGTCATTTCGGGTAACTGGCATTTCTGTGCCACTGGTAGCGAGTTTTGCTGCTCTGCCTCTACCTAGTTAATTTTGCTATTTTCTTCATTATAGCGGCTAATTACCCACTGTACATTTAAACCTACACTAGTTCTGCTCAAGCACTCTTAGCTCTCTTTTTTAGTGACTTACTTGCTACTTCATAGTCGTTTACAAGCTATTCAGATCTGCCAGTTTCTTTGGCTTAGCAGTTAGTGATGGCTTTTCTCTTTCCCTCTCACTCTCCTGCTCTCCCTTGCTCGGTGTGTCTTTTGTTTAGTTATTCCTCTGCCTCCTTTAGTGATAATGGTACATTTAATGTAATAAATGTAGTTTAGTTGCAGTGATGGAGGCGAGTGAATTGCAAGCATGGATCTGCACCATGAAAACCAAATTGCTAACTGCTGTAGTTAGCCAGCCCCCAGTAGTCTGTGCTAGCAGACCCAGCGTAGCTCTTACTCTACCCCTGGCAGCTCCCGATCAGCCGGGAAGCTAGGGTGGTTGGGTGACTTGTTTATAACAAAAAGCATAACCCTAAGCAGAAGCCCATGGCTCACCCCCAACCGGTTCATATTACAAACAGATACTCCCCACTCAGCAACACACCAGCTGAGCTGCCAATAACCAACTGGTTATTGGCAGCAAGTTATTGACACCAGCGACCATAGTCAATTACTCCAATAGAACACTGAGCTCCCAGAATGCAGACTTACTTCTTTATATCCCATCAATGCTTGTAACTAACTCAGCTTCTTCTCGCTCCCGTAGTTTTTTCTTGTCTCTCTCCTCCTGTCACTTTCTGCAGGTATGTATGCCTCAGGAGCTGAAGAGTCTGCATCTGTAGCTACACACCACCTAGTGTCTCCATGATCCTGCTCAACAAACACTGCTATTATTATCATTATTATTATTAGTCTTATTGTTATACATCTTGATGTTGAATCTGCATCTCTCTCTCTCTCTCTCTCTCTCTCTCTCTCTCTCCTTCTCTCTCAACCCAATCGATCGAGGCAGACGGCCGCCCACCATGAGCCAGGTTCTGCTTAAGATTTCTCTTTGTTAAAGGGAGTTTTCCCTTGCCTCTGTCGCCAAGTTCTTGCTCATGGGGGAATGTTGGGTCTCTGTAAATATAACTATAAAGAGTACACTCTAGGCCTGCTGTATATTAAAAGTACCCTGAGATAACTTCTGTTATGATTTGGTGCTATATAAATAAAATTGAACCGATGTGGGTGTAAAAGGTTTCAGTATATGGGCCAACTACTTTTATCTGCCTTTGATTGTCATACATGTCAACTGGCATCCTGGCCTCATTTAACCAGCTTGGAAAATATGTGTAATCCCAAGGCCATTTATTTTGTATCAACTGTAAATATTTCCTGTACTTTCTGAAAATCAACTTTTAAGTATTCTAAACTTGCCTTAGGTAAGTAATCTATTAAAATTGATTTTGTCACCCTTTGTTACATATTATCTTGGGGTATTGCTTTTGCAACCACTCTGCCACAACATAACAGAGCTTTCCAAAAAATAAGGTAGACAAATTATTTACTTTTACAGCAGAAGAACTGACAGTAGTGAAGGGAAGCCAATAGGACACAGGTGAAACTAAATAGGGCGGGGCAAGCAATCAAAAAAGGCGGGAAAAAACACAAAGACAGGAATTGAACCAAGCACACAACAGGTAAGTAAATTCCAAAATAACAAAGGTAGCACAGAGTCCAGGCAAAGAGTCACTGAGAGGGGCAGTTCATGAAACTGTGAAGCAGAGATGTACTTTTATGGCAGTACACCAGATACTTTTTTTATAACACTACAGTAAAGAGGGCTCATTATTTTTAGATTGAAAATATATATATACTATTGTTTGGAAAACCAGTTGACAAGCAGGTAAAATGGAAAATTGTGGCGAAAATTGTGGTGAAAATATGGATTTTAGGATGTTTTTCCTTTGTTACTTTCTTATCAGGACTCTGGTATATAATAAATAGTGTTTGTCTTTACTTTATATTACTGGAATCATTTTCTGAGCTGTAATTATTTACTCCAATGGACAGAATAGACCCACATAACAGTGCAACATCATATTGGATTCAGACCTACTGCTTACTTACTTTAACTAAACAAACAAAATATTTCAACAGTTCCATCAAAAGAGACAATCGGCATACCAAACAATTTAACTTTCCATCCCAAACAAGTTAAAAATGTTACACACTTATGAAACATCCTGATAAAATGGCGCAAACTCTTGTGGTCCTGTTACATTTAGAGGATCTGGTTGTTTGGTTTAGGTGTTTGTGTCTGTTGTCCTTTTTTGTAATTACCGATCAGAATCAGGAGTAATTTACTGTTATATTTACACCAACCCCACCCAACACACATAGTTTCCTATCTCTGTGTTTCTACAAACAGAGATATAAAATAATACTCGAGCGGTAAAAAACACCCTTCAGGCCTTGGGATATTGACCTTAACAGTGGGCTACTTTTATTTTAATTTCTAAACTTGGGTCAGTATTGTTCCAGGTCAAATGCCATTAAAGTTAACATCAGTATGTTTAGTTGTTAGAACAAGATGTGCTGTAGAAGAAAACGGAAAGATGAACAGTGAAAGGAGAAAAAAGGCCTGGAGCATCTGACGTTTTTGTCGTCTCACCCACTCTCAAGTTCTTTAAGATGCAGTTTTGTCTTTGCTAAATATTACCATTTATATGCAGGTGCGTGAGCAGGTGGATGCTAGTCTATTATCCCTTTGATTCCTATTTCATAAACAACACGTCAGAGATGATGGGGGAGATGGAGAGCAATCAGTTTCTATAATTATATCGGCTCTCTTCCAGAACACAACGCTAATATGAGAGGTGCTTCTAATGCATCTTTCAGTTAAAATCAGAATTAAAAAGCTGCATTATTCATCACCTGCAATCTTTGCAAGGAACCTGAGTGGAAAAACTGAGGCTTTCCGTTCTCTGCTGGATAGGAGCCATTTATCTAAAATGAAGTGGATTTCACACATACCATGATGTCTTAATGCCCTTCTCTTAGATCTGTTACTGGAAAGTGTAAATACTGTATAAATATACACTGATCAGCCATGACTAAAACCACTGGCAGGTGAAGTGAATAACGTTGATTATTTTGTTACAATGCCACCTGTCAAGGGGTGGGAGATATTAGGCAGCAGCAAGTGAACAGTCAGTTTGTGAAGTTGATGTATTGGAAAAATGGGCAAGCGTTAGGATCTGAGCGACCTTGGCAAGGGCCAAATTGTGATCGCTAGACGACTGGGTCAGAGCATCTCCAAAACAACAAGTCTAGTGGGGTGTTAGTCTTATACAGTGTCCAGTACCTACCAAAAGTAGTCCAAGGAAGGACAACTGGTGAACTGATGACAGGGTCATGGGCGCCCAAGGCTCAAGGAGAAAAGGCTGGTAAGTGTGGTCCAATCCAAAAGAAGAGCTACTGTAGCACAAATTGCTGAAAACCTTAATGCTGGCTAAGATAGAGGGCTGTCAGAACACACAGCGCATTGCCAGTTACTGCATATGGGGCTGCGTAGCTGCATACTGGTCAGAATGCCCATGCTAACCCCTGTACACCATCGAAATAGTCTATAATGGGCACATGAGCGTCAGAACTGGACCATGGAGCAATAGAAGAAGGTGGTCCAGTCCTAGAATCATGTTTTCTTTTACATTGTGTGAATGGATGCGTGCATGTGTGTCATTTTCCTGGAGAAGACATGGCAGCATTATGCAATATAGGAAGAAGACAAGCTGGCGGAGGCAGTGTGATGCTCTGGGCAATATTATGCCGTGAAACCTTGGATCCTGGCATTCATGTGGATGTTACTTTGACACATGCCATCTACCTAAACACCCCTTCTTGGCAACGGTATTCTCTGATGGCAATGGCCTCTTTCAGGGGTATAATGCACCCTACCACACTGCAAAGATTGTTCAGGAATGGTTTGGGGAACATGACAAAGAGTTTATAAGGTGTAGACTTGGCATCCAAATTCCGCTGATCACAATCCGATCAAGCATCCATGGGTTGTGTTGGAAAAACAAAACAGATCCATGGAAGCCCAATCTCGTCCCTTACAGGACTTAAAGGATCTGCTGTTAACATCTTGGGGCCAGATACCAGAGGACACCTTCAGAAGTCTTGTAGAGTCCATGTCTCAATGGGTCAGAGCTTTGGCGGCATGGGTTGGACCTACACAATATTAGGCAGGTGGTTTTAATGTTGTGGCTGATCAGCATATGTTTTGTATTCATTGCTATATGAACCCACATTTAAAATGTTAGGTGACTAGCAGGTGGAGCCCATCCAAGCCAGGAAGCAAGAAAATTTCTCAGTTTAATCATCATTAAAGATTAGCAAGTGTGTTAAAAAAAAAATCTTTTTCACTTATAAAAAGTTTAAGGCACAACCCCATGTACATTAAAAAACTTGAGGAGAGAAGTCAACTTCCACTCCTAAGAAATCCAACCACTTAGTTTAAAATTCTGTTGTGTGTGTGCTGCAGCACACAACAGCAAGCTGAAGCTGAAGCTGAAGCTAAAGGTTACACTAAATACCAGATGATACATTCAGCAGTTTTAATGTATGGCTTGTGGGTCGGTTTTAGCATTTTTCAACTGCACTGCTGTTCTAAAATGTGAGGGAAAACCTTCCTTCAATCAAACGAGTTTTCTATCGTAAAGGCTGCCCTTCACATTTATCATTTGTGCAGGGATTAGCTAGTGGTATGGGGCAATAAAATATTAGCAGGTGTGTTTAAAAATGACAGTTGCTTTTGGTTTGAGTTTATTCTTTCAAAATGAAATTTTTCTGTGTAGTACTATACTGTCTTTGCAGTTGAGGCTGGCTATGGCAGCCATCAGTACTCCTAGGCTAACAGTGCTCATAAGGTAAGTAGCTACAACCGTAGCCATCATCTTTATTAACTTGTGCTACTAAAATGATTTTGGGATTTAAATTTAATTTTAGCCATAGACGAAAGATGTAGGATGCCCCTATGACTACCAAGACATGAAAGCTGCACCAATACAACTGAAAGTACTTGGCCAGGGAGGCAAGTTAAATTTTAGAAGAATTCCCAACTAATTACTGGGGAAAAAAGCAGAGCTAGCTGTAACCTTGAGAAAATTAGCTAAAAGTCAATGTTTGGAGATGATTACCTACACATATAATACAGGCAGATAAAAATAGAGCAGTTCTAAGAATTAAATATTCAGCTATAGTCTGTCAGCCTTTTTAATCAAAGATGATGTTATCGCATAAACATTGAGTAAAATGTGAGAAAAACCATCAGTGAATACTTTTAGTGAAACTGACAAGATCGAAGCTAACAACTGCTTTCTCCATGAAGAGATCACATCTGTTCACTGATGTTATGCTAATGTTGGCTTACTTCATCGCTTCAGTAAAAAATATTCATGTGATGGCTGGGGTGTCTACATACCAACAAAAATGAGAAGAAACAACTTCAGAAACGCAACAGCAGATGTTTAGTGAATAAATTTCATCTCGATTGCCAGGCCTCATTAATATTTAATTGGAGAAATCAAAGAGAAAATGATAGATTGCGAATACCCAAAATGGATTAGTACCTAGATTGGTTAACACAGTTGTATGTCAGGCTGAAATTATAACTTTACAAATTTCAGACAATACAAAGCAGTCCTTTTGATTTTACATAAACAACTATGGCATTAGCAGTACAAGAGTGTCTATCAGAGTGCCTCTCTCCTGAACGGAGGAACTGCACCATGTCTTTTGACAATGCAGATAGCCACGCATAGTGTTACTACATTGTTGATACAAAACAATTTCAATCAAGGGTCGAACCAAGAAGTTTTGTGATTTAACAACTCAACTTTTGCCTTGATGATAAACCAGATTATATAAACCACTATGTAGGTCAAACCGATATTATAAGGATGCACAATTACAGAAAGTACAGTAGGTCACAGTTGAGCCAGGCTGTCCGTCTGTAAATTGTGGTGGATGTTTACATACAGCAGTTTGGGAAATTGCTTCTTTCTGCCTTCATATTCTCTTCCAAATAATTCTGACTAAGCTGGTGATTTGTTTAAAACCTGTCTGATAATCTCACTGGTTGAGTTCTTTACCCTGTCAGACTTCTTTTTAGCCATGTTGCAACATTATCACACTGTTATTATTACTAATATGAATGATAGCAAAAACTTTGAAAATGATACTGAGATTGTAATGAACCAAAATTATCCTCCTCTATTCTCTGTGTCCTTCAACAGCAGGGTTAAAACATCCGCTAAGTAAATCAACAGTGCAGCACTGGGCGGTGACACATTTTCTATTGTTTCGGCTCTATACTCCAACACACTGGATGTGAAATCAAACAATGACCATAATTGTAGGTGCAGCTGTCGTTTGAAATGTTATTACTCCTACGTTACTGTTCTTACTAATCATCAAACAGATTAGAGCATGGCCTTTATGATAAGGTCCCATTTGCCATGCTTTAGTTGCGCACTAATGATGTCCATTCTATATTGTAATGTGCATTACGCAATGTTTCAAAGTTGCACTGCAAAGCACTGAAAAATGTACAAATCTAGATGTAGACCGGACTGTTAAAGAGCAATGATTAAGCCTTTGGTGACTAAACGCTTTCTTCATTTATCACATATAAAAACACTGGTGGTGCATGTGGTCCAGTCTGACTTTGGTGTATATCAAAAGAAACGTGAGTCTTTGGTTTGTAGAGATGACAATGCTACCTGAACTATTTTGTATTGCATTATACTCTATGTCAGCTAAGTCATGGGTTAGCTTAAAAGAAGAGCAGGAAATGAGGAGACATTTCTGGGCCTTTAGTGTGAAACAGCTGCAAGTACAGTATGCAGTACACATAAGCCACGAAGAGCTAACTCAATACTCAGCTCAATCAAAGATGCTCTAGATCTCGATTTCGATATTGATTGATGTTATTTTGTCAGTTTTAAACAGGTAAATTATTAAACCTGCACACCAGAAGACCATTGATCAGAAGGCAGTCAGCTACTCCGGCAAGTAGCTTCAGTACATAGATCAAAATGAACCCCTCACTCACTCAAACGAATAGTAGGCTGCAGAAAAACTCTCTCTCTCTTTGACTTTCTACATCAGACTTTTGTTCTAATTGCCACAAGGCCAGAGCCACCAGCACTCAGCTTCTGCAGAGTATATGTGTGTGTGTGTGTGTGTGTGTGTGTGTGTGTGTTTTGTCTTTGGTCCTTTATGTTTATAAATTGATTTGTCCAATGTTATTATTGGACCTTTTCTCAGGAATGTGATTTAAAATATTGTCTGTATTTGCAGTACATTGGAAATAATTTCTGAGGATTCTGCCCAATCTTATTTTACAAACTAAGATGTACCACGCCGTTTGATAGTATGTAATCACCACGATTTAAATGCTACTTGAGAAAGCGATTGGTGCTGGTGGTACAGCTACAACTGCACAACTGCAGAGTCTTGCTTGCCTTTGAGCCTTACCATATTTAGAGAGGGATTGGCAATTAAGACTATCTTGCATATATTAAAATAACTCGTAGCTGCAATACTGTAATCAGCATGCATGAAAATATATTAATAATTGCTCTGTTTTGTATAATACCATTTTTTTCTTGATTCGTTCTGACATTTAGTTTTTACGGGTAGATGCTTTGCATACAGTACTTAAGACTTGTGGGGCATTTACTATGGTTACAAACATTTTACTTTAATACCTTTGACAAAGAAAACAAGGAAATATTCCACATTGAAGCCCAAAATATTTCCTTGAGGAAAAACTCTGACAGCCTAAATGTGTTTAGTAATACAGCCAAAATATCGTAACAAAAATAACCAAGGTATATACAGTTATATTCAATAGGATTCTAAATTATGGATTGTATTGTTAGTAAAATCATTTAGATTTTTAGTTAGTGGAGCGGTGTAGTCATATGATTATGGTTTGGTGTTGAGGTCATTTTCAACTTTCAACCAATACCAAGTTAGCAGCATTTTGCGCTCTGTGATTCTGATTGTCTTTATTAAAACGTTGCGGAGGACCATGGCAGCGCAGGTTCTACACGGTTGCTTAAAAGGTAGCCAATGTTCTATGTCTGCTCCCAAAAATAGGGGATCTGTTAACTGTGACTATCCTGGGCTATGATATGAAAATGAAAATGAAAATGAAAAAAAACATTAACTGGTTTTGCGGCTTTACACAGTGACTTGTTACAAGTACAGTGTACAATGCTACACATCAAGACGTTTTGATGGGGCAGTTAGAAAGCAGAATGGTGAATCATGTTGTGTTCCTCGGCCTGCGGCTAATGGCAGGATTTAAAAGGTTATTTCACTGAAATACAAGGAGGGCCTTTTTCAGTGTCTGCTCTGCCAAAAGAGTACTTAATTGTTGCTCTTTTGTCATTTTTCTTTTTAGCCTCCCCTCTAAGTAAAGGAAGACAAGGCCAGAGCCTGTCTTTGTCGAACCACTGTTCTCTGTTTGCATCTATGTGGGCATGGCAACCAGGCAAAGCAGCAATAAAGGTGAGTGAAGAAAGAAAGGAGTGAGTCACCTTCATTCACAACCAAATTTGCAAATCAATTTACAGACAAAAGCTTTTTTAAGAGTAGAAGAGCTGCTACATTCTAACACCAGTGCAAGCGTACACAAGTACCACACTTTTCATATGCAGCAATGTGCTTGTAAACCTTATTCAAATTTCACTAATGTAAGAGAATGTACTTTTAACTCTTATTTCTCCCATGTATGAGTCAAAAAGAAATCTTTGTGTCTCACTTGGACTACATATATATTTATATTAACCTCCCAACAGAGTATCTTTGTTTCCACTCATTACTGCACTGTTTGTACTGAGTCAATAATAATGTGTGCAGAAAGAAAGAATTGCCAGCAGCTGATTCCCATCATTAAACATCTGTTAGAAAAACCAGAGAGCACACTGGGGTTTTATGGAATAAAACACCCACATTAAACTAACTTTCCTTTTATGACTCATATCTGTAAAGATGAACACATCTATTATTGTAACTTTCTCGCTCAAAGTTTTAACGTTGACACTGTTTTTCTAGCTCTCAGTGAAATTCTTGGCTCTGCTTGTTTTTGAAAGAAAATGTATGTTGAATAGAACTGTGAGCAATTTAAAGCTGCCTTGCTTGACACATGCAGGAAGTAAGATAGCGTGTGGTAAAAGAGCGTCTCTTAAAACGCAATTACCAGAGCAATCTCCAATTTGAGAACTTCACTCAGACACAAGTTCAGAGCTGGCTTCATCAAAATCCACCTTTCCGCAGCAGCTTTTCTTTAAAACTCAGTGTTGTACCTTAGGAGCTCAACTGTTTATGAATTTGAGAGCGATGTCATGTTTAACACAGTTAAGATTTGTTGACTACAGTACATGCATGCTAATATGTACAGGATGTACAAGAGCCCCTACACATGGCCTACATACACCTGTCCCATTTGCACACAGATGATTATTTCAGGGGTGTATGCTTCCTGAAAGCTTTGTTGTAGTAGTTCACAGTTGGGTTTCAGACAGCAGGAACTCAGCAGACCAGCCCAACCTGTTCCCACCTTTCTATTCCTGCCTGCTGGCTACTCACATGACGTTCTAGGTCATAAATATTGGAGTGGAGCCTTCAGACAGAGGTGGTGACTGATATATTTTTATCAATAACACACTGATGTAAGACTGCTGAAGTCAGTCCATTTCAGTTGAAAAACAAATTAAGGTAAGTCACACTCAAGGCTGATAGGTCTGAGGCAAACATTAAAAGGTTCTCACTTTATTTCAAGTTACTTTTAGATGATTACTTTGCAGTAAAAAAATGCATTGTTAACATCCAGTCATGAAAACTGCACCTGAGACCATGAGCTGAGGTCTATGTGCTGCATCTGTGCAAAACCTATTTTTTAGGTATTGCTATTTACATGTCTTAGCCTTTTCAGTCTTGCTGTTGCTATCAGTAGATGAATAGGGACCCGGTACTGATGAATTGCTTTTAGAAATTTATTGGGAAAGGACAAAACACATTTCTGTCGTTGAGGGACTAGCTCTTGTCTATTTCTTTGGATCACTGTTATAACTTTTAACCTGATAATCCGAATCTAAAAACCTGGGACTAATTCTGTCTTATTATATATCTATTACAGTATATTTTATATAATTATTAATTATATAATTATTCATATTATATAACTGGTTTAAAGAAAAACTTCAAAATCACGTTTCAATTAAATGTGCTGAATGACCATTGCTTTTGCTCTTCAAAGTACAAAAATCACCTTAACAATGTAAAATAGGATACATGCATACCCAGAGTACTGTATGTCTAGATTTGAACTCAGTGATTGTAATTTCTCAAGTACTATCATATGATAAGGAGGGAAGTAGCCGACGGTATAAATAGTCTGTCTGTCTGGGAGTAATTTTGGCCCCATGCTGTCCTGGTCTGAACTGCCAGCTATTGGGGACACTCAGGGGTACAAGGTATCATTTCATCGAAATGCATATGGTGTTTGCTGTTGATGAACTTGTATCCTGTGCCCAGGAACAGGGAGATAAGGTGCTATACACCACTCAAATGCAGGCATGCAGAGACATAGACATACCAACACCCAACCAGGAGCCAAGCATGTGTGCAGAATTTGCATTAGCTGGCAGACAGACAGACACACACACACACACACACACACACACACACACACGAAACTCTCACACAGCTCAGCCAGAGCGTCACAGAGCGCATTTTTCTTTAGCCTCCCGACCCTCTCCACAGCAGCACCATGTCACAACAAAAACTGAATACACACTTTCTCCTGTGATGAAGCACATTTCCACATCCGATGGAAATGTGGGTGTGCAGGTTTGAGTCATATGGCATCAGCCAGGGTCACACGAAAGCTTGCATTGAATTTACACAAACAGAAAGCTAACAGATGTTCTGCAAACATTTTAATTTTTTTTTATGACATAAAAGTTTCTTTATGTTGGTTGTACACAGTGTTCTTTATGCACATGCTCCAAACTCATTAGTAAGAATTTGCAGCTCCAAAGGCATCAACCAGCAGTCAACATAAAACAATGCCAGTGTTATATCATGCTTGTCATGCGGGTTATAAAGAATCTCTTTTTCTGTGGGTACATCCATAGCACAAAAGCAATGGGTCTTGTTGCTATTTCTAATGAACTTTACTGAACAGGAACATGTGTGTGTCAGGAGACTTTCATAAGCAAAAAGTTTAGCTGTCCATTCCCCAACACAAGAGGCCTTTCTCACTAGATAGTACGCAATGATCAGACTTCCGTACTTGGGAGTCCGGACTTCATCTCAGAGGTCCGGACTCGTGATGACGGGAGGACTATTTGTAATTGGAACAGCAGCGTTCTTGCTAATATCAGCAGCTCAGGACAGCACTCGTGATTACACTTCAACACAACTGTACCTGACTGTACTGTGACAAAATAATCTTAACTCAAAGGTCCACCAACAGTCATTTTCAGGGAAAAAATGGAATTGACAGTGGGTGAAGTAAAAGACATACTTGATATCCAATCTGTGATGTATGTTAAAAATGAGCAAAATTTAACTGCACTGCCTCTTTTCATTTTTGTTTATATATATTTATTTATTATTATTATTGAAAATAAATCTTATAGCTGCAAAGATAAGAACCCCACAGAGTCCAAAGATGGAGTGCTGTTGTTAAACTGTCCAACAAATCATGTGTTTATTATGTATTCAGCTTCATCTTCTCAGACAAACTAGCAGCAACAAATATTATATTTCAACTCTGAGACTAAATTTTCATATCATATATCAAAATGCTATTGACAACAGAGCCAGCTGTGCATTGTCAAAGGGCTTGCTGAGATAAGATTGTTGTCCAGTGACGATGGCACACGTTGGCCAGCTAGTCATTTCAGGAGCTGGACAATGAGCTGCTGAGATGACCGCTGGTGTCACCCAGTAGGTCGGTCCTCAAATCTCTGAAAACACCGGAGAAAATTTTCAGACAGGCATTATTTGGATGAACTGACCACATATTCGAATTCTAAATGGTTAGTTTTCTTGCCCCACAAAATTTCAAAACTTGATGAAGTGATATAATAACTGTCCTTGGAAGAAAATTGTTACAGCTTTGAGTCTGTTTCAAAATCTCTGCCGTTGCCTCTGGTTTGCGCGCAGTGAATTCTGGGACACTTAGCTTTTGACAACTTCAGACAAATCAGCTCCCATAGTATCCTCGATAAAACGGGTGGAGCGAGAACAGTTCCAGATATTTGATCTGTACTTGGCTACATGTGGACTTTGAACTGGAACAGTACTTGGGCTTTGACTGATGATGTTTCACAAGTCGCAAGAACACAAGTACAGAGAAGAACGCAGATTGAGAAAGGCCGAAGAATTTCCCTTTCCTTTAAACCAGTTAGTTGGCACATCATATTCATTCTACATCCAGGAAATGAATACACAGCATTTGCCCCCTACATCTCTTTCCCTCTCTCATTCTCTCACTGCTTTTTAGGTCAACAGTGAATCTTTCTCACACTAAAACAGACCCCTTAACCTCTCACTAAAACTCAGTATCCATGAATTTACTGCACAAAGCTCCTTTAGGGCCCCTGTGACCAGAGAGATCATTAAAAAGCTGCCCATTTATATGCCGTTATGCTTGTTATGCTTCAAACCAGCTGTGTGGCACATTGTTGTCATCAGAACTTCACCTCCTGGTCCAGGGTGCAACGGCAGAATACAGTATCTCTTGCCTTTTACTGTAGACTTTCTTTTTTGGTCTGCCAGACCAGAGTGATTCAGGGTCATAGCAGTGAATCAGCATTACCAAACCAAATAAGCAGAGCAGAGGGATTTAACAGTGTGACCAGACCCTGTTCAATGGCAGACCTTGTACTTTTGGCAAGGTGTAGGTTGACCATTATGACCCCCACCCATCTCCTGTACGAATGTGAGTGGGAGCCATATTTCTTTTCTTTCCTGTTCATGGTTTGCCTTTTGATGTGATGATCAACAGGCATGGGAAAATAGTGTTACAGAGGGACGGGGCAAGGTATTCAGGGGCCAGTTGAGCACTTCTATTAACAGCCAGGGCTGCTGTGATAATAATATCTCCAGCGGGGACAATCTGGAAAGGTTATTTCCATCTGCTGAAAGGCTTGTGGGCACGCTTCCTCTTGGCCCTTGTTGAAGAAATGGTGAAGGGAGAGAGAATGACAGAGACCTGGCTTAGAGATTTATGAAGCAGATTAAGGGATAATTGTCATATAAACTGAGTAAATTAAAATGCTTATTATATAATAAATAACTGTCGACTTGCAAAAGTTACTTCCTACATTTCTTATGAATGACAGTTTGCTAAACTGTCCAATCATATCTTATCAACTGCAGCTAGGCACAGCAGGTCTTTAAAAATTTGGATTTTTCAATATGCCAAAACCGGTTGGGGTTCTTTTAATTGACCAAACAGCAGTTGCAATAGCTGTAAAGAGCAAAAAAACAAATTAATTTTTAGTATCATCAACCATTTTGTTGGGTTACATGTCGGAACTGTTAGAACAGCACAGCATGCATGTCCATGTCTTCTACCTGGATGATCAATGGATAAGGATGCAGCATTACATGGCGCTGAGTTAGCAGCTTGATGTAATGCATGTATGTAGACATCAGAAACATACTGAAGACCCCTTTGCACGTTTTTCATTTTCATAAAAATCAGATAGAAACTTTAAGCTTGCCTGATTATTTTTGGCAATTTACGAACAGCAAAAACAAGCTTTGAGCACAACCAATCCAAAGGGAGCTTCAGATTCTTTGTAGGTTTATCACTACAAGCAACCCCTTTCACATTCTCACACTGTATTCACATCGTCATTAGTCACATGGTTATTATGATCAAATATAGCCATGTTTCTGTCGCTCTCACTCAATTAATTTTAATTAGCTAGCTAGCTACAGCTCCTAAAATCTGGCTAAAAATTTGAATCTTGCTTTTGTTTACCTGCCTTAAATCAATGACCAACTGTTTCAAAAATTACTGGGAATCTTTAGCGGCAAATCTGGACAGCTCGAAATGCTTAAATTGACAAAGTTTTTTAATTGTCAATACTATTCATGGTACAGGGACAAGAATGTTATTCAGTGAAAAATGTGAAAAGACTACGCTAGATTCATAATCATACAACCTAAATTTCCCATCAAAAAACTGCATAATTGAACACACTTAAGAAAATTTCCAAAAACTATAATAAACCTCTTGTCATCTTATAAAAATAATGCTAAATTTTATATATACAGCTCCTCCTCGCCTGGAGGATTATACAGCTTTAGAGAGCACTCAAAGATGCTTTGACTTGTGATAATTGCTTCTTATGGAGGTTCAGATGCTATTAATCTTTACAAGTATTGACCAAGTGTTTCCTGCATCACTGTGAATTGCTCCGCCTTGACATTTGCTGTGAAACTAGTGAAAAGGTTAACGATATATGAAACAAATTGTACTGTACTTGATGAGGCGAGGTCATTTGATCTGCTGTTTCCCTGCTCCCGGCATTACAATTAATCTTTCTGATTCATAAGATAGAGTTGAGGATAATAAGGATGATTTAAATGGGCAAAGAAGATAATGAAATGTAATTCTTAATTACAGTCAGGATATGATGAAAGTCTGTACCTATCAATGAAGATGAGACACACAGTCCCTGTAGCAGTATAACAATATATTATATGTTTTCTCCTATCATAGGCTTAAATCAATAGCGTGGCTTGTTAAGACAATAATGATGGTCTATTTCTGCACCGTCTTTTGTACATGTTTCCTCTCAAACATGAAATGGTCTGTACAATAACTACACTTGTAATTACAAATATCCATGGATGGGTGGGTGGACAATGGACCCCGGGAACAGACAAGGAAAAGGTCCCCTCATACATAGTAGCAAGAACCCCAGACTGAAAAAGATGTGGTGTGTGGGGATTTTGTGTCCCTTCTTAGTTGTTTTTGCATGTCCTTTTAGACATTTTGCATATCTTTTTGGTCATTTTATATCTCTTTGTGGCTGTTTTGTGTCTCTTTATCTCTTTTTTGTCATTTTGTTTATTGGTTTTGTTACTCTTTTTGGTAGTTTTGGGTTGCTTTACGGTAGTTTTATGTTTCATTCAGAGACTTTTTACAGGTGAAGCCTAGGGGCCCCCTGACTCCTGGGAACCTTTGGACCCTTCGGGCCTGTGCCTGGTAGGCCAGTTGGGTAATCCATACATGATCTGATGCAATATAATAGCTAGCGGACAATTAATTATCATCAGCTAATTTTGAGCATTGATTTAAACTGAACTGATCCTCACACTGAAGTGTTAGACACAGCATGTAATGGCATTAACCTCATTTTATATCAGTGTGATGTGATCAGGCCTGGGGACAAGTACAGTTTGCAACAGAATATTAGCTCTTCACGCTCAGGTTTCCAAGAACCCAAGAGTTCTATCTGCATCAGTACATCATGTTCACACAATTTGAATTGCTAATTAGCTGGCTAGGCGCAAACACGCATTCAGATAAGGCAAGCTTCAATGCAGCAGTGACAGAGAGGGTTAGAGAGGATAATTTGTCTTGTTTTTCTGTAATTGTTTTTTTCAAGTTTTCAAGCAAAAAAATAAGTGATTAAAGTGTTGAGACCAGTATGGATTATTTTAGAGCTCTCATAATGTATTGTCTCATGATTTACAACCTTATCTGCATTGTCCATGTGGTGGAGTTACTGTTTGACCCATGGATCTTTAATACAAAGTCAGTAGGGGCGAAAATTGTATTTCCCATTCACAAGGTCTGAACAGACAGGAACTGTGACCTGGTTGGGGTTGTGAATGATGAAGGCCAGAAAACAAGAGAAGAGGGTGGGTCAAGGAACTGACCGTGGCCTAAAGGAAATAAGGTTATGGAAAAATTGATGAGAAAATGATGGGGTGAACCAAAGGGTGTACACAATTCACACAGTCTAATAATAGTAATAGCACATACTACATACAATGCTGACCTGCAAGTTTCTTTTAATGCTTTGAAAGGCTTCATTTCTAATAATTGATTCCACAACTTATACCTGCAACATCTGCAACCTGATGTGATAGATTGACAGTCATGGTGATATTCATGGCCTAACTTTAGAGGAAGCATTCCCACATGGGTTGAAAAAGTTCTTCTTCTCCCGGCTTAAACAAAACTCCTATGAATTATTTAAAAATTACAGCATTACAGCCAATTTTAAGGGAAAAACAAAATATAATTACGATATACATATCTAGTAATTATTAAATACTAGGCTGTATCTGAAAAAAATATGAGATACAGAAGTCATAATTACAAGAGCACATTCAAGAGCACATTCATTCTATGATCACCTATTGTTGTTGTTGTTCAGTCAGATCAGTGGGATGTGCATTGCATGCACATCCCACTGATCTGATCACAAACCTGTGAAGATATTGATGGCTGACAGATGGATATGTAGGCAACTATCCCAAGTGTTGGCATGTACCTACTTTTGCAATTCTAGAGTGTGTGACACACATGCGGCTCATGTGGAAAAAAGTGCATGTCTAAGTGCAGCAGCAACAGTAGCTTCAACTTTTCATTCTGCCACCTGAAGCACAAGCCAGACTCAAAAACATTAGCTGCAAAATCATTATGGTCTTTGACAAGTACAGCTCACTTTGCTCAACGTAGCATTTAAGAAAAAAAATAGTACTTACTATGGTTGCAGGAGATTAAAAATAAGGTTTAACCTAGAATAGAGCAGCTTTCAGACTGAGGCAAAAAAAAAAAACACAGAATGCTCAATATGAGTAATGGCACAGATCACAAACATAATTCATAGTGTTTGGGTCTTGATTTAGCTAAGCTATATTTCTAAAAGTAAACTTAGCTTCAATTAGGCAAAAATATTTAGATACAGTTAACTGATTATACAAGCTAAAATATCTTTAATGTCATGATTTTGCATTTACAATGCAGTGTGTACAAAACTATAAAACATAGTAATCCTGTCTTAAGCATGTGACAGGCAGACAGACACACAACCATGCTTACATTTTTTTCCTCTTCCAGCTTGTAAAATGAATTTGCAATCGTGGAATTAAAATGTGCAAACTTGGAAAACAGAGTGTACAGACAGAAACCTAAATGGGCAGATTTTAATTTAGAATGCCTGCAAGCTCATTCCTCAATAAACAAATTTAAATTTACAAACTTAAATAACTAAGCTTAACCAGGGCAGCTTTTCACATTTTTTTTTACTCCGTAGATCCATAGTTGCTACTGTCATCTCATCGTCCACAGTCTAAGTGACAATTATGTGTAAATGGCATGTTTGCATAGTGGATTCTTATGTGAGAATGTAACCATTTATCTAAGTTTTTAAATTGTCCTACTACTACCCTCACTTCACCTTTGGTAGTATCTATATTATAGGTATCCAAATGGAAAAAAAATGTATAACAACAACAGTCATTTCTACCTTTTAGTTTATACATTAAAATTAAAATATTAAAATAATTTTGCATAGCTTTACTGTAGGTTCTTTTGAAACAGGCTATGTGCAGTTAAATAAGGACTGAAATCTTTCAGTGTTTTGATCAAATTCTCATGAATGTGGATTGTTTTGGGTGCCATTCATTCAAATAAATTTCCTGTAAGAAGCACTGATGTTGGCAATCCTCATGTGTCATCTATGTATGCTAACATTTAAAGTAACTAACATCTGTTACTACAAACCCATCTGGCTTCTAATGCTCATAAATGTTAGAGAATACTAGCTCCTTGCTTGTAAAACAGCTCTCAGTTCGACTGATGATTAAGAGTAATGCTGTGACCAATAACTGAAAAGTCCAAACTCATGCAGGCAGTGTTTGTAATGAGGAGAAATGAGTTTTGTAATAGGAGAGTGAAGGATGAAAGGCCACAGTATCTGATGCATGGTTAGGATTCGTATTAAAGTGCTGTCTCATAGAGCAGCATTGATCATGTCAATCTGAGGTAAATGATGGTAGTCTCTCTCAAGGGGTAAAGCCATAGCTCTCTGCTGTTCCTTGCAAGACCAGGCTGGAGCAGTTGTCAATCTTTTCCAGTTGCAACCTGTGCGGACAAAGGTCAGAGGGAGAAAGCAGAGTCTAGAGAAGCTCACAGCAGGGTTGTTTGTAATTAGCTGAAGCTCAGATTGTTTGGCCTTGCCCACAATGACTGCAGAGGGATTTGGTTTTGTGTTTCTCACCGTAAACCCAAATCATAAAGTACACTTTTCTCTGAGGTCAGTAGGATGGGCTAAGGTGAACATTTAATCTACAGAGTCCCATGGGACCAGTACTGGTTATTTAGAGAGTTATGTGGAGAATAGATCAGTTCATCAATGCAGTACTGTATCCCTAAAAAAGTGTGTTTTTTATGCTTAATGTTATATACCTTAGCAAGAACAGCTTCAATATGCGATACACCTATAATTTTTGCAAGGCAGTTTTGAGAATTTGTGTTTTACCACGCAGCAATTACCAGTCTTACCAATGTATTCCTCAAAGCAACAAAAACAACAAAAAAATAGGGAGTCTCATACATTCTATCAGATCATACAAGAGATATGATACTATTTGATGATGATGAAGCATCTGCTAGTGGTCTTGAAAAAACCACAGCTTTTTTTTTTCTCATCATCTTGCCATCAAATGTGGGGTCTCACAGGCAGCCATCCTAGGACCTGTATTATTTCTAACTTTAATTATTCATCAAAACCCTCCAATTTCTCTCATTTAAAAAAAACAAAAAGTCAGGACGTGTCAGTAACATGCCAACATTTCAGTGAAATTTGATGTAAAATTAACCCCTCGCCCAAGAAATACTTGATGTGGATCTCAATTTTTTTTGCAAAACCAATACTTTTTAAAAAGAAAATTATAAACATATAACAATATGCAAAAAAATCTAATATTACTATTATTTTTATTTCTATTTTTATTAAAGTGTTGATTGTTTTGAAGCCTGGGCAAAGGCATTTTATTGTTATTAAATTGGGCTACAACCATCATGTGAATTGTAACCTATATTTAGGCTGCAGTAATGTGTTGTGTGATAATAACTGTGTCCCAACTGCAGTAAGTGAACCCTCTTTCAAAGGATGCAGCCCTCAGAGATATAGTCTTTGCGGGACTGAAGGTTATTTGGCTGAACCTGTGCCTGTTTAGCCTCACAAAACCTAAAACTAATGTTAGGCAGATTTGAATGACCAACAATGTGGCAAATACTAGTGGTAAAGCTACATAATACCTGAGGTAACAGTAAGAATTATAATGATTTCCCTCAACATGTCATGGACAATTTGCTAATAGTACACCAAGTAAATTAAAAAATTACCCAAAAAATTTCAATTGCTCTGTCACGATTTGAGCAAATGACTGTAACAACTTGCATGCAGAGACAATAGAGTTTATGTATGGCTTTGTATTTACTACTTTGTACTCACCACCCGACTGCAAATAACTTGAGCACCGTGTGTTAAGTGTTTGGGGCGAGAGCGGGAGGGAGTTGAGGTGGTTTGGCTATTGATATTTTGGCATATGATATCTTTTCAGATATACAATAAGTATGCTGGTTATTGTCCTCAGGTTATTGATCCTATGACAGAGTCATACAGTGGTGTTCATATTATGTTACTGTGTCATGTGTCCTCTTATGACTTTTTTTTTTTTATGGTTTGCATAATCTGTTTTCAATGTGAGAAACATTGTATTTCTCTTAGGATGAAATATGCTACATAAATTAAGTTAAACTTACTGATGGTGAAGTTTGCATTATTGTAACTCTAATTGCTTGCTATTCGGTAAGGAATAGACTGAGTGAGGGGAAGTGACCATTTTAAATCCTTGTCTAAGGTCCTGGTTAATGCACTGCTCCACTGCCATTGTCCTCACCAGAGCTAACATTAGCAGCTAACTGTGATCCTTGGGGCAGGATTTACAACTGTGAGTGTGTCCTGGCATATGCATGCGCATGAGTGAATATTTCCGACCCCTAGGCACGTCAGCGTTTGGATTAACTGTTGTACGTCACCATTCTGCTAAATGAGGTTTCCAATTACCCAGGCTGTTGGCTACAGCCAGAGTTTAATGTGAGGCTCCAACTGTACCTTCTCTCACTCCAAACAAGGAAAATAATCAATGCTGGGTTCAGTGTGCAAACCAGATGGGACCGTATGACGGAGTAATACAGGTTGACTTGGTACCAATGTATGGCAGACCATCTGCATCTGGACAATTGGTATTCATCCCCTTCCCCAGGGAATGAAGAAATATTTTCAGAAGTTGGTTTTCCCTGAGTACTGATACCTGACATGAGTTATTAGCCCCCTGCATTTCTTTCTTTTGTCTCTTGTTCTCCCTCCAACTGTCTTTGTGTTTTTCACATGCACAACCCATTGCACACATACTTTACATTGTAGCTCCACCCAAAAGCCAAGAGTTCTAGGGTTCTCACTTCTGTTTTCTAATGCCAGGGAACAATCTTCTGGCTGGCTAGCAGACCAGAGAATAAATAGTCCTGCTAAATTGTATAAACAATGGTACAGGGTTACATGAAAACTTGACAAGTTGACAGTTGACAGGAATAATGTGACACGTCATGTAACTCAAAAGTCATCTGACACTGAAGAAACTTCTGAAAAACTTAATGTACAATCAAACACACATTTTCTGTGCCTCTCCCAGTTGGTCCCGTACATTACAGCTCGGTTCAAATGAAATGTGATTCCTTGCTGTCTTGAAAAATCAGTTTCCCAGCGGTTTTCACCTATCACAAGGGATGGGACTCAAGAACCACTTCCAGTTGAGAACCAGTTCCAAATTGTCCGAACCATCGGAATCGTATGCCTTGAAGTTTATCAATTCCTTTTATTGATGCCAGCATATTTTTCTGACAGTAGCATCTACCGATAGTCTGTGTGTGAGGCATTTAGGGGACATCTGTAAATTGTAGCAACATAAAATAACCTAGGTTACACTCTCCCCCTCTAAATTGCATGAATCCACCACCACAAGTAAATTCTCAACCTGTGGAAAACAATGCGATTTCTGTAAAATGATCATTTCAATTAAGGGTGGAAGCACCAGCAACATGCGGAAAAATCTTTCTACACAGCATGGGTTTAAATTCCACAAATGCCATGCATTTGACACTCTACGCGGGAGTGCCACTGCTTCCCAGCCGAGCAGCACGTCCGTTACTGAGGGTAAATTTCCTAATTTATAATAACATTAGCACCATACAGGTAGCCTAAGCAGATTTTTTTTCTTTTACTTAGAAAACTTAAATGTAAACGAATACTGTACAAATATCCTCTTATTTCATCTATTTTAGATGATGACAGACAGACCGTTGCCAAAGCTAGCTCCAAGGCTACAGTCTGTGTTCAGACTCAGAGATAATAAAACAGCTGCATTGACGCTAAAAAACCTGGGAGGGAGTCAAGGGACTCAATAAAGAATTGGGCTGATAAGCCGAATCAATAATAACATTGGTACTGATAAAATCTTAACAATTCTCACCCATACATGCATGTAAAATTCTAATGTTTCCTGCATTTGTCTTTTCATTCTTACTGTGGCAAGTGATTGTGTTAGAGGGCATTAACTGGTGTAATCAAGGAAAATCCAAAAATGCTGCCCTGGGTATTTCACCCAAGGAATAATGTTTACCTCAGACCAGTGCCGGTAACCTAAGAGGCATTTAAGTCCGTTATACTAAGAAGCAAGATCCAAAATTCTTTATTAACAATGGCAAAAGACTAATAACAGATATATAATAACTCTCAGCTTCTGAAAAGACAAGGAGGGAATGCATGCAAATAGCGGGGCTACACTCAAACAAACAAGCAAAACACCGTAACTGCAGTTGACAAATGCTGAAACACTAAACAGTAATTATCAGCAGCTGTAGAAAAGGGGCATCCTGGTAGTGGTGTAACAAAAAAGGAAAAAGGAAAAAACAACAAAAAAACAACAAAAAAACACGTTATCTGCAAATTAGGAACAAAATAAATACAATAAACTACAAAACTACAGTATTAATGAAAAAGACAGCCACATATTTTGCAACTTAAACAAAATTAAAAAAAAATATCTGTTTATTACATGCAGCATGATAAAATTACAGCGCAAGGAATGGGTGAATCTACCAACAGCGGCCTAATTACCACAGAGATATATGTTTGTGGTAATTACATTGGAACCTTTAGGCTTAATTTACAGCTGTGAGAGGGTCACTTCTGAGGGAGGAGATCCACAATAGGAAGATCTACAAAATCATATATGACTTCTATAAACAACAGCATAAAACGATAAACTGGGGAAGAAACAACACAGAAACCGCTTCCAAACCTGCGACAACTACAGAAGTCGGGTGAACAGGAAATAGGGCATTCATAGAGACAGAGCGCAATGCATCATACTATGAAAACCACTGGAGGGGAAAACAATCAGTGCCACAATATGCAACCAAGGGCTGAAACGCTAACAAAATGCCTGTAGCTAGCTAAAAACATTCAATTGCTCTATGTCAATTAATTAATATTAGCACCCTGTGTCTACTAGAGAGGAAAAGGCATATTGACAAACTCAAAATTGTCAGTCTACCTCGGTACCCCCTCTCCATACCTTGCTTTTCTTGGAGAAATTAATGGCCAGAAGTGAAATACTTTGAAATTTACATATTTATTAGATCGAATCACCAGGTAAGGTCATCATTTAACCTACCAGGCCTTGCCTAGCTTAGTCAGCTTCACCCTCTAACTTATTTAATAATAATCAAGGCACATAGCCTCAGCTTTATGAAAGTTACATCCCCAATGTTATAAAAGATCTAATAAAAGCTTGGCATGAGAAGAGTATCTAGTGAAAGCCGTACTGGAGGCACTGAATGTATCAAAGGAATGATGAAATCATGAAATCAGTCTTGGGTCTTTCAGCAGGACAACGACCCAAAACACACATCCAGCAGCACAAAAGAATGGTTGAAAAGGAAAAGATGGATTGTTTTAAACTGGCCAGCAATGAGTCGTTACCTCAATCCCTTTGAAAACCTTGGAAGAGAGCTGAAGTCTGTCATTGCAAAAAGGACTCCTGCAGACCTAAAAGAGCTTGAACGCATAGCAATGGAAGAGTGGCAGAAACTACCAGCAGACAGGTGCAAGAAGCTTCTTCATGGCTACAAGAAACATTTAGAGGGTGCCATTGTTATCAAAGGTTCTGCAACCAAATATTAGTGAAGGGTGCCAATAGTTGTGTCTGGGGTACATTTTGTGTTTGTATTACTTCTATGTTATGCAAGTGGTTTTTTTTTTAAATTTTCTTTTGTTCAGTAACCTTGGACATTTTATTAAAATACTTAGATTATTCAAAATTGATTTCTTTGCATTTATTTCTGAATATTTTCTAAATTTTGTGCTTAAAATTCAGGGGTTCCAGTCATTTCAACCAGGACCGTATTTACACTCTATTCGGCATCGGGGGAGAGCTAAGAAGACAGCTGCCTTTATAGAATGCCCACATACGATGATTGGTTAGTGATCGTGTAGTTTATTTGATGGTGTTGATGATGTGAAGAGGATGAAGGAGACTCCGCTGACACTGTCTTGATTACATATAAAGGTTTATTATAAAGAAGAACAGCGTCAAGTCAAGCATCTGCAGATCTGCTTGTGAGAGGGTGTGAAGCCAATAAACCACTCTGAAATTCAGCCTTGGTCACCGACTCTTAAATAGGACAGTTGTTTTCCTAAAAACTGTCAGGCACATATGGTTTTAGTTACAAAGCATTACCTGCCTTTGGGGACTGCAAGAGCCCTTCTGAGGACCTTTGACCTATGGCCTCTGAGCCATATCTCTATTTTCACACATGATTTATACTACATATATGACCATACACCTCAATCGCAGAGTAATTAAGAAAGAAAAACAATACAGGTCTGTCTAGACCAGACAGGAATCCAATACATCTCCATTATGCTACTTTACTTTATATTGGTGTGATTATTTTGGGTTAGACAATGCATCACGAGTGACATGAAAACAATTATGGTATTATTTATTATTTTTAGGCATGCTTACAGCATGACTCTACAGATGGCATTGTCAGTCTGTCATATATCAGTTGTTTGATCTATCCATGTCTTTGGTCCAGAGTGAAATATCTCAACAGTTGTAGGAGCGATTGACATTAATTTTTGTACAGACATTCATGATTTTTTTTCTCTAGTGTCACCGGGAGATTGTGGTTTTTAGTGAAATTTCCCAAAAACTATTGGATGGATTGTCATGAAATTCGGTACACACATTCATCTTTCCTTCAGGATGAATTGTTATAACTTTGGTTATCCCTTAATTTTTCATCTAGTGCCATCATCAGGTCAAATTTTCAGTTTTCCAGGTTTTCAGTTTTTCAGTTTTTTCCTTCCAGTCCTTTTCCAGCACTTAATTCCTATCGAATGACAGCCTCACGGAGCCACTAGTATGGCCGTAGATTCCAAGCCTTGCGTGGAATATTAAACCATATTACCATATCATGGTCCTCCTTGCCCTCCATGCTGTCAACAATGTGAACAATACGGTATATTCTAGGCACAGACAGTCACTCATATTCTTCTTAACTATTTCCTTTAAGAACTTTGTCCTCATATATATGAATAGTCAGACACAGCACATCACTTTATGTTGCCATCCATTTACTTCTTCTTCCTTGAGTCAGGGAAGGGCCTATCTGCCCTTGTGACCATGTGTCACAGTCTGCCCCAGGCAGTTCCCCTCGGCCCTTGTCTCCAGCTTCTGCTCACGGTTCCCAGCCCTGTTCCACCCCTCATATCCCCAGATCTGCCATTCTCCTTTCACCCATCAGATGGCCTCAGTCTTTCCTCCCTGTTCTCCTGACTGCCCTGCCGATTCACACAACTGTTTCCACTTATCATCAGCCCTGCAGTTGCTTGAGCTCTCCCCACCTGCACCTAATTCACTAATCAACCTTTAACTATATATACCAGTTCCTTTGTTTTGTTCCTTGTCAGATAATCTGCCCATGTTCCTGTTTATGTTTGTTTCCCCGCTGCACCTGCAACCTGTTTTTCGTAACCTGTTGCCTGTTCCTGTGTTCCTGCCTGCCAACTTGACTGTAAAAATTTCGATATCCCTGATCTACATATGCGCATTTTCAGATGTGTGGGAAGCAAAAATTGAATAACTATAGCTTTAAAACCATGTCAGTGGGTAGTAGCATAAATTATCTGTCAAGCGGTAATGCCTGAGAATCAGGGTGAATGTGGGAATGAATGATCCAAACTACAATCTGGTAGTACAGAAGACAACATGTTTATTTCCTCTTTGTGTTTGAGTTTGAATCGTTTTGGATTTGCATTATAGAAATTTGTCTTAAAAGTACCTAAACGTAAGCAGAATGTGTTTTATACAATAATACTATATTATGATACTATAATGATGCTGTCTTTGCATTGTGTTTAATTAAGCCTAAAGGTTCCAATGTAATTACCACAAACATATATCTCTGTGGTAATTAGGCTTACATTGTTGGAATGTGACAGGGTCAGTTTTTGTTTGTGTTAAACGGCACAGGGACAAAATGCTAATCCTGTCCTGGGCACAGTGGGCAGTACCTGCTTTTCCTCTCTCTTCTCCATAACCTTCTGTCTTTCTTTTTCCTGTCACTCTCCTCATCTTGTCCCATATCTCTTCCTTTCCTAAACCTGAACTTTGATTGGTGCAATCTTTTCATTTTATTATGTGTCAGTGGAAAAAAAGTAAAGACAGGGTCTGTTGATATTTATATGCAAATGTTACCGGCCTCCACTAGGATAATCTTGCAATGAAAATAAAAATATATAGGGGGACGTCATTTTAACATGCATTTCAACCCTTTACACAAACTGAATTGAAAGAAACATTTCAACTTTTGTTGAAATGTTTATCAGTCTGACATTGGATGGATGGAATTAATTCACACAAGTGAAACTAGCCAGCATCATGATGGATGGCCACTGTTTAATGTAGCATGACTGGACAGGAGCTATTATTCAGATGCTGTCTGAGAATGTATGGCATTGAACCACAGGCAGTCTTCTAGTAAAATTCTCTAGTTACCTGTATCACGCTTCAGCTGCCTGTCTGGTTTGTTAACATAATCAAAGAACCAGCATGGTGAGTAAAGACTTTGCAGCCACGACAAAATCATTCACTGCACCCACTCACACACATGCAATGATGCTGGTGATGAGATGAGAAAGGCAGTTATCTTTTTGGGCACCGGAAGATCTTGCCATTGTACAATATTTTTGCAGTAACAAAGTTATTTTTAGGAAGTTATTTCACGACTATTATTTATATAAATCTCGGAAAAAATGACAGAGGTCCAGATCCCAGGACCTCATAGCTGGCTACAGGGGTACTTGTCTGACTGTAAGCCTGTTTTTTGCCTTATTAAAGTATCTTCACTGTACTGCCTGCCTTTGAGTCTGTATTTGGGTCCTCCCTGCCTGTGTGGATACCGGCAATCCGTGTGGCAACGTGCATAAATTTCACTCTGCTTAAGTGTCCTTGAGCAGTGCATTAAATCTTTATCAGCTATGAAGACACTGTTCTCTCTTTGACCCTGGGGCTTTGACCATTGGAAGTGATGAGAGAGGATGTCTTCATGTGATCAATAGAGTAAAACAAAATGATTAAATGTTGTGGAGTGGTGATATAGAGAGCTGTTGGGAATACTGCAATTTACCACACATTCAATAAGATTACAGATGAGGAACATGTTGACCAACTCCACTGATTAATCTAGCAGGATTAGTGGATATTGGGATCCGTGATGTGGTGGGTATCTGAAAAATGTTGAGGAAATATCCAGACAAGAAAACAATTCCATGTTGTAAATATAGCAAATGTTACAAACCTTTGATGTTCCATAAATAAGAGAATAGAGATCACTGGGGTTCACTATAATTGCTGTTTTTATGGGTTTGTGTTCCCCAATAAAGCTCTTGTGAGTTCTACTGAAGGCACAATAAAATTCGAGAGAGTTCTGGTTTTGCAAGTGAGGTCAGCATGTTACTGTGGTATCCCATGTTGTGTTTTCTACCAAGCAGCAACCTGCCAGCGAACTAACTGATGTTTATTTTGGGTGAAAAACACAGAGTCCAGAGATCATGTAGGACAGACTTCAAACACTCAAACTTACTTCAATATGCTGTTCCTCTGCTCTGGTGTTGATGGAGAATGTTCAGTATTCTTTGTAAATCGCAGAACAATATAAATCATACACACTGTATTTGCCTCGTTTAAAGTTTCTTATATAATAGTGATGCATTGACCAGTCTGTTGAATGAAGGACTCGGATTTACAATGTTCAACAAAACCCGGGTGACTGACACCAGCCAAACTATAGAAGCAAGTCACTGACCTCATTTGTGGCTCCTTAGTGGTTATGCAACCTCAATTTGCTTCTTCCTCTGGGTGGTAGCTGATAAGTGTTAAACAGTATGTCTCCTGGCAGCAGAAAAGAGGAACTAGAAGTGAACGCGAAGCAGAAAAAATAAAGAGCACCTCCCACTGGCATGGTTTAGTGGCCTAAGATTAGCAATCAGTGCTTCCTGTGTGCTTTTACAGAGAACAAAGTTATTTTTTTGGATCACACAGTCTTTTTAATCACATGGCATTTGTCAGAGGTCAATACTGAAGTCTTCCCTACGAGATGCACAAAGAAAGTGAGTGTAAAATTATTCTGTGTTACGTTCAGGCTGAAGACTGAACTGTAAAACAGAGGATGAGATAAGTTTCAAATGTAGACTTAAAAATATGGAACATCAAAGTTATAATGAACTAATGGCCAACAGCTAATAAACACACAATCTTCCATTGGGCGCAAAGATTATGCACACATACATGCACACAATGTACCCCTCCACATTTTTTTTTTTTTTTTTTTACAGCTATTTCCTCTTCTATAATTTCATTGTATTTGGCCTAGTTTGCATTTTTGGCTGGAACGCAACAGTGAGGCCAACCTTAAAAACGCAAATGTCTGTCACTGACTGAATGATGCAGTTACACCAGCCGAACGCTGCAATAACTAAGACTCATAAGTTATACTATTGCTCGGCTGGCCTACTGTTGGAGTTTCCCGATTGGCCCTTGCTCTTTCAAACTGAATTGGCAGGAACAGTTTATAATATGTCATCGGGGGGCATTTAAGGACAGCGTTGCCAGTTTAGTACCTGTCTCTAGATTTACTAACTTTTCACACCCCTTTAGCAACTTTTTTTCACAAAAGCACCTACCGACAAATCTAGCAACTTTCTGGACAAACCTCAGCCTCTTTATGTAGATGACTGTCTCCTGTATTGCTCCGCGAGCTTTCCCTCCACAGTTACACCTTTCCGGTCTCATTCAGTTGACCACTGCAGCTGACGTACACGTAAATGCACTTCTAACTTTCTCTCTGAGTGGTCATTTTACAAGTCAATATAGCTGAAATCATGGCACATCCGTTGTTGTAAAACCAGGATTTTAGCAGTGCAGAGCAGCAGCTTGGAAATGGCTTGGAAGTGACTGCTGGTTAACATGTGGTCTTAATGGGCTGCGTTTCAGTCAGTATTTCATGCTTGTTCTGTTGTCTGACAATAGAAACAGAAAAACATGTAAATGAGAGCAGCTTTACTGTGAATTTGGCTGTATTAAAATACTGTGTATGTGAGCAGAGACAGGAGAGAAACAAATAGATAAAGGGCTGAAACTGGCTGACACTAGACAGAATGCAAAGTGTGTAGTTTTTTGAGGATGGCGGAGGATCTGTTCATTTCCATAGGCAAACTAGTATCTTAGCAAAACTGATATTACAAGAATCCATTATTTCATAAGACCAACTATTTACTATATTTTAGCAGCACTAAGTTTATGTACCTTTTTTGTAACTTCAAGTAAATAAATAGGGCTCCGATTTTTGATTCAACCATTAATCAACATTTTTGATACTTAATTTAAATAAATTAGAGGTTTTTCTTGGTTAGCATTTCTGTTGCCTTTTTGTATTCATGTGTTGTGAGCACTTCTCAAGGTTTTTTCTCCATAAGTGGTGATGGGATTCAGCATTCTGGACTAAAATTCAAAGAAATACAGGACAGATGGATCACACAGGTGCATGCTGAATACAGAGGTGATGACCCAGCGGCTTGTTAGGGGTGTGACTCTCTGGCAAACTGATCTCTCTCGCTTGTTCTCACAGAACATACAAGAGAAAGTGTCACCTTCCTGGGCCAAGTTTGTGGATGATTACAGCCTTGTTTTGTTAAAATGAAATAGTGAAATGTTTGTTGCACAGCCTTTTCTTTACACACATTAAATAGGATGCTCATCAGTTTTAGGCCTGCTTCTCTCCGTTAGGTAGTAGTAGTAGTAGGGGTAGTGAGGGGTATGGTAGGGTAGTAAATTGGGTCACAGGTGGATTACAAGGTTTTAATCTGTCCAGAGACCTGCAGACCCAATATGTTGCCTGGCTGAGGGCTTCACTTTTTTAAGTCCTGCTGCTATCTTCTCTCATATACTTTCTTTCGTTGTGGCTCAGACTGCTCTTTTGTCCCAAATATAGGCAGTAGCCCTCTCTTCACATCTCTGTGTGTGCATGTGTTTGAGTCTGTATTTGTGTTTGCTGTCAGATGGGTCAAAGATTAATTAATGACATCTATGACGAGGAAGACCACAGGTTCTCGTGTTTTGCACTGAGGCATTACCTGATAAGGAAATTTTTAAAAAAGCTGCGTCTTTTTTTAAGACAGGAAATATTAACATACATTTCCCAGAATGGTCAGCTTCTCTCAGCATTTGAACAGAGCAAGGGACACAAACCCTGTCTAATTGAACCTGTGATTTTGTACAATTAAAAGGTTGTGTTATTTTGCCATAAAGTCATTAGTGTGATAATGACCTCTAATTAGCCTCCTCCTGCAGGCTTCTCCCATCCCTCTCAGGCTAAGATTACAGAGGTTCGTCACTGGGAGAACAGCCATGTTACATTCATCTCTGTTATGACACTCAGACAGGGGCAGCGAAGTGAAACTGCTTTTATCAACTGCCCGACAGTATCCTCGAAGGCAGAATGAGGTTGTTGACCTGCAAAGTTAGGGTCAGGGCATGTGCTCATGTGTGTCCACAGTTGCTGCTGACCTGCTGCAGATGATCATCTACTTGGTAGTCAGCAAAGCACAGACAATTAACACTGCAAAAACAATTCCCACTCACATCTGCAGTATAAACACAGCAAGATGCACAAACACAGGCAGCAGATGGTTTGTGACAACGGCACTTTTGTTTTGCTTTCCAACAGTGCAATGCATGTTTAAAAATATTCATATATTCTGGATACTCAGTGAGTTTTACAGTCTTTATGCTATCAGAGATATCAGCCCTCTTAAAAGATGTCTTAGGATGATTATTCAGGCCTTAGTCAGAAAACAGTTGAGCTGTCACCAGATGAATGGCTATAACTCTGCCTGGAAAAACCAAGTGTCAAAGTTTGACAGTAATGTTAATTTCACAATTTGCTGCCAATGTTAACCCCCACCACACAGCAAAGAGGACCCTCTGGCTCTGTGACGATGTCCATAGTCAATAGGTAAATTCGAATATGTTTTAAACAATGATCTTGTGTTACACTGTTGATGAGAAAATTGAGTTTTTCAAAAATGCGGATGTGTGTGTGTGTGTGTGTGTGTGTGTGTGTGTGTGTGTGTGTGTGTGTGTGTGTGTGTGTGTGTGTGTGTGTGTGTGAATGTTGTAGTTCTCCTTTGCTGTTGTGGGAATTGCACAGAACACTTATCTGATCAAGGGTCTTGCTGAAGTAGCTGGGGCATTGCCATTAGTCTTAGTTAACCTGTGGCTTCTACGTTCTGCCTGTCAGATTACTCATTCACTCATCATTATCGACGTGGCTTGAGTTGAGCCACTCATGCACAACTTATACTCAGGCTGTACAGATCCTGTCTCATTTGGCCTACCCGGAGGCCTCTTACCTCAAACATCTATAAGGGATTGTACGAACATGAACAGTCCGGTCGTAATTTAGGCAATTAGTGAGTGTGTGAAAATAATTGTACCGTTAACATTTCAAGTTAGGATGTATGTTTTGCTAAACAATACATTGTGTGATAATGGATAATGCTAAAACATAGTGTAACAATAGCACTGGTCATACCAGACCAAATAAGGCTTTAGCAGCAAAACCACGGAGGTCAGATAGTCTTGCTTTTAGGTTTAAATTGCACTATGCTATCTCATATTCTTGGTGCCCTTTTTGTTATTAATGGTAAAATGAATGTGACCAATTTAGTACTGATTTATCATTTTGAGCTATAGCAGCGCATTTGTTGCAGTTTTTCTCTTGCTCAGGAGGAGAGTCCAAAGAAAAAATTCATAAACGCTTCTGAAGTGAAACAGACCATTCAGTCCCCTACCTGCCCAAATAATTTGTGTACAGTCCTTTACCTGAACCTTAACATGCGGTAGATGTTTAGTGAAGTTTAATCTGGTCTGACGCATTATACCCTAAGGTTTTGGATGACCTCAGGCTTTATAGCACATAATCTGCAGAAAAACAACCACATCTATGCTTTTCAATTTCAGCAGCAGTTATTGAGAATATATATTTTTTGGATGGAAGGACCTGGTGATTCATTTTGATCTAAATGCCAGACAGGAACGTGACTCACTGGAAGCAGCGCTTCATTGTGATAAGACAGTGGAAGCAGCTCGCTACTTGCAAAGTTGTCAGTACTGACAACTGATCAGACTAGGCTATCTCAGAGGGCACTATGGACATATTCCTCTGGGTATAGATTGAGCTTTTCTATCAACCTTAAGATGAAAATTCATCTTAAGTCAAAATTCAAATGTTGACTTGTTCTTCCATAGTGAAAGAGGTACAGTATGTTGAACTGCAAAAATGGACAACTTGAATTATCAAATAAAGTTTAGTAAAGAAAAGAGTTGCACATGAAGACACATGAGAGTGTATGTACTGTAGATCTGTGTGTAGGTCCTGTGTGTGCCTGTTCATCACTTTGTGTGCATCTGTGTTTGTGTTTGTGTTTCAGCTGTCCCCACAGCAGCCAACAGTTTTTTTTACATCTCCAGCAGAATGTGTGTGAAAGGGAGTAAACATCTGTCACGTGGCTAATCTCTCTCATTGTTAAAGACGCTGTCAGAAGATTGAATGAAAAATATTATGTCCACTAAAAGATTTACAAAGGTTTAACTAAGAACACAAATCACCATTTAACCACATAGTAAATCCAAGATGAAAGCAAAATAAAAGGAGAGAAGGGACAATAACCCTTCTGAGATCAGTACCATTATAAATTTGTTCTTTCCTCTTTATTACAGAGTTGATGTTATTCTGATGTCCAGGCTTTTTTATGGAGTGCTCTTGACATGCCATTGTTTGAGATATTAACCAGCAGTGGCAATTGCTATGTTCCAGTGCCTCAGAGAAACAGATATTTTGACAAAGTCTTTAGGAGCTTTGAGTGAAAGGAATTAAGTTATCATCATAAAAACACAAGTTAATTGTTCTTTAGTTGAATGGTTTAAATCTGATAATTAAATCAAACTTGGATTTCATGGATGTTCTTGAATGTGCAGAACACATAGCACTCTGGCTGGTCCAAGACAGCTGTGTTAGCATGTCAAAAGCTGTCACGCAGCATAAAGCCTGAATAGGCTTTACGTAATAAATGCAAGCAATGTATGGAACAGGTGTTAAAGCGGAGTTATTCCTAACGAATTACTCTTCATATTCACTGTGCTTGCTTTGGATTTCAGACCCCATATCCTTTACAGTATTGAATGTGAGTTACATAAAAGTGTCAAGGACTCAAGATGTTTAAAGCAACATAAAATATTTAGCTGTATATGCTAATGATTATGGCTCATAGAAATTACTCTCACAACCTTTTACCTTCATTCCATAATTTCCTAGTTCTGTCTATTAATGTCACATTTTTCATGAATTCCACGCTTCTTTTGACGCATTACTCTTCATTTGAATGAAATGAGTGGATTGCCTGCAGTCTATGGCCAATTTCAAGCTTCGCTGGAATGAAGTGGATAGTCATTTAGGCTACCTGCCTGGCAAAAAACGACATTAAAAAGCTTGTTTACATTGACAGTGGATGTATAACTTGTAATGTTTGGTTTAAATTTGCAAAAACTGCATAGTAATAAATTTTTTTGTCTTGTGTGACTTCAAAACCAATACAGTTTCATGATTGCAGCTGCAAAATACACTTGTAGGTGCAATACAGACATACACACACACACACACACACACACACACACACACACACACACAGACTAAAAGCAGCCTCAGAAGATAACGTTGGGTCATGTGGAGAGGTGATATGGAATTTTTCAGAGTTACTTTAAATGTGGCTTTTCTTTTGTCACTTTATCTGGGCTTGTTTTGGTCTGTCAATGCAATCCAGCTTTAATAATCTGAGGCTGTAAACAAAAGACTTGCAGGGACAGGGTGGCTGATGCTGGCATCTTAGTTTATTTGCCCCAGATATTGTTGCATGTGTGTGTGTGTGTGTGTGTGTGTTTGCTAGAGTCAGACATAAGAGTGGTACATTCTAACAGAGTGATAAATGAGTGACAAATAAGTGAGAAATTACCGAGCTTGTCTTGTGCGATTCCTTTAATCTGTTATCCGTTTACACACTGCCAAAGGAAGGGTAATCCCTCCCCTTAAGTATTAAGTATGAAGTATTAAGCTACTGAAACATAAAGATTCTATCACAACTATTATGCTCTGTCCCTCTCTATTTCACAGTAAATGCTCCCTGTTTATATGTCAGATTCACAACTCATGGCTTCAGTGGACAGAAGCCATTCAAGACGGCAGCTATCTGCCAAAGTTACAGTGCGAGCCAACACCAGAGATACTGTAGTTAGTTTCATATCTTTTTTTCATTTGGTGTGGAAGAGGTCAAAAGTTGACTTCTTTCTGCATTTAATCACTGCAACAAAAGTTTGAAGGTGGCAGAAAATAGACTGGCATCCATTACAGGATAGAATCACTTCCTTAAGTGACAGTAGAAAAAAAATTTGCCGTCTTTATACTCACATTCTGTAAATAGCTGTAGTAGTAGGAAGAACAAAGGACTATAAGTCCATTGGTGAGCCTTTGTTCCCAGTGGTCTCTGCTATGCAGATTTATACACTCCTGGAGATGCAACAGTTCTTGAATTAAAAGAACAAATTAACACACATTTTATGCTGTAAAGCTACAATTGGTGGTTTTACAACACGCCAAAAATTACAAATCAATTTTCTGTAGGATCAAAGTTAGAGCTCAAAGTATGCGAAAGGAACGTTGTGGTCTGAGGGCTAACAACTGACGAAGAGAAAATGGCTAGGCATCCTTATTTCAAGTCCATGAATACTAACTGGTTTCCAAAAATTCATATAGGTAGTTAATATCATTGACAGCTCTGGGATTGGTCCTCAGATGCCTATAGTCCACCGCTTTCACTCAGGGAGAAAAAATAGCAGTTGTTCATTTATTTATATCTCTATTTACTATACCACCATCATCTGACATTCACTACTGCTTACTATTAACAGTAAATGAGACGGCACAATAATCAGGATTCAAATGCTAATAAGAGCTAGGAGTATAAACCCTGCCGGATGCTATAGAAATTTCTTGAACTATTAGAGAAAGGAGGAGGATTTTTTCTTTCTTATTTGTATTAAAGTAGTTTAGGGTTTTAATCAATGGTTTCTTTTAAGCAAAAATGGATTATAATTCCCCACAGTGCTGACCAGGTCCACAGGGACTTTTTTGCTGAATGGTGAAGATTTGTACACACTAATTAAATCCTCACAAGGACAGTAATGCATTACTTTTCTTCCAATAAGGGTTAAACAAAGGTAATAATTCAGCTAAGTCCTTGACTACCTACCTCACAGTAATCCAGAATCCCTGTCTTCCAACAGGAAATTCTGGTAAACTGAATAGGTCATTGGGTCATTCCCAGCATTCAACTTTTAACCTTTTCAAACGTGTCTAATAATTAGTCTAATACTACCTGTGAGTGTTTCCCTTTGTGTGTTACAATGTATAAAAAAGACGAAGTGATTCCCATGGGACCAGTCATTTTTCTGCCAAGCGAAGAAAGACTTTGGGACTTTGCCCTCTTTCACTGACAACGGTGCTGTAGTGTTTGCTGTTGCTTGGCATGGATATTATTTGCATTACCATTAATGCCACACAGGGAGATGTTTGTTGATTTGTGACGGTGAAATATAGTAACATTCCTACTAGAAGAGGATGTGGGTGAAACAAATCCACACTCATACATTTAAACATTGTGAAACAGAGTCATCTGTTGTGTTCGCAAATTACAACATGACAGCATCCTGTGTAATATATGGGTTTTTTTGTATATCTTTTGTATCTGTTGAGCCCTCTCAGTTGAGCCAAAAGTTGTTGAATAGTACAGTACAAGGTTTTTACAACCTCTTCCTACCCCTGAACTTTATCAGGGGCAAACTGTGTGAACAATGACTCTTACACCCGTTCCTTAACTACTTAGTCTATATATGGTCTCATTTAATTGAAATACACAAAATAGTTCTGTTTATTGGAACCACACGTAATAGCAACTTGGATGCTTTCCACTTGCAACAAGAACACACTATAGTTGCATGGCTTTGCAAATAGCGTTGGATTTTTGGTCTTTGATGGTCATACATTCATTTGATTTTGGGCAGACCTCACCCACAGTCCCCCAGGGAACTTAACCACAGAACCAATTACTGGTCCAGGCTCTGGAATAATCCCATGGGGAGGGTCTCAGGGGAAGGGCATGATTTTCCCGGACAATAATTCCTTGAATTGGACAGAGACTGAAAGGATTGGACATGAAAGAACAGTCAGCAGCAGATAAATATTTATCACAATTAATATCAAAATTATTTTGAAAACCATTTTCTGATGTTTTCATTCATTTATGCGTGTCTGTCACCTGTAGAAAAATATTAGGAGTTAGAAAATTATGGCCTATGCACCAACAGGTAATAGTATAACATGAAGGTACAGCACATTTGATGACACACAACATCGACTTTTCATTTATTTGTGCATACAAGTAAAATCCTGTGTGTTTATGGATGCATGTGCGTGTGTTTACAGGTGGGTGTAACAGAGAGAAATGTATGTATGCTTTGCATTTGACTTAGTACTCTTTGCTAAGTGCAACCCTGTGCATTTTTACAAATACATTTGCTTTATTATTTTAGTATATTTGCTGCTCTACTGGTGAACCTATACAGCTGTCACACAGCAAACGTTTCATTGTTAATGAGTATTGATTTTGAGCTTTGATATTTATTTAAAAAATTGAAAAAGGTTTGTTGATTTGACTGATATTAACTGATACAACTCAGAGGCAAGTGCTCAGCACAGTGTAATTGTGTTGAAATAACTCCCCTAGCAGAGAATAGGATATTTTTATGTTTTACAGTGTAAAAATGTATTAGTTGATATTTAATTGAAGAGTTTAACATTTTCGGGAAGTATTCTTATCCTGTTTTTTGTCAAGAGTTAGACGAGAAGATCGATGGCACTCTCATGTTTGTACTGTGCGTTAATATGAAGCTGGAGCCATGAGATAGTTATCTTAACTTATCAAACTGGAAGCAGGGGAAACAGCCACCCCTGCTCTGCCCGGCCATGAAACAGTTCTAGTATGTAACTTTCTGTTCTGTCACATTAAGAGGTGTTGGTAGTCAGATTTCTTTTTTAACCATGGACAAAACCAAGCTAGCTGTTTCACTCTGCTTCCAGTCTTCATGCTAAATTAAGCTACCCACTGGCTCTAATTTCATATTTTATTTTTACGAATGTGGCAAATGTAATACCACTAAAGTGAACTGACATTTAAGAACACAAGTGAGGGGAAGTATTTAGACTCTCTCATTTCCTCTCATGCTCCTGAAACCTTTCCCTGGAAGAACAATGCCTCCAGGTATTGTTCCTTACAGATTACAGGAAAAATATAGTTGAGAGAGGTGGGAGGTGCAGGTTGGGTCATCAGGTCAACATCACATCTTTCTATGAAGAAGAAAAGTGGGACTCCAAGAGAGAGGTGTGAGAGGAGATAGATTTATTGTAACAGTGTTTGACTAAACAGAGCAATGTACAATATCAAAGTGCAGACAGTATCCAAGACAGTGAAAGGGTTATCCAAATGTGAAATGGCTTTGCCGGGGAGTGACAGGATACAGGAACACAGATGTCACAGGCTGAGGAAACAAGTCATGATTAATCAAACATGCAGACTCCCACTTTCCAAAACAGGACACTGAAAAGAATTGACATCCACATTACATTGAAGGTACATACATAGCTGTTAGCCAGAGTTAACCAGAGTGATGATTAAGAAGGGTAGTAGTTGACTGAGGTGTATTCCAAGTACCCAGTACTAGTTCATATAATACTATAGTTAATCACCCTCTTTTAGATATAAGCAGAGAAATGCAAAGTCTCTGGATTGCAGAGTACAACTAAGCCCCCAAAGGTGGCAATGTTCACAATCCATACTGTAATTTTTGGAGGGTGCGGACAACATGCTGACCATTTTTCTATTCTTAGAGCCTTATCAGGAGTGAGGCTAAGCATGTTGGGTTTGTCCTAAAGGTTGCAAAAGAGATAAGACCATTGGGTTCACTAAAATCACAAGTTGATTCAACTAGGAGTATTAATGTGCTCCGAAAATTCTACTTACTTGTAGTGTTGATATTTTTGCCTCATTGATACTTAAGGAAAGTCCAAGGAGTATTCAAAATGGTAAGGAGAGGAGATGTGCTCTGTCAATTTCAAGGCAACGTACGCATACGTTTTTTGTGTTTCTTGCACACAAGTGGAAATTACAGCCAAATGGCAGCGCTACAGGAAGGTTCAGGAGGTCATCAAAGCATTTGAATTAATTCTGGGATCATTTATATCAAAATTTCTTGAAAACCTGCCAAGATATGTTGACATGGAACAAAGTAACTAGACAAAAGGTCAGAAAGTCACCAAAATCAGTAGAAATCCATTCCATGAATCTATAGTGCATTTTATGGTAATCTCCCTGTAAGATTTTGACTGAAAAGCTAGAGTTAGAGGGGCAACATAAATAAAAATTCTTTAGACCCCAAAAGCAGTATAGGAAATAATTGCGGGAGGCAAGGCATGAGTCTGAGCTGTCTTGTTTTATCTTTGTGACATTTGCTTGAATGCCAAGTATTGAGATCTGAACACATGGATTTACTGGTTGGATTCGTTGTTGCGTCATCAGTCAAATGGACTGTGTGAGAGCTCATTGAGAAGTACATGGATGGAGCACAGCGCCTGTGGCATCTGCATTCATTGAAAGTCAAAGCTCTGGAAATTATCAACACTTCCTTTAGTTAGCACAGACCTACACGCATACGGACACACACACACACACACACACACACCCACAAGCACACTTGCAAGCACCCACAGAGAACTAACAACACCTACTTATCTCAAAGGCCTGTGTATGATTCTTTCTGTATCATAATGGCAATATTATTCACAAACCCAGCTTGACCTCGCACAAACTGTATTTCAGCTAAATTGCCTCAACTCGTGATTATTATCAAGGAGAAGAGATTTTCACATACAAAAAATGCCCAGAAAACATACTCTTATCTATTGATGACAGATGTTTGACTATTAATCATTTTAGTGCAGTAATCTAGTGTTAGCGTGACAGGGACTAAATTCTGAATGGAGCCACCCAAAGACAAAGAAAGTTGAGCCCATGACAAGGACAGAAATGCAGTAAATATTGAATTCTTCATCTATAGCACATGCCTGTTAGATTTTGTAGGGTTGCATGGTGTCAGAACTCTTTCCACAGGCAGGTTCACTCTCCAGTGATTTCCCCAGTCCAAATGGTCTGGAAGTTATCCCGTTTTGAATAGAATGATGTTGTTCTTAACTTCCTAATATTTTAATACACACCCAGCTTATGATATTATACAAAAATGTATGACTAGACATACTCATAGTGATGGTTATTTAGTGGGGAGACATCTTGTTGACTCAATACAAGCAGTGCTAAAGCACAAAATGATTCAGAGAAAAAACATTTACATCACACAGCGGCTGATATGTTATCGTCGCCCTGCCTTTCTCATATGTCACTGGCAGCGATTCGGTTCCTACACAAGGCTCTATGTTAGTTTACCAAATACACAGATGATACAGTTCATCCGGTCTACGAATCTGAATAGGATTCCAGATACATAAACAAAAACCTTCCAATGAATAGCTGAGTTTTAGAGACTTTGCAAGGGCTTTGTAAGCTTTACAAAACTCCAAATAGTCCTGAATCCTGTCACGTCCTAAACTTCTTTCTATTTTGATGCAGTATGTGTGTTACAGGTATTTATCCTTGTAGTATTACCTAAACACAACTGTTTTTGATTTCATCCACAACATCTGCAAAGGCTCAACAGCTCTCAGTTTTTATGTATGCTGGAGTTTTATTTGTATTAAACAAGTAAAACATCATGACAGAAAAAACACACCATACCAACACATGAGGTTTTGTCAGGCCAATGGGAATGGTAATAGTTGGGCTTCCCAGTAAATCATAGATTATAGACTGAAGTGTGTTTAACTTGCCAGTTGGATCCCTTATGCATCCAACTTTCTCCTCACTTACTCACAGTAACAGAAAGCTTCACCTGTTTTTAATATGATCCAAACTTACAGGCAAGAGCTGTAAAACCCCCTCAGTGCTTGGACTGCACAACTGAACTAGATGTTTTATCTCAACTTTTTAACATTATACATGCATTCTAAAATTTGTGCATATATGCAGGACTTTTGAACAAATTTTTTCCCATTTTTAAAACATGTAGAATCAGAAGTCAGAAAAAGACTTTGCTTGGTTTGGCAGCTTTTGTCTCATGCAGCCCTGCAGCAGAGGCTACAGGGACAATGTGTTCAAACTCTTGGGCGCTCTCAGCACCCTCCACAGGCTGGCTGCGTGATTGGCTGAGCACTGACCATGATGTCATCACTGCAAGTTATAAGGGCTCTGACAAATAGCCTGGGAGACACATTAGAAGAAACACTGCTCAGCCGAGGCACTGAGTGAGTGAGGCACACAGAGATTAAGAAAAACAGAAAGTAGAAAGAAGGACATGTGACACTGAATATGTTATAGGAACTACCTGAGCAGTCACATTTCTACTTTATATGGGAGGCAGGAAACAAGCAGCTACCTGTGGAGGTTTGTACTTTTATTTTTGGTTGGCTTGTTTGACATGTGTTTGTAAAGCTGTGCTTGCTGTAGCCTAACAGGATGTAATGGGTTTGTTTTGTGGTGTTGGTGCTGTAATTTTTGTTATCCTTTTTTTTTTTTTAAATAAAACCAACAACACACAGATCAGTGCATTTTTTTGTACTATTTTAATATGCACATAAGAGTTCTATGAACAGTGTTGATTTTCTTTCTGTTTTTATCAGGCCATTTTTTAGATTTAAATTGTCCTCAACTTAAATCTTTACCTGTGTGTGTGTGTGTGTGTGTGTGTGTGTGTGTGTGTGTGTGTGTGTGTGTGTGTGTGTGTGTGTGTGTGTGTGTGTGTATGTGTTTGTTATCTACATATGGTCTCTTCAGATGGGGAGCACAACCCCCCCAGTGTACGTCAATGTGAGTGCCAAGATGGTCAACTCATCATCAGACCCAGCTAAGCATGAGGAGGGTTACAGTGAGGCAACAATGATCCTGCTGGGCATGATAATGTCCTTACTTGTCCTGTGTATTGTCTTTGGCAACATCTTGGTCATTACAGCAATCGCTCGCTTCCAGCGTCTCCAAAATGTCACCAACTGTTTCATCACATCCTTGGCCTGTGCTGACCTGGTCATGGGTCTCATTGTGGTTCCTTTCGGTGCCTGTTACATCATTTTTAAGACATGGCATTTTGGTAGTTTCTGGTGTGAGTTCTGGACTGCGACTGATGTGCTCTGCGTGACTGCAAGCATCGAGACCCTGTGTGTTATAGCTATAGATCGTTATTTAGCCATCACTTCTCCCTTCCGCTACCAGTCAATGCTAACCAAGTGCAAGGCTCGCATTGTGGTTGTGCTGGTGTGGGTGATTGCCGCTTTGATATCTTTCCTGCCCATCCACATGAAGTGGTGGATATCAGATGGTAAGGAAGCTAAGGATTGCATTGAGGACAGTAACTGCTGCGAGTTCTACACCAACATGGCTTATGCCATCACCTCCTCTATCATCTCCTTCTACATCCCTTTGGTCATCATGGTTTTTGTCTACAGCCGTGTTTTCCAGGAGGCCAAGCGCCAGCTGAAGAAGATTGACCAAAGTGTTGGACGTTTTCATAGCAGTGACAACAGCACCCTCAAATCTCTGGAGGCAAATAATGGGCGTGCCCACAAGAGGGCTAAGTTTTGCCTGCGGGAACACAAGGCCCTAAAGACACTGGGCATCATCATGGGAATCTTCACTCTGTGCTGGTTGCCCTTCTTTCTGCTCAATGTGGTGGTGGCCATATGGAAGGTGGAGGACATTGACCTCACCTTCAGGATACTCAACTGGATAGGTTACGCAAACTCTGCCTTCAACCCACTCATTTACTGCCGGAGTCCTGAGTTCAGGTATGCATTCAAGGAAATCCTCTGCATGAAGAGGAACCGCCTGAGCAACCCAGGGCCTGTGAATGGATACATCTACAGCAGGCACAGCTGGCAGAGCGAGCAACAAGGGAGGAGTAAGGGCAGCTCAGAAGACAGTGACGCCACTGAAGGGTGCCTGGGGAAACGAGCGGCGGGGGTCTGCAGTCTTGTGGACAGAGCGGCGGACCCTAACGGCAACTGCAGCAAAGGCCAAACAAATGTTACGACTGTCCTTTAAACTTGGAGCTCTGAGACTTCTGTCAACAGGGCGAACCAGACATGTCTACACTGCTTTCATAAGCTTTTTTCCAATTGACTAATGAAGGTAAGGCCAGTCGAACTGACTGGCAGAGTATCCGGAGACTGCTTTAAAGAAACAGTTGCAATCATGTTCAGCTGCGGAAAGTATTTTTTTCCTCTTCAAACACAGTTAAAACATAGTGCAGGTAGATCACTTTTCCTTTTGTTACATTTATTGTATTGATTTTACATCTACCTCATCACATCTTTTAAAATATTTCTCTCTTAACTGACGATCTAAACTATTTAAAACAACTCACTGTCCACAGGGTTTACACCCAGCTGTACTCAACCAAATGGTCTGTGGATTAAATAATTGTTAATTATCTGGCTCTGGATGAGACCACATTTCCATCAGAAAATGGACATTAAGGATCAAATGTAATGCTTCTTTGGTGCTTTATTTTGAAGAAATACATTCCAGTTCAACCAAAATAATAATTTGGTTTCATTTTTGGTTTCAATTTGTTTTTTTTGTTTTTTTTAATGGAATGTCTGAGTCTGAAAGATGATCAACAACAGGTGTGGCAGAACCTGTCTCTCTCTCTCCTCACTGCTCAGCAATGTTGTGAGGCCCTGCTCCCGGCTCTAGTGTTTTACAGCCTGTTGCATGGGAGTTTCCTTTGCCAGCAGGCAGCACCAGAGATATCAATGTTCACAGTTATCTACATTTCACTGGTGCAAGCTGAGAAACTTCTGGGGCCATTCTGTGTGCGTCAGATGATAAAACTTGCAAGTTTGTATAAGTTGTATTGGCCAGATTTCATTATCATAGGCCTAAAGATATCTAATATTTTTTAGTGTGAAGCAAATAACATGATGTTAAATGAGGTTAATCCTGGATATTGAACTTTTTCAGCTATTATATTTATAAATTCCGATGCAATTTTCTTTTGAACATTTGCTACTGCGTGTCTTGTAAACCACTGTTTGGTACATTATATAGTATATACGTGTAAGGCAAACTATTAGTCTTTCCTGTCCCCTCTATGTGCCAGTAGCAGTAACAGTTGTTCCTTTTGTTGCACAAACCCTGTTTGTTTTTATAATTTTGTGGTTGCTGTGTTTCAGCATGTACAAGGTTTACTGAAACCAGAGAAGTTTCCTTAGCCATGGCACAAGGGTTCAAACCAAACACAATAATAAACAGTGCGTTGAAACAGCCAAGTGATAACAAAGTTCCAGGCCCGAGATGCGGTGGTGGTGACTAGTCAGGCCATTAAACAGAGATGAGAAAAACAGAAAAACAGTGCACCTTTGTCAGTGCTCCCTGACATTTCCCAGAGTCTCCTCACTGTAAACGGATGTCTGGATCTTTACGAAATCAGTTTAATATTTGAATAAGACACTGGGCAGTGTCTCAGCTGTTCCAGTTGTTTCAGTCAGTTTTAGTCAGTCTCCTGTAGACGCGTCTTGCTGTACAGTCTTCAGGAAATGCCCCAATCCAGCTGAGCCCAGCCCAATAAACACGAATAAATCCATTAACCCAGCTGTTTAGCTGGAGAATCAGATAGGGCCTGACTAAAAACAACACAGACATAGATTACGAAGTATACATTTCCCAATTTACAGATCGTGATAAGACTTTCTATCTTATCGCTGTCTTAAAATCACAGGCTCCTGGGAATATCCCTTTTTGACTTATGCAAGCATCAATGGAGAATGAGCATGTAGCAATTAGGGCTTTCATTGGACATTTCATCCCACTTTTCCCACACTGAATACCTTGCAACATCATTACTCTCAAGAGGAGTAATGGAGGTGTTGCACAGATGTAATCCCTTTTTCCCAGTCATTTTGCCGATCTCTGGTATGTTCTGATCAAAGTGACAGCATGCTAAATGTGGCCAATGAAGGCAGCAGGGGGAGCAGGTGTTCTCTGCCGGTCTAAATCGGTGTTAGTGACCTGTGTTTTAGTGCATGTGGCGTTGCCTCTGGAATAAGGTCAGCTGACGCCGTCAAAACTGTGAACTTTGTTCCCTCAGAGAAATCTCTATGTACTGTATCACTAGGTTTAGTCAGCGCTGTTGTCACAGACCTTAGGAACGGACGTAAATACAGTGTCATCATACGTCAGTGTTTGCCATGTGAAAAACAGGCCTTCCAGTATGTTGATCTTTTTTCTGTTTTTCTTTTTCATGGATTTACAGCAAAGTAAATGCAGGGGTTGAATGTCATTACAAATGTTCTCCAGGGTTTTTCCCCCCAGCATTTTCACTGCAGAGCATGCACAAAGCACAAAACAGATCAGGATAATCAAGATATTTATTCACTCAGAATTAACGGAGGCATTGACAATATATAAATGAGTCACTGCTGGATTTAAAAAGGTCTTTATTTAAACCATCTGTTATTTTTAGACAAAATGATGGTTTGCATGTCTGCTATATATTTATGGTGATGTGTTTGTGGATTTTGGTGACATTTCTTTTCAAAGTGATCTGTTTTAGTCTGAGTGGAATAGGTTGTGAACTATATATCCACACTGCTCCCTCCTGGCAGTGGCCTTTCCTTGCACCTCAGCTGTTTCCGACGTATTAATGGTTAGTCTTTCATCAATACGCTTGTATAATAAGGAATGCAAATTCATGTCTTCGCTTCCTCTTGCTGGGGGACACCACACAGTTATGCCCATTGTGTCTTGAATGATTAGCTGACACTACAACATTCCAAGTACAGCTGATGGTTGGGAACCATATTCAATTGCCTACCGATGCAGACAATGTCAGTCAGTTCTCCCAACAAAGTCTAGCCCCAGATTACCACTGGTCTGCTAAAATAAAAAGTTTTTTTAAAAAGTGGATTCTGGGTTACCAACAAGTCTTAGAGGGTATATTAAAATGGGGCACATATATTTTAAGTGTAAAGGAATATATTCCATGTCATGGATTGAAACATTTTGATATGATCAAGGCTCAGGTGGGCTAATGTTAACGCCGTCCTCACTGATCCACTACTCTTCCTATTGAACAAGAACAGTTCGCTCGTGATTTAGATTAGGTCATTCACCTACCTACAGCAGCACTGTATAGCACTTTCATGAAACATTTGTAGAATTTTGAACAGTTGAATCCACGTTTGAGTTTATGAACTATAAATAAATAATGGCTGAAGAGTATGCCTTTGAACTTGTACCATAATATTTTTGTGGAAGTTCCTTTTCCTGTTTGTGAGCAGAAATGAAGAGTCATGAGAAATGGTCACTGCAGATATTCTGGTAATTGATGTATGTAAATGTGAATTTTCTACAAAAGCTAAATACTGCTTCACCTGTCATATGACAAGTAAACCTACCATATGTGAACTTCTTTTCATGGCCAGAGTGAAAAAGTCATCACTCAGCTGTATGTTTACTAAATGTTTGCAAGCTGTTTTCGCACAAGTTTTTTTCACTGTTTGTTAAGGTAACGGAGCCTGTTACAACATGTGGTATCCTGTGGTATTTATGAAAAAGCAAAAGTGTGTATAATGTAATATTTATATTGAAATAAATTATGTATATGTTGCATGTAATGTCCACACTGATGTGTCCTTTATGTTTATTAGTGAGTGGAATATAAAAAAAACCTATAAGCTATCTGAATGCATCAGG